>NC_080837.1:31270155-31893355 GCF_030435755.1 Ochotona princeps | reverse complement strand
GTGTTTTTCCTTCTCTCCCTTTACACTGGGCTGTCTCTAGTGCCAGCCAGGAATTATTCCCTTTCCATTTGCACCCAGTACTTAAACCCCGGGTGGTATGGATTCAACTCTAACCAGATCAACACTTTGGCTCAAATACTGCTTTTGATGACTTAAGATTTAGAGATCTAAGAAGGAAGAGGAGAAAGAAAGAGAGGATGGAAAGAGACCTGGTAAAATTCTGCTGAGTTGTAGCTGTCCCAAGAGGTTCAGATGGAGCTCAGAGACAGGCGTGATGAGCCTGCCACACGGGCAAAGCTTGACACACCATTCTCTGGTTCACATTTAGGACAGGAGTCTTATCATTGTTCACAAGGAAATACTAACACTTCCTTGTTTACTTCCTGCACCTTTGAGAAGCAGGAAAATAAAAATAGTCACAATTTCATAAATAAATAAAAAAGTGAAAGTTCAAAACTAAATAACCCACTGTTTTGAAAAAAAATCAAATCAGAATACCATGTAGTGCTGTTCTGTAAATGTCATGCAGTCTATTCCCTCTTGGAAAATAACTTCCACAGATTCTACTAAATATTCTACTTGTAATACAGTATACACCTACACAATTTCACATTTAAAATGATAAGATTTCAAATTCATATGATCCTTCTGTACACATAAGTAGTCCTCTTCTCGCCGCCCCTCTCCCAATCAATTTTGCAGTTAAAAATTCTTCTCAGCTTTAATTTCAGTTCCATATACCATACTCTCTGCACACAACTTCGCTCGCCTTCTGGATGTCTGTGTGAACAGCTTATCTGAGCTTTTCTGTTTAGAAAGGACAGGATCAAGTACAATTCTCATCTCTCTATTGTGTATTTGCCACTTTGAATTTCCTGTGAATGTCACTATGATGGCATCCCTGTGATCTGTAGTTCTCCAGGTTGTAAGTCCTTAAGGTAAGCAAGCCGGTGTAATAATGCCTAGCACATTTGTGGAAACCAGACATTGTTGGCTGGCTGACTGGCTGAGCCCGGGGTTTTCTCAGGAGGACCAATAGTTCACTTCTCTGGAATTGTTTCGCTTCCATAGGAAAAATGTTGCAGCCTTTGAAACCCTCTGCCAGTTACTCAAGTGTTGCAAGATAGCTGGGAGATGCAAGGACCCTACCAATGCCATGAAACCAGATTCCCAGGGAAAGCCAAAGGAGTTCCAAGCCCTAGACTTGGATGCACATCTCAGTGTCAAGGGAGAAGACAGCAGGAATGATCATGGGGGACAGGAACCAGCCTGCTTAGAACCTCTATGGCTACTCACAACTGAAGCCGTGAAGCCAATTGTGCTTAAGATGAAAAATAAAATTACAAGCATATAAGTCGTGTATTAAGTGTAAGTTGGCCCGTAGTTGCATCATGATCTTTGTTCTTTGCTGTTCAAGAAGCTATGTAAATACATCTTCTTCTAAAAAATACACTAAATCCATTTTCCAAATACATTAAATGGAGAAATTAACAGTATGTAGCCCTCTTAGGGAGGTTATGGGACTAAACTAGTACTGAGGCAGCATTGATATTGGTTAATGCCCTGTGCATATTGTCTGTGGTGTTCTAATTGTTACCGTATCCTCAATGGAAGAAAGCTAAATATACACGTTCTGTGAAAGAGAAATGCAAGTGGAATAGATTGGTTTTCACATAGCCATGGGTTCCAGTAGCAGTTTTTTGGTAGAAGCGCTTAATTTTTATGACATATGAAGGGTGGAGCTATGATTATCTTTGAAACTCTGCTCAGCCTTTCACAAATATGACCCTCTTCCTTTTTGGATAAACAAGCCATGCCCCATTCACTGGAAGCACTCCAACAGGGTGATAGGAGTCTGAAATAAGCATTTCAATTAGATTCATTAAGACAGTTATTACTTGGTAATTGAATAGCAACAGATTGCAAAGGAACACTTACTGAGGCCTAATAAGTATGTAGGAGAGAAATCTTCTCCTTCTGTAATTCCATCAGCTATAAACCAGTGTAATTAGATTCTTACTAACACATTCAAGTTGAAGGGAATGTTGAGGCATATAATTGGCACTTAGGAAGATACCTGTATTACGTTAGGGTGCTTTCATTTACATACTTATTAAGTGTCAGTTTAAGTTGTTAAATAACTGAGAATAAGTGGACAGTAGTAGGTCAAGTGGCTAAGCAAGAAGTGCAGTCTAAATTAAGGTAAGATATGTTGTAGGGTGCAAAAGACAAATTTATTGTGTCTATAACTTTGTATGGATACTTGTAATATTTCAGTGTTTTCTCATGAATAAACTGCGGACTCCAAACTGATTTTCTTTCTTAAGTGTGATAACGTCATTCTTTCATTTGCAATTATCTTTTGAACAGTTCTGTTTTCGGGAAAAGAAAAAAGAAATCTTTAGCTACCAGCTTGATAATGGAGAAAAAACTATAATTTTGACACAAAATTTGCTGGGAAAGAAAAAAACAGAAAAAGTGATTTTTATATATTCTATTTCTGATTGGATACACATTTTACCAAGGATTTTCTACCAAGAATATAACAGTATCAATTCTCTACTAACTATATTACCAAGTATTTTCAATTCTTAGATAAAGTACAAATAGCAAAAGGCAGATTCCTAGTTTTTAAGCACCTATCATCAATATAAAAATGTTATTTTACTAATAAACAAGACTTTAGATAAAAATTTTTTTCCATCAAAATTAATCATAAGAATTTTGTTTCTTTTTAGAGCATTTTGTAAAAATATTCCTTTCTTCTTTTCTTTCTTTCTTTCTTTCTTCTTTCTTTCTTTCTTTCTTTCTTTCTTTAATGGAAAGGCACATTTATGGAGAGAAGGAAAAACAGAAAGAAATTCTGTATTTGCTGCATAAAGGACTGTAATGTCTGGAGCTGAGCCAACTTGAAACCTGAAACCAGGAGCTTCTCTGTGTCTCCTATGTGGGTACAGGGTCTCAAGGCTTTTGGCTATCCTCTGCTGCTTTCCCAGCCCACAAGCAGAAAGTTGGATCAGAAGTTGAACAACCAGGACCTGAAGCCACATTGGTTTGGGGCACCAGCACTGCAGGTGGAAGATTAACCTATTAAGCCACAGCACCAGCCCCGCAGGTGGAAGATTAACCTATTAAGTCATGGCACCAGCCCCAGATCATTTCTTTTCAAATGTAAGTGGCAAATTAGATGCAAGGTCAGTGGAAAATTCAGAAGAAGATCCAGAAATATAAAACTAAAATTACTGTACATGTGTGGTTGTTGTGAATGAATCATACTACATATATAAGGCAGAAGTCTTCTTTAATTCATGGCTGGTGGAAAAATGAAACACTTCTCACAAAAACCCTTGGGGGAAAAAATTAAAGCCAACTACCAACTCACTCTTACACTCAAACCAAAAATTAAGAGTATGTAACATATACTTTTCACGTATTTCTAATGAGCAAATCTTGTAGGAATGCATACAGAGTAGGTAATAAAAGTTATTTGCAACAGTTTCTCTCTCTCTTTTGCAATCAACTTATCTAGGAGGGGACAGAGAGGAAGAAAAAATGTCTTTAGAATTCCAGCCCAATTTTGATTTTTACTCTCCAAAGTCCTGATACTACTCCCACCTTATATTATAAGCCCAACTGCTTATCTAGCAGACCCACCTCTTCCCTCTCTGACTTCCTCCGAGACGTCATTGTTCCCCTCATCTCTCATGAGTGCAATCACAGGTCTACATCTGACATCACCCTTTTCCCCCTGTCACTAAGAAATGGATGCCACTAAGCCTTGTCAGTGTTCCTCTGCCACATCTCTAAAGCTCCGTCTTAGCTCCCCATGTCTCTAAAACCTTTACCCATGTTTTATCCAGTGTGAAGGCATCAAACAGGCTTATGTGACATCCAAAGGGATTTATCTTGAATCTCAGAGAGACTTTCTCGGCCGTGAAACATTGAAAATGGCTCCGGAGAGAGAGTCTGTTGGGATGTTTCAGAATGACACACTCACCTTGCACAGGAGCCACTTTGAAATTTCTGAAACCTGATTTCGTCATCTGTTTGTGTGGAATCAAGCTTCTCTCCCTGATGTGGTCCTTATCCCATGCTTCCCCTGGCTCCTGTTCCTATCTTCATTATTTCTCTTTCATCTAACTCAATCAGTTTCCTTGCTTTCTGTTGCCTGGTACCTTAGCCCTTCTGTAAACATTCCCCTAAATAGTCATTTGAATGACAATTACTAAAGAGTCTACAGTTTACTACTCATTGATTAATGAAATAGTTATTATCCTTTTCCCTATTTTGAAGATTGGGGAAGTGATACTCAAATAAACAATTCGTCTAATTTCACATGACTATCCAGAATAAAAACTGAATTTCTACTGAAAAATTCTGATACTAGTCTGCTCTCTTAACTACTATTCCATCCAGTTACTTCATTAAATTTCAGATTTCTTTCTACCAGAGTAGATATTTGTCGCTTATCTAGCTAACAAGCATCTCCCAGCCTCATCTCAAAAAAAAAAAAAAAAAAAAACCAAGCAAACAAACAACACTGCTCATTTTGTAGAAGTGATGCAACTCACAGCTCCAATGGAAAGTACTGTTGGTCAGTGATGATTAAGACATCCTACTTCATTGGCCATGTCAGTTCTACAGCAGCAGCCACGTGGCGTGAAGTGTGAAAACCTCAAAATTCTTGGAATGCTCAGGGGAAGTGCTTCTTGCTGAATGTGAAAGAGGAAGCATAAAGTTTCAACTGATACTGGCAGCCTACAAACATACGGTTGATTTCTTGCAAAGACCACCCAACCTCTGGATTTCTTGCTAAGTGTGCCAGTGAATCCCCTTTCTTGCTTAATCCTTTTTGACTTGGGATAGTTTAAGGCTGGAAAGGCACTCCAATAGGGCTAGGACTGCCCAAACTACGTACCTGTTGTCATGTTGCAATGATTGATAGTGCTTTTTTTCACTGAGTTTCCTGGTTTGGATAATACATTGTTCAGTGTAGGAATCCAATTTGACATGAGAACATTTTGTTTTTAACTAGCATCTAGCTCTTTAGATAGATCTTATGATCATGCCAAAAGATAGGGGATAAAGAAAATCACAGAGAAAATGTGCTAGACTTTATTAGGAGGTTGAGACCATGAAATGTTCCTTATGTGATGTTTGGAATGTAAATACTTCTTGAGAACATCAGAACATGTTTAGTCATGGGTCACTTCTTCCTAGATGAGCATATCAACCCCTTACTAACATAGAAGAGGAGGGCAGGGGTCCCTTTGTCTCTTAAGGCCGGCAACTGTCCTGCCTGTAATTCTTCCTAACAACACAAGTCTGTATGGTCCTGGATTTGTTCACATCTTTCTTGGACCTCTCATCACCTTCTGTTTTGGGAGGCTGGCTCTTTTCTACTGGTTTTCCTCCAAAAATTGATCACTTGAATTTTTCTCTGTTTCAAAATAGGTCCCAACTGACTCAGCCAATTACTTCCTAATACAATTTATTTTTCTTTTTGGATTTTGGTAAATATTCTACAACTTGATGTGAGAGGGACAGAAAATTAAAAAGCCCCTTACTACATAGGACATGACTGTGATATAAAATTCCTAAAAGCCTCCTTGCTTTTACTCTCCTATCTCCTCTTTGTGTCAAGCGAAGGGTCATTTGGAAATCTGCTCCCGCCTGCTGTAGGCCACACCTCTTTTCAACTGATGCCTACCAGCAACAGTGGCGTGAATCTTAAACCGTCTCGCCAATTCATTGTAATCAGCAGGTGAAGATTAGGCTGTTTTTTGCTGCTCTGAAAACAGTCAGATGTATCCCCGAGAACAGAAACAACTATGTGTCATTGAGCATCATATTGCTGCCCCCAGCATGTTACATCCATGTGCACCCTAGGAACCAGGCTGCAAAGGTGTTCTGTGCTTCTTACAACTGGAGCAGTGGGCTAAGTTAACCACAGAGCCAAGCATGGAATGCTAATTTTAGCAGGGAAAGAGCAGGAGAAAACAACTCTAAGGGAGATTAATAATTGGAAACATTTGCATTTATATCCTGAAATGTAGCCCGGGGGTTAGATCATAAGCTTTGGGGAAGAGAGAACATAGTGATCATAAAGAAAAAAATTAGGAAGGATTAAAGTACAATAATTATTTGTGCACTCTCACTCTTGTTTTCTTTTTCCCAAATTCTAAGAAAAAACTTTGATCAGATTTCTTGCTTTTTTCCTCCTGTTTAATCGTAACCTTTTGTGATTTTTGCTGTCATAGTCATGTCAAACTAGTAAAATCCTGGCTGGGCAGGGAATGGGTCTCCATGATTTAGAGTGTATCCTGCTGTAAGTAGTAATTGTATCTACTAAAACTTGAAGCATGTTTGATGAGCCAGACTGGTCTCACCAAAATTTCCAAAATGGAAGGAGATCTGGACTCAGTGTAGGGCTTCTACGGAGGAGCTGTGAGGAATAGAGCTGAGGTCTGGATAGGAAGAATAATTCTGAATTCTGTTGGAAGACTTTTGTAGGATTTGTCCCCACATAAGACCCTAGCAATCTACTGCAAAGCTCAGTGGATTCAAATGACAACCCTGTTATATGGGCCAAGAATTAGCTGCCCCATGCATTGTGCGTCACTAACGGGGAGCACTTAGTGGCACTTGACTGGTGATGGGTGCAGGGGCCTCACGGCTTCATGCGCTGTCCTGGGGCCTCTGCAGGGATTCAGCTGGGCCCTATTCCTGTCCATGTGCATGCAGAGCCTCTTGCTGTGTTTTTTCCAACTGGATGCTAGTTGGGCTTCCCTTATAGTGGCACAATGTCTCCAGAGGCCAAGGCAGAGCCCAGAGTTCCAGGAATGTCAGGTCCAGATCCAGCCTCGATTGAGTTCCATTGCAAGTGTCAGTTCAGAACTCCCTGGCCAGCTCAGATTCACAAACATGCCTCATCTCCTGTGGGAAGCTTCTCAAAGAAATGGCTGCCATGGCTAACCCAGTCACATCAGTTTTGTGTGTCTGTTTACAGACACTGAAATCCCGTCTGTCACCCTCCGCAGTACCAGCCCTATGCTGCCTTTCAGTCTTTGCAGGAATGAGGATGAGGATGTCTGATCTTGGAGTTTGGCACAGGGTTCTACTTCATTGACATCTCCGTTGGTTGATTTTCTTTTCTTTAAAAAAAAATATTTATTTTACTTTTATCTGAAAGGCAGAGTTAAGAGAGAGAAGAGACAGAGAAATAAGAGTAAGAGAGATCTTCCATCTGTTAATTTACTTCTCAAATGGCTGCAAATGCCAGAGCTGAGCCTATCTGAAGCCAGAGCTTCTTCTGGATCTCACACATGGGTTCAAGGGCCCAAGGACTTGAGCCATCTTTGGCTGCTTTTCCTGACCATAAGCAGGACATTGGATTGGAAGTAGAGCAGCTGGGACGTGAATCAGTGCCATATGGGATGTTGTTGCTTTAATGGCTTAGTCAGCTATGTCGCACTGTCAACCCTCCAGGTGCTGATTTTCAGTTACTCAGGGCAGGAGTGACTGAGAGAGGTGCCTTATTATAGATTCACAATTATCCATTAATAGAATATAAGAGAAAGGTTGCAGAGTTTCTATGAAAAACAGTGCACAGAATTGGAAAGTGAAAGAGCAGAAATAGACAGGCCTAGTTATCATGCGAGGTGGAAAGGGATGGAATGATAAATATACAAAATCTGTTGGATTTTCTTTACTGGAAGCTTAACCTTGTAATTATAAAGTAAATTGCAAGTAAGTCACTTCCAAAAATGAAAAGAAAATAAGGAAGGAGCGGAAGGGTTGGAATGAAGGAGGAAGAGAGGGTAGCAAGTATTAATAAGCTTTTAAAGCTATGTACATGAAAGACATGAATCTGTCCCCTTGATATAAGTAAGTTTTTTAAAAAGTCAAAAATGTAAAATAACTTGATATCTTAAAATAAATGAACAAGGAAGCAAATAAATAAAACATCATCTACTACTGATATGTGACTTAACAAAAGGAGAAAATGACCACAATGGGAGAGTGACACAACCTAGCTCTCCCCTACCCCCTCTGCTCTGTGTGCCATCCTGCTCTCACAGCTTGCTTTTCAGTCCTTGCTGGGAGAAGCAGTAGGCACTTGGGGCTCTAGTTCTGAGTCTTTTGTAAGGAGCCCTGGGGCCTCACAAAACAGTCCTTCTTCTGGCTGGAAACTGGGACTGAGCAACCCTAGAATTCTTTTTCTCCATGGGTTACAAGTGCTTAAACTGTAAAACTGAAGCTTGAAAGGAATGAAAATTCTTAATGGAAATGCCATTTGTAATCATCTCTCGCTAGGGCCGTCTTCTGGCTTATTTCTCAGAAATACAAAGACCGTATTTCACTATAAGTGGTGCTTTCAAGAGAGGAAAAATTAGTAAAGAAAGAAAAGCTGTTTGATCATCTTATTTTAAACCTCAGGTTGAACTGTATTGTAACTCACTGTTCCTTAATGAAAGGAAAACTTCCAATAACATTTGTTGTGAATTCCAGTGTACTTGAGGCAATGTTTGGTTAATGGCTGCTTTCCTTTCTTCTTTTTAAGATTATTTTTTTTCCAGAAAGCTGAAAAATTAAGCTGTGATATTTAAATGTATTACTTAAGGATAAAAAGTTATAGCACTGAGAAGAATCTAAATTATTTAGACTGAAAAATTTCATTGACTAAATGTTCCAGTGTATGAGAGGACGAACTGAGAAACTCCAAGTGTGTGTGTGTGTGTTTAAGTGTATTTTTATACATATCTGTGTGATTGAAATAAATACACCAATAATCAGTTTTACCACCCCTTTTATAAAAGTTAGTCTTTCAGCCAACATGATGCAAAGTTAAACCATATGAAAAGAAACTAAAACCTGAGAAGTACACTATGAGTTACTGTGCACAAAGTAAACAGACACACAATCCCAAATGATTAAGTGCTTTTTTGATTAAAGAAATAACTAGAAATACCAAAGCTGTATTATTTCTTCTACTTTATTCATCTGAAATACTTAACAAGTATTTTCCTCTGTCTAATCCTATGCTGGGTATGAAAAGTATGGGACATGAAAAAGTAGCTAAAACCTAGCCCTTGATCTCAAGCTAACAAACTATTATAGAAGAGGATTGTGGTGGTTAAAAAGATGAATGACCATATTTGGAGCATCTGTCAAGTGTATCTGTGATAATATATGCTTGTGTTACTGAGGGGGAAGTAGAAGTTCTATGGGAGACGATAGTTTCTTTAGGTGCAAGTAATTTGTGGGAAGACATTGCAGACATCCACAGGATCTTGAAGTATAACATACAAGCATGGTATAGAGACAGAACACAGAAGGCATGAGACTGTAACGATTAAAATAGGATGTAGTAATGACATGCTCAACTAAGGAAGTGCATCTATTAAAATGGCTAGATTGGGGCAGCCTTGCAGCACAGCAGGGAAAATTATCACTGCCCTTTGTAGCTGTGTGGGAAATGAACTAACCTCCAGGAGGCCTCTCTGTCTCTGCCTCTCTCTCTCCCTAGCTGATTTTCAAGTAAATAAATAATCTTTAAAAAATGAAAACAATGACTAAAGTAAGAAAGCTGGCCTGAGCGTGGGAAGGATTTGGTGCAATTGGAACTTTCATGTGCTGTCAGTGGAAATGTAAATTGTACAATCATTTTGGATAGCAATCTTAGAGTTTCTTTAAAAGTCAAATATTCTACATCTACGCAAGAGAAATGAAATCATTAAAATTTGTGTATAAATCTTCACAACAGCTTCTGTAATAGTTATGAATCACACAATCCAATAACCTATCAATACAGTGGAATATTAGAACAAAAAAGGAATGAATTTATGATATACACAACTGCACGGATGAATTTGAAAACAGTTATGTTGAATGAAAAAAGCAAACAGCAAAGGGTTTACACTGAATGATTCCTTTTACATAAATTTGAGGATATGCAAAGTAGTCTATGATGAAAATAGATCAATATCCATCTGAGGATGTGAGTAGAAGGAATCCTAAAAAGGCACAAAGAAACCTTTGAAAGTAATGGATATATTCACTTTACTCATTTTGGGGATAGTTTGTTGCTGTTGTGCAATGAAGTAAATTGTAATCTTCAAATGTATGAATCTTATTATATGGACATTCTGACTCAATAAGATCATTAATCTTTTTTTTTTTTAAGATATCTTCCTGGCATGTGGAGATAAATGTGAAGCTCAGCACAGAGGTCTTAATCGGAGACAAAGAAATCAATGTGTTAATTGTCCTACAAACTATGGATGTGGGTGAATGTAGATGAGGGGAAGCAGAGTAGAATCCTGTGGGAATGCCAGTGCTGGAGGGTGGCAAAGCTGAAGATTTATGCAGAAGGTAGGAGAGATACTGTCACCAAAATCTCTGTGGTTCCTAGGTTGTTTTCTTTTCTTATTTTGTCATTGCTGCTATTGCCAAGCAGCAATTAGAGAATCTGCATATAATTTTTTAAAAATTTAATAATTTATTTGAAAGGCAGAGTTTCTCTCTTTCCACACACACACACACACACACACACACACACAGAGAGAGAGAGAAAGAGAGAGAGAGAGAGGGAGAGAAATCTTTTATCTGATGTTTAACTCCCCAAATGCCCCCAACATCTGGAGCTAGGTTGAGTCAACACAAGGAGTCAGACCGAAACAGGTCTGTAACAGGGGTGGCAAGGATATAGGGACGTTGGTCATCATCTGCTGCTTCCCAGATCCATCAGCATAAAGCAGGATTGAAGGCATGAAGCAGCCAGGGATGGAAACAGGCACTATGAGGGGTGTAAGCACCCAAAGCAGTGGTTTTGTTCAGGAATAATGTTGAGACATATTCAAAGACCCAGCCTTTTAACCCTTAAGAATATAGACATCCCGCCATGGATCAATCTACTTACATAGGATACACAGATCAACCTATACTTGTAGCATATTAGCTATTATCTTGGATGAACTATATCCAAACAAGAAAAGAAATACCCTCTTAACTTGGACCAATTCTTTTATTTATTCAACCTTATTTTCTCCTTTCATGGAATGAAGTTGACTGACGTGTTGCTCTTAGCACATGCTCTTTGAATTGGCACCTTAATCTCCTAAAGATATTCTTCCCACTGCAGTTCCTGCTACTCCAGCTTACTGAACCAAGCATGGTCCAGGTAGGCTCCATTGATGTGGAATTTTCCAACCGTGCTAGTATTTTTTCAACTGTGCATAGTGTTTTTTCATGAATAAATACTGTTATATTTTTATGTAATAAATATCATTATATAATAATGAATTAGCACAGAAATGAAGATGACATTGACTGTATCTCCAGCCTCCATCCTCCAAAATTTATTGAAGGCCTGGCATGTATGAACAAAACAGACAAGATAGTTGTCTTCAAGAGCTTAAATTCTGGTGGTAATAAGCATAGACACACATATATTCATTTATAGCAATTCAGACTTTGATAGGCCTAGGGACACTAGAGACAGTATTATAATATTATTAGCTTGGTTTGAAAACTTGCTTCAAATAGTGTGGTCAAGAGAGAGTCTCATTACAGATAAAAAAATAAATCTCAAAATTTGGATTTGAAAGAGGAAGGTAGCCGTGCAAACTCTGGAGTATCTGGGGTTAAAATGGAGAGAGGAGGCAGTGAGAAGGCATAGATGTGTGTCCTAGAACCCTGCGGGCGAGCAGAGTCCACAGGTGAGCAGAGCTGCCTGAAGTTCGTTAGGAACGGAGGGCTGTGCAGAAAGCTCACTGTGAACTCTGCTGCTGGGGGTGTGGGGGAAGCCCGAGATCCTGCCCTTCTCTCTGATGATGCCCCTGCTGCCTGTCCTACAGGCACAGCTCAAGGACACCCTCTGACAATCAGAAGAGGTGGCTTTCTTCACTTTTAAGCATACTTTTAAAATTGAGAAGTACACATTGGCGTGCTCATGAAGTCCATCTAATTATCCTAGACTCTAAGAGTTCTGGACCGACTGAGAAGAAGGGAATGCTAATCAAGGAAACAAAGTGGAAAGTAGAGAACTACTAGTAGTTATTCTGGATCTAACTCTTTGTCCATAGGATTCAGAAGGCCTATTTAAACAAAAATCTTAAAAAAAAATCTTCTTTTGTTATCTTTTTTTTTCTGTGATACATTTTTTTCTTTTTTCTCCCTTAATCTTTTTTTTTTAATTCATTAATTACATTGCATTATGTGACACAGTTTTATAGGTAGTTGGATTCTCCCCTCCCCTCCCCAAACCCTCCCACCATGGTGGATTCCTCCACCTTGTTGCATAACCACAGTTCAAGTTCAGTTGAGATTCCACCATTGCAAGCATATACCAAATATAGAGTCCAGCATCTTATTGTCCAGTCAAGTTCAACGGCTTCTTAGGTATACCCTCTCTGGTCTGAAGACAGAGCCAGCAGAGTATCGTCCCGATCAATTAAAAGCTTTCTGTGATACATTTTTGCAGATACAGGGATTAATCCCTCCTCATTCCCATCCCCCACTTCTTTTTCTCTTCCCGTCTTTCCCCTCCATATTATTATAATAGTATAGTCCCTTAGTATTAGTTACAAATATAACTTTCTGATATTTAAATTTGTAATGGCCAGTTCTACACATTTCTTATGTGATCTCTGTCACTGCTTCTGCTATCATTATCATGATATAAAAATGTGAAAGAAAAATGTGTGGAGGGGATCAGGACCATTTGAAGGGCAATCAAGCATGGAAAAATCTCTCTGTTTCTCTCTCTCACACACACACTCAGCCTTTCAAATAAATAAATCTTTTTTTTCTAAAACATGAATATTAAAAAGAGCAGGGGAATTAGAATTTTGGGAATAAATGCACAGGCCCTCAGTGGGATTTGGAGAAGAGTTTGCCTGGCTTTAGGTAATCTGACATTACTATTTGCCCTTTTATCAATTGACAAGGCCAAAACGGTCCTGTTATTTGCTTAATGATCAGAACCTTGTCCTGTGCCTGGTTTGTGGAAGTCACCGATGGTGAAGTTCTGCATTGGATTGTTCATTTAGATGAAAGACACATGATGGCCTTGGACTAGCACTGGAAAGAGTATTTCGGAACTAAGAAGAAAGTGCAAACTCCCAACTCACAAAGATCTCGTCCTTTCTCCCTTTCTCCTCTCTAAAGTTTGTTAACTTTCAGAACAAACGGGAGGAAGTTACAGAACTAAAATCTGATTGAACGTTTTCTGCAAGTCCGCCATAAACACAATTTTCTGACTTAATTTTCACAACTACATTTTGGATTATATAAGATTCCCATAGTTTCAGAATTGAGAAAATTGGGGCTTGTAACTGTTAAATTGCATGTTTGTCTAAGCTCATATAGCCAATCGTTATGTGGGCTGGGATTCAAACCTAGGTCTGGCCTGACTCCAGAGCCCCATTGTACTCCCATGATAATTTGTTGCTTTCTGAAAAAGATTCCAATTTGGGAGATGAATAGTAGCTCTGCAAATGATGTTGACACAATATTTGTGATCTTCGAAAACCTTACAAGACTTAGCATGCATCAGAATTGTGTGGAGGGCTTGTTATAACACAAGTGTTTGTCTGGGTCCCTGCAGAGTTTCTGTCTCATTCTTGTCCAGGTTACAGCTAGAAAGACCTTATCTTTCTGTGGAGCTTCCAGCCAATCCTGTTGCTGGTGGTCTCAGAATAACACTGCAACTCTTTAGCTTCTGACAACATTACTCAGACACATCTGGATGTCAAAATCACTTGGTGAGTTAGTTTAAAACTCCCAATGTGTAGTCTGTACTGTTTTTAAAAACTCCCTAGTTGATTCCCATGCATGCTCAAGTTTGAGGATCACCAGCTGATGATCTTGACATGAGGAGCCAATCAGTACTTTACTTGTGCACTGGTTGGGTGCAAGCACTTGTGCAGTCTCAAAGGATTGCTTTTCTTAAAGTCAGGGAATTGCAGGGGGCTGTTTTCTGGGGGGACTTCTTAGAGAATCCAGAATTTGCAAATATGGATTTTGGCAAGAAAAATTTCTACTCTACCATGCCCCACTTGAATCTTGTTCCATGTCTGAGGAAAGCAGTAGCTTGCTCGCCCTCTCCTGCTGCCAGGAGTGTCTTCTCTAACTACTTTGCCTGCAATACTGCAGCCCAGGATTTAGAAGAAACTGAAGACAAATCAAGCCTAAATGCAGTGCATAGCTCCTGGTGTAAGACTAAGTGAATTTGAGTATACTTATGTCATCCAGTGCAATGTGTTAGCACCCAAACTCTGTGGTGTGTGGAAAATCAGAACTGGACGTTGTGGTTCCTTTTCCTGGACCCCAAAGTTTGTGTTGTCACATTGCTTTCCTCATTTTTCACTCAAATATTAGAAACTTACAGGTTCTTAATTTTTAATAAATGAGATGTTGATTTGCTTTGCAAAATGCTCTAGCAGGTCAACTTTGGCTGTTCCTACGAAAGCCACAATGACCATCTCAGTTGTGTTTTTACCCCCTTCTAACTGCAGGAGACACTACAAGCCATTCATGTCTCCATGCCTCCTTCACAGGTGCTCAACCTCTGTAAGAACAAAGCTATGCTTGCTCCCAGTGGAGGTGTCCAGTGAAACTCTGCCCTTTCACAATTCCGCTCATTTCTAGCGTGAATTTTTTAGCTTTAGATGCTCTGACTGGGCTCAAGGTCTCAGCTCTGTTCAGGATCACACACTGGGGAGAGGAAAAAAGCAGCTATTTTCTAGGGCATCTAAGAGTCAACTGCTTCCTGCTGATCAAGGGAAGGGTGAGGTTTCAGAATGCAAAGATTGCTGGGGCCTTGTGGCCAGCCCACGACAGCAGTGCTCCGACAGAGAGGTTTTGGTAACTCAGATGCTTGCTCTGCAGCCTATTCAGATGCCTTGCTCATTGACCTTGTAAGAAGAGAGAGAAGTGAGGTGTCAGAGTCGGGCGTGGGAGGGTCTCACAAGCTCCACTTTCCAGACTGTGCAATTGTGTTTTGTGTCTGATAATTACATTAACCTTTGACGGTACAATTAAAAAACACAGTTATTAAACTAATGCATGAGGCCATCAGGCTAAAAAGGAAAAGCCAATTTGTAGTCACATTCTTGGTTCAGGGGCTAAACCTTTGGATTTGGAGGACTAGACTGTTCATAGTTCTTTTTTTTTTTTTTTTTTAAAGATTTGATTATTATTGGAAAGCCGGATATACAGAGAGGAGGAGAGACAGAGAGGAAGATCTTCCATCCGATGTTTCACTCCCCAAGTGAGCCGCAACGGGCCGGTACACGCCAATCCGATGCCGGGACCAGGAACCTCTTCTGGGTCTCCCACGCGGGTACAGGGTCCCAAAGCTTTGGGCCGTCCCTGACTGCTTTCCCAGGCCACAAGCAGGGAGCTGGATGGGAAGTGGAGCTGCCGGGATTAGAACCGGCACCCATATGGGATCCCGGGGCTTTCAAGGTGAGGACTTTAGCTGCTAGGCCACGCCGCCGGGCCTCTAGATTGTTCATAGTTCTTAAAAATATGAACAAACCAGGGCTTAACACAATTAATATGGCCTAAAGCACTTATGAAGGTCCTATGTAGCCCCCAGGAGGTCCTAATTCAGGCCACAGCAGCATCCTATGTGGCCCTCAAGCTGTCCCCCACCAAATGCTCCACAGACTTTGTGGGCAGATTAGTGCCTGCCTTTGGGTGTGGGCACACATAATTTTCTCCCTTCCATCGCCTTAATTTGATTACTCTTTTCCCCTTGTTTGGCCTACCTGCTGTAATCGTGGTCATCCTGTCAAAAGCAATTATTTCATGCTGTGCAAGGATTCAGGTGGGGAAGCATATGGTGCTTTACAAGTCAGCTAAGATCCTGCAGAGCATCTTGGGTACAGCCTAAAGGGGATGACATTGGCCAATGGCATCGGTCAGGGAACCCGCACTAAAAAAATTGCTGCAAACGATTTCTATTCCCTGGTAAGGAAAGTTAAAACGACTTTGTCTTCTCTAAACACAGGTAAACACATTCACTTGTATATTTTTGTAAAGTGATGACCATTCATGGAAAATATTTCAGTATTACTATTGTACAAAGAGCAAGGAAGAGACATCGTGAGTAGGTATCCCGGTTAGAAGTAGCCTATAAGGCAAGTTGGTAGGGAACTTGATTGCAGATATTTATGCACAGATGGAAGGAAGACAGTTGGAAAGCAAATCTCAACAAGTTATCAGGAATCCTTTTAATTCAAACAGATTAGGTTTAATTTACCTAAATGTGCACTGAGTATAAGGAAATAAAGTAAAATAAAGCATGCTGATCTTCAGAGAGAACATTTTAAATGTTTCTAAAAGGTGCTCTATACTTTGATAGTGTATGAACAATACAATCTTTAAAAGGAAGAAGCTGCCTGTTTTGAGACATTTATTGACTGTCGCTATTAGCTTTTTAATTTTTCTTGCTGCCCATGACAATTAGTTCCATACTATTCAGTTCAACCTTAACATTTGTGATATTTGTAGTAATAGTAAACTTAAGCCCACTTGCCGTTTGCCTCAATAGTTGAAAGTCATAATACTGTGAGAAGAAACACATTTTATCCTCTGGTTTGAAAAATATAATTTCAAAATAACAAAATTTTAAAAAATGCATGAAACTATATTTTGCATGGCTACAAATATTGGAAAATATTATAGACAAGTGAATATGATTATTTTTGCTTCTACAGAGGTTTCACTATTTAAACAAGTAATAAAATAGATTTACCAAATACTGTGTATTTGTTTTTTGTACTTTAAAATATATTACATGCGATGTGTAAAAAAAACCACATTTATTTGAAAGTACTGAATAAAAAGGAAAGATGAGATTCACTGGTTCACTCTCCCAACTACTAAGAACCAGAGTTGAGCCAGGCTAAAGCGAGTACCCAGGAACTTACTTGGTCTGGGTTTCCCATGTGGGTAACAGGAACCATGAACTCGAAGTGTTTGAGTCATCGCCTGCTGTCTCCCAGGAGGAGTAGCAGGAAGCTGGATTGGAAGCACACATTGACCAGGTTCCAATCAGGCACCCTGACACAGCATACTGGTTTCTCAAGCAAGGATTTCACCCTCTGAACCACAGTGCCTGGTAGTAAATTTTCAAAATTGACATGCTTCACATAATTTGTTTTCTTCTGGCAGGAATGAATGAAAAGACTCAACATAAAATGCAGTTTTCACACAATATATGGATGGGTTCAAGCCAAAAGTACAAATGGAAGTATCATACACATGAAAATTCAGGCATTTTCCTACAGATTTTTACATCTGGGATCTATTATGGTTAATCATCAAATGTTGCCCAGGAGCAGTTAGAGGCTACTCGCATTTTTAAAAGGCATTTATTACTTGCTTGAGATAAATTAATAACAGTTTTTCTGTCAACAAAGTGTACTATTTTCACTAGCCTGATATATAGTAAATGCCGTACACTGTTTTCCTGTTGTATACATTTTCGTTTCTTAGCTTTCTGAAGATTGTAGTGCTGCAGTCTTGTTGGCTCACACATGACAGCTGTGCAGCATAGACATTCAGAACACAGAACCTGGAGCCAGACCACAGGCCTTACCTCTCAACCCTGACATGCCAAACAACCTTGGATAAGACACTTCATCCCTTTGTGTCTTCTTTGCTTGGAAAGCGGAAACCTACTTTCATAGGGCTCTTTTTTTTTTTATTTTTTAATAATCTTACTTAGTTGATTAGGGAACAAAGTGTCAAGGGCTACAGGGTGAAGTGGGTAATACCATTGTTTCCACATCAATATCATTTTACCCTACATCTGGGGTCAGGGAAAAAAACAAAGCGAAAAGCCCCACCCAACCTCCCACCCATCCCAGATCCTCATAGGGCTCTTTTAAGGAGCAAATGTGTTAATATGGTCCTTTAAAATCCCTGATATAATGGAAGCATTAAACAAATGCTAGCTGTAATTGTGAACACTGGTGCGCTTTCTCGCTCTCTCTCTCTCTCTCATATATATATGTGTGTGTATGTATGTGTATATATATATATATATATCCTATATTCATATCTCTCTCTCCATATATATATATCCTCCTTAATGGTCCTCTCACTACATCTGCCACTCTCCCCAAAGGCAGGTCATTCCCCAGTTTTCACCATTTCCCCTTTAATTCACTAATGTTCACAATGTTCACATTGTTTCCAGTTAAAGGCTCTGGACTCTGGCAGCTGTGTCTTTCCCATCTCTTTGACCTAAGCATCCCTGTAACCATCCCCTTCACCCACCAGACCAGAAAGCATTTGTGAATAGTTCTTCCTTTCTATCTTTCTATCATTTGGATGAAGACTACATCTTCATCCAAGGTTTCCTTCACTATTCTAGTGGCCCATATAAGCCCCGACATCACAGGCTCAGTCCTTCAGGACAACAGCAGGTTTGAAAAGCCAAATCCTTCCTGTGATAAGTGTCTTTGGTTTTCATTACTCTCTCATATTTTATCTCAAATGCCATTGTGCCAGACAGCTTGTTAGGTACCAGTTGAATGTAACAAATTACCATAAAACTTGCAGGCTTAAGAGAATAAGTAGTTGCTTATCCACGGTTTTAGGAGTTAGGAATATGGCAGTGGGAAGGGTCTCTCAGGAGGTTGCAGACAAGGTATTTTTGCCACAGTCATCTGAAAGGTTGATGGGGCTGGAGGGTCCCCTTCCAAATGACCACTCCAGGCTGTTGGTAGCAGCCCTACACTTGATCTTAGCCCAAAATCTGAGAAGCATTGGTGTGTCAATACGCTAAGTTTTCATGACACGGCAGCTGGCGTTTTCCAGATACAGGGATCCCCGAATGCAAGCTGGAAACCACACCATCTTTTTATGACCTTGCAATCTGTCACTCTGAAATCATATCCTATTGACTAGAGAAGTCAGCCCTGTTCTGAGTGGGAAGGGATGCCAACAAGGACGAAGGCCCTTGGATGAATGCTAAAGCCAAGTGAGGATCTGATAGGACTCATGTCTTACTAACAGAAACATCTTCAAGACATATCTCTATCATCTGTCAGCTATAGGACATTTCTGTTACAGAATGAACATGCAGGACTCACTCTTTGGTCTAGCATTTAACACACCTCTATCTGTATTGACTTCTTGCTAAAATAAGACCCTGTGAGGCCATGGTGATGCCTCAAGTAATTGGACTCCTACCACTAATATGGGAGACTTGGATTTTTCCCTGGCCTCCAACCTTGGCCCCAACTCTGCCCTTACTGTTACAGATGTTTAGGGTATGAACCAGAGAATAGGGGCACTCTTTCCCTCTCCACCTACTCCATGTTTCAAAGAAATAAGTAAAACAAAAATGCAAACAGTATCTTTCAATTTGGGAGATAACTGTAATGCGTATCCTGGAAATGACGGAAGCCATCATTTCATTGTAAAACCTGCACATGCTGTGAAAGTCACCTAAAGTAGGCAGAAGGAGGACATCAGCAGAGCCTAGGAATTTTATAGTTTGGAGTCACATATATCATCATGTTTCCCCATCAGCAGAAGAGAAACTACCTGAGTCTTATGTGAATCAAGTCTTCCTTCATCCTCCCTGAACAAAATAAGATGGACAGAGTCTGTACTCTCAGAGGCTGTGGCCCTGACAGAAGGATATAGAAGGAAAATATCTATTTGGAGGATGCATGTCAAATTGATTATTCAGAAGCAATTAAGACCTCTGTAGACCTAGGAATAGTTTTGACAAGCTGTCCTTTCGGAAACAGACTTTTAAAACTAACTATGCTGGTGAAGTCAACGCAGATACGGCAGGAGGATTTCCTACCAAATATTCCCTTTTATATCCAAAAAGGGTGTTTTTTCAGAAAGTGGAGACTGGGACTTTCAATCTTGACTAGGCCATAGGCAGCCACAGGTGGCTGTTACCTGGGAGATGCATGCATCTTCATCCCAAAACATCCCCCCAATGTTCCACAGCCAGAAGCATCTTCCTTTCCCCAGGATGTTCAAGCCAATGGCCCTTTGCTTAGTTCCAAGTTTCAACCGTCTGGCTCCTCTGTGAGTTTTGTACTTCTGGCTTGTGCATGTGAATAAGTCTGTGCCTTTTCCCCATAAAAGCCTGTACATTGTCTGCTTCTTTCATTGACTAAAAGCATGGAAACATCAAAGGAAAAATGATAAATTCAACACATCCTTTCTGCACCTCCCAATAGTGAGTATCTTGGCCAGATAATTTCTGGTTGAGCCCATGTCTGGATTTAACATACCATCCTCAACCAGGGCTCATCACAAGTGTAACTTTGTGGCCTCCCCTCTCAGCACCTTCCCTTGCTTTCTTGGCACCCAGCTCCCTGCCTGCTAGATCCTCTGTTTTCTTTTCCTTCCAGATCTTGTTCTCAACTAGCTGTCATTTAGCTGTCAACAATTTTTCTGGAGGCATTACCTAATGGATTATACTTATCTCATTCAGAGGCATTACATTTTAATAGGGCTTACTTGAAGCAAACACATCTTCAGTCCTCATAGGAATAAACCTATGGAAGGGGATCCCTGAACCAATGGAATTGTACATGAAAAATACAAATGAAAACAGAAGGAGTAAACCCTAAATGGCAAATTTTAAGCATCCTGGTGGGAAAGGCACCTTCAGAGAGAGATTTCGCAGTGGGAAGGCCTCCTCTTTGCTCTTCATTCACCACAATTTCGAGCTGCTCTGGGAGGCCAGTCTTCATTCCCTTCCTCTCTTGCTTGTGCATTCTCCGCGAGGTTTCCCAACCTAGAGCTGGCATGCCAGTCCAGCCCATTGCAGCGCTCCTGGACAACTGCTTAGCTGCTCCGTGCCTTTCCTGTAGATACCTCACCGCCCTGTTTCTCTCCTTCATGCAGGTTCTGTCTCATTCCACTTGCCTCTCACTAGTCCTTACCTCTGGAAGGACTAAAAAATTTGAAAGAGGGCACATGTTTCAGAGTGTCTAACCAGCTATTTGTGGTGCATGGTGCATTCCCTTTTGCCTGGTATGGTTGGCTCAAAGAACAAGCGTTTGGTATCCAAACGATGTTTCAGAGGCTTTGCTCTTTTAATTTTCCAAATTACTATTTTTTTTGTTAGCTTATTGAAAAATCAGAATGACAGAAAATAGCGAGAGATGGGGAGAGAAAGAGAGTTTTGATATGCTAGTTCACTGCCCAGATGGCCACAACGGCTGGGGCTGAGCCAGATCAAAGGCAGAAGTCCGGTTCTTTTTCCCTCTCCTCCTCTTCCCTCCCTCCTTCCTTCTTCTCCCCCTTTCCCTCCTTCTTTCCCTCCTTCTGTCCTTCTTCTTCCCCACCACATCCTCCTCTTTCTTCCTTCCTTAAATGATCAAGGAATATATCTATGTCCTTATTTATTTGAAAGACAGAACAACAGAGAGAGAGGGAGCAATGCAGAGAGCTGCTGGCTCACTCAAATGGCCACCACAACCAGGTCGAGGCAGGCCTCAGTACAAGCCAGTAGTTAGATGTCAGGGGCTTGAGCACTTAAGCGACTTGCTGCTTCCTTCCAAGGAATATTATCAGAAAGCTGTGAGCAGCTAGAACTTGATCCGGAATCTCAGTATGGGATGCCAGAGCTATGAGCTGCCACAATGCCAGTCTGAAGCCCAGATTTTGGTCCTGGTCTCCAATGTGGATGACAGGGATATAATAAGAGATCATCAGCTGCCTCCCAGAATACACATTAACAGGATGATGGAATTGGGAACAGATTTGGGGCTTGAACCAGATATCCTGATATAGAATGCTTGTGTCCCAAGCAGGTATGAGCCACTATGACAGATGTCCACTCCTCTTTTTATTGTCTTTACAGATTGATCCTCACAAGAGTTTTCAAATATTTTATGGAAAAATACACACTATTTCTTTTGAAAGGCAAAGTGATGCAGAGAAAAGCATTCACACATAGGTGAGAAAGAGATATTTCATCTATAAGTTAACTCCTCCAGTGGTCACAACAGCCAGAGCTGGGCCAGGTCAAAGCCAGGAGCCTGCAGCTTCATCTGGTTCTCCATCATGAATGACAGGAGTACAGGCATTCAGACCACCTCCTGCTGCTTTCCCAGGTGCACTGGGAGGGAGCTGGATTGAAAGTGGAGCAGTCAGGACTTGAGCCTCCACTCTGACATGGGATGTTGCCATCAAAAGCAGCTGCCTAACTGCTGCATCACAAAAGCTGCTGGCCTTTATACATTTCCTTTTGATTTCATTTTCCATGAAGCTTTTGAAGTCCCCTCATATAGTTCCTGCCACTAGTCAGCTCAAATCACTTTCAATTGTTTGAGTATCAGTTTCTTCCCTTTAATGTGGAGAAGCTGGACAAGGCTTGTGCGACAGCATATTCCTAACAGTAAAATACTATGAGATAGATGGGGCCACAAGGCCTACTTTCTGCAGAGGGAATAATCTGTTTTTTTTCTTCCCCAAGTTTGATAAGGAGAGTGGAGTCCTGGTGACAGAGTTCTGTGCAAACAAATTAACACACCCGTCTGTACTGACTCATTTGGCCTGGAACAAATGCTCTCATACCAAAGGAAACTGAGGAGGGAGATAAGAGAAATACTTTCTAGTTCGTTATTGTTGAGAATACCACACCCAAGTCTTATTTCATGAGTGCTAGGCAGGGTCAGCCTCTCCCTTTGAAGAATGGGAAAGTTCTGGATGACGCCTCTGAGCAGCAGTGGGGTCAAGGACAGGTGCCAAGGCACTGGAGTATGTTGTCACACCTGCCTGTCTCCTCCTTGCCTTTGTACGTCATCACAATTGCAATTCAAAGGAAATTCTAAAGGGAGTATGAAGCTGAGAGAGACCTAGGTCTCTGACCATGACCCAAGAGACACCCCCAGCCCCACCCATTCCTCTGTGGCCTCACCTGGTGGCTTGTTCAGGCTAATTCTGATGGGCTCCAGCACATGCCCAGTTGAAAGGGTGGTTTTTTCTCTCTCCCCACTCCTAATGCTTTTCGTTTTCCTGCACCCATACTCTCTGCGCCTGTGATAGACTGTGAAGGTGGTGGGGACATATCACTTCAGCTTCCTGGTCCCCTGACCTCGCATTTTGCAAAGGTTGGCACTAATGACTCATGGCTACAGACTTCACATTATTCTCCTCTGGTAATAGAAGCCAAGCACTCTGACATTTCCAAAGAAGCTTGACCATACAAGCCCTCCCACATCATCATGCAAGTGCTCCAAAAAGTAAGAATTGCTGGTGCACATAATACTCATGGCTTGAAAACTTGGGACAACCTACTATTTAAACGATTTCAGCAGCCAGTTTTCTAGGGTCCTGGTTTCTCTGAGCATGCACATGGACCTGTGCAGCAAGCCCTACTTTTTTGGCAATGCGATATAATGTTGAGCCTTTTAGCTTACTTTTACTATCTCACAGAATTGGTTTACACCTTACATTCTCAAGGGTGCTACGAGCTGAGTCTCATCACTTCTAACAATCTGGTTATTCCAGGTACTACAGTTTTAATACAGCCTGCAGCCTCTTAAAATGTTATTCACAATGCTTTTGTCTAAGGCCCATAATCCTGCAAAACATACTGATAATCATCTATAATTATAAGTACTTAATGGCCCCATACAACAAGAGGACTCTAATCATAACCTTCATACAAATATATCTATCATACTATAAATACTCCATCTATTTAATTTGAAAGGCAAAGATGAAGAGACTCTCCATTTGCTAGGTCACACCTTGAATACCCTGAGCCAGCTAGAGCTGGCTCAGGCCAAAGCTGGGATCCACTAACTCAGTCTAGATCTTCCATATGTGTGGAAGGAATCCAAGTACTCAAGCCATTACCCCCTGATTCCTAGCATGTATCTTAGCAAGAAGTTGAAATGGAAAGTGGAACAGGGACTCAAACCCAGGCACTCCGACACCATGTGGACACCCCAAGCGGCGGTCAAAAAGTTGCAGTGAGCACCTGCCCTGACATATACTTCTTTACAGTGAGATCCTGAGGTCCTGTGTGGGAGTCATTTTTATAAACCTCCACAAGTAACTGCCCCACATACCTCTAGGTCTTGGATTTTTGCTCTGTAGAGCAGCTAATATCACCATTGGCTATCACCATAGGCAGAAACTCAGGTGCTTTATGCAGATCTTTACAAGACAAGAAGGCTTGGGTATTCCTTATCTTGCGGGGGAGTCAATGAAACAGATACTTGGCTATGGGGCTGGGGACTGGTCCTCTCTCAAAAAGTAGAAGAAGCAGAGGTGTTGGGGCTGGGGGAGAAATGTTAAGTGAAATATCTGACCAGTAAGACACAGGAGGAAGAAAGAGCCAGCTTGGCTCCCATCTTCAGCTGACAGGTTGCTCTCAGGGCCCCAGCAGTTGGCCATGTTTTCAGAAACCAGCTTTGATTCACTCCATCTGATTCCCTTGACTTACTCTCTGCACCCTCTCCTTTCATCCTCTAGGGAGAAGAAGCACTGAAAGCCTACCTGAGGTCCCTTCCTCGGGACCTTGGGCTGATGATTCCAGTGCATCCAAGAGTTGTTTCTGGAAGGTGATTGTGATGCTGACTACTCATTTATGCTGACTAAGCAGACTTCACATTCTCTTCTCTCCACTTTCCGCTAATGAGAGGAAAATTCTGATAGGATTTTTGTCTACAACATTTTGTTTATTGTCATTGGTCCTACACTTGATTAATTCCAAAGTCTCTTCAGTAGATGGCAAATTAAAAGTTTATTGAGGGGCCTGGCACAAGACCCTAGTGGCTAAATTCTCACCTTGCAACCACCAGAATCCCATATAAGTGCCAGTTTGTGTCCCGGCTGCTCCACTTCCCTGTTTGTGGCCTGGGAAAGCAGTAGAGGATGGCCTAAAGCCTTGGGACCCTGCACCCATGTGGGTGATCCAGAAGGAACTCCTGGCTTCTGGCTTCAGATTAGCGCAGCTCCGGCTGTTGTGGCTACTTGGGGAGTGAACCAGTGGATGGATCTTTCTCTCCACTTCTGCTTCTCTCTGTGTGTCGGCTTTTCCAGTTTTTTAAAAAAAGATAATAAATTTTAAGTTCATTGAGGAAATGATTGTGCTTGAGAAAAGAATATTGCGATTTCATCAGTGTTGAAGTATGGTTTGGCTCACGATCTTTCATTCTAATGCTGTTCATATGGAAATATGTTCATAACAGGGGGTATGCAGGAGTGAGTGTCTGCAAACAAGTATGTTGTACAGTATCAAGAATGATTGCAGGTTTGAGAAAAAAGACATTAGTTTAGTCACAAGGGTTGGCAATAAACCGAAGAAGTGACTAATTCTCCATCTTCCCATGACACAATCATATAAAGCAAAGTTTGTTTTTTTTTAAAGAAACTTGCTTGTTTCCTGTAACCTAGGTCATGTAGAGTTCCCTGGGACCTAGGTAATATATAATCTATAATTTCCTGGGACCTAGGTAATGTATAAAGTATAATCTCCTGGGATCTAGATAATGTGTTGTTCCCTGGGATCTGGGTTTTGTATAGTTCCCTGAGACCCAGGTGGTATGTAGGTTCCTGGGACCCAGGTAATGTGTAGTTCCTCAGACCTAGGTAGTGTGTAGGTTCCTAGGACCCAGGTAATGTATAATGTATAGCTCCCTCGGATCTTGGTAGTGTATAGTTCCCTGGAACTGAAAATGAGATTTTTTTTCTCCTCAAATCCTCATGCAGAAAGTTGTTCTTGACAATATATGCTACTCTCACAAAATGTGCTTCCACTGACACTTGGAATTCCCCTCTTTAGTCAGGAAGCAGAGGATATGCTTAGTAAGAAAGTAATTATCTTGATGTCTTAGCATAGTAATTCCTTATTTCTCACTCTCCCTCCACATCTCTCAGGGTTGGCATGGTAAGGTTTCCTTTATTTCATGTCAAACATGAGACAGACTTCCCTACTTTGGAAGCAGCCATCAGCTGGACCCTTGCATTGTTGTGACAAATAAAGGAAGTGTGAGTTACACAGTAACTGGATGCTTCATCAGGAGATGATAGGAGTATTTCCACCTACAAAGTAGTGAGGGGAAATAAGTCAGCTATTCAGCTAGCCACACTTAGTTTGCGAGCAGTGGGGAAAACTGATCTTTCTAGAAAAGACCCTAGAGAAAGCATGTAGGATTTTCTGTCAGCTCTGGGGACCAGTTTTATGCACTGCTACCGAAGGAAGAAATTATATCCCAGGAAAGAAAGCTTAGCAGAGTGCTTTGTACAAAGTGCAGCTTGTCCTCTCTCAGATCATTGTAGCTTCTCAGTTCTTCTCGGATATTTGGGCGGGGGGGAGTGGTACATGTGTAGGACATACTGGCACACATGCATACACAAGTACACATGTGTGCATACTCCCCCATCATGTCACCTGGTATAAATGATTGTTCCAAACAGCCACGTAAGAAGGGGCAAGTTGGGCTCCTCTTCTGTGCGCTGGGCAGCTTGGATGAGGAGGGGGCTACAGATAATCTCCAGCCCCACTCTACTGTGGGGTATATGTAGAAATTATACTCCGATGTGTGCTCTGCTGTGCCGAAGGTTTACGTCACATTTCTGAGGACTGAGCTCTGGCAGTGCAATGAACTCACTAATGATCTGGTATCCAGAGCACGTTACGTCCAAATGCATCCGTCTGCTCTGGGAACCTTTGCAAATGAGCTCCTCAAGTTCTCTGCACACAGCATCCCTTCAACTTGGGACTTGGCTTGCTTTTCGTGGTGCTTTCTTAGCCGTTTTCCACAGAGTTTCTGTGGATGATGCCTATAAATCAAGTTTGAAAGACACTGTGGCCAGAGGCTTTTCAAAGAAATTTCTGGTCTTTCTTCTCTAGGTTTTGAAAAAAAAAATCCCACATCTTTGAACGGCACTTTCTTTGTCTATCTAGGGCTAAGCAAAGGGTTATAGAGCAGAGACAAATTTTTCTTTAAAAAGAAAGAACAAATCACAAAGAGTTTTCAGGTACAGGAACCTAGAAGCTTTGATACTGGGAGCATTTTTATAACTCTATAAAAGTGTCTTTGTTTCTTCTTCAACCCCATTAAATGAGGCAGAGGAGAAAAGCTCATTTCTCATCTTCTCCTCTGAGGTTATCCCCCATTATGCTGCCCACGTGCCCGGAGGTTAGTGCATTAGCCTCGCCAAGCCCCTTAAAGGTCTCGCCTCTCTGCTCAGATTCTCTGGCTGCTTGGAAACCAGGCAGCAGTTTAATGAGACAAGTTCTCCCCGGAGACCCGTCTCCCCTCTAGGAATTCTGTAAGTGCTTTATATACAACAGTAATAGGATGGTTCAGCCAGACTCCCTGGCTCAGCTACACTAACTGGTGTTCCCTTTGGGAAGGAGGAGCAGGTCGCCGAGTGATAAAGCCATTAGGACTGACTGCGCCATGTGAACTGGTCGTCCCTGAAGCCGCTTTGCTTGCCCGTTGTAAGCATGAAAGGAAGTCGGGAAATGATGATCAGAACGCACTTCCTGGTGGGGAATAAAGCTGTCTATGGGGCTGATCTGTATAACAATGAGCCAAAAGTTATGGAGTACAATGCTTTGCTGCTGAGCGGAGGGTGGCGGCACTGGGCCTAGGAAGCTCAGAGTGAGGAGTCCCAAATCAGTCATGCTGGCCACATGTAGCTGAGTTTCCTGCTCATGGTCGGGAACCAAGGGCTGCGAAGCCATACCAAGGCATCCATGACGCATCAGAGAAGAGGATCGCATCTGTGGAGACTGTCTCCCCTCTGTCCATGACCACTCTAGCTTTGTCCTCTGAATCCGCAGAACATTGGCTTTCATGTGACTCCAAGCTTCAGAAATTCCAGAGTCCCTACTCAAGTTGAGTTCAAATAGGATGAAAGCATTGAGATTTACCAGTGACAGATTAACAATCGCAAGTAGGCATGTGATGGTTATAGCCATGAACAGCAGTGTCAGATGGATTAGGGATGGGGATGAAACTTGGGGTGGAATTTGGATTAGAACAAATGAATACCTGTGTAGATTTGCACTTCAATCTTCTTCCCATCCTCCCATCACTTCCTTCTCCCTTTTCTTCTTCATCTAGCTCCTCTTTTTGTCATATTGAATAAAAAGTCCTCTATCAACTGAACACATTAGAATTTCTATTCAATTGGTGTGATGATGTTAAAGAGAAATTCACAAAATCTTTGTATTTAGTATAGCAGAATACCACTTAGGAAGCCTGCATCCCATTTCAAAGCCCCAGAATTTATGTCTAGATTCCAATTCTATCTTCGCTGCTAACACGCACCTTGGAAGGCAGCAGGTGTGCCCCGAGTCCTCAGTCTCTTGCTGTCTTCCTGAGACCCAGATTGAGTTCCTGGCTCCTAGTTTCAACCTGTTCCGGCCCTGTTGGCTATAGACATTTGAGCAGTGAATCAACCAATGGAAGACCTCTGTCTTTCTGTCTTGCTATCTGTCAAATAAACAGAATGTTAAAGAGAGAAGGAGACTAATCTCTTTCCTCTTGAGTTGGGATGGATGTAGTTTTAACAGAGAGAAAGACCATGTGATGCTACACGTTTAAGGATGGTGTCTTCTAAGTGCCTGTGACTTTTTGTTGTTCTGCTTTTCTCTTTTACTTAGAGCACCTGTTCTGGGATACAGTGGCTTCCAGGTCCTGAGGACTGTCAGGCAGCCTATGGAGAGAGCCAAGCTGTAAGGACCTGAGGTCTCCTGCCAACAGCTGCATGGCACACCACTTGCAATCAGATTCCTAAGCCCCAGCCAAGCCTTCATTTGCCTTCAGCCCTTGGCAGTACTGTGACTACAACCTCAAAAGAGACACCCTGAGCCAGGATACCGTGTCAAGCCACTCTGAGACTCTGACCATGGAAATTGTGAGGTCATACAGACTCTCTGTTTGCAGTCTCCAAGTTTTGGAGTGATCCATTGTGTGAGAGTAGCCAGCTCAGGCAACTGGGAGTTCCAGCAAGATACCATTCAAAATAACAGAGAAAAGTATGAAGTATCTAGGAATAAATCTAATCAAGAATGTAGGAGACCTTTTTGAAGAAAATTACAAAATACTTAAAAAAAGAAATTGAGCAAGACCTCAAAAGATGGAACAACATCCCATGCTCCTGGATAGGCAAAATCAATATCATTAAAATATCTATTTTACCAAAAGCAATATATACATTCTATGCAATCCCAGTCAAAGTACCCAAAACATTTTTCATTGAACTGGATAAAATGATACAAAGGTTCATCTGGAAACACAAAAAACCACAAATAGCTAGAACCATTCTGAAGAATAGGAACTTAACAGGGGGAATCAGTTCTGGACCTCTGGACATGCTATAGGGCAGTGGTTATCAAAACAGCCTGGTACTGGCACAAAGATAGAGAGGAGAATCAATGGAACAGAATAGAAACAACAGAAGGAAACCCACATAGATACAGCCAATTAATCTTTGACAAAAAGACGACAATCCAAGCAAATGCTGTTAGGACAACTGGATGATAGCCTGTAGAAACAAGAAGATAGAGCCACATCTTTCACCATACACTAAGATCAAATCTAAATGGATGAAAGACTTTAACCTATACCCAGAAACCTTCAAACTTTTGGAAGAAAATGTTGGAAACACACTGCAAGATTTAGGTGTAGGCCCTGACTTGCTAAAAAAGACACCAAAAGCACTAGCTATCAGGGCCAAAATAAACAAATCGGACTTCATCAAGCTAAGAAGCTTCTGTACAGCAGGAGAAACAATCAACAAAGTAAAAAAGCAACCCACAGAATGGGAGAAGATCTTTGCACACTACATAGGTGATAGGGGGCTAATCTCCAGAATATACAAGGATCTCCAGAACAACCAAAACACCAAAACAAACAAACCACTCAAGAAATGGGCAAGGGAAATGGGCAGACATTTCACTAAGGAACAAACCCAACATATGAAAAAATGTTCAAGTTCCTTGGCAATAAGGGAAATCCAAATTAAGACAACAATGAGGTACCACCTAATGTTAGTAAGGATGGCACACATACGAAAAACCACCAACAACACTTGCTGGCAAGGATGTGGGGAAAATGGAACCCTACTCCACTGCCGGTGGGACTGCAGACTTGTACAACCTATATGGAAATCAGTATGGAGAACACGCAAACAACTGAAAATCAGCATAACATATGATCCAGCAATAGCACTCCTAGGAATATACTCAAAACACTTGCTCCTTGAGAAACCAACATGCACCCCTATGTTTATAGCAGCACAATCAATAATTGCAAAAACTTGGAAGCAACCAAAATGCCAATCAGCGAAAGACTGGATAAGAAGGCTATGGTTCTTTTACTGCATGGAATACTACTCAGCTATTAAAAAAACGAAATGCAGCTTTTTGTGGCCAAATGGGCCCAACTGGAAACCATTATGCTAAGGGAAATGAGCCAATCCCAAAAGGTTAAATACCACATGTTTGCCTTAATATAAGGTGAAAGGATGTTGGGGGAGGGTGTGGAGAAGAGTGGGGAGAATCCCAGTTCCTATGAAATTACAACACAATGTAATTAATGAATAAATTTAATAAAAAAAAGATGAAAGGATGTCAATCCGGAAAATAGTGCCCATGTATCATAATATTATTTTAACCTCAAACAGCCTGTATCTAATGCATTAAGCTATTGTGATGTATTCAATGAACATACAATTAATGTGAATCAGACTGCTTATGTTCTATGTCAAAGAATTGTAAAACCTAATATACTTTTAAGACCCTAAGCTACTCAGAAATGGGGTGGAAGAACAGAGAAATCTTCCATCTCCTTAGAATGTGTGAGGAAGACGTAAAGTATAACCTACCAGAAACATAACAGGTAATTCATAGACAACAGACTTGAATCAGCATTAAACAATAGTTAAATGACAAAGACATATAGGGGGAATCAAGAGCGATTCTGACAATCTCTTAACAGGAGGTCACATGCACAGAGCAGGGTGGACCCCAGAGTGGAGCAGGTGGACAGGAGGAGGCTTGTATCCCAACCCTGAAGACTCGGATCCTCACCAAGGACTATCAGTATGGGCACCAAGGAGGGCACCAAGGACTACATCCCAACAGACAAGAAGAACACGGGGAATTGGAGTGCTTTCAGAGTCCGAGAACTCCGAGGTCACCCAGCCCCGTTTGGATCTACCACATGGGATGGAAGAAGCCCAAATCCTTCCTCACAGGACTCAAGGTCATCGGAACAACAGCCAGGAGCCCTGAGAGATCTGCAGAAACAGAAGAACAGCAAACTTCTTTCGGGACTAGGGAGAGGAGCTTCTTCTGGTCCTTACTTAGCTCCAGCTTTGGATCCCCACCCTCTCTTGCAACGACCATCAGGATCGCCCCGGAGCCCCCCTGCAAAATAAATAAATAAATAGATAAATAAATAAATAAGATAGAGAAGTACAAGGAAAGCTTAGAACCGAACAGCAAATGATCAGAGTGGATCCACATAAACCTCACTAGACAGGACACAAAGATTAGTTACTCCTCACTAGGGTATGGAAGATTTCTCTGCACACCCGTCCTAAAACTGTTCTGCACCTCAACTATAGACAAAGGCCTGGTTAGATTTATAAGCCAGTTTAAGACTATCCTAAAATCTACCAAGTTCAGCAAAATTATTTGTCAACACAATAAACAGCTAAATACTAAAATGAAAACAGACACGAGACAGCTGAATAGTACCCTATAGCCACTTTAAGGTGTATAGCAGCCAGTGCTGAGTACAAACAAAAAATGAAGGGTCAATGAAGTAATCACAGGAGGTGGTAAAGAACTTGCACTGTTATAACGTATTGATTACTCAATAATATGTCAATTCTATAATGTTGTAAATTGTTGTTGATATTGTGCTGGGGCTTCTACTTGATCGGGATGATATTCTGCCAGCTCTGCCTTCAGAACAGAGAAGGTCTCCCTAAGAAACTGTTGAATTTATCTGGACAATAAGATGCCGGACTCTATGCTTCATATATGATTGCAACGAAAGAATCTTGACTTAATTTGAACTGTAATATTGCAACTAGGTGGAGGAATCCACCAAGGGGGGAAGGCATGGGGAGGGGTTGGGGGAATCCCAGAGCCTATGAATCTGTGTCACATAATGCAACATAATTAATAAAAAAACATAAATAAAAAACCAAAAAAATTTACTTTTTAAGGGAGCAGCATTTGACATAGTGATTAAGGTGCTACGACAGCTCTCACTGTCTATACTAGAGTACTTAATTAGAGTCTCAGTTATTCCACTTTTGATCCAACTGCCTGCTCGTGTACATTCTAGTAGGTGGCAGGTGACACCTCAAGAAGTGGGGTCCTTGCCTCCGATTTGGGAGACTCTCGATTTCTGATTTGGGCCACGTCCAACATCAGCTGTTGAGAACATTTAGGCAGTGAACCAACAAATGGTGGAACTCTTTCTTCATACCTGTGTCTGTCTTTCAAATAAAATGAAAACTACTATTTTTTTAATTTTTATTTTATTTTTAATTTTAAATTCTATTTTATTTATTTCTTAAAATATTTATTTAAATTTTAAAGATACAGAAACAGACACAGGTCTGCCATCCACTGATTTATTTCCCCAAAACTCAATAAACTAAAGTTGTGAGCTAGGATCTCAGCCTGGGTTTCCCGCATTAGGGGCTGGGGTCCAGTGACTCAGGCTGTTCCCTACTGCCTCCAAGGATGGACCTCAGCAGGAAGCCTGAACCAGGAGCAGAACCGGAACTCAAGTCCATGTGCTCTGATTAGAAATGTGGGCATTCCAAGTGGCACAATAACCACCATACCAAACACTTTAGTGTGAGTCATTTCGGAACAGTTTGGAATATATATTTTCCTATTCTGGTTTAGAGATTGTTAGACTGGCAAAAATTGCCACAGAAAACAGAGATGAGAGGGAGGAACAGGAGGAGGAAAAAAATGAGTAAACATGAGAACCACAGTTCCTATTAGCTTCTCTGTGAGCCTCCTTTCCCTGGTTAGGGATTCATTTTTCCAGCAGCTGGCCCAGCGTGCCCTCTTACCGTTCTGGTTCTTGTGAACTGGTCCTTCGGCTCTCCATCCCTGGTGGATTTCTCAGCCTTTTTCCATCCCTGGTTGATTTCTCAGCCTTTCTCAGCATTCTATCTTGTTGACTCTGGAAAAACAGAGTGCAGTCAAATATCTGATAAATTTTCCAGATTCTATTATGAAATATCTTCAATTTCTAATTCACTGAAAGGTAAACAAGTCATTGTCTTCCCCAGAAGTGTTACACTTTGCTGTCAGAACCCACGGGCCGAAGGCAGGCCACAGAGTCTCCAGAATCCTTCCCAGGTTGGCTGCAGGTGGGCTCATCTTTTTCCATGTGGGTTAGCAGGAGGGGCCAGGTAACTCTTGGATGCTTTACCTAAACAAACACATCTGCTTGCTCAGGGAAAGGGGTGGTTTTTAAATTTCCAAGCGATGTGCTTTGATGTTGTTAAGAGGTCACTTATGAACTGACACTACAGTGGAATAGAGTAATTGCTTAATTTCAGCAAAAATGCCTACCTCCATTTTCATTCCAACTCTTCAACCCCAACACACACACACACACACACACACACACACTATAGCTAGGCTTAAAAAAGACACTGTAGATGGTGTCAACACCTACAGCTGCTTATAGTATCATATAGCCTGCTTCTCTTTCAAAGAGAAGAATCCCAGCAGATCTTTCTGACAGCAATCTGTCTTGAATCCAAAATGCACATTTCTCAAGTCTTTCATTTTATTAAAGACTGGACAATGTCCATTAACTGAAAATAAACAGTATTAGTGTGATGGCTCTTCACAGGGATATATATATATATAAACTTATTATTTGTTATTATTATCATTTTATAATATATTTCCATAGGCCCTGGAATGTCCCCTTCCCAAGTCCCCCCTTCCCCCCCACTGAGTTACCCTATATCATTACTATAGTATTATTCTTCCAGAAATGTTTTTTAGTAAGATATACTTATGGATGCAGCACATAGAGATAATAAACAGATACAGTTGACTGACAGACAGGCGGGAGTTCAGCATAAGGACTTCAAACAAGCATGTACCAGCTTCAAGTGCAACAAGCATCTGCCAAGAGTCTTGGAGTGACTCAGCGCCAGATGATTTCGTGGCAGCACATACAGAGAAACTGAGGTTGAATGTAGGGGAAAAAAGTTGGTTCATGTTTCATGTAAGTCACGTCAGTGTAGTACAAACAATTCAGATGCAGGAAATCGAAAAAAGACCAGGATACACACTTGCAAATTGAGGGAGGGAGGGAGGGATTCTATTGCCTAGACAAAAAGTAAATCAATAAATAACCCACAGCAGAACGTGGGAACCATGGCTAGCATGGATTTATCTGAATCACCCAGAGCCATCTTCAGGCCAGCAAGTAGATGTTTCCTTTGACAAAGGCAAGCTTTAATTTTGAGTTTTATTAATAAGTCCTAGACCCAAAACAGTGCTGGGCACACAACAAGAATTCAGTAAATGTGGGGCCTGCACAATGGCTCAACTTGCTAAAGCTCTGCCCCGCAGTGCTGGTGTCCCATAAGGGTGCTGGTTTGTGTACTGGCTGCCCCACTTTTGATCCAGTTCTCTGTTTGTGGCCGGGGAAAGTAGTGGAGGATGATCCAAAGCCTTGGGACCCTGCACCCATGTAGGAGATCCAGAGGAAAGTCTAGGTCCCAACTTCAGATTGGCTCAGCTCCAGCTGATGCCAGAGTGAGGAGTGGACCAGTAGATGGAAGATTTGTTTCTCTGTGTTTCTCCTTCTCTTTGCAAATTTGCTTAATAAAAATGAACACATTAAAAATTAAGACTTCAATAAGTGTTGACTCCGGAAAGATTGGAGCAGTGTCTGTCATTTTGGATCACAGCTGTCTTGACATTCATTGTGTACCTCATGTTCTTGTTCCATTTGGAGCTGCATGCAGGTGCGAGAGGAGTTCCGCCCCTCCCACAGCCTCTCCCCTCGAAAAAAATGAGCCTGCTGGAAACCCGCAGTCTTTAGGGTCTCCAGTGAGATTGTTCACGCGGCTTCTCTGACTTTCTCTCATTTTGATTTCACCTTAGTAGCACTAAACCTATTAATACTTCCACCCGGGGAAGCCAGCCAGGGAGAGGAAAGAGGCCACAAGCCACATTTTGCCCTTCTTTTCCTGCAGGAGCCAAATTATGTTATTTTTCTAAAAGCATCTCTCCTGTTCTTGCCATTGTCAGCCCCAGTCATCTCTTGGAGCTGGTGGTGGATGCCCTCAGTGTGGTGGCTGCTTTTCTTGGTAAGGATCTGCTGGTAGGCTTTTGAAGCAGCCCCAAGCCGAGCTGTCTGCCAGTACTTCTTAGTGCAATTTTTTTTAAGAAGGCAATGAAGAAGAAGCCACTGCTGTCTTTTCAGGTGTATCGGGGTAGAAAATGCTAGTGAATATTTTCATTTTCACCTATAGTCTTTTAATTCCTGGCAGTAAAAGAAAGACAGTCAGTTGACCAGTCAACACAGAGCTTCATGGATCCCCACATTTCTGCTTAACTTGTTTGCAAATATTGCACTATGGCACCAGGAAAGTAGGAACAAGGGATGGGAGACTATGTGAAGGTAGTTTGAGAAAATAATTTTATTTCACTGTTTCAGTGAAACTCTTTTTAAAATGCTAATCTAGGCTTGTTTGTAGCTGGCCTTTTCCTGCAAGTCTGCAGGCAGCTGTGTTTGTGCCCCTGCTGCTGCCTCACCCATGAGTGAGAAGTCTTATGGAAGAAGTCTGACCCACTATACAACTAAGTGCAATGGAGGCTTGAGTCATGAACAAACGTCCTTGAGTCTTCTTAATTGATATGAACAAACTTGGGAAGGTCTATTCAAAAGCGCTTGGGAAATACAACATTAAGAAGGTAGTGATCAGGGCCCGGCGGCATGGCCTAGCGGCTAAAGTCCTCGCCTTGAACGCCCCGGGATCCCATGTGGGCGCTGGTTCTAATCCCGGCAGCTCCACTTCCCATCCAGCTCCCTGCTTGTGGCCTGGGAAAGCAGTTGAGGACGGCCCAATGCATTGGGACCCTGCACCCGCGTGGGAGACCCGGAGGAGGAGGTTCCTGGTTCCCGGCTTCGGATCGGTGCGCATCGGTCCGTTGCGGCTCACTTGGGGAGTGAAACATCGGATGGAAGATCTTCCTCTCTGTCTCTCCTCCTCTGTGTATATCTGGCTGTAATAAAATGAATAAATCTTTAAAAAAAAAGGAAGGTAGTGATCAGGAAATATCAGATGAGACTGATTCAACACCATAGAGCAGGTTGATGCCTCACTATCCTCTTCTCATAATGTCTGACAGGAGAATTTGAAAGGTTTTTCACAGAAATGTGTGGCCTTATCATATGCTGGCTGATGAGTGTATTGCCAGTCTGTGCCAAGACTGCTGGCTCTCAGTTGGGACTGAATACATGAACATCCCTGTATTGAACAAAGAAGTCCAAAGGACAGAAGCAGACACTGGTTTATCTAATCTTGGTGACTATTAAATACAAAAGTAAAGCAAGACTTAAAAGCGTAAGAAAGCTATTCCAGAAGAAAAGGATGCAGAATGGATTCGTTGTACTCTACTCCTTGCCCATCAAACCCTGGGCTTAACTATATTCAAAAACGTTGAGCCTAACCTAAATGTCACCAGTATCAGATCAATGGATTTACAGTTTATGGACTAAGAGAAATAGCATTTTATGAGACTGCCTGTAGATTTTGAGCATCCTGGATAGGAGTGTCTATATGTGTAGAGATCACAAGCCAGGAGAGCCACCATCCTGTATTTAAATTAAGGTTCTTGGTTGGGGCAGCAAGGACTTGGGCTTGAATGAGGTTATCAAGTACAAGGACCCAAATTATATTTGTTCACAATAAAGCAATCATGAGGCCAAGAACCTGCTCTCACGCGAAACAAAATTTTTCTTTCCTGCACCAGTCTCAGGAGCAATGTGGGGAGAGAGAGTAGAACGAGAAGTGAATAAGGTGAGGGTATGGGCTCCAGCAGTGAGAAGAAGTCAAGGTCTAATGGATTTCCAACAAATGACTTAATGACGCGTTGCTGTCAATGCTATATGTTCTACATCTACTCTGGTCTGAATATCTGTGTCTTCCCCAAACTCCTATTGCCATCCTAACATCAAGGTGATGATATGGGAAGTCAGGGCCTCTTGAGAAGTGACTGGATTAGAGCAACTTTCAAGAACAGGATTTGTAGTCTTACATAGGCGACCCAGAGAGCTCCCTTGCCCTTCTTGTACTGGAAGTAAAGCAAGGAAGCCATCATCAGATATCATATCTGCCTTGATTTTCAACCCCTCAGCTTGGAGAACTGCTAGAAATAAATGATTGTCATTTATAAACCAGCAAGCTTATGGGATTTTGGATAAGGTGATGATAGCTCTGAAGAACTAAGACAGAAATGGATAGCAGTCCATATCCTGTGTGTACTACAATCTGTCTCCATGTTGTTGGACTCCTCCAACAGAGTTTGATGAGCCAGGAAGTTCAGACTGCACCTGGTTTCAAGGACACTCCGAGTGGCCTGTGCTCACAGGTGGCCAGAGGGAGGAAGGAAGTGATCCAAGGATCGACAGATGGTTCCAGGACAGTATGGTCACTCAGGGATTCTCAGAAATGCAGAGGACATGAAGGTATCATAGGCTTAAGATACCTGGTTTTAATAGTGAAACCAAAGCTTACCTGCAAGTCTAGGACTAGGCAGTATTGTACTGCATGGCCATTGACACCTCTCAGATTGCTGGGAAACACAAACCTCATCTTGCTCTGTGTGCATGGTAGCACCGTTGCTGCTGGGCAGGCTCACTGCACCTAGTTTTAGGAAGTGCTGATTTGGCTGTCTCCACCATTCTCCAAAATTCCTAGGCTGAGTTCCTCAGTTTCCTAACTCCTCTAATCTCCTTAGATCTCCTTGGCTGTGTAACGATTAGCAAGTCTGGTGTTACAGGTCCTGCTGAGCCTGGCGGCTACACTGTCAGTCAGCAGTTTAATGCCAGCCAAGGAGCGTGGGAGACTGTGATGATTTATTGAGTTTATTAATTCCACCAATATGAGTAAACAGGCCAACCTACATGTTTTTAAAAGCCATGAATGAAGTGACTACTCCTGGGGAACCACTAAGCTGAAATGAAATGGTTAGTGGAGAACTTTAATGTAATACCATGCTAAATGTGTAGGGATAGAAGGCTAAATTGCTTTCTGTCTAGTCTTCCTGTCTTCTGACACTCTCTGTGACATTATCTGACACTTCATCTTTTCCATCACTCAACCACCATCATCATTGTCCAGATTTGTGGTAGCATTAATTACTTTTTATTTTGTTTGCTAGGTTGATACTTCATATGGTGTGATGATGTCTATTATCTTTTTTTTGTTATTGTTGAGTGAATTTATATACAGAGAATGAGCCCTAAAACATGCATACTATTCCTAACTAATACCCTAGTAAAGACATAAAACACATCCCTCACTCCAGAAAGTGGCCACACATCCCTTCTCACTGTCTCACAACTACCAACATCCTCTGCAAACTAACCACTGTTTTTACTTCAAAGCTTAAATGTATGTACTTTAGAATTGTATATGGATAGAAGTACACTGTTTGCAATCTTTGTTATATGATTATTTGGGGTAGCAAGTTTGTTGGTACAGGCAGGAATAATTTGTTAATTTTTTATTACTGAGTTGTATTCCATTTTATACACGTACCATGATTTGTGCATTCCTTTTCCAGTTGGTCTGCGTTTGGGTATTTTCCAGTGCGGGGCTATTGTGAACAAAGCTGCTATGAAAACTCTGTGCAAGTCTTTATGGGTATACCCTTATCCTTCTTGGCAGAATTACAAGATCAAAGAATAGGTGCATGTTTAACATTTTAGGGAACTGCCAAACAGTTTTTCATGTCAGTTATAATGTTTTTCATTTTCTCCAGTAAACTGTGAAAGCTCTGGTTGCTCCATGTCCTTGACACTTCCTTTGATTCCAGTGAAATAGCAGTTCACTGAGAATCTACACTTCTTCAGCAAAAATGCATTTATTTATATTAATTTTGTTTGAAAAGCAGTGAGTAAGAGATAGGCAGAGAGAGAGAAAGAGAACGAGCTAGCCTCCCCACATGCCTGCCACAGCAAGGGCTGGGATAACCCAAAGTCAGGAACCTGGGATCCAGTCTAGATCTTGTACGTGTGTGGTAGGGACTCAAGGACTTGAGCCATCATCTGTGACTTCCCAGGAGGAACCGAAATGGAGTCAGGATTCAAATCAAGGCTCTGTGATACGGGATGCAGGCCTCCCAAGTGGTGTCTTAAACACTGTACCAAACATCTCTCTCTGATTTCATTTTTATTTTAAAAGGATTTGTTTATTTATTTATTTGAAAGGCATGTGGAGGTGGAGGAAGAGAGAGATATCTTTCATCTGCCAATTCACTCTCCAAATAGTTGCAACAATTGTGGTCAAGCCAGGTTGAAGCCAGAAGCCAGCAATTCCATCCTGTTCTCCCATGTGCAAGGCAGGGATTCAAGTTCTTAAACTGTCCTCTCTTGCTTCCTAGGCACATTTGAAGACGCTGGATTAAAAATGGAGTAAACAAAATGTGAATCAGTAGCTCTGATGTGTTATACCAGCATCCCAAGTGGCAGTGTAATCCTATGCACCACAGTAGGATTCACTGATATGAGAGCCTTCCATTGGGCAAATGTGGACAACGTGAATATCAAAGTGATGAATTCAGAACAGATTTTAGTCTATTGAATAAAATAGGAAAATAATAGTATTTATTAAAATGTAAGTGTAGCTGCAAATAAACAACTTTGTGAAAGAAAGCACAAACCAATTAGCTATAACCTAGACAATGGTTTTGTAGGAATAACTATCATTTAATTTCATATATACACCACACAGAATATATCATACATGTATAATAAGTGAATGAGGGGCAAATACCATCATCCAAGTTCCGTTCTTCCCAGAGGTGGAGGAAGAGACCCACAGACACATGAGCAGTGAGGTGACATTCCTTGTCAAATCTGCAGAGCCTGCTCCTCCTCCAGAGACCAGACAGGCTAAACTGACTCATACTATCACATCCCAGCATGATCCCTCCTCATGTATGGCGAGTAAGAATAAAAGGCCTGACAGGGAACTCAAGTGAGCCATCGGGGTACCTCCATATGAGAGAATTTCTGGCAACATCCACAAAACTCAGACTTCCCCTCTCAAAATCAAGGAACAGACCAACTCTGCTCATTGAATTCTCTACAACGTGAGTCACCACAGGGGAAATGGTTAGGAGTCTGTAGTGTCTCTCCTCCTTCCAACAAAGAAGAAGAAATGAACCCTCAGAATGCATTAGTGTGCCCTTGTTCCTGATGCCAGACTCCTTGAAGACCCCTAGAACCCACTCCCAAGAGTCATTCATGTCCAGCTCCCAGTAGTGTTTCCCACAGGAGAAGTTCTGCATTGCCCAGGCAGCAGCATAATCAAATCTGTCAGAGTATTAATAAAGGATTGAAGACATTATTGAGTGCAAAGATAAAGCTCAAGTAAGTGTGTAAGGAATAACAGCACTAGAAAAGTGCCATTTATCAACTGTATAGTAGCAATTGATTCAGGAAAAACACATATTGATATATGCTAAAACCTGAACATAAATGCTGCATGAGGAAAAGGATTTTACATCATTTGAATGCTCCTACAACAAAGTCCATAAATTTCATTTATTTTTTCATCTGAAGAGAGAGTTCTATTCATTGTTTTAACCTCTAAATGCACACACCAGCCAAGAATAGGTCAGATCCAAGCCAGGAACCTGAAACGATTTGAGTCTTTCAACTATTTGGGCCATCTTATACTGTTCCCTGGGACATATTGGCAGGAAGCTGGATTAGAAGCAGAGCAGCCAGGACTTGAACTGGTACTCTGTAAATGTCCCAAATGGCAGCTTAACCCCATTAAGCCATTTCAAGAACTACATTTCAGTAACTACACCAATATATTCATTAATTACATAGAAAAAGCAACATCATTTTCTGGTGAAGAAATCTTGGCGGACACCAATTTCCATAGAATAATCAAAGTTGATACAAAGCAAAAGGACATTGTGTCCTCTGAACAGGATACAGTGGAAAGAAGACAGAACCTGTGAAATTCCCTCAGCAAAGTATGTAATTGGGGCCTAATCAGGAGGAAACATTGGAAAACCCAAACTTGAGAAATCCTCAGCCAAATGACTCATCTATAATCTTTAAAATGTCAAAGCCATGGAGGTCAGGCATGACTCAGGAAGGACAGTAAATGCGAGGTCTTTGTACTCTTCTTGTAACATGTCTGTACATTTGACATTGTTAAAGTGCAATATTAAGCAAGTGTCTCAGCATGATACAATGGGCTCCCAGCAGCTAACAGAAAATGTAGGAAGTGGAGGAATAGGAAACACTGTCAACGGCATCTCTCATTGTCCAAAAAAAAGACCCTTTGTGCACGCCCAGATTTTCACTGTAGCAAGTGCCTGATGAGGACTGGTGATGGACCGCTATGGGTAAAGAGTCTCTCCAATGTTTGTAAATTCCAGTTTGTACCATGAGACAAGAGAAGACAGGTCAGGGAGCCTGGGACAGAGAAGGACAAGAGAGAAGGGCACTGAGGGTAACTGAGCTAGTGCTCAGGAGGAGAAGCCCATGTGGAGAAGCCCTGCACATCAGCAAGGGACAGCAGGAGCAGTGAGGAAGGTCTAGCGGGCAGTGAGCAAAGCTGGGAGCTGGGGCATCTCAGCAGAGAAAAACAAGGGATGGTGGGGTTCTGAGGAACCAATGCTGGACAGCCAGAGTGTAAAGCTAAAGCAAAACGATGCAAATTCTAAAGCCCAAAATTAAAAACATGTCAAGCTGATAAGAAGTACAAAATCAGCAGAGCCATACAGAGATTGTTTATTGGTGTTAGAGGCGAGCAGGTGGGAGAAAGGTACTCTTTCTAGGACGGCATCAGAGCACAACTAGGAAAAGCAAGCGAGAACGCATGGTTGGCCGTGGAGAGATCACATGTCCTGAAACGTGAGGCAGAGCCAAGTTTGGGAAGGCCATAGTGCAGAGTTCAAAAGCCACATGGGAAAAATTAGAGTGTTTTCCTGCAAACTGTTTCCTAAATACAAGACAAAAGCTGGCCAAGCGCATACTCTGTAAATAGGGGAACATACAGGGCTCCAAACACTGTTCTGGAATCGGAGAGTGTAGAAAAGTAAGAGAACAGTTAGACATCCTTAGTATGGAAGCTCTGGCTTCTGTCCAGCTGGCAAGCATATATGCAAAATGTACCTGTTGTCTCCTGAAGGTGTGAGTATTTGGATCCTCAGTACCTCATACAACAATCACATAGCAGTTGTTCAAGAAATATTTATTGTTGAAAAGCAATGCTTCCCCTCAAAGGATAAAGGTGGAAAGAAACTGAGAGGTTTGTACTGTCCAGAGAAAGTATCAGGAATAAACAATTATAAAGGAAAAAAAATCACTGATTTCCTTTTGTATCATGTTGAAACCAACCAGTGCAAAGCTTTTAGACAACAATTTTCTCTTCTGATTCCTTTCTGTTGGAATTCCAGGCAACCACTAATGAATGTACCCAGAAACCAACCCTACTCTTTCTTCTATGAAATGCATTTCTCTGGCCTCTTTCCCTCTTTGTTTATTCCAATTAGATGGTTTTAGAGTAGGTCGAAAATCACTTCTATCTAAATATACAGACATAGCAACACTAGAAGCAATCTACTCACAAGGCTTCAATCTACCCTCAAAGACTCTTGCAGACATGTCTTTAAATTGATTGACCCTGGCCACCCTAGCTATGCAAGAGTGCAGCTGTGGGCAGGACACCAAAGCTTTGGAATATTGGAGCATTCGTGCCTAAAAAGTGGCCTGAAACCAGTAAGAATAGAGGATAGTGGTCCAATGCCCCAGAGCTCACTTCTCTCACCAGGTATCACATAATTATCTGAGAAAGAAGTGGAGGAAGAAGGAGAGAAAAAAATATATTTTCCACACCATGTACTAGTTTACTCCATAAATGCTCAAAAACAGTTGGGGCTATGTCAGGCTGACCCCAAGAGCCAAGAACTCTGTCTGGCACATCCATATGAAGGACAAGATCTCCACTATTTAGATTATTGTCTTCTGTCTCTCTTAGATATTCTGACAGTGAGCTAGACCAGAAATATAGAGTAGATGGGGTATGATGTGGGATGTAGGCATGGTGGCTTCACCACCAGATGGTGGCTTCACCTGCTGCCTCCCATGTGCACCCCACTGAAAGTAATTCTGAACTGTGCTCTCACAGTCTTTCAGCCAACAACTCATTCCCACACTCCACTGATCATTTTCCCTGGTCTCACTGTTCTGTTCCTCCATAGCGTACCCTGGGCCCATCCCCTATTTGGAGGGAAAAAAACAAATAAAATACCAGAAACATGGAAATGTGACCTAAGCAAGGGTCATCACAGTCCCACACTGAACTTTTATAAACTGGAACTAAGGGAATAAAATCCCTTCCTTGTGGAGAAGTTGAGAAAATGTGTAGAAGTGATGGTGATGGTTCCAGTTGGTCAATGAAAGTTGTAAAGAATGAAGATGTATGACACCAACCCATGTAGGTTGCATTGTACATCCTAAGCAGCATCAATAAGATGTGAAAGGTGACCCCCAGTTACTTTGTGCTACATTAGAGAACTCAAAGATTCATTCTAATAAAACATGGTTCTAGGAATTATACTCCTCCCCCATTTTACTGAGATCCTTGGATCAGGAGATTTTTTTTTTTTTTTTAATTATTTATTATTTAACTTCATTAATTACATTGTATTATGTGACACAGTTACATAGATACTTGGGTTCTCCCCACCCCTCCCCAAACCCTCCCACCATGGTGGATTCCTCCACCTTATTGCATAACCACAGCTCAAGTTCAGTTGAGATTTCCCCATTGCAAGCGTATACCAAACATAGAGTCCAGCATCTTATTGTCCCGTCAAGTTCAACGGTTTCTTAGGTATACCCTCTCTGGTCTGATGACAGAGCCAGCAGAGTATCATCCCAGTCAATTGAAAGCTCCAACATACCATCAGCAAAAATTTACATCATTATGGAATTAATTGACATAGTAATGAGTAACCAATATGTTAAAAGTAAATGCGGGTTCCCAGCCACCTTCTGTGACCACCTCACCTATACTTCAATTTTAGTTTATACACAACATATAACATTCAAAACATAACATGTTATACATAACATCATATCATCTTAAATTAAGGCAAACATGTGGTATTTAACCTTTTGGGATTGGCTCATTTCCCTTAGCATTATGGTTTCCAGTTTGGCCCATTTGGCCACAAAGAACTGCATTTTGTTTTTTTTAATAGCTGAGTAGTATTCCATGGAGTAGATGAACCATAGCTTTCTTATCCAATCCTCTGTTGATGGGCATTTTGGTTGTCTGTTCAATAAATGCTGCTGGGACAACTGGTTGATAGCCTGCAGAAACAAAAAAATAGATCCACATCTCTCACCATACACTAAGATCAGATCTAAATGGATAACAGATCTAAACCTACATCCAGAAACCTTCAAACTTTTGGAAGAAAATGTTGGAAACACACTGGAACACTTAGGGGTAGGCCCTCACTTCCTAAAAAAGACTCCAGATGCAGTAGAAATCAAGACCAAAATAAACAATTGGGACCTCATCAAACTAAGAAGCTTCTGTACAGCTAGAGAAACAATCAACAAAGTAAAAAGGCAACCCACAGAATGGGAGAAGATCTTCGCACACGACATAGGTGATAGAGGGCTAATATCCAGAATATACAAAGAGCTACAAAACAACCAAAATGTCAAAACAAACAAGCCACTCAAGAAATGGGCACGGGAAATGGGCAGACACTTCACAAAGGAACAAACCCAAATGGCAAATAAACATATGAAAAAATGCTCAAGTTCCCTGGCAATAAGGGAAATCCAAATTAAAACATCAATGAGGTACCACCTAACGCCAGTAAGACTGGCCCACATGAATAAAAGCACCAACGACACTTGTTGGCGAGGTTGCGGGGAAAAGGGAACCCTACTCCACTGCTGGTGGGGCTGCAGGCTGGTACAGCCTCTATGGAAATCAGTATGGAGAATATTCAAACAACTCAAATTCAACATACCGTATGATCCAGCAATAGCACTCCTAGGAATATATCCAGAACACTTGTTCTATGAGAAACCAACATGTACTCCTATGTTCATAGCAGCACAATCAGTAATTGCAAAAACATGGAAACAACCAAAATGCCCATCAACAGAGGATTGGATAAGAAAGCTATGGATCAGGAGATTTTTTAAAATGATTTCACCAAATGTCAGCTTCTGATTCATTTTCAAGTTATAAGGGAAGAAGGTTAAAATACAGTGTGCTATTATTACATACTCACTAGAAAGACTTGGAGTGCTGGGGAGTGTAGCCACTGGAATCCCTCAATGCAATGAGAGGTGAAATGGTACAGCCATATTGAAAAACAGTCTGGCAATTTCTTGAGCTAGTCACCATATCAGCATTATGTGAACAATGAAGCCAATTTAGAATTTGGGGAGTTTATTAGCCAGCTGGTGACTACCCTCACTCAGAACATGTCTAAAGGAGACAGCCCAAGCTGTCAGGGCAGTAAATTTTTAAAGGAAAAAAACAAAAACAAAAACAAAAAAACCACACATCCTGGTGGCCTTTATGCTGGCAAGCAAGCAAGGGTACAGAAACTACAATAAGCAGGTTAGAGCCAAGCTGAGCAATTCTATAGTTATAGTTACAGTTTAACTTCTTAGAAATTGGTTCCACTTCTCAAGGGGCCCAGTTCCCAGGACCTGGCTCCACCTTAGGGGAGGAGGGTCAATCTAACCCAATCAGTACCAGACAATCCCTTCTTTTCATTTCTGCCTTAGTCTCCCGAGGAAGCAAAGGTATGTGTTCCCACAAAAACTTGTACATGAAAGCTGATAGCAACTTTATTTTTGTTTATTTTTAATTATTTGAAAGAGAAAAAGATCTTCCAAACACTATCTGCTGAGTCTGAACAGAGCCAAAGCTATGAGAACCCAATCTTGACCTCTCTTGTGGGTAACAAGAATCTGAATGTTTGAAACATGACCTGATTCCTTCAAGCATACACAGTATCTCGAATCTGGAGGTTGAAGCAAAGCCAAGCCTAGACTCAAGTTTGATATGGGATTCAGGTATCTCAAGCAGCATTTTAACCACTGCACCAAGTGTCATCCCACTTTGTATTTTTCTAGATAATAGACCTAAATTTGAAGCAGCCTCAATGTTCATTAATTTGTGACTAGAGCAAAAAAAATGTGGTTCATGCATGCTGTGGCATACTGCTCAGCACAATAAAACACAATAACCCAGGTGAATATCAAAATCAGTATTTTTAGTGAAAGGAATCTAGCAAATAAGAAAAAAAAACAGACTGATTCCATTTCACGAAAGTTTTACACTTGCAGTTTCATAAATGCAAACTAAGATAGCGCCAGATCAAAGATTTCTAGGGTTGGAGTCACAGAGGCAGGGCTAAGAGGAACATGAGGAATGTTTTGGGATGATGGATATGTCATTAGACTGATTGTGCTGTTGCTCATGAGCGTTTGCATAGAATGTACTCATTAAATTATGCACTTTAGGTATGTAAAGGATTTTGCACACCAATGATGCCTCAATAAGGTCACAAAAATTATGGTATAGGTGTGGATATTTAGTGTATTGCTAAGACTCGGCTTCTGAGAAGTCCATCTCCTGTATCAGATAGTCTGAGCATGAGTTTCTACTCCCTTCTCCACTCCAGCTTCCTGCAGACATACTCCTGGTAGGCAGCAGTGATGGCTCATGTACCTGTGTCCCTGACACTCACAAGAGAAACCTAGATTAAGTTCCCAAGTCATAACTCTGGCCCGGCCCAGTCCTGGCCTTGCAGGTATTTGGGGAAGTGAACTAATAGATGCAATATCTGTTTCCCTCTTTCTCTCTCTTTCAAGTAAATAATTTTTAAAAATTAAACTCCACAACTTTCTTTTTACAAAAGTGACAGTATGATTTTTGGAGAGAGAGTTGACATTCTATGTCTCCCTCCCAACCTCCCCATAATGATCCTTCCTCTTTTCAAGTCAAATTAGAAGGTTTTTAAAAAAGTATCCAAAAGGACCTGTATTGTGGTGCAGTGGGTTAAGCTGCCACGTGTGATCCTGGCATCCCATAACAGCAGATTAGTTTAAGTTCTGGCTGTCCTGTTTCCAATCCAGCTCCATGTCATTGCACCTGGAAACATAGCAGAAGATGGCCCAAGTACTTTGTTCCCTGCCACCAGTTGTAAGAGACCTGAATGGAGTTCCAGGCTCTCATGTTTGGCTTGACCCAGGCCCAACTATCGTTCTCTTTGGGGTATTAACCAATGGATGAAAGCTCTCTATCTCACCGCCCTCCCCCATGTTGCTTTTCAAATAAATAAAGTAAATCATAAAAAATCCACTCAGAAAGTATGACACATGTCTTCTGGAATGAAGATGGTACCTAATCCATATCCCTCCTGCAAGAATCTGAAAACAAGAGTTGTCTGTGGCTCCATCATCCCAATGGGGCAAGAGATACAGCCAGAAGGCCTGTGTGCAAGACGTGCGCGCTTCCACTAAGTGTATGAAGTGAAGTTTTCCTGTGGGCCGGATAAGGGCTCCGTGTGAAGGAACCCAGTGAAGTCATCTTCCTGGAGCAGCACATGTAAATACGGTAAGTTGAAGGAACTCATTGGACAGATTCAAAAGTGTGACGTCTAACAATTCTAACAATTCTGGGGCCTTGAAATCCACATATTGTAAGTCTAAACATTTTAAAGTTGATATCAAGCTAACACAAGTAAAGTGTATTCCATCCTCTTACCTTAAAATATACCTACCTGTCTAGAAATCAGAATTTACAGACATAACAGAATCCGTATTAGAATTCAGTAATCTTGAGCGCTGTTTTCCAGTTGTGGTTTCTGATTCATAGCAGATGTTCCATCCTCCTTATCCTCCTTTTTCTTCCACTTTGCTGACTCTACTTCTCACCATGCATCTGAGTCCCCTCACTGCATGTTTAAGCTTTGTTCCAGTCCCACAAACAGTTATTCCTTGGACCAACAATATGGAAACAAGAAACACAGTCTGGCGTCAAACAGATAGGCACCAGGAAGAGGCCTGCTTAAGTCCTAAAGCAGACTCAGGGACTTTGGGGTTTGAGACTAGAGACCTGCACACCAAGGAACATAGTCTAAAAATTGGGAGGCTTATGAACTATTATTTGCCGTATGCATCTGGCTCCACCAGCATCTTGTACCAATGAAGGAAGGCAGCCAAAGTGGGTCCACAGCTCAAACCCCTTCCTCTGTGCCAAGGAGTGCGTGTTCTGCTTGATAGGAAATGAACTGCTGAAAGTCTAGGCCTGACGAGCTGCTGCCAGTGTAAGAGATGGCACTTCCTGCTTAAGGGACTTCTAACCAGAGGCCTGATGGGAAAGAGACTGAGGGATCATGCACACGTCTCACAGTCAAAAGAATGGGTCTATACACAACAGGCACATCCAGATAATACAAAGCTCAGACATCCCTAGCACCAGCTGTACCCTTTTTCCTTTCATACTCTAATTCTTTGATTCAGTTCTAGCAAAGACTAGGATGAGGAAGAGAAAAAGTATTGTAGTTGACAATACCCCATGTACTCTTCCATGGGTTTCCAAAGCACAGTCAAGCTTCAACTGGAAATAAGGGAAATTTTCAAGTTAAATGAGCAGCTATCAATCACTACAAAAACTTTGAACCCTATGAGAGATTTGGCCAGAGCTAAAGTCCCTAACAGCCAGTGTCCCAGGAGATGATGGGGAATGAAGGTGCTTCTTGTTCATTCTTACGGAGCCGGCTATTGCACACATTTATTTAGGGGGTGAGACATGGAACTGATGATGAATGGGTCATTGCAGCCAATCGTCCTGATTTATGTGGGTCATTGTATGTCTCCTTTTTCCACAGATGCAGTTGGCCTTTGATCTCTTTTATCCAAAAGGATTTTGAGAATCATAACCTCTTTTGCTGACAGAAATTATACATTAGCATGTCTGATAATCATTTTTAGCCAGTCTTGATAGAGTACTAGGTGGGCTTTCAAATAGACTCTGGCAGTAGAAAAGGAAATAAATTGTTTTGGAAGCTGGGATTTCCCCCCTTTTTTAAAAAAAATGTTAAACTTAGGAGGATATCTTTTTTTCCTTATGATAAGAAAGACTAAATCTCAGGAAAGACAAATTCAGGAAAGACAGAATCTTGACAGTTACAGAGAATAGATCATGCTGAAGGGTAAGAATCTGGCAGGGTGGTCAATTTAATTGTGTTTGTCAATGAAGAAATGCTGGAAGTTGAAGGTAAATGGCTTTGTAAAGAGTAGGACATGAGTTGTCCTAAAAATCACAAAGCTTTAGTCTTGTCATGATAAGAGTAGATTCAAAGAAAATTATGTTAGGTGAGTCTTAAAGACTTTTTTGTTTAGTAAACCGAAGTTAAAATCTATATTTACACCCAAGCTAACAACAAGGATACAGAAAATGAATTAAATATGACTTGGTTGGCGAGAGAAAAAAACGGATTCATGGTGATTTGACTGGGAATTAAATTAATCAGGAGAGCCATATAGGCATATAAAACCTTCTTTGGCACAGAGATCTACAAACCCAGAAGTCAAATAAATAGTGACAGGAAAAGTCATGGTAAGAACAAGCTAGATTAAAATCCTGAAATATTAATTGAATTCCATTCTGTAGAGCGAGGAGTTCTCAACATGAATGGATCAATACAGAACTCAATCTCTGTTTTCTCTTTCAGAGCAGAATTTACCCTGCACAATGGACTGGCTTCACTGTCCTAAAATGCAGTTGTTGGCAAAAGGCTGGATAGAACATTCCAGATGGATGAGGATTTAGTAGCTCTGAAAGTTCGAGGTGACCTGACTCCCATGAGGGCTATGGGACAGAGGAAGACAAGAAAAGGCATTAGATGTTTGCTCCAGCGGCACACACACTGAACTTGGAATCACACAAAGAAGATTGGCATGGCCCCTGTGTGAGAATAATACGCAAATTTGTGAACTGCTATGCTCTCAAAAATCGACAGAAGGGATTGTATCAAACAGCAAAGGAAGGCTAATGTCCGTCAAAGGAAATAGTCAAAAGAATAAAACAACAACCTATCACTGCAAAAAGTATTTGAATACCATTCCTCCTAAAATAACATTCAAAATATATAAGAAACTCAAACAACTCAATAGGAAAAAAAAAAACCTACAAGCTCTGTCTCCTGAAAGTCTGATTTTTAGAATGGGCAAATGACCTCAGCAGACATCTCTCAAAAGAATATATTGACAAAGGGTCACTAAGTATATGACAAAATGCTCATTTTATCAGGGAAACACAAATCAAATCACAGAGTAGATATGATCTCCTCTTTGGCAGAATGGGTAATTATTATCAAAGACAAAGAATAGCAAAGGCTGGTAAGGATATAAAAAAGAGAGAGTTCTCACCCACTGAGGAGAGGAATGTGTATCAGTATAGTCATTATGGAATACAGTATGGAGGTTCTCAAAAACTAACAGCTGAACTTTCAAAGATTTCAACAATGCCACTATTGGGTGTTTGAGGGTATCTCAGAAAGTTCAAGGAAAATGAATTAAAAGATAAAGGCTTTCAAGATAAAAAAATTTGAAATCCATGCTTAGGTTTTTGGGTGTTTTTTTTATAACATACTTTTGACAATTTTTCTTAGTGACCTTATATGTCCAAAGGAAATGAAATCTCTCTGTCAAAGAGACACCTGCACTCCCACGTTCACTGCGGCACTAGGCACAGCAGTTAACGCATAGAATCAGCCTAAGTGGCCTTTAGAGGATTAGGGGATACAGAAAGGACAGTAGTATATTTATATGGTGAAATATTGTTCAGCCATAAGGAAGAATGAAATCCTGTCATCTGTAGCAACAAGATTGGAACTGAAGGATATAGTTAAATGAAACATGTCAGGCACAGAAAGGCTATTGCTGTATTTTTTCATTAATTTATGGGATCAAAAAAGTTAATCTCACAGAAGAGAACAGAATAGTTGTAACCAGAGGCAAGAGTGGAGAGAGGGTAGGTGATAGGTATACTAGGTACAGAAGTGTGGCCAAAGAGGAGGATGTATTATATCTGATGTATAGCAAGATATCTATAGTTGTCAACAACTATTTCCAAATGTCTAATGAAGAGATTTCAAATATCTCCAGCATAAATAAATGATGAAATTTGAAATAATAGGCCAATTACTCTGATCTGATCGTTACACATCACGTACTTGTGTTGAAAACGTTATACTGTGGGCCTAGTGCAATAGCCTGGTGTCTAAATCTTCACCTTGCAGGCGCTAGGATCCCATATAGGTACCAGTTCCTGTCCTGGCTGCTCCAGTTCCATCCAGCCTGCTGCTGGTGGCCTGGGAAAGCAGTCCAGGATGGCCCAAAGTCTTGGGACTCTGCCTTCATACGGGGGACCAGAAGAATCTCCTGGCTTTGTTCTGGTTGGCTCAGCTCCAGTCCTTGCAGCTGCTTGGGGAGTGAGCCAGTGGACAGAAGATCTTTCTGTCTCTCCTTCCCTTTGTAAAACTGCCTTTCTACCAAAAAGAAATAAATCTTTAAAAAAGAAAATGTTACACTGTATGCCATAAATATGTACAATTACCATGCATCAATTAATGTAAAAAAAAAAAACAACAAAAAAAAACCCTAAAATAAATAAACAACAGAAAGTAGAACTTGAAATCTGACAGGAAAGAGCTGGCATGGATTGGCTCATGCCTCGCTGGGTGGGTCACAAAGATTAGTTTTACTCCTCACCATGGTGTTGAGGATTTTCCTGCACACCCCCCCCCCCAAAAAAAAAATGTTCTGCACCTAAAATGTTGACATATATCTTGTTAGAGTTACAAGCCAGTCTGGATTATCCTAAAATCTGCCAAGATCAGCAAAATTTTACTTCAACACAACAACTGGCTAAATACTAAGATGAAATGGACACGAAACAGCTGAATGGTGCCTTATGGCCATTTTAAGGTATAGAGCAGCCGGTCCTGTATATGAACTAAATTGAAATGTCAATGAGCTAATCATAGGTTGTGGCTAGGACTTGTTTTCCTTTTTTTTTTTTATTTTTATTTATTTTTTTCTTTTTAATACACTGGTTACTCAAAACCATGTCAACTCCATAACATTGCAAATTGCTGTTGATGTTATATTGGGACTCTTAATTGACTGTGATGATATTCTGCCAGCTCAAACTTCAGACCAGAAAAGGTCTCCCCAAGAAACTGTTCAACCAATCTGGACAATAAGTAGCTGGACTCTATGCTTGGTATATGTTTGCAATGAAAGAATCTTGATTGAATTTGAACTGTAATACTGCATCAAGGTGGAGGAATCCACCGGGGGGGAGGGGAGGGGGAGGGAGGGGGGATACCCAGAGCCTATGAAACTGTCACATAATGCAAAATAATTAACAATAAAAAAAAAGATTAAAAAATATATATATATTTGACAAGGAAAAGTAGAGATGTCAATTCCCTGTAAGATCATACAGTCCCAGAAAACCCTTGATTAGATAACATTACAAGACACTGAAATGGAAGGAATCAGCTCTTACATCTATATGTTCAGCAAACAGATCTTGAACATCTCGTATGCAAGAAGCACCGTTCTGGTACTCAGAAACAACACCAAGCAGATGTCATCGTCTTCGTAATAAGTGTGTAGTTGACTCGGGCTCAGAAGAAGAAAGCAGACAGCAAACCCTAAGCTGAAGGCGGGGAATTAGCTGTCCTCTGCCAAAAACTGCAAAGCCAAAACTGGAGTGTCAGAGTGCTAGATGTGTATGCTCTGCAGTGGGCATCGATTTGGGAGACAGTTGTTATGTTTTAAGCAGCATTTTTTTTTCCTGTTGGCTTTCTTTCTGTAGTAACTTTCTTCCTCCAAGACTGGATGATGTAATAGATAAATGCCTGAAGTTATTTCAGATTTTAAGCTCTGTGTGCATATGTTTTCTATATTGCCTTATTTTTAGAATATTTTGTTCCAAAATATGCGTAATGCTTGACTGCATTAAGCAACATGAGGCCAAAACAGTCAATGAGACCCAGCCTTTGACTTTAACAAAGTCTTAAAAGAAAATCAAATAACTACTGCTGTTTTTAATATCATTCAAAAATAAAGATCGGCCACAACTGAAAGCTATTTTAAACAATCGGAAAAGTGTTCCTAGTTATTCTTCATTCTTTCCACTAACAGGTTTTGTGATGTGGCTTTGCAGTTCCTCTTACTGAGGGACAAAGTCTAGCTCTCCAGGCCTTGAAACTTGGATGGTCTTGTGACTTGGATAATAAAATGTGGAGGAGATGAGGGTGTACCATCTCTGAGCCTAAGCCTCTAGGGGCCTTGCCATTTCGTTTTTTCTCTCACAACCCTGTTGTGACGAACAAGACCAAGCCCAATTTCATCTGCTGGGTGGAGGAGAGCACAGTTGTACCAACTAAAGCCATCCTAGACCAACTCAGGTAGCATACCGCCTTCCAAGATGGTCAGGACCTCGTGCCACCACATTGCAATCTGCAGATACATACATGAACACATATGGAACCATAGAACCACTCAGCTGACCTGCACACTGCAAAGAAAAAATGTACTTTACTGCTGTACACCACTAACGTTGACTTATTAATCATACATCTTTGTTGACTAAAGTAATAACTGAAACTAAAGTCTGCAAGAGGCAGTAGTCTTTGAATAAAGCTTTAAGCGATGACAAAAATTTTAACTGGGGGTGTAAATAGGAAGCATGTCAGGTCATAGGTATAGCATGAACAATACCATGGAGTGAGAAAGTCCAACAGTTTGATCACAGAATGGCCACATCCCAAGTAAACATGGAAAGTTCAGAATTTCAAAATGACTGTACTCATATCAACTACAAGAATTGATTCGGAGGGGTGCCCATCTTCCAGATGAGTCACCTAAACAGGATGGCTCGTCCTGACCCAAGATCCTTAAATACCCTGTTATGGAAATACGAATACAGGCTGCATTTTTCATTGGGCTGAACCCAAAAGTGGCAAAAGTGGGAAAGAATTAAATTTTGTAGTTGTCCCTATTCTAACAGGTGCATCAGAGCAGGTCATAAAAGTGAATATTTTAAATGAAGAGAACATGATTAGATTGTCAAACAGAGAACTGGAACAAATGAATACAGATGTTTGGGCAAAGGCTTTTTTTTTCCACTGCAAATCAAAAGTACCCAAATCAAATTTTTATTCTGGTTTCTTAATGTTGTTTTGCAAAGAAATTAAATTTAGGCACATGCAGGTGTTACTAAGGTGCTATCAAATTGGATTTCTCAAAAAAATCTTTAGGGAAGTAGGTGGCATATGAATAATCAATAGAAGACTAATTCCGCTCTAGAGAAATTGGGAGAAAAACAAAAACACAGTGTTGACTTTTTCATATTGATTGCTTGCTTTTACTTGAGGTTCCCTTTCTGTTTCCCACTATTGCCAACAAATTAGGTGACCTTTCTGTGTTTAATTACCCAAAAGAAACGTGAGAAATAAATGCCAGGGGTTAAGAGAAAGTCTCTCTCCCTGAAGGTCTCGTCAAAATAGCCAGCTGCAAGTTCCTCCCCTTCTGTAGGATACATGAAACTTGTCTGAAATGAGCAAAGAAATAAGTGGGGTGGCATTGCCTGTGTGATGTGTGTCAGATAAGTGAGCCCCCAGGACAGGGGGTCTTGTAGGGTCCAGGTTGCCTGGCCCAGGTCCTTGGGCTTGCCTGCACTGTGAGTGCTGAATCCGTGATCCCTGGGTGTGGGGTATCAGGTCTGGGTCTGGTGATCTGGAGTGCCACTGGCACGAGGGGAAGCTCACTGGCTGCCCAATGGCATCTTTGTGGGGACTTGGTGTATGAGCTTGCAGTGCCTGGGGATGGCACAGATGGGGATGTGCTGGGGCCTGGAGTCTCATGCCCAGGATTGGTGGGCTGACCATGGAGTGCATGAGTCAGAACTAGGCCTTCTCAGTGGAAAGATGAAGCAGCAGACGGCTGACCCAGATGTACGTGGAGGATACTGAAGTCCATTGGAGCCTGCAGAGAACATCTGGTACCATAGCAGAGGAAGGAGGACAGAACAAATTGGACAACTACCCCAGCCAAACAATGACAGCAAACATCTGGACAATGGAAGCTCTAAGGTTGACTGTGTCAGCCAATGGACATTGGAAGGGTTTCCTTATCCTTGGATCAGGGAGATCCACAGCATTTCACAACTATCAAAGACACCTCCACAGACCTCTCAGAGCATGCACCACATCAGAGACCTTGGGTTGATATCAGGTGGCCATTCCCCATCCTTGGGCATTGGGGTGGTTGGGAGGCTGGGGGTGGCTTCTCCCCTTATCTTCCCCTTCCCCCAGATAGAGGAAGGAGAAATGAAAAATTTGCAAAAAACGATCATACCCACTTTTCCCTAACTCTTGATCCTTACCACCCTGTTCAACTATTTAGACATCATCAAAAATAGAAATTAAAATTTTAAAAAGAAGTAAATGGGGCAAGTATATAGCTGTGAGACCTGAGAATGTGGAACAGGGTGAGGAAAAGCCAAGCAAAGATTAATTTCTGCCAACAAAACATATTCATCTTTGGAATATAGCAGCTCTTAAATGATACATTCCTGGGAATTATTAAGATAGAGTTGTCAAGTTGGACATTTCGATCAGGAGACTGAGTAATTAGATCCAGTTATCTATGTGACCACCTATGTGACCATTTACAGTGCAGCCACTGCATGGCTAGAGTCACTCTCATGAACAGTTGAAGAGAGTAAGAAAGAAGTTTCAACAATATTGCTACTCAGTCAAGTGGCACCATTCTCTTCAATGAGCACAGAGGATATACTCGTAATATTAATTTCCTCTCATTACCTTATTTGCATCCAATGCCTAGGGTGCCTAATAAAAGCTACTTTACTGCCTTGGATTATTTCCAGACTTAGTGACTATTTTATTTCACTATTATGGGGCTTGATAAGAGGTTCAGGGAGTGACACAGGAGAACTTCAATTTGAATTATAAGATTTCTCATTTGCAGTTTGGGCACCGAAATAGAACAACTCAGCTTCATTTCACAGCCCTCCAGCCAGAGTCCACATGGATGGCAGGACAAATCAGAGTTCTCGAGTGCATGTGCCAGGGGCCAGCACACACATCCACTGAAAAGCAACCTCAAATTAAAACTTTTTGCTCAGGTGAAGAGAATAAAACAGTGTGTGGAGAGAGTAGCCAGGGAAGTACTGAAAGAAACAGTGTTTCCATAAAGAAATCGAATCCTTGCTTATTCGGAGAAGATGGCATCACATATTAACATCTCATAGAGAACCAGGGTTTGATGGAGTGTAAGGATTGTAACCCCAACATTCTTCATTTCACCCAGGGGGAAACTGAGGCCAATAGAGTAGAAGATGTTCCCCACCTAACTCTCCCATAGCCCCATTGAGGATTCCACTATCACCAAAGCTTCAGCTGTTCTTCCCAGCTTCAGCCTGAGCACTCGCAGATCTGACGTCCATCACTGCCTCCCATGCACCAGTTTCAGATTTCTGAGTGCAGATATTCCTCCCCGTTATACCATCCACAAAGCAAACCACCCCTGAGGGCCCAAGGCAATGTCGTGTGCTCACAAAACCGCCTCAGTAGACCAGATATTTGGATTGTCCTTTCCCACGTGGTGACATCTTAACTCCCAGTGAAGGACACTTGGAAGCAGAGTGTGGATGGGATAGAAGGTGAATAGACTGTGAAGGCAGAACTCTTCTGAAATAGATTCCCTGAGCATGGGTGGGTCTGGAACATATCATGTGAAGTGAAATAAGCCACACACACATAGGAACCAATAGCATATGTTCTATAGGAGCAGAGACTAGAAACAGAGGCCAGGAAGAGGAGATGATACAGGGGTAGAGAGGTTTAGATAACGAGTATCAAAGCACAATAGTGAGGAAAATAAGTTATAGTGTTCTGGCCCACTTCAGGATAATTATAGTTCATTGTACATTACTATATATTTCACAAAGAACTGCAAGAGAGAGGTTCAAAGGTTTGTAATGCATTAAAAAATGACAAATTATAAGGAGATGAAACTGCTAATGATCCTTTTTTGACCATTTCATACTGAATACATCATACTGTGCCCCATAAATACATACAATCCTTACAGGATGATGAAAAATTTAGTGCAGCCCTGGCTTGAATCCCAGCTCCTCTGCTTCTGATCCACCTGCTTGCTAATGCACTTAGAAAAGTGGCAGAAAATGGCTGAAGCACTTGTGTCATACTTCCCACATGGGCAATAAGAAGTTCAGGGTCTCTGGCTTCAGCCTGGCCCACCTTGGCTGTTGCAGCCATTTGGGAAACGAATCAGCATATAGAAGCCCTCTCTCTCACTCTTGCTTTCTCATTCTGTCTTTTGAATAAGTAAAATACATCTTCTTAAACAATTTAAAAGGCATTGAACAGAGAAGAACTCGCTCCATCTAGCTGTATGGTCTCTGTAAGAACTTGGTGGTCCATCACCCACAGCAGCTTTCCCTATACGCTGTATTTGCCTTGATCTGAGACTTCCAAGCCTCCAGGATCCTGAAAAATGAATTTCTGATGTTTATAAGCCATGCAGGCTACCTTGTTCTGTTACAGAATCCCAAAACAGGCTAGGACACTGAGTGACTGATGGACATCCAACAGGGCCTCCTTTCTAGGCCGCATTCCATCAAGCTCAGACACAAACAGATGGTTGAATTCCTTCGAATTATTTTTTTCTTTGTATTAGCAGATGATCTGCTGAGCAAAAAAGAAAGGGGACCCCCATCCCTTCTGCACTGGGTATCTTCCTTGGGTTACCAGTCACTATAGGAATGACGGCTACTGTTCCTCGACTAGACACATGACCTCCCATCATGAAGCCTGGAAGGTCAGTCTTCCAATGCTAGCCTGAAAAAGGAACAAGTGTCCACAATGGCCACAGAATGTGGCTTCCTTACTTTGCCTACAAGAACAGTGCCGTGAAAGCTGCTTAGCAACAGCTTTAAAAGGTTGAGGTAGGGCCATTTTCTCAATCCTCTTTGCAAATGATCAATTGACTGCTTATGCTTAGAGTCATGAGTGTCCTTGGCAGCCTTCTTTGGACACATCAGAAATGGTGTTCAGAATAGACTTTGTAGTATCTCTCTTCTTATCATCGCCTCCCAACAAATGCCTCCTCATCTCCTATTTCCATGTACGAGAATATCAGTTTTCATGTTTCAGCTTGAGATCCTTGATTTAAATCCCTGATTTATTTTTACTCCTGTTCCCAGTGCCAACCTCGGAGAGTTCAGACATGTGTGCATAGGCACTGGGATGTCAGAGAAATTAAAAAAGAGGCAGATTTTTCATATCAGTCAGTTAAAGACTAATTACAACCATGCTTTCCAGCAAACCAGTGATTGGAGGCTAATTTTCAGTTATGAAACAGAAACTAAGGTTAATGAGGCTAATTGTGTTTACCAGCATTTTTGAACAAAAGAAAAGAAGCCAACACGATTTTGAAGAGAGTCCTTTGTCAGGAATAAATTGGAGAAAATTGCTACAGTTGTATCAGCATTTCCTAAAACTGCTTAGTGCCATGCTTAGGAAACTAAAATCCTTGAGCACAAGCTGGCAGTCCAGAAAATCTAGTCCCTGGACAGTGACAATGTCCTGATCCAAAGAGCATCACTGCATAACAATGATAGTAGCAATCTTGAGAGCAACATGACAGTCAGTTGGCTGGCCATCCATTCTGTCTCATCATGCAGGATTTAGGGGTAGAGGAATCAGCATATGCTGATGTCTGATAAGCCAAGATTCTGGCATAGATGACTTTGGAGGTTAAGGGAGGTGACCCAGGCCTGTAGCCATCCAAGATGTGACCTGGTATTATAGCATGATGTCACCACAATACTGAATTTCTCGTGTTTCTGATTGCCTGTGAATGCTCAATCCATCTTCTCTGTCATTTCTTTCTTTCTTTTTGTAAAGATTTATTTATTTTTATTACCAAATCAGATATACAGAGAGGAGGAGAGACAGTCCCCAAGTGACTGCAATGGCCAGAGCTCCGCTGATCTGAAGCCAGGAGCTAGGAACTTCCTCCAGGTCTCCCACGGCTTTGGGCCGTCCTCGGCTGCTTTCCCAGGCCACAGGCAGGGAGCTGAATGGGAAGTGGAGATGCCAGGATTAGAACTGGTGCCCATATGGAATCCTGGTGCGTACAAGGCGAGGACTTTAGCCGCTAGGCCACCGCGCCGGGCCCTTCTCTGGCATTTCTAAGGAGAAAGAGAGTTGGCTGAAACAAACAACTGCTTGTGAAAAATCGTCAAGAAGCTGATTCCCTACTATATACATGTGCTGAAATATTTTGCTGTATTCCTTAAGACTGTACAAGTACTACATGTTAATAAACATTTTATTTAAAAAAATAATAAAAACTAATTTCCTGAGGCTACAAATAGTTAATTACATGACAGAGCAAGTATCATCTCAATACAAAATTCATGAAAAAAGAAAAGTGAAATTCCCACAGTTCCCATGTGTCCTTGTCTGCTGGTATGATGGCTTCTCCCCTTGATGGTGTGTCATGGCATGCTAAAGCAAATGAATTGGTACCCTGAAAGAGCCACCAATTTCAGATAACTTTGATTCTAAATTTAGGCATACCCTAAATCTCCCAGGGAGACCAAACTTGCCCATAGTTGACAAAACTGGGCATCAAGACTGCTACCCTGGGTATAATTAAATATTCCTTGTAAGACACAAGCGCTGAAAATGATCAAAAAATTTTAAAAAGTATCCCACTTATGAAAACGCTTCAGTCCAACTGCAGCCTCTTTTCTGGCCTTTCTAATCTCTGTGTTAACATCTGTCACCTTTTCATTGCACCAAGGGCAGTTTCAATCGTTTTTTAACATATAGTTCACTTGTTTTGTTGGTAAACTTGTCTATGTAACTAGCTGCTGCTTTAAATTGTAAGCCCTTGTAGGATAAGGACCTTAATTTTGTATTCTTTACAGCTCATAATATTGACATAAATATGCATAGAGTAAATATTTATTAAAATGCAAATGAAAGAAAGGGAGCATTTGTGTTTTCTAGAGATTATTGGGGAAAGAGTTATAGAGAATATAAAAATAAGCCAGAGCCACAAGAGCTAGAAAAGTAAGGTTTTAGAAAAAGCAGTTGACTTTTCAAGATTGAGAAAACAGACTGAACAAATACAGAGAAAGAAATAAACTTGATTGAGTGGTGGGAATGGAGTGAGAGATATTGGTGATGTGATGATAGATGAAGCTTTGTCATGGATGAATGAGGAAAGATGTGATTTGGAGAAGCTCATTACAGTGTAAGAAGCTTAAGTTCGCCAGAATTGAGTGCATCACTCTTTTGCATCCCTTCCTGAAATACATGAAGGTGTTTCTGGAACGGGTTGTAACCTCAGTGAATTATTTGTGTTGTGCGATCTTGTAAGACTAGAGGTCTGATATTACAAGCCTTCCCAGACTGGAGGATAGAATGCTTAGGCCAGAAGCAAACATTCAAAATGAACTCTGTATGCAAAATGTTTTGTTAAAACTGAAACCAAGAAACATTTATTTGTTTATTTATTTGAGAGGCAGATGGACACTCACATACATGATTCTATGTTTATTTTCCAAGCTCCACAAAATTCAGGGATGTGCCAGATAGAAGTCAGGCATGAAAACTTAATCTGGATCTTCCATGGAGATGACCTGAATCTAAGCATCACTGCTTCCCAAGATCCCAAGATCTGTTAACAGCAAATGGGAGTCAGGAGCCAGAGCTGCTGTGGAACCCAGGCTCTTCAACGTGACATATGGATATCTTACTACTAGCTAAATAACTGTCCTACAAGAAACAATTTGTTTTGGGGAAGCTAGGCTATGTCTATGTGCACAAAATAGTTGGTCACTCTGATTTGTCTAGCCTACTTGGCATATTAATGTAGTCTCCTTTGGAGATCCTTGGAGCTTGAGTACAAGCTTCCCAGAGTGACTAGAATTATTCACTCATTTTCTATGGTGGTAGTTTTTAGGTATTACAACCCATTTTGAGTGCAGATTTTCACATCATATTTTCTGACTTTCCCGTGTGATCTGCAGGCTTAGTACAAGGGAAAGAAGCTTATGGCCATGCTCATTTACAAAGACTGCACAATCAGCCAAGGATGGTGGGCCAACTCCTCTTTCTGCAGCCAGGGCCTGCGAGTGAACATCCCCATTCATCAAGGGCCACTTAGTCACAAAAGGGCTTTGAGGTCACTTCAATTCTGACATCCTACCCAGCTATCTCCAGAGCTCTCCAAAGCAATTCCAGCCTCTGGATGGTTCATGGCAGGCACAGAGTCTTAGCTCATTAACAATTTTCTGACTATGACACAACTGCATGTTGTTTCTGAATAGAAAACTGGTACAGAGTAGCATCCAAATTTCCCTGTGTCAAGACCCTCTATGTACTATTGTTTGCAAAATTATAACAAAAAGATGCATTCTTAGTATTTTATAGCAGAAAGATGAAGTGAATGAGGCAGAGAAGAGGATGGAGGAGGAGAAGGCCATCAGTGCTGCTGCCACCTCTACAATGTAACCTGATGGTTTCTCTTACTTTCCAATCTAATGTTCTAGAAGACTCTCTAGCCTTGCTCTTCATGTTTAGACTTAAAAATATTCTGAAGGTCACAAGAGGAGTTGGCAAGTTCCCAGGGCAGACCTAGCCCCGTGCTTTCCATGTCGTGCCCACCCTCACTTTTGCATCGTTGACTCCCACTCCCCAGACACTTCACACCACCTGTCGCTCTCCACACATGCTCTGTGCTCTCCTGCTTTGTTCTCTCTGGCTGGGGTGCAGCCCTCAGCCCTCTCTGCCAAGTGCCAGAAGTATGCAGCATTCCTGAAGGCCTGGCTCAAATCTCATCTCTTCTGGGGAGGCAGGCAAAGTTCCTCACTCTCTTTCCAGCATGTCCAACACATGATACTGTGCACACTTGTTCACCACCTCATTTGTCATCTCATAGTGAAGCAAACATTCCAATGAATGTGTCGCTTGCTTCTCTGTGAACCAAGAACACAGAATTGGTTTTGCCCCCTTTGTACTATGACTTGTCTGGCATACAGTTAGTACACATTAATAATGCAGAATGAATGAATGGGAAAGTGAATTAAGCACTAAGGTTAAAAGGGAAGCAGATCTCTATTGTGACCTGAATGAAATCCTTTCTACATGGGGCAAGGATGCCATTTTGAAATTTACCTTGCCTTAATCTAGACTTTCAGCATAGAACTAAAGATTTAGACCTTAGTCTTCGAGAAATCTTGTAACTGATAGAATAGAAAGAGCCTGGGAAGGAGTAAAACAAATCAAAGAGAGTTACTGCAGGACAGAGAAAAAGAAAATTTATTGCCTTGAAAGAGTGGAAGTCTACTGCTATGTATGTGCATGTACACATGAGGACAGTTATGCTTGTGCAAGGGTAATGGATATACAGGCTGGGAGTCGGGGCATGAAGGAGATATACAAACATATAGAAATCCATCTGGGTGGACAGAGTTAAAAATAGACTTCCCACAAATACAGAACATATTTGCACACATAGGAAAGCTACCAAAAATAAAAATTACAAAATTCCAGAAGCAACATTCACCTTACTACTTTAAGAGTGTTTATTATTGGGCAAATAGCTTTATCCTACTCTTCTCCATATAATAGATGCCAGTTCTTTATGTCCTCCAATTAAAAAAAATGTTCATTTGTTATATCCCTGGTTAAAAGCAAGAGGACTCCCTAGCTCTCTGTGTTGATTTTGTGTGTTTTTTTAGCATTAGGGGGGTGAGAGCTGAATGCCTAATGCACCTAGACTTCACTGAAGCTGTTCATGGAAATAAACAAGATGCATAATGCTTTGGTCTCACGAATTAGAACCATTCGTATAATAAGACAGTATTTTCTTTAGGCTTACTGAGCTCAATAATATTCAAGATCTGTTTTCAAGTATTATCTAACTTCCTATACAATGGTACTATCGTCGTTAATTTATATTATGAGGTCAGATAAGATTGCAGATAAACCCAACATGCTATGGAAGGTAAAATTCATGTAAGTTTAGTTCCTACTGACAAGACTGATGTCAGGAAACAAGCTGTTACAGAGAGACTCTCTCTACCACCCAAACAGTTTCATTTATTTTTTCTCTAAAATGAAAACAATACTTTGTTAAATTCTCCAATTTTCCTTGCATATGCAATAACAGATAAACAATTATTTGCTCTGAAAAGAAAATTCCTTCTACAGCTTCTATAATGCACCCAAAAGAGTGAAAAAAAAAAAACCAGAGTGCTTTATTGGAAGAAAATTTGAGCTTAATTCAATTAAAAATCTCCTGGTTTGAAGGAGCTTGAGACATCATCTCATAGAAGCCATCTCTGAATTACTGAATCCGGGCCCAATGGAGCATCAGCCTTTGCTTTATTCTGACCGACGAGTACCTAACAGAACGTTTCATTTGTTTCCTGAAAGTTTTCTTCATTGCAAGTTCTGAGTACAATCGGCTTCCTTGAAATTCCATTCTACTTCTGTACTCTAGAGCTAGACAAAAGCTTCCTCTTTGACACGACTTTAGTCACCATAAGCATTGAGTGTAATTGATGTTGGCAGTGCCATCCAAGGAGTCACACTCCGATTGAGAAAATTAGGATAAGGTCCATTATTGGCACCAATAGGCCTTTGAGATATGTCATGAAATATATGTTTGTATTCCTCAAAATCCATCTGTAGATACCTTAATCTCCAATATCACAGTATTTGGACATAGATTCTTTGGGAGGCAGTTATATTTAGAAGAGGGCATGAAGATTCTCATGAAAAAATTAGTGCCCTTATAAGAAGAAAAAGTAGTATTGTAGTGGCAAATTCCTCTGCCGTAATGCACTGGCATCCCATATGAACACTGATTCATGTCCTGACTGCTCCACTTGCAATCCAGCTCTCTGCTTGTGGCCTGGAAAGACAGCGGAGGATGGCTTAAGTCCTTGGATCCCTTCACCCACATAGGAGACATGGAAAAAAACTCCTGACTCCCAGCTTCAGGTGCTCAGCTTTGGCCATTATAGCCATTGGGAAGTGAACCAGTGGATGGAAGACTTTCTCTTTCCTTCTCGCTCTCTGTGTCCAACTTTCAAATAAAAATATATAAATATCAAGAAAAATAAAGGTGTCAGAGCTTTTTTCTCTCTACCACATGATGACTCAGCTAGAAAGCAGTCACCTGCAAGCCTGGAAAAGGCCCTCCACAACTGTTGAGTAATCCACCCATCTATTACATTAATCTAAGTAGACTAATATAAAAACATATTGGACTGCTATGTCCATCATGGCTGTCATTATTCAGTTGTCAGTGATTACTGAGTATACAGAATACACCTGGTCTGAACTGGGATATGCCATGTGTGTAAGACTCCAGATTTTGAAGACTTATATTTAAAAGGGGTTAAAATACACTACTAATTTTTATATTTATTATAAGTTGAAATAACAATGTTTTGGAAACATTAGACAAATAAAAAACATCGTATTTTACAAAATCTCCTGAAATTGTGACCTTCAGGGTTTAGAAGGCTTTTTATTTTCTTTTTCACTTCTTCAGTGACACATTGGTCCACTTCTAATTTAACTCCCTGCTCATGGCCTGGGAAGAGCAGAGGAAGATGGTTATTTTAAAAAAACTGCTATTCTAAAAATTATGTGTAGAATGGACTTCAAAGTTTGAAAAAAGGACATGGAAAACTATCAATACTATCGTTGAGGAGACTGTGGGTGGTTTAGCTCATAAAAGATGTAGAGGAAATAGGTGAACTCAAAACAGAATCCATAGGACTTGAAATAGATTGTGTAGAATAACTTATCAGAAAATGAAGATTAAGAACAGCTCACAGGTGTCTGACATGAGCATTTGCAAAGAGGAAGATGTATTACTGAGTAGAAGAAAACAGATGATGAAACAGTGGAAAGAAAATCAAGTGTTTGGGGAGTGGGTGCTTTGCCTAGAGATCAAGATGTCCATGTCCTGGGCCTGGCATGATGGCTAAATTGCCCAATCCTCCCCCTGCAAGTGCCAGGATCTCGTATGGGCACAAGTCTGTTTCCCAGCTGCCCCATTTTCCATGCAGCTCCCTGTTGGTGGCCTGGGAAAGCAGCAAAAGATGACTCAAAGCCTTGGGACGCTGCACCCATACAGGAGACCTAGAAGAATTTCCTGGCTTCTGGCTTCAGCTTTGGCTCAGCTCTGGCTATCATTTGGGGAGTGACCAGTGAACTAAAGATCTTTTTCTGTTTCTCCTTCTTGAGCGCTCTCAAGAAGAAACCCTACCATACTGGAGAGCTAGATTTCATCCCCAGCTCCTGGCTCTGGCCTATCATGGCCCTGGTCATAGCAAACATTTGGGAAGTAAACCAGCAGATGAGAGCTTTCCCTCTCTCTCACTCGCTCTTTCTATCTTTACTTTTCTAATCAATAAAGAAATACCCAGAGTTCAGCTTATAAAGTCCAAGAACTTGGTTCTTAGGTCTTGCACACTACGATGAAACAACAGTAGCCACGTAGTCAAGGATATTTTTGAGAAGCGGCTAGTAACAAGACCTTCCTCACCACTGAAAGAGAGCAAACTTCTGAGCCTCTATTGTATTACCCAATGGCAGTGAAGGAGGATTGCTTCGCCGAAGGTTTTATATGGGACTTCCTTTGATGGCCAGGTGTGCGTGTAGAAGGATAACCTCAATGATTCTAAGACTATCAAACTTATGTCAAAGGCAATGTATTCTCCTTTGAACAAAACAGATACCCTGGAACCATCTGAGAAGCTTTATATTTGTTTCCACAACTTGTTTTCAACTATTTACAACATTAAAAAAGAGGAATTATTGGGTGAACATGGGAACATTTGAAATCATCGTGACACACAGGCATCAGTCTTCTAGGAAGTTTCTAACAACTGGATTATTTTGTGCCTCTGTTGGGCAAGTAGAACAAATTTCTGCCCAGGCATACTTATGCTCCTTTTAAAAAATAGTTCACTCTGCTGAATGTAACGACACTCAATGAAAATAGAACATGTGTATTAGCTTTGGAAAGCTGATATAGAATATGTCCAAGGCTGCTGTGTCTTAGAACTAAAGCAAGGATCTGTGGTAAAAGGGGAGCAATGCAAAGACCCAATCACAGACCTTTGGGAACTAAAACGGTGGGGCCACCCTGTACGATAAGGAGGTCCCCTTTGTAGGCACATTACAATGCCTGCCAAATCTGTAGGTTTTATGTAATGGTCCCCAGTGTACTACTTTGGATCTTTTCTGCTTTTATCTCTCCTTAAATTCTTCTTTGAAATACTAGCACCATGTTCACATTTTATAGTGCTGTTTCACTGCCATGCTTCTAAGGGATTTACTCTCCTGTCAGCAACCTGTTGTGTCTACTCCCAGTTTATTACTATTACTATTATTATTATTACAAAATCTCAGCTCATTTGTGTTTGTTTTCTCTACTATGTCAAAATCTGAAGTTAACTACACCATTTGTATTCCACACATTCTTTCTCTAAAATAAATATTTTTTGAATAGATGAAGATTCCGAATTGCCTATAAGCAATTACAAAATATGTCAAACACACCATAGAGACTAGTCAAGTATGAAATAATACACAAGAAAAGTGTTTTGAGACAAACTGACCTAAATTCACAGTCAATTGTTCTGCATTATTAGGATTTCACTAATGATTGTATTTGTTCCATCTTGTCAAGGTTGATCTGCCATTTACACAATTCATTGATCCACAGACAAGAATTAATTGTGGAACTCAACAACTTCTGTCAAAGCACGATGCTTAGTATGAAAATACGGTCTTTCTTTGTAAAGCTTTGTTGATACCTTCCAAAATTGAAATTCAAGAGACACCAATACCACAAAATGAAAAGTAAAGCAAAGCAAAACACCAAGCAAATCCAGACTTGTTTGAGAGAATTCTAAATACACACTTTTTTAGAATATTGAGCTCATATGTGTTACATATATAAAATGTTTGCAAAAAAACATCTTTGTTGGGGACGAACAGTGTGGTGAAGCACGTTAAACTGTCAGCTGAGACACCAGCAACTCCATGATGGAGTTCTGGTTCTAATTACAGCTCTCCTGTTTCTAAGCCACATTCCTGCTAATATGCCTGCAATTTAATGGAAGAAGGTACAAGTATTTGAGTTCCTGACACCAGTTAGGAGATAAGATTCAGTTCCTGGCTCCTGGCTTCAGACTACTCAGCCCAGACTGTCATAGCCATTTGGGGAGTGAATCAGATGGAAGATCTCTCTGTTTCACTGTTTGCCTCTCCCATCTTTCTATCACTTCACATTTTAAATAAATAACTAGACTTTATTTTTATTAATATTTATTTATTTTCATTGGAAAGGTAGATTTTTTAGAAAGAAGGAGAGACACAGAGAAAGAGCTTCCATCTGCTAGTTCACTCGCCAAATAGCTGGAACACCTGGAGTTGAGCTGATCTGAAGCCAGGAGCCAGGAGCTTATGCCAGGTCTCCCACACAGGTGCAGGGTGCCAAGGCTTTGGGCCATCCTCTGCTGCTTTCCCAAGCCACAAACAGGGAGCTGGATAGGAAGTGGAGCAACCAGGACACAAACTGGTACCCATATAGTATCTCAGTGCTTTAAGGGAGAGGATCAGCCAATTTAGCCATCATGCCAAGCCCAATAAATAAACTTTAAAACATACCTTGGTTGAAGTAATTTTCATGAAATCTAAAAAAGTCATGGTTCTTTAACTGTGTGCCTCATAAAAACATAGAATAAAATTACTTCAAAACATTTGTTAAAGTAATCCTGGCTCTTTATCTATTTTTAATGCTGTACATTCTCTTTTCTTAAACCTAAAAGGAAGGAAGGAAGGAGGAAGGAAGGAAGGAAGGACGGAAGGAAGGAAGGAAGGAAGAGAGGAAGGAAGGAAGGAGGAAAAAGAGAGAGAGAAAGAAAGAGAAGGAAAAAAGAAAGAAAAAAAAGGAAGAGGAGTTACTTTGGCTAATTTTCAATTGAAGCTATTTAGTTACTTTTGATTTAATATTTGCCCAAGTTATAAAAACACAGGCTGGTAATTCAAGAGACAACAACAGAGGTTGGCTTCCTGTCTTGTTCCACTTCCCTGGTCCCATTCACAGGAAGCAATCTAACTCGCGTCAGGCTTCAGTTGTGGTGTCATCACCATAACCCTGGAGATAGAGGGGCTAATCTTGATCTATTACGTTTTTAAAGATTTATTTACTTTAGTGGCAGATCGATGGGGAGGAGGAGGAGGAAGAGAGAACGAGAGACTTCCATCTACTTGTTCACTCCCAAATACCTGCAGCAGCTGGACATGTTGCTGGAGAAGCTCCCACAGGTGGCCGAGGAGATCAGTGGTCCAGGCTGAGCTCAGGAGCCTAGACCTCCATCAAGTTCTCCCACACAAATGGCAGGGACTCAAACACTTAGACAGCATCTGTTGCCTCTCAGGGTTCATTCTTTACCAGGAAGCTGTATGATGAACACAGGAGCCAGATTCCAACATGGAGGGTGGATGTTCAGCAGCAGTGTAAGCTACTGCACCAAGTCGCCCTAATCTGTTAAAAGATGAAGCCAGAGAGCAATTACATGGTAAGCATCTCTTCTTAAGTGCCAAATATTTAAAAAGTTCAGACATTTTCCCTACCTTTCCTCTTCGGAACTTCGAATCCTATTTAATTCCTTGTCTCATTGACCTTCAACACTTTTTTTTTTTTTTAAGATTTATGTATTTTACTTGGAAAATCAGAGTTACCAAGAGAGGGAGAGACAGGGAGAGAAGAGAAAAAGAAAGAGATCTTCCATAGCTGGTTCACTTCCTAAATGACTGCAGTAGCCAGAGTTGGGCTGGTCCAAAGTTGGAAAGCAAGTGCAGGGGTCCAAGGACTTGAACCATCCTCTATCACTTTCTCAGCCCACAAGCAGGGAGCTGGATCGGAAACTGGAGCAGCTGAGACACTAATTGGTGCTTATATGGAATGCTGGCCCCAGCATGTGGAAGATTAGCCTGTTAAGCCACTGTGCTGCTTTCAGTATATTTGATATACTACTTGCAAAATGAAGATATTTGTATCTACCTTTTTTTCTATCTTTTGTCCTACTTGTACACAAAAATGTAGACATCCTTCATTCCATGACAGATTGCATTGCCAAAGTTACTTACATTCAAATTCTTTTTTAAGATTTATTTTATTTATTTGAACATCAAAGTTCTGGAGAGAGAGAGAGAGAGAGAAAGCGAGAGAAAGAAATCTTCCGTCCATTTGTTCACTCTCCCAATAGTCACAACAACTAGGGTGGGTGCAGGAATCCAAGCTTGGAGACCATCTTCCATTGTCCTCCCAAGCTCAGTAACAGGGAGCTAGATAGGAAGTGAGGCAGCTGGAATTCAATTGCATGCTCATATGGCATGCAAGTCACAAATGACAACTTAACGTTGCTGCATCACAACACTAGCCCTATTTCTTCTCAATTTTTGTCTTTTCTAAGAAAGATTTTGTGGTTTAATACTTATACCTTTTTATTTCATTTTATTTTACATTAAGTTTTTCTTTTTTTTAAAAAGATTTATTTATTTTATTACAGCCAGATATACAGAGAGGAGGAGAGACAGAGAAGAAGATCTTCCGTCTGATGATTCACTCCCCAAGTAAGCCGCAACGGGCCGGTGCGCGCCGAACCGAAGCCGGGAACCTGGAACCTCTTCCGGGTCTCCCACGCGGGTGCAGAGTCCCAATGCATTGGGCCATCCTCGACTGCTTTCCCAGGTCACAAGCAGGGAGCTGGATGGGAAGTGGAGCTGCTGGAATTAGAACCGGCGCTCATATGGGATCCCGGGGCGGGGCGTTCAAGGCTAGGACTTTAGCCACTAGGCCACGCCGCCGGGCCCAACATTAAGTTTTTCTAATCTCTGAATTTATTACTTAGGAAAATTTTAAACACTTCACCTTCATTGTCTTCACAGTCTGCTTTGGAATGTTTTAGGTTCTGTTAGTTGTCCTCATTTACTCGGACCTTTTTAGTTTCCAAAGCTATTTACACAGAAATTTGTGTAGCAAGCATAGCGTTCTTCTGGAAAAGTAAAACTGCACTTGCCATGATACAAAGCGACTCAAATTAGCAAGTTTTCCCTGAGTGCTGACCATGACAAATCTGTGAAAGTACAATGAGTCTGTGATTAAAGCAAGGTGCTTTTCTGGAAATATCCTATTATGAAAACTTCATCATACAGCAATGAGATGACGTCTGTTCTGAAGCTGGAAGAGCCTCACAAATGCCAGAATACACTCAGCTCTACAGACCAGTAACTGCATTGCAGTGCTGATATTTCCCAACTTTCAGGATCGCCTTTCTTCCCGGAGGTCAGATCTTCCTTCCCATGACAATCCACCTTTAATATCTATCAGTCACCTACCATCTGCCAGAGCCAAGGAAGCAGTTTAGAGTTATGGATTTAGTTATCTCCTAGGTCGCTGACTTCTTGGAAAATGTGTTAAGAGCATCAGCATCTTTTCCCAGAAAAAAAAAAAAAAAAAACGTACGTATCCCAAACTGCATGCATATAGTTATGTAGATTTCAACCCCTCCAGAGACCTCATGATCCGGAGGTGAGACCTTTTCTATGCGGTATAGAATCCAAGTGTTACAAATTAGAAGACTGTTGAATGACCCACACCATCGATTAACCACCTGGTCAGCAAGTCTTCTACTTTTAGCACTATCCAGGGAAATGTGATCAGAATCACCTCCTCGTGGTAGTGTTTTCCAAAGGTTTTCTACCAACTGAAAGAGAGAGCTAGAAGCAACCCAATACTGAAAACATAAGATTTGGAAATTATTAATTTGTCCTTGATGAGGACTTGTATTGAACCCTATAAAATGGTGCTTCAAAATTAGTTTCTTACATAATTTTTGTGCTTCTATCTCGAGGATAAGCCAATTTTTCTGTTCAGTGACATGTGGAACATTTCTCTGGAATTAGTGTGAACACAGGACCAGGTTTGGTTAGTAGAAATTATGCAGGTGGGAAGCCATAGACCCAGTATCACTGTGAGCCTGACCCAGGTCACTATTCTCTCAATTCTTACCCCACACCTTCTCTCTGTGTAGAAATATTCAACCTGGCATTTGTCCTCTCCTATTTGGGTTCGGAGAAATATGACTTTTCTGTCCACAGAAATGGGGCGTCAGAACAAGGAATTGCATATAGGTCAAAAGCCATTATAAGGGAGCTTCAAAAGTTGTCATTTCTCCTCTTGTGTCTGAATTCAGAATCATCAAGAATGCACTATGAAAAACAGGAACTTGGTAGAGCACATGCTTGTCCATGTGCCCTCCTATCTGGAGGAAGGAGTTTTCTCAAAACTACCTACCATCACCTGAATTAATATACCTTAACTGTTGAGCAGAGCAGTGCACAACCCTCAGAATCGACTTATTTAGCAGAGATGACTAACTAGCTATGGAAACACACATTGAATTATTAAGAGAGAAACCCACGTAGCTTACTCAAATTAGGATGTAAGTGCTAATTTTCCAGCATAGCCCTTGCATCCTAGAGCTACATAGCCACTCTTTCCCAAAGGTGCCTGACATCTTCAGGTCGTTGCTGTCTCGCACACAGGACCTCCATGGGGTTATTTGGCTAAGTTTTATTACTTTGCTCAGGACTTGCTTGTGCCAGAACCAGGGGATGCTGACCTTTTGTAATTGAGGCAATCTCCTCAAAGGTCAACCCTGACAGAAAAGATTGTAATTGGGATGGTTGGAATTGCTGAATCCCAGGGCCGCGTAAACTCAGAGGAGCCTCAGCTGTTTCCTTTCAGTGCTCTTTCTTGAACTCTAGCTACGCCACTAGGGCTTTCGTATCATCAGCTAGGGGCAAAAATAGACCAACAACCAAATATGATAGCTGTCTTTGTTTGAGGGCAGGGTTGTGTCCTTTTCCAGCATGGTGATATGCTGGCCAATTAGCCAAATAAACAAATGAACATTCTTATAATAGTTGCCAAATTCCAGCATTTTCCTGGGGTTTTCTTAAAGAAATGATCTAGCTTTGCCATTTTCTAGAAATTTCGAAGGTTGTAAGTTACTGACACTGAAAGCAAAACAGTTAAAATTTTCTGAGCGACTTTCTGCTTCTCATATTCTAATCTGATCTCCCCTTTACAAAGAGATATCTACTGTGTGCTGTTAAGTTCCCAGCCCAGAAGTACTAATAATCTGATAGGTGGGAAAATTGAGACTAAGGAAGATCACACACAATACTGAGCCATCTTTTGAGTGGAGGTTCAGTTTGTCCCCAGAAGCCTCTACTTTCATCCCAAATTACCATTAGCTGTAGCGAGGGGACTTTTGCGTTTGTCTACATAACATTTTTCTACACACGACCCCTATAAAATTGTTGGATTTGCATTGAGTCGAATCTCAGATGAGATGAACAATAAGTCTGACATGCTATCACAGCAGGGAGTTGCATCAAAAGTGCAGTAACTGGAACTTGAGCTGGTGCTCATGTAGAATGCTAGCATTGCAGGTGGCAGCTTACTCTACTTCACCACAATGTTGGCTCCACCCTGTTTAATCTTAATGTGCATAATGTCCTTCAGAGAAGGCTTGGCATGATGGATCAGTCGCTAAATCCTCACCTTGCCAGTGCTAGGATTCCAAATGGGTGCCAGTGCATGTCCCAGCTGGTTCACTTCCCATACAGCTCCCTGCTTTTGGCCTGGGAAAGTATCAGAGAATGCTCCAATTTCTTGGGACCCTGTGCCTGTGTAGGAGACCCAGAAAAAACTCCTGGCTTCAGATGAGCTCAGCTCTGGTTGTTGTGGCTACTTGGGGAATGGACCCTGTGTAACAGGGAACATGTAGGACTCCACCTGCAGAAGTCTGTGAACATGCTTGGAGACCAAGAGCTGAGGATCAGGACCCATGGATTTGCAAGGGATAGGTGCTAGGCTCACTGCCTCTTGTCCCAGAGGATGTACTACTTCAAGGAGAGTTGTGAATACTAGCCACCTGGGGATACAGTCCTGAAACTCAGAGCACACTGTCTCTCGCCTGCACTATAGGTTACGGGGATCTCATTCCAAAGGCAATTTTTGCCTCCACATTGTATTCAGCTAAGTGTAACAGGAAGGCAGAGGTTCCTGTGAATTTGATTCCTTAGATATCTCCCTTTCATACAGGGATGATCTGGTCTGGTTCCAATTCAACCCAATGCAATTCAGGAGTGTGTGTGTGTGTGTGTGTGTGTGTGTGTGTCTGAAGATTGTCTGCTGCTGTCATTTACCTCCTTTGTAATATAGAGAGGAGAAATAAGATAATATATCTGTAATGTCATGGGCTCCTTGGGAAAGCAATGCTCTCTAAGTGCATGATATTAATAATAGCAATAATTCTGTTAGTACTAAGACAGGTGGAGTCCATCTTTCACATGTCCTTTTAAGTCATTTTCTCTGTAGCTGCCTTTTCTTGTAAAATAGTTCTGAACAAGTCATACAAATCTCTAGTTTTAAAATAGTCATTGGGAAAAAAAGTGCTGGTTAGGTTCTGTCTTACGGGGTGGGTGAGGGTCTTCCTCTGTTTGTTCCTTAAGAGGACAGTGATTCTGGTAGATCAGACCCCAGGTTCCAGTAATATGAAGGAAGAATCTGGTGTGGAAAACAGACATCTGTAGATGTCTTGCCCTCTCTGGTAGAGAGCAATGCAAACAATAAACTCCCTCGAGAGGAACCAAGAAACAGAGTGTCCCGGTAGCCAAGATCCTCACTCTAGGAGAGAAACCGTGTTACCGGGTCTCAGGTATTTAAACCTTGTCTGCAATCTTTACCATCAGCTCTCCTGCTTTGGGGATTTTCAACTTCAGAGACCAACCTCCTGTGTTTCCAACTTGCCGAAAGGATACTGTGGTACTTCTTAGCCTCTATAATCCTGTAAATCAGCTCCTTATAATAATTCTGCTGTGTACATATTCTTACATCTCCCTTCTCTTTCGGAGAGAGACACGGGCACAGAACAATGCAGAGATTCTATTGGCTTTAGAGAACTGTGACAATGCAGTGTGTTTTGTGTGCATACGTTAGGATGGAAACACATAGATGAGTAAATAAATAGAAGAAAGAAGCCAGCCTGCATGAACGTAAGGATGTGGTCCATCGAAGGGAAGTGTGTGTTTCCCGGCTGGTCTTTGGGACAGCCACCTGAACCACAACCTGTGTACTTGTAGCTTTTACATGTTTAGCCTTTAAATCCAAGCTTTGCTCTCTCACTAATGTCCTCCTTCCTGGAGAGCCTGTAAGTGTGCCACGAACAGAACTACAGAAGAGAGTGGAAACAAAGGCCCATTTAACTTTGAACAGTTCAACAGCAGAGGCCCCAGTGTAAGCTAAGGCTCATTTTCAGTCTCTGATCTAGCACCTGCTTGCTGTGTGATCATAAGCAAGTCAGTCTCCTTGGGATTTAATGGCTAACACAATAAATGGAAATAGTATTGCCCATTGCCCCCAGAATGGTTGAAAGTACTGAATGAATCAGTCTTATTTAAAGGGTTCAACACAAGCTTGGCAGCTACATGGGACTCCATTGTGGTAAATGCACTTACTGTTGTGAAATCCAAGAAGATTCCGGAACAACAAAGCCTTAAAAGTAAAACCTACTAGAGACTGGTGGAATGGCAGCAAGAGCATTCTGAAGTTTGTGAAATCTGTAACACCACCTTCTTCTAGCACCCAGACAGTGCAAAACTGTTCTGTACAGGGAGATTGCTAATAAAATGAAAGCAAAGGAAATCACCCGTTCAACAATACAATAAAGCCCATGCAAACCACCACCTGCCCCCTACCATAGCTGATTGGAGGGTCATCAGGCAGGGGGCCAAGGCTGTAATTAGAGCCACCTTATTCAACAGAACCTTGAAGAGAGGCCCTGCATTCACAGACTAGAGCCCCCAGCAGTTCTGGATTTTCACCACTTTGTTAACAAATACTCCCTTCTTCAAAAGAAGATTGACACAGCACTGGGCATTATTAAGTGCATTCTAATTCATGATGGTACAAGGCCTTGTTCTTATGAAACTGAGAATGAACTTGATATTTAACCTTAATGAAGGAAAACAAATCTAAGTGTTAAGGAGACCCTAACTTCCTGGAGTGACTGGCAAGCGTCACTGTTTCATTTTACTGTTTCACACTAATCACATCCTCTCTTTAATTTTGCTCCCTGGAGGATTCATTGTGAGGTAAACCAAATGTGACAAATGACATGTCGACCCTTGGGCCACACATTCTGGTAATTCCGCTGGATGTAGACAGTCTGACCCCCAGATACCGGTCTTAGAAAATGAGGCTACGCTGCCCAAACACAAAACAAGTAAGACCTTTTCAATATTCTGTCAGGTGTCTTTATTTATCTTGCCATTTGTCTCCTTCAATAAGAATTCCAAATAAGAAAATTATTTCCTATTGTTCCTAGATCACATTCTTTATCTTATAAACATTATCTTGCTTCATCTTTGAAAACAGAATTCATAAATGAGGTTAATTTTTTGTGGTATGACAATAAAATATCCGATTTAAAGGAAACACATGAAAATAAGTATTAGCATAATGGTGGCCATTTTAGGTAGTCCCACAAATACGACAGCCCTCCTCTCTTGCTGATGGGGTTCTGAAGAGGTGTTAGAGTTCATTTTGTACTCTCCTTGAGACAAAGGTGCATCCTGAATTGCCCAAGCCAGTGACAAAGATTCCCCTTGAAAGATACAGACATAGAGATGCACAGAGATGCTGATCTTGGACAACGAAATGTGAGAGGAGACCGTGTGAGCCTTTAAGGAAAGGCTTCAAAAAAAGGCACAAGCCCAAGTGCTACTTGGTAGCTTTACATTGTATAAGAACATGCCCAATCCCAGCTTTGTTTAGCTGATGAGTTGAAGATTTCTTATTTGTCACTGAAAACATTCAAACTGATAAATGATAAGTGCTCAGATCATTTTGTAATCTTCTCTATGAAAAACACTGTCAAGATCAATTTAGCACCACCACAAGGAAACTTGTATGGCAGTCGCCTGTTGCTTCTGCTCTGCAGCCATGCCCTGTTCCCAGAAAGAAAATCAGCACTGCTCAAGCTAGAATGTGCAGCTGTGCCATCTGCAAGTCTTATCAAAGCACAGATTCCAATGCCAGAGAGTCAGGGTGAGCCCTGAGACCTTGTACTTCCCCCCATGACAATGTTGAGACTACTGTTTCTTGAACGGCTCTATCTAGCAAAGGTGTCTATTTCCATTGACAAAACTGGCCTTTCCCTTTCTCTATCAGTAGTCAGGAGAAATTAGCTATTGAATCAGAGGAACCCATTGCTGGGCAGTAGTTACTGATTTGGAAATGGATAGGTCACCCAACATGAGCTTATGAAATGAGGGTTGTGTGCTATGAACCACTGAGAAAGAATGCCTTTTGGCTCTCCAAGAAAAGCTACTCTGAGAGCCTATGGGATGGACTGTGCAAAGTTGTCATGGTTGGAATTATGATAACCATTCCTGATGTAGTGAGAGGAATGCCCACTCACTGAGGGTGAATCTGAGCACGGCTCACAGACATGGAGCCCCCCGGGATGAAGTTGTAAAGCTCTGGGTTGAGTTCAGGCTAAAACTAAGGATTCTCCTAGATCCTCCATGACAGAACTAGAAGATTCCCTTGATTCCTTCTTTAAGCTGTTTTGGACTGAGCTTTTTGTTAGTTGCAAGCAGTCTTAAGTGATACAATTAGAATTCATGCTTTCAATGTCAACAGGATTCTGGGAACTACAGCCAGAAGCATGCTTTGGTATAGCTGTGGAGCTAATGATGGTTTTTATTGTTTAAATTTTTCAGATTTCATATATGTATTCATTCAAGGAAATAGAGAGAATGTGAGATCCCCTATCAACTAACTCACTTGCTAAATACTCACAACAACCAGGATTAGACCAAACCAAAGCCAGAAGGCTGGAATCCAATCTGAATTGGCCGCACAGGTGGCAGGGACCCAAGTACCAAGCACTGGAGTTATTACCTGCTGCCTCCCAAATGGCAGCAGCAAGAAGTTGGATCAGAAGCAGAACTGGGAATCCACCCAGGCCCTCCGTATGGGATGTGGGCTTCCAAGCTGTGTCTGTTAAGCTATGCCAAGCTCTTGCCCTGGCATCTGCTTTTTAAAAATTGAAGGTATTGAAGAACAAAGGAGGAAAGAATGGGAAAATGTAAGGAGAAGGAAAGTGGAATGAAAAGAAAGATAAAAACGAGGAGGAAGGACCAGCAGAAGCCACGCAGACAGTATTTGGCTACAAAGCTGTGATCAGGAAGGCGTTTTTCTGTAAGCAACCACACCGGAAACACTTTAGACTCTACAAGTCATGCATTCAGTCTTGTAACCCCTCAACTCTGCAGTTAAAGTGGAAAATAGCCAGAGAGGATATGTAAATGAATGGGCATGACTATGCATCAATAAAACTTTGTTTATGGAAACAGGCACTAGATCGAATTCGGCCCATGGGCCTACTTTGCCTGTGCTTCCTTAGCATCTACACATTCTTTTGATTAAATAAAAGACAAATACGTTAAAAGAAAAAGAACAAAAGAAGAAGGCTCTGATTAAATGTCTTTTTCAGTAGCACTGTTTGTGAAAAGGTTTGGGATGTAACCAAGCAAGTCAGCTCTGTGTTAAGGAGTGATGAGCATTTGTTACTGACTGGGCTGTTAGAAGGAGTGAGCCAAAAGTCTTGAAGAAATTCCAATGCAGGAGTGACCAAACATCTAAGTACGACTCCACTTGGGTCACAACACAGTCTTACTTGCTTTTCTCATTTTTCATTATACAGTTTTGTAGGTGTACGGCTTGCTCCTTTTCCTCCCTTTTTTGCCTCCCTCTTCTCCCTTCCTGCTTGTTTCCTGTCCTTCAGCTATGCAGTCAGTCTGTTGGAGTCATGACTCCAACATTCTACTATTTACATATGTCATAACAGCGTAGGTATAGGCAGTGGTAAAGAGTCTGATATATTGTTAAGGTGCATTTAACACTTTTGTTGGAGGTCATTCTTTTATTTAGGGGTAGTGATATATACTACAGTTCTTCATTGTTTCCCAGTATTCTAGTCTCTGCTACACCACTCATTTATGAGGCTATGAGTGTATTTGGTTACTTACGTTTCTTTATATTTTGAATGAAAATTTTTGTGTATCAGAGAAAACATGTGATATTTGTCCTTTTGGGATTGGCTTATTTCCTCGAGCATATTGCTCTCTAGATAGGACTGACTTGTTGCCAGTGGTAGAATTTCATTCTTTTAAGTGGCTGAGTAATAGTCCATAGAGCAAATGTGCCACAGTTTCTTTATCCAATACTTTTTTGATGGGCATTTAGGCCGTTTCCATGTTTTTGCTATTATGCGTTGTGCTGCCATTAATATAAGGTTGCAGGTTGCTTTCTTATATGTAGGTTTCACTTCTTTTGAGTATATTCCCAGGAGTGGGATTGCTGGGTCATAGAGTAAATGAATTTTCCATTATCTTAGCATTTTCAATACTGACTTCTATAGTGGCTGAACAAGTGTACAATCTCACCAGTAATGGAATAGGGAACCTTTTCCTCACATCTTTGCCAGCAGGTTGAGAAAAAGTGGCAGATCAGGGTAGGAAGATGTAGTCCTGAGAGAGAGAGAGAGAGAGAGAGAGAGAGAGCGGTGGGAGAAAAGTGGGTACTGTGCAGAGATGGGGAAGGGAAATCACTGCATTAGGTGAGGGGAGCTTGCAGGAGGCCTGTGGAGGGAAGGTGAAGCTGTACGAAGGGAAAGACTGTTATAAACATAGTACATCCTTTCAGATGTTTGCTTTGAGCCTCTCTGGTCACAAGAGCCCTGGTATCTTTGCATGAGTCATGTTTTCCAGGCCTGCCAATTTGCACACACAAATGGCTAATAGGAACTCAACAGAGGATTTATTCTTTCTTGTAAAGGTTTATTTATCTTGTTGAAAGACAGAGTGACAGAAAGAAGAAGAAAGCAAGAAAGAGAGATCTTCTATTCATTGATTCACTTCCACACTGGATGCAACAGCTTGGACTGGCCCAGGCTAATGCCATAAGGTTTCCAACATGGGTGTCAGGGGCCTGAGTACCGAAGCCATCTTACACTGTCTTCCTAGGCACATTAGCAAGGAGTTAGATTTGAAACAGACCAGCTGGGACTTTGATACAGGAGGCTGGCTGGTATTGTATAATTAGCTCACTATTCCGCAATGCCACGCTCTCAACACAGAACTTCTTTTGATTTCACATTGCCACACTGAATTGATTCTGAGGTAATTCCTCCTGCTCTTCAAATCTTCCAATGGTTCTTGTAATTTCTGCAGGCAGCCCCTATAGCTGTATTTCTAAACAAAAATTCTACTTAGTTTTTCCAGATTCATGAAGCAATAAATGATAGATGTGGTGAAAAGCTAGGCCAAGACAAGGGATCACCATGAAAGTGCTCAGTTCATTCACTGGTTTCTAAGTTAATGTGCTGGTTCCACAGCAGAGGGCTCTGATACTTAATCCAACAATCCATGTCAATGTTTGGATATAAAGACTCCAATGGCTGACAGTGAGGTCCCCAATATTGCAGCTCTCCTGTCTTTGCTATTGGGTGCTTATGACAGTTAACTGTCATCTAGTCTTGAAAGAAATCACTTTGTGTACAATTTTTATTTGAAAGGTGGAATTGAAAAAAAAAAAAGGAAAGACAGAGGAAGATCTTCCACCCTCCTTCTGCTGGTTTACTCTGCAAATGGCATAACATCTGGAGTTGGGGTCATCTGGAGTCAGGAACCAGGAGCTTCTTCTGGATTTCCCATATGGGTGCATTGTCCCAAGGACGTGAGATCCTCTGTTGCTTTCCAACTCATTAGCAGGGAACTGGAGCAGCTAGGACTTCAATGACAGTGCCAATATGTTTACTTTAGACAATTGAATCAAAGGATGCCAGAAGCCATTAAGAACTGGAAGAGATTCTCTAAGAAACCTCCAGAAGGAACTGCTGCTGTCTATATCTTTTTTTTTTTTTTGAAGCTTTATATATGTTTATTGGAAGGCAGATTTACAGAGAGAAGGAGAGGCAGAGAGACAGATATCTTCCATATGCTGGTTCACTCCTCAGATGGCCACAATGGCCACAACTGAGCTGATCTGAAGCTGAGAACAAGGAGTTTCCTCTGGATTTCCCACATGGGTGCATGGTCCTAAGGACTTGGACGATTTTTTCCATTGCTTTCCTAGATCATAAGCTGGGAGCCAGTTAGGATGTGGAGCAGCTGGGACAACACTAACCATCACTCACATGGGATGCTGGTGCTGCAGGAGGAGGCTTAGCCTATTATACCACAGCACCAGCTCCTGTTTACAGTTCTATTTGAGCTCTAAAAAGTTTATTTTGGAATACAGAGCCATATATCTAAATACAAACATAGACAAAATCAAGGAATCCTAAAGGTTATTTCAATTCACATTATTTTTGTAATTGAACCTATAGTGACATCATTTTGAAACATTCCCATTGTTAACCCTCTCCTCACTTTCTTAACTCCTAAAATCTGCTAGATTTTATAGACAGGGTCCATCCAGCCTCTAAAGTTCCTTCCAATTCACTGTTGCTAAGATTCCATCTTATTAAGAGAAGTCCAAACAACGAGTCATCCTCCCCACCATGCAATGCACAGTGGGCTTCCAAGATGTGGCTTCTTGATGTTATAGCAAAGGAATCTCAGACTTTTTAGCCAAGGGTGTCAAAAGCCAATAATTAGTAGGTGTACACTTTCACCCACAAATGCTTTCCTAGCACCAGATCATAATCAAACAAACCCAGTTATACAGAAAAAATGTACTTGCAAAGATGTTGATCGCCATTTAGTGTATGGTTGCAAAACAGGAAGAAACAAAAGAAATAGAGAAAGTACCTTAGGAGATGATTTATTGTTAAATAAATCATGAGACCTCCTTATGATTGAATGCTGTGTAACCATTAAAATCATGTCATAAAAAATTAATGACATGAGAAATACTCACATGAAATTATGAAGACAAGGAAACAGGTTGTAAAACAGTGTTGATGTTAGTCTCCCATGTGTATATACACCAAGATAAAAGCCTGGAATTACATAATCTAAAAAGTTAAAAATGGTTCTTTCTTGGCCACAAAATTACAAATGCTTTTTATTTCTCTTGTGTGTGTGTTTTTAATTTTCTCTACAATCATTATACTATTTACGTGACTTAAATGATAACTTTTCTTACAAAACAAAGGGTACACAGTCTCTGAGTCAGAATTCTGAGTTCAATTCATATTTTAATCAAAAACCGGTTGGATGTCCTCAGAAAAATTATTTCCTCTCTCTGAGACTCAATGCTGTCATCATTAAAAGGAGCTGTCGGGTAGCACACAGGGTTTTAAGGGGTGCTTGAATTCATAGGTGCTATGGATCTCCATCCCTGCCTTAATTATGTCAGCTTTATTTTTTTGTGTTCTAAATATCAGGCATTGACCTCACGTTTTGTTCAGAAAAAAAGGCAAAAATAATTTTTTAATGTTAAAAAATATTGATCTAGATATTTTTCTGAAATCCCTTCCAGCAATCATGGCATTCATTGACCTCATTGTAATTTTCGCACCCAAGGACTTGCCAATCCATGCAGTCCATGTTCTGCTTCAAATGGATGTTGGCATCAAGTGGATCTGCGGAGAGGTAGGGGTTCCAGAAAGATGATAAGAAAGTTCACCCATCAGCTTTTGGCATGTGGATGTGGCATGCCAAAGGCATTTGGGGTCTCGGTTTGATCATCCACTCACCCACCCTGGTCAAAGGCTCGTGCCTTCTACAAGTGAGTCTTTGGCTGTCCTTTGAAATACTGTTATGAGGCTGTGTGTTCTGCTGATGGCTGACCATCCTGGCTCTTTTTTTCATTCTACGTGATAGTCAACATCAGTTGGCAGACAAGTGAAAGAAGGTGCACCCAAATGATTTCAGTCACATCACCATCAGTCATATTGTCTTCTTACTCAAGGTCCCCAATAACAAAGAACAAGGAGCAGCCTTTTTGAGTTCCCAATTTACACAGTGTATGAGCAAAACCAGTAATTTTAAAGATACTCAGTTTAGGGTAATGAGTTATCAGCAGACGGTCTAGGACCAAGGACCTAGGAACACACTAGACCTAACTGCCTAAGAATTCCAATGAGTTTTATTGACTTTAATAAACTATGTGCCCTGCCTTTATTACCACTTTCACACAAGTCCTCTGCTAGGGTAGAAATGCTTGTATCCTCCAAATTGTTATTTTGAAACCTAATCCCCACTAGTATTAAGGCTTAGGATCTTTACAGGTGACTAAATCATGAGGGCTATCCCCTCATGAATGAGACTAGGGCCCTCATAAAATATATCTGAGGGAAGTTGCCCTTTCCTCCAGTCAGAAGGCACTGTCCAAGACTCAGAAGGAGCCCTCAAAATATGCAACCTTTCTCTAAGACTTACCAGCTGCCAGAATTGTGAGCAGTAATTTGTGTTGTTCCTAAGGCATCCCATTGTAGGAGCTGCAGCAGAAGACTAAGATATCCCTGGGAAGTATCTGCAATTCCTCCAGGAGCCCTATGTACTCCCTATGTGGCAGGCTCTGTGACCTTTTGTTGTATCCCAGAATTGACAACAATCCCCATGACTAGGCTGACGTGCAACGGTTTCAACATTCTTCTCCCCCAAATCTTCATAAAAGCAGCTTCATCAGTGTGTCAGTCCACCAAATGGCTACAGGCCTGGGCAGGAAGCCAGATGCCATCAACCCAACCATTTCTCCCTTCTGTTGGAAGTGAAAAACAAAGGAGACATTAACTCACACCAGCTGTTACCAGGGAAGGGCCAGAAACAGTAAGTATTACCCACAAGTGGGAACATATTGGATTTCACCATGACATCCTTAGTTCAGGACATCGGAAACAATGTTCTCAGTGAGGAGTTGCACTGTTCACTGCCCCGTAGTCAGGATACTTCTCCAGCATCAGAAAAGAACTTGAGAACTTGGGTTTCAATTCCAGTCAAATGGAGCTCTGCTTCAGCTTATGCAAAATTTCAATGAATGAACGAAAAATCCTGCACCCTGACTGCCACCTATTAGTATTCCCTCATATTTCTGCTTCTTCATCTGAAAGCCCTTATGTTGATTCTGATGACCACCAATCTCATTCAAATTCCACATGACACCTTAACTACCCCATGACTAAGTCATCCTCCAAACTACTCTAAAAATCTTTCCCAAAAAGCTTCAGTACGAACTCTCCCATTAGACTCAGGGTCTTCACTTCCTCCTCTTTCCTGACTGAAACCAAGCATTTGTTCTGGCTCCATGCTGAGTCCCTGGTAGCTAACACTGTAATTATATTGGCTACAACCTATGTTTTAGCTCAGAATCTGTCACTGGCCAGTTGTTGTAAATATATTGCAGCTTGGCTCACCAGAGAAGGGAAGGAAAATTCTGACCCTAAATTCGGTTTTTTTTTTTATGACTTGGCATCTCTTGTGGCCCCTTTAATTATATATTGCTCAGCCTGTGTCCAACCAATACAAAGCCACCATCTGCTAACTTATGGAAAGACAAAAGATGGGAAGTAGGCCTCACGACTTGGGCTCAGGCTTGCTATGAAGTTTTGAGAAGCTACCCTTCTCATATGATTCCGTCGGGCTAATACATTATACAGGGTTCTTTTTTTTTAATTTTCTGAAAATCAATACACTGTTACTACCTGTAGCGTTTGGAAGTTATAGTTAATTATTCACTCACATGAAATTCAGAAAACATTATCAGACATGTTTCATTGCTTCTGATCCAGTCACCTTTTTGCCTACAATGACCTAAATGTGGCACCTGGGAGTTCTTTCCTGCTCTTCTCTCTGCTTTCCCACTGTCCCCACCCAGGGAGCACCTGATCCATACTTTCAGAGAGCAACACCAGCAAGTCATAGCTTTTCATGGCCAAGAGGCAATAACTCAAGTTATCTCCACCTTGTGATGATGGTGATGTGACGAGATTTACTATAAGTAACCTCAGATCACTTTGTCAGTATTCATAGCCCTACAAGTCATTTCCTGTTGTTAGCCCTTCTTCTTGCTGTTGTTGTTGCCTCACTCTTGCTTACCCATCAACAGTTTGGCTCCACTTAACCCCAGCACATTGACATGTAACTGGCCAATGAGCAACCCTAATCGTAAGGTTGCTCAATTGCCTGTCTAGAAAGAGGTTCTCTCGTTATGAGAGGACAGTGTAGTCTGGAGCTATGAGGGCGCTGTGTTGATGGCCATAGGAAAACAGTTAGCCAGAGGACAAAGCCAATCCAGTGTAGTAGACATAAGAGATGGGAAATATCCAAGATTTTCCCTAGAAGAGTCCAAGGAGTGGATTCTTGTTCAAGCTGCGTACCGAGGAATCCCTCAGGAAAGAAGTGAGAGTGGGAAGAGTTTGAAATCAGTCAGTCCAGAGAAGGCAGGATGTCTAAGCAAGGACAGCTGGGTCCATCTCCACCCTGACCCAACATCTCAGAGAATTCTAGAGCAGGAACTGAGCCTCAGGGTGGGGCACACCTGTGAGAAGCATTCAGTGTTTTGTGCCCTAAATTGATCAGTTAATGTCTGTCAGCTACTCCTGGAATGAAGGGACATTATTATCTCATAGGCCAACCAGGAAATCAGGAGCTCTTCAAGTCATCATGGACAATACTTAGAGAATAGTGCACTGCCTGCTAAAGTGAATTGGGGTAGGACACCAAGAGCATCTGCCAAAGAGAGAGAGCTGCATCTTCATTCTGGAAAGTTACCTAACTTGTTTGTAACACAGTTCATACATTTGGCAAAAGAGGATGCTAGTAACACATTCCAAATGAGAAAAAATATACGCAAAGTGCCCGCCACAATGAACAACAAAAAACATCAGTATTGTATACCTTTAGGGAGGTATCTCCTAAGATATCCAGTTCCCAGGATATCTGATGAACTCACAATGAACCTTGGAGCCTGCCCCCTATTCCCTTCTGTGCATGGTGGGTGAGGAAAGAAGTAAACATCACACATATCCATGCATTACCAGGGCTTGATGTTTCCAGGAACTAGTGTCTCCAGAGAGGCACTTTTCAGAGACACTTAGCAGAGAAGGGGGGAGGGGACAAAGAAAGCAGGATTGTTCATTAGGCATTCCCTAGAGTGGTTTCTGAGGGCTTATTTCTGAGAACCGTAAACTGTCCCCAGAAGGAGTAACCCTGTAAACTAGAGGCTCTCAAAAACATGTAGATGGAATTTCTGGGATTTGTGATGTTGCAATTGGTTGTTTTCCCTTCTGACAAACAGCAACCTCAGGGGCCTGGCAAGCAAGCTCTCTTCAATACCAACAGATAAGCAAAGAGCAACTGAAAGAGACTCTCCTGATGATCCCCATGGTACAGGCAGGCAGGAGCTAAGCACACAAAAGGACACAATTGGTATTTACGCTAAGGGAGCACTGCAGCTCTAATCCTGTGCCCTCTGACCCTGCGCTATATTCCGATAGGTCAGAGCATCCTTGCTTGGCTTCCCTAATGCACGTTATCCTCTCTGGTCAATAAAGTCCCTCTCTTTCTCTACCACGACAATAGATATGAAGGTCAGCTCGCCCCTCCTGCTGCATCAGGGTCTGAGCTGTCAGGGGGAATTTGAATTAAGGACATAGGTAATCATTTCACTGCTTTTAGGGAAAAAAAATGAAAGAGGCTGTTGCTTTGGCTGTGATCAGATTCTCAGAAGAAAAGTGAAAAGATCTCAGAGCTCCCAGGGGAAGATATTTTAAAGTGCCGGAGGGAGGGCTGAAGCACCCGGTGGCTGCAAGTGGTAAATTTCCTTAGACACTATCCTTTACAGAATTCCTGTTGCAAGTCACCCTCGTTCCCAGCTTTCACTGTCAAACAGTGTCCCATTCCAGAAGGAGGGAAACTGCGATGAAAGTGCAATGAATTTCAAAGAAAAAGAAGTGAGAAGAGAAGGAAGGCTGGAGGAAGGGAAGGAATGCCTGAGGAATGCCTGAGGGTAACCAGGCAGGTCTGGGGTCCTGAGCCCTGGCCTGGCTCTGCAGCTTGTTGGCTGTGGGACTCGACGGAAGTCCACCAGCCCCTCCTGGATGCAACCTCCTTGTCAGCCAAATTACTCTAAGGTCGTTTCTGTTTCTAATATTTCCTGCATTATACGTCATCATCGTGGCTTCTGGTTGTTTAGGATATGCTAGTGTCATTTTAAAAAGAGGGGATGAGTGACGTGGTTTGTTCTCAGAATCCTCAAGTCCCACAAACCGAATCAGAATGAACTCACAGATTCATCTGCCAAACTTATTTCCAACATTTGATGTGAGATCTTCACTTTTAGTTCAGACTTTTTGAGGTGCCAATGAGAAATATAGGAAAGGAGCAGACTAACTCAAATTTCTTTTAAAAAAAGGGAGAAAAGAAAAAGGAACAGTCTTTGTGAGTACTTTTACATGCCTAATTTTCAGGGTGATAATCTTTTAGTTTCATGGAAAATGTGTATTATAAAAAAAGTATAAATAGCCTTTGAAATTATTTATGTACAGATATACTAATTTTTTATTACATTTTGCAGAACTTTGGGAAGTATCTTTATATACAACGCTGGTAGGCAGGAATTTCTGAGCATGCTAAAGACAGAAGCCACAAATGAATAGACTTTATATGTTCACCTTTTATATTATAGTAATAAAAATTTTAAAAGAATTCAATACCAAAATACCTACACAAAATTAATTTTTCAAAAGAAAGTCACGGAAAAATACGCAATTCATGTGATAGAATTAGTGTTGTTGCTGTATAAACATGTCTTACAAGTTAGTAAGGGAAGAAGCATGAGCACATACTAAAAGCAACAAAAGATATGAACTGAGAAGTCAAAGAAAAAAACAAAAATACTGCACCAATATGAAAAGCCATCAAGTGTGTTTTGCTTATGAAGTTGACAAGGCTTGTTTACATTGGTTTTTATAGTAACAGCAGCCAGCCTTAATAACGGGGTTTAACAATCTTTGTAGAAGTGTAAGTGGGTATAACTGGCAGCACAGAAACACATGGAAGAAGCTTTAAAACAGAGTACTCTTGAACTTAGAAACTCCACCCCCAGGAATTTTATATCTTAGAATTTATTCCGAGGAATTAATCAGGGGTGCCTTCAGTACCTACTGTAGGGGTAGTCAAGTCTGAGTTTAGAAGTCAAGTCTTTTACCTACAAAACCCTCAGGGTGCCCAAAGCTTCCATGCCTCCTCTTTGCCCTCTCACCAACACCACCATGGATAGAAGACCCCACATATTGGTCTGTTCAGGCTTTCTAACCAACACGTCACAGACTTGCTGGCTTAATCAATAGAAATGTATTTTTCATAATTTTTGAGATTACAAATATAAAATTCAAGGTGCTGAAGCTTTCTTCCTGGTGAGTGACTTCTTCCTGGCTTAATGTGGCTGATCTTCTTGCTGTTTCTTTAGATGAAACAAGAAAGAGTGATATTTCTGATCTCTTCTCTTTCATTTTTTTAATTCGAATGGCAGAAAGAAAGAGAGAGAGAGAGCCAGAAAGAGAGAGAGAGATCTTCCATTTGCTGATTCACTGCCCAAATAAGTGCCTACAATAGTCAGGGCTGGACCAGCACAAAACCAGGAGCCAGGAGCTGCTTCCAGGAGTCCCACAGCGGTGTCAGAAATTCAAGCAACTGAGCCATCATCCACTGCTTCCCAGGCACATTAGCTCAATTGGGATCCAGATGGAATGTAGGGGTCCCCCTAAGCAGTTAAATAAGTTGTGCCACATACCCACCCCTTTGGTAACTTCATTTAAGGACACCAGTACTACCATATTAGGACTCCACACTTATCATCTCACATAATCTTAATTACATCCTTAAAGACTCTATCTCTAAGGAAAGCGGATTCCTGAATTTAACGGGGGATGAGATCCAATCTATAACACCCTGAGTGAATCTGTTTGCATGTTCATTCACTTGTTCATTTACCCAATGTGTAGAAGTAAGTACAAGTGGATGCCAATGTGTTATGTCTGGAATGTCTGCTTATTATGTATATCTTTCTTGGTTAACCTATGTGGTATACAAGTCTGGGCTGAGAACATATCTGATCCAGATTCTGACAGTTTCATAATCGACAATAGAAAGATAGGAAGCTTACACACACACACACACACACACACACACACACACACACACACAAAACCTGCACATGAATGCTTACAGCATTGATATTCCTAAATGTCAAAATGTGGAAAAACCAAGATGTCCTGCTGTAGCTGAAGTTAAACTGACACACCCACATAACGGAATATTAATCAGTGGGAAAAATAAATGGCTATAAGGCCACAGAGAGACATGCAGGAAAAATAAATCCATATTACTAAGTGAAAGGTTTTGTATCATATGTTCCCAACTAGAGGACATTCTGAGAAAGGTAAAACGATGGGGACAGCAACATGCTGAGCGGGTGCCAGGGCTCAGCGCAGAGCGGGGAATGAGTAAGCAGAGTACGGGCACAGTCAAAATGTTCTGTATGATGATACAGTGGGGGAACACTTGGCTTTTTACAGTTAACAGAAGTTTCCACACAAAGACTGAACCCTGATACTAGTTAAGGACTTTAATTCCTAACAGTGGGCTACCACCATCGCTTCGTCACTTTGTAAGAAATATACCACACTAATGTCTGATATTAATGGTATGGAAAAACAAGGAGAAAATGTACACCTATTACTTTATTCTATAAACAAGAAAAATAAAACTTCAGAAAATAGTGCTCTCTCTCCCTGTTGGCCCTAGCCCCAGGTACACAGAAACACTCAGACTTTCTTGAAAGGGTTTTAAAAAGCTTCAAATCTGAATATTTCACCTGGGACACCGCTTGGACTCAGTGTGCTTGCTGTGATAATACTTCTTAAACATTATTCTAGAAAGAAATCTAGCCACAGCCTTGACGCTTTCTGCTATCAAAGTGCACTACCCAACTGATCAAAAGGCTGCAGGACTTGCCCTGGCCTGGCAGTTCAGGCCAGGAAGCACCTCCTGAACAGGACGACCCCACCTCCCTACAGGGGCCTCTCTTCTCTAAATCACTTAGAGGCAGGAGAGCAGTGCAGTTCCTCGCTCAGGTCAGCGGTACTGGGAAACAAAGAAAACCAAAAGGGAAATTGCTCAGGATTTGAAGTTGGCCGATTTCAGGATTTTCTTTCATTCTTTTTCTTTTTTTTTTTTTTAACTCATGAAATAAAGGCCTGTGTCTTTGAGAATAGAAAAATTTGAGTCTTAACTTTGAAGCTGTATGAATGGAGCTACGAATATGTTACATAATATGAAAGCTGAGATTTCAAAGACTTTTCCATTTGACTCTATAGCTTACCACTCTGGTCATCAGATCCTCATGTGGCTATTGCAAGACATGGTTCATTTCCTCATATCTGGTTGGCAGTTGGGAGTGTAGGGCTGGCCTTGGCTCGTCACCCTGCCCCAATGCTCCACGGCTGAGCCACTGTACATTGTGCATGAAAACATTTTGTCTGACCTGAAAGAACAAACGAACGAGAGATTGTCCCACTTCCACTGTGAAGATCAGTAAGGGTTGATCGCTACTGCTGTTGTAGCCTTAAGGAAAAAGATAGGAATGAAACCACCAGCAAAAAGAGCAAATGATACTTTAAAATGCTGCCTTAAAACAGGTGTTTAATCATTAGAATTTGTTCTGGACACATGGGCCTTTAAAAATAGTGTAATTATGGAAGTCCACAGTTACACCTTATCTAAGTGCAGATCCCTTCCCATTCCCCATCATGAACAGTCATAGATAGGAACCACTCCCCTCAGAAAATGTCATGATTGGAGAAAGTGACAAGAATGTTCAGGGTCAAGACAAAGAGGAATTTTTCCACCTTTCATCCTCATGGCCATTCTGCTTCCTCACCAGGGTTAAGAGAGAATTATTGTAGCAATAATGCAGGAAATGATATTGAAAGCAGCCTTAAGTATTTAATAAACACCCCCTCTGCAAGCACCTAAGCTTCTCCTGGGAAGGGGTTCAGACACAAGGGATAATCCATTATCCTATGGCTTATTATCTGCAGCACACAGACTCCAGAAAACCAATGGAGCTCAATTTCTATCCCTTTCGTAATATCATTGCAAATTGGAATGCATTGAACAACTCCATCTGTAAACTCCTGGTCAAAATTGAAGCTGCATCTAATCAACTGGAACGACAAGACCAGGGAACAATAGAACCCATCAATTGGGATCACCATGGCCTGTCTACTCAGTCCAGATGGATGTGCCTCAAGTCCCTGACCACTCACACTGATGCACTGCAAAGATGGTGTGGGGCCAGGCTCAGTGATGTTTCAGGCTGGCAGTTTCACAACAAAGACACGTGGCCTTGAATCAAGCTAGTCATTGGTAATGCCCAGCAAACAACATTCAAAGATCTAAGTTTTTGAATTATTAAATCGGTTGCTTCCCCACCTGCAATATTATGTATCAAGGGCAAAAGAATGATGTCTGAAAAAATCATGGTCATTTGTCCCGTGAGCTGCTAATTTGAAAAAGAAAAGAAGGGAAATACTTCATGGCTATTTCACAGACTCATGCAACCCTGCTGGATAAAATTGCCCCAAAATGACCTCCGCTATTTGCCCAGTTGTGCTAGCAGGTCACAGACTGGAAGGACAGGGAGGATCTACAGTGACTGCGTTCTGCCAAATGTCCCAGCTTCATGGGTCTGGCTTCTTGTGCCTGTCGATTTCATTGGCATAATTGTTTGTTCCAGTTTCAGTATATAATTGGCTAATTTTTTTTATCTATTACTGTGAGTCATTTATTTCTCTTTGATGTTAATTGTATGGAAAGCAGTTAAAAGCAGAGTTCTGTGTGTCTGCTTTGTGTAATAGGAAGCATGGCTGAAAGTCACAACAGAGGAAAATAAGAGGATCTGATTAGTCAGACGCACTTTTGGAAGATGACTGATGGCCATTGACTGTGTTAGAAGATTTGATTTCCGAATGATTCCCCATGCTCCCAAGTGCAACACAGCACGGACTCCACTCAATGCCTCCTTATAGATTGGTAATTGATCAGCAAAAATCAAGGTCTGATCAGAATACTTGCTGCAAAGTTGCCTTAAACTCACTCTTCTTTAGTCAAGGCCTGATATTTAGTTTGTGTTTACTGAAGGTCTAGTCTGATTTGAAAATTATCCAGATGAAGAGTGCCACGGGAACAAAACATGACATTTTTTTAACTGTACATGAAGACAAATTTGTGTCCTGGAGACCAGTATTTCAGTGACCAAACAGAAAAATTTGCAATAGGAATGTTTGGAAGATGCTTATCTTTGATAGTTAATCTGTTTACCTTAAAAACTTCTTTCACACCCTACATGGTACACAGTTTGGATTTTAAATATTTGCTATGATCTCTTAGTTTTCAGGTAAGTTTTAGGGTTTTCCTGAAGCCTGCCACTAATACCTGAAGAACAGATTTATCCATTGTTAAATTTGAGTCATAGCATTTGTATGGATTAGAGTCAGAAACTTAATGTGAGTTCAAAAATCTATCAATGCTTTAGAGAAATGCTTATGTTAATGGGACGACAGTACAGGTTGCAAGGACCAAGATGGCCAGGCATAACCACAAATTGATAGAAGTCCTGTTTTTATTTTTCATGTAATGATCAGACTTTCATCTAATTATCATATCTGGCCTATTTTTGTTAGCACTCACACAGTATATTGAGTGCTCCATTGACTAATGATTTATACTACACAATTGCTAAAGATCATGATAGTAGCAATTTAGAAGCATATCAGTACAATTTGTTTGTTGTGCTGAATCAATCAAAATACTGTTCCCATTTTCCCTTTAATGGTTTTACTGAAGCAATTTTAATATTCTGCCATTAACCATTCATCCTTGACAATTTCCTCGTTGAAGCTGAAACACATTTTTAAATTTATGGTATGGATAGAGTTGTATGGAACTAAATTCATAGAAATTTGCTCTTCCAATAAGCCCTTTCTGTTAACTTTGTTCCACAGACAAGATATACTGAAGTATATAACATGGTGTTTAGATAGGCTGGACCAAGGACTCAGATATTTCTGATCAACAGAGTTAGTAGGCACTAATTCATCCTATTTATATATTAATATATTTATTTAATAATAATTTTAGGTGCAGTTTCACAGCATTCATAGCAGATGGGAAGATCCTAGGAAACAATGAAGGAAAAAGGCTATGTTGGCAAGATCCATTAGCAATTCATAAAAATGAACTTATAAACTAATCGGTACCATTATAGAGAGAGCATACCATAGGGACCAAGAAGAAATAGGAATACTTAATTTAAAAGGTGCAGTACAGAAATGGACATAGATAGGAAGAATAAACTATGTGAACAAAAGCCTCATAGTAGGAAAGAGTATGTAGCATTTGATTATATGGCAGAGTCTGGTCAGTTCATAGAGAGTGAAAGGAGAGTACTGATGGATGAGGCCAAAGAATAGATGGAAACCAGATCACACACAGTCGTTTTAAGAATTCTGGTCTTTATCCCAAGAACTATGGAAAGTCACTAAGAATATTCTTTAAGCATGATCCCATTTTAATTGGCTTATCCAGTTCTATGAAGAACACGGACTAGGGGAGGCTTCTCAGTGAACCATCTAAGTTACCCCGTGATAGATAATAGGTGGTTTGGACTGGAACAGGATGACCAAGATGGAGACCGTGGATAGACTGAAAATATATGGGAGACAGGCTATCCAGGCATAGTGATGACATCACACAGTGAGGATATGTGTTGGACAGATGGGCTTGGTAGTTTCCGAGATGTGTAATTTTGGAAGAGGACCAATTTATTTTTTTAAACATATTTTTATTGCATTTCTTTTTTTAAAATTAATTACATTGCATTATGTGATACATTTTTTATGTGCTGGGATTCCCCCTGCCCCTCCCTACACCCTCCCCCCACGGCGGATTGCTCCACCTTGTTGCATTTCCATAATTCAAATTCAGTTGACATTCTTTCATTGGAGGCCTTTACCAAGCATGAAGTCCAGCATCTTATTGTCCTGGTAAGTTCAATGGTTTCTTGGTGAGACCATCTCTTGTCTGAAGGTAGAGCCAGCAGAGCATCATCCCAACCAACCAAAAGCCCCAACACAACATTTCCAACCATTTACAACATTGTGACATTAATTGACACGGTATTGGTTAACTAATATGTTACTAGGAAAATGCAGGTTCTCAACCACAACCTGTGACTTCTTCATAGACATTTCAATTTTGGCTTATATTCAACCGTGTTCTATACACCTTAAAATGGCTATAGATTGCTATTCAGCTGTCTCATGTCTATTTTAATTTTAGTCTTTAGCAGTTTATAGCATTGAAGCATGTTTTCGCTGAACCTGGCTGTTTTTCAGGTGGTCTAACTCTATAATTCTAACAGGATATTTGTCAACTGTTTAGGTGAGCATGTTTAGGAGGGGTGTGCAGAGAAATCTTCCACACCGCAGTGAGGAGTAATTAATCTTTGTGTCCCACCCAGTGAGTTATAAGTGCATCCTCGCTGACCGTTTCCTGTCTGTTTCTAAGCTTTCCTTGTTGTTCTCTGTCTGTCTATTCTAGTTTTGTTTGCTTGTTTGTTTGTTTTGAGGGGTTTCTGGAGCACTCCTGATGGTTATTACGAGAGGGGGTGGGGACCCAAAATTGGAAGCAGACAAGGACCAGAGAAAGCTCCTCTCCCTAGTCCCGAAGGAAGTTTACTGTTCTTCTGTTTCTGCAGACCACTCAGGGATCCTGGTTGTTGTTCCAATGACCTTGGATCCTGCAAGGCAGGATTTGGGCTTCTTCCATCCCATGTGGTAGATCCAATTGGGGGTGGGTGACCTCAGAGTTCTTGGTCTCTGAAGGCGCTCCATTTCCCCGTGGTCTCCTTGGCAGTAGGGATGTAGTCTGGAAGAGGACCAATTTAAGGAGTCAGGGGGAGATAAATATTTCTTTTGGGATAAGTGAAATTAAGATAATCATATGACTTTCATGAAAAGATGTCAAGTAGATACTACCTATGTGATCTAGAACCCATACTTACATCAGTCATAAGTATGGATGCTAATATCACCAGTGTATTAATATTTGAAGCAGACATGAAGAAATTCAAGTACTGTCTGTGGTGGAAGGATTCCCAAGAGAACATTTACAAGCAGCACTAAGCTTCTATTACGTTTGGTGATCCATCTAGCCATTGTCAGAATGGTTTTCCTGAACAATGAGGTTAAAGGCCAGCCAGAAACAGATGGAGGAAAGAATGTAAAGTCGGTAAAATGGAGGCCTCAGGTGGAGAAAACATTGTTAACGTACAGGCTCCTATGGGGCTTTCTAGGAACAATTAAGAAGGAAGGTAATGTCAGACTAATGGGATTTCAGACTAATGAGAATTAGGATTTAGCATTAAAAATATCTGTGCTAACCTCATGTGGAAGCCTGATAAATATCAATAAGCCTTAAACAATGAACCAAAATATGATCAGATTACATTTCTTGTAGCTAAAACCTAAATTAGATCATAGAGCACAGCAAACAAATTGATTATTTGGCAGTTGGCCCATAATGATCAATCCAAGGAAATACAAGGTCTTCGACTCTAAGCTGCCTCCACCGTGATACTCACAGGGGCATTTCATCCTGGCTAATGTCAAGGGAGGTAAGGGAATGGGGGTGTGTGAGTAGTGTGCCCACAAAGGAAGGACAGAAGAGTTACCTGGTTGAGAAACAACTGCAGAAAACTAAAAGGAGCAAAGCCCTTAAAGGAGCAGATACTACCCTGTTCACTCTGACCATGGTCATGGGAGATGTCAGACATCAGCATTTCATGGGAAATCTGCCAACATGCTATTATTGCAAAACTTTAAAGATATCTTTGACTGCTGGTCTGCTGGTCTGTGATGTCTGTTACAGGTTTATGAACTTAAGTTTTGTGAATGTTTCACAAGCACTGGCTATGCGTAAGTGACGTTGTGGGGAAGCAGAGATGCTGTGGTCTTGGCTATTTTAGAGGTCATAGTTGAACAGGGAAAGAAAACTAGAAGCACCTACCACTTCAAGCAAAGGAGCTACAAAGATCAGCTTCCAGAATGATGAGGAATGAGCCAATAATTTTGGCTGGCAAGAAGGCCAGCAGAAGACTTTATGAAGGTGACATTTGTACTTGGCTTTGAAGAATTTCCATGGGGGTACAAGGGATTTAGAGGAATAAATAACTTTTCAACACAGTCTCCAATCTCTTCCTTTATGCTATGTAATAGAACCTTCAGAATAAAAACAAATGCCAGCACAACGCAAAACTTTTCCAAGTTCAAAAAGCTTTGTTTTGCCCTGCTGAGATCCTCATTGCAGATAGAATGTTTCCACAAAAAGAGGTAATTAGTTAGCAGATAACATCACCTAGTCTTCTGCTAATTACTATTAAGGATAAGAGCTACAATTAACACAAAAATTGCTTTATAGTTTACCTGCAGCTTTCATCCACTTGTATTCATTGAAGGATGTGATTCAGCTCAGACTATTTCAAGCCCGATGCAGACCCCTGCATTTGTGGTTAGCATCATTCATAGTCAGACACCTTGCTCTCTGGTTATGGTACAAGTGCTGGCCTTACCTCCTTGTAAATAGTTTCAGAACTAATGCAGTTCTGCTGTCTCTGAACTTGTCCTAGATACCTTTCCTGTGAAGGGCCAGGTATGTTTTATTCATTGAAACTATTCTTTCTGTAGTTAAGTAAAATATTTGTGTGTGAGGAGTGAGGAGCTGTTCATGTTCTTGTTCAGATGGGGCAGCAAAATCTATGAATGTTTGAGTCTTTAAGTCTTGAGCAGGATTTGTAGCCTGGAAATTATCCGTATTGCATAGAGTAGAATTGCAAGAATGGGACCACTTCTGGATAATGCAATCTAGTTCCCACACCGTAAGTACTTCTCTGAGGTGGGTACCATCCTCACGGTCAATTCTCACCTTGCAGAATAGTGTGAAAGCGCTTTACAAGGCTTTCAAAGAAGAATCTTTTTTGAGGAAAGCAATGCTTATTCCTTTATACTGGTGTCAAATCCTTGCTAGGAACAAATCCACAGCAACCACTGACTCAGAGCACCAGTTTCTTTTACTCGATCCTAAGAGCAGGACCCAGTTGATATTTTCTTAGTAAATAACTTGAGACAAGTCAGCTTAATATGTCCCTAGTGATCCCAATCCGCCAGAATAATTCAGGTGATCATAGGATATGAGGTAAGCAATACAAATACAGCCACTGTGACATGTTATTTCCATATAGCACATGCCCATGGCCAGAATGGTGTTTATGGATAGAATTTTAATTCATTTATTCATTATACTTAACAGGGAGGTAAGGGTGTGGTGACAAAGGGGAAGAGAGAAGAGACCCTACTGTCTGAGCCATGACCTGCTGTCTCCCAGGGGACGCATTAGCAAGAAACTGGAATTGAGAGTGAAGCCCATACCAACCCCAGGCACTCTAATAAGTGGAATACAGGTGACTCAAGTGGTATCTTACCTGCATTGCTAAGTGTCCACCTTGTGCACAGCAGCTTTAAGCACATCTGAAATCAAGCCTCATTACACTGAATCATCACACCATAGTTAAGTGGTTTTCAAACATTTCTAGACCCTAAATATCAACCAGGCATTGTAATAGATACAGTTCAATGATATAGATTTGGAGGTCTGGAGCTGGCTTCCAAAACAGAAATTTTAAGAGGATTTCCAGATCATTCTGAATAGGTAACTATCCATGCACTTGCCTTTGAGGATCATTAGTGAGAACCAGCTATTTCCCTAAAGTATTTCCCACTGCTAGAACCTCTTCACAATCAGGAACACGTGTTGGTGAACACTGATGCTCTACTTAAGATCGGAGTCTTTTGTGATCAAGGTGTCCAATTCAATAGTGCCTTTAATTTGGGCAGCAGGAGCAAAGTAACTTGGATTATCTTCCATCACATTCCCAAACACATCTCCAGGGAGCAGGCTAAGAGGTGGAATAGTCAGGCCTTGAACCATAAAAGATGCTGGCTAAATAGTGCCCTAATCTACTGTGCCAGAATAACAACTCCTACAACCTGATTTTCAATATAAATCTTGTAATTGTGTTTCAAAAAGCACATATCTGTTGAATGCATTTTCTGTGTTAACATTACTAATAGCTTCAGTTTAAAGTTTAAACCCTGTTAGTTTTATTTTTGTTTGGATATTTATTTGTATATTATACTATACCAAGAGCCCCCAAAACTTGGCGATTGTTGCAGAGAAATCATCTTAGAAAACCAGAACATAAAAGATAAAACTTTCAAAAATGCTGCTTGGTAGGATTTTAAATATGCACCACTAAACTAGAGTCATTTATTTTGTTTCCATGTCTCAGGCTTAGCATGGTTGAACTGCTTCCCAATTGTACCATAGTACAATAGGAATTTATCTACATTAAGATGGGGAAAATAACTTTTCACTCTCAAACGCTGAGCCACAAGAAAGGCCTTTTTCTGGCAATCACTAAGCTGAACTGTCCCTGGACAGATTGTAATAAAACATTCATTCATGGGGAGAAGAACTGCAACATTTACTTACTCTCACTGGGTGTTTACAATCTATTTATTCATTCTCTCTCTCTCTATCTTTCTCTCTCTCTCACACACACGCACGCACACACACACACACACATACACACACAATTAATCCTTCCTATTTTTAAGCCTGGTGCATCATTGGCATGAGCAATATCTGTTTTTTTTTTTTTTTATTTGATTATTTGCAGAATTCTGCGGGAGCAACTCATTTCACTGTTTGTTTAGGAAATTCCACAGGGGATGCCCATGTGGATATTTAGTAGGGTTATACAGTTAATGGGCTGCTGGGGCAAGTCTGTCAAACTAGTTGTTTTCTGGTGACTTATCTGTAATAAGAAGGGAACTACACAATGTTATCTGTGTGTAAATAATTGGAAATCTTTCCTGAGCTTGCAGGGGAAAATGCTTTATGGCTAAATGGAGTTGAATCCCCTGGTAGTTTGGTTTTCTTACATAAATCTCCTTGCCAACCTCAAACCAATACCTAACTTTTCTCATCTGTTTTCCTCCCTGAAGGTGGAAAACCAAATAAACAAAAATCAGACTGGTGAGACTACAATATTTTGTTAAGCAGGAGCTAGATTAGCTGGTGATTAGTGTTATTTCAATTAAGTAGGATACAAAGATGAAACCTGTGGGAGGTTATTTACCAGTACAGAAAATAAATTCAGAGAGAGAGATTAGTATTGGGCTCCTAGAAGAGAGGGTTTTGTATTATACAGTGATGGTTGTGTTTAGGATTACACTTAATTTGGAAACCGAGGATACTTAGATAATTTTAAATACTTGATTACTTGAGGTCAATTAAAATAACAATACTTTATATCTGTGTTGTGCTTTACAATTTACAGAATGCCTTAAAATAGTTACACTTAGAGATTATCTTTCACAATATTATTTCTTTTGTAAAAATATTCATTTATTTATTTGAAAGATAGTGTTATAGAGGGAGGGAGATACAGAGAGAAAGAGGGAAAGGCATGTATTTTTCATACTCTGATTCACTCCCCAAAGGATTTAATAGCCAGTCCTGGATCACACCTGAACAAGGAGCCTGGAATTCCATCTGGGTTTGCCTCATGGGTGCAAAGACTGTGGCATGTGCACCATTTTCAGGCGCTTTCCTAGGCACACTGACAGGGAGTTAGATCAGAACAGGAGCAGTTGGAACTCATACCAGCATGTATGTGGATGCCAGCATTGCAGGTGGCGATTAACTCAGTGTGGGACAACACTGACTCCTCGATATGCTTTCTCCATGCCTCAGAAATTACATCAAGTAAACTCCCTAACTGAAATCTGCAAGTTATGTTAAAAAGAGTTTCAGTCATCTTGAAAATACTTTTAAATGTAAATGCTCCTTTAACATAGTGCACATTTTTCATTGTGTAGGCTTTTTTTTTTATTAATCTGCCGTCTAGGAACCACATCAAGCTATTACACTCTGGGCACAACCCAGTGGAGACAGGAAGGAAGCCAATCCTTCCAGACGGCCTCTGCTTCTTGGTGACTATAGAGCAGGTAGATGAAAACCATGTGACCAGCGGTCATTTCCAACCAGAAGGACAGGGATGAGTATTAAACCGTGCATTCACTAACCATCAACTGGGTTGCAATGCTAAGTAGCAAACGGGACCAGGAGCTCTTTGTAGGGGACCCAGATTATAAACGGAGTAGCCCCTTTGAGTCTGAGTGACCCAGCTCCCCTGACTGAGATCAGAGGTATCAGAGAGACCACACTAGCAAGGTGGGAGGGCAAAAGAGAGCAGCTTGCCAGTGTCTCCTGTCTACAAGGAAGGTTTAGACCCTGAAGTAAGAATGTGTTTTCCATGAAGAAAGATGAAAATTAACAAAGGCTTTTGGAAAAATTCCAAATAGGTCATAAGAAATAAACTTGAACTGGGGTCACATAAAGGGAAATCAGCTCTAGAAATAGTTGCGGTTTGTGAAGTTTGCAAAGGAAGAAAACGTGACTCCTTCAGAGAAAATTAGTTTTAAAATCACAATGTCAAGAATTCATCAAAATCCACTTCTCCGTGTCCTCCTCCAGGTTTCTCTGCCTCCTTCTGGTGCTAAGGGTTGGCAGTCAACTCCAGGCAGTAAGTCATGGCGGCAGACACATTACAGATGGAAAGATCATTTTGTTTCTAGACACTGCAACAAAGGACTTGGCAGTTGGTGCGGATCCCTCCTGCTGGGAGCAGGTGTCCTCCCTTTGACAAGATTGCATTTCATACAGAAGAGCCTGAAATGGACTGTAACTGGTAACAGGTCAAACAAGTCAGGATTTTGAAAAGGCTTGGCTAACCAGCTGGAGGTGAGGAACAATGACATGGGAAACGAATTACCTGCTTACTAATGTCACAATAATTCAGCCATTCATTTTGACTGCAGAGTGCAGCATTAACACCCTTTACTGCTGGCCTGAGGTGTAAACCATTGGAAAACTCAGTGGAAACTATTCTCTGGGAGGACAGTAAGTCACACACACACACACACACACACACTAAAAATAGCATCAGAGATTTTAGGAAAATAACTCCAGAGCATAGTTCCACAGAATATTCTCTCAGTGGACTGTACTGCACCGCATGTGTCTAAAAGATGACTTCATCACTGTAAGTTAGTGTTTTCTGCACTTAGCACAATAAAAAAATACTTTAGATCACTGCTCAAATACGCAATATTTATAGAAGATCGAATAAATTGTGGTATAGTCACATAGTGGATGAACAAATAAGAATATGTGGAACAGTGAAGGTGATTCTCACTCTCAGCTAAAGGGTGAGCAAACCATATCAGCGTGGCATTTGGCAAAGCCGTTGGGACACAAGGATCCCTTGCCAGGCTACCTCTGTCATGTCCCAGCTCCTCTGCTCTCGATCCAGCTTCCTTCTCCTGCACATCGTAGGAGGCAGTAGGTGATGGTTTAAGTAGTTGTGCCCCTGCCAGCTATATGAAATATGCACATAGAGCCTTCATGTTTTTGCTGTTAGCATGGTTCCACCTTAAACTGTTGCAGGCTTTTGGGGAGTGAACCAGAAGATGAAAGTTATCTACCTCTGTTTGCCTGTCTGTTTGTCTTTTGAATAAAATGTAAGTAAATAAACAAATCTAAATAATAATAATAACAAAAGAATTCAGACTCGCTAAAGCACATACCACATCATTTCATTGGAAAGCAGTACAAGGCAGGAGAACCGAGGTATGCTAATAGACAGCAGGATGGTGGTTACTCAGAGGCTGGGGGAGGTGGTATTGTTAGTGACTGAAGGAGTCTGTGGAGATGCGTACATACTTACTCACCAGATCTCTTAAAAAGTCAATGGATTAGAACTTGCTCCCACATGCTTACTTTTCTTAAGTGGTAAATTACAACAAAGGGCATGGGATGATAAAAACTCAAATGAGAATTGGGCGTGTTGATGTCTAATCCCCATCTTCCATGCAGAGGTCTACAGTAAGTCAGATCCTCCTTTGGAACCCATGCTTTCTGCATTTGGAGAATGAGCCAGTTGAATGGGATAAACTCAGAGATTCCTGAATCAACACAAGCAAAAAGACCAATTTTGACAAGATTAAGTACACTAAATATGCCCCGGAAAGTTTCTGAAGTTCTTTTACTGGATGATTTTATTGGAATGGATTAGAGTTGATCAAAGAAAACCAGTTGGGTTGGATGATGACAAAGATTTTTGTCATGTATTGCAGCATGAAAATTATCTCAAATTTCAGTGGAAACTTGATGTTTCATTGATATAAAATTCTACCTTTTTAATTGCTCATTGCTTCTCATGGATCTCACATACATTACTGATGGTCTAATACAGAGAAGATGAGCCCTTCTCCCTAATCCCCAGCATGTAGCATGTCAGGTCATAGTGAGCTCTGTCATTCAAAAGCAAGAGGCATGGGAGCTCTATCATGACAGTAAATTTGTCCAATCATTTTATGACTGGGATTATAGTATCAGGTGGGGCCATATTCCTGTTTGTTAGAGGAGTAATGCTTTATGAAGGACTCTTGTGTTATGGTTAAAAGAATGTTCTCAAGCCTAGGAGATACGGAACTATGCCGTGCTAACGTCACAAAGGGACCATTCTTGGCAGTGTAATGTTTCTTCATTTCCTCCACAATTTTGAGTTGGTACAAAGCACAGAGGAGAGGTCTTAAGTCATCATGGACACATAATTCAGGCACAACACGAAAAATGTCAGTGCTTTGGAAGAAAGAAGGGCTTTGATGTTAGATTGGTTCAATTCTTTTTCCTCCCACAATGTTTGACTACCGGCTGTTGCCAATCATTGTTTGTGCAGAACAAAAGAGGAGAGTTCCAGATTAAATGAATGCCTCAAGCTTTTTTAATTAGTAGAAAAGCCCACCCCTCTTAAAAATCACATATATAGGGATTATATATGTGTGGAGATTAGCACTCCCACGACCTCTCATGTACCCCATGGGGGTGGCTTGAAGATCTCTTACTACTTATACAGTAAAATACAAAAGAGAGGGTGACTGGCCCTTTGACAACTTACCAAGGTGATAGTGTGTCCTTGAGCTTTACCTGTTTACTTCCTTAAAGTTGAGTTCTCACCAGTTAAAGTTATTACTCCACAACCCTGTCTAGTACATGTCCTCATCAGATCTTCCTAAGGTATCTAAGGGCTCAGAAAGGAAAGCAAAGCAACAGGAAAAAAAAGGCTTTGATGGCTGTTGTTTAAAACTTATGCCAAGTCAGAATATCCAACTGCCTACTAATGAAACTTACAAGGCATAATAGGAGACAATACTTTACCTTATGTAACTTAGAATAACTCATCAGAATTTATGGGACCTGTGGGAATTTTGCTCGTTTCCCCTTTTAAGAAAGAGGCTTTAAAAAAGAAAGAGGGAAGGAAGGAAGGAAGGAAGGAAGGAAGGAAAGAGAAACTGTAGACAAAATAAATGTAAAAGGATTTATTTTAGCAAAGAACCTTTCCTAGCCTAGGCAGTGTTCAGAAGCACCTTACCCAGGGAGCTTTTATAGGCTGACCAGGGTGATAAGAGAATACATTTGATTCGTTAGTCTTCAGTGGAATCTTTCTAACTTACCAAATAAAGTTTTAATTTTACTGTCACTCTGAATTTTGGTTTGCTTGCTTACATACGAACTGAAAGTGTTGGAGCCACCGAGCTTAATTGTTCCTAATTAAGTTATTTTTAGCACCCCACTCATAATAAATATCTTAGGTGCGAAAGATGATTATAATATTGAGTTTAACATTAGAATTTATTTTCAGTGGCTGTTACTCCTACAGCATTACATTTCCCGCTTAGGGTAGGTTATTTACATTTAGTAACATTTAAACCAGCTCAAGTGTTTCAAGTGTTTGGTGGTAATTTCAAGTCTGCATTTGTGTATACCTTATTCATCCTTTCAAAGATAGTAACCTGATTAAATGAATTCGTTTTGTAAATGATTTCTCGATTTGACTCACAACATTTCATTTGGGCTCTAATTAGAGTATAGCTAGATTCTATTGCATTGTTCAACAACTTATAAATTGCAAATGAGAAAGATATTGTCGAGCCTCAGAACACACTCTTTCTATATGACTTCTATGATGAAAATCTTAAAAAATGAATGATAGGCATCAATATTTGCTACCTGAACAAATATCATATGAACCAGTTTCATATATTGGATCCATAGTCATCCTATTACATTAAGATGTTATTTGTTTATAAAAGAAGTAGCACATATAAACAATACATTCCTGAAATGGTATGTGGGGTAAGAGGTGGTACAAGTGGTGCCTTCATTGTTGGTTGTAAGAAAAAAATCTTTCAATTATGGAAAAGTAAATAATATCTGAATCAGTTAAATATGCATGAGTCATAGAAATATACAGGGCAGGGGCTGGTGCAGTGTAATCCCATACGGGCTCTGGTTTCTGGTTTCTGTCCTGGCTCCACTTCCCACCCAGCTCCCCACTTAGAGCCTTGGAAAGCAGTGGAGCTCCTGGCTTCAGATCAGCTCCGATCTGGCAGTTGCAGTCATTTGAAGAGTGAAGCAGCAGATGGAAGATCCATTCTCTCTGTATCTCTGTGTGTCTGTCTCTCTCTGTCTCTCTGTGTAAAATCTGCCTTTCCAATAAAAATAAATAAATAAATCTTCAAAACGAAAGAAAAGCCAAGAACAGTGCTTACCACTAGGAACTATCGATTATTAAAACATTGTAAGACTTTCTCCTTTTTCTTGAAAAAGAGTCTCAGCTTTAGCCCTAAAGAGGCTCCCCAGCCATTCCCTGAGCCATCACATCCAGAACCATCACAGCTAAGAGGACTTAACTGGCACAGTGAGGGATCACCCAGGCCACAACTGGAGCACTGTATCTTGCTCTACTAGAAGCAGGGAACGCAGATAAGCCTTGGCCTGCAGGAACACATGAATGCACCTGTAATTAATAGTTTTGGCCCTGAGTCATCATTCTGGCTCCTCTAATTACTAGCTACGTGACCTTGGACAAGTAAACTTACCATTCGGTGGTTCAGTTTCTTTACCTGTGAAATGAAGCTGATATTAGTATCTACTGCATGGAGTTCCTGAGTCGAGGTATACCAATTCTTAGGACAGGACCACCAAGAATGTAAGTTCTGGGGATGAGGAGGGTGATGATGAAGTTGCTAATGACAATGAGGACTGGTGTGGATTAGAGCAGAGCCACTTGCCAGGAGATGAAGCTCTGATTAATTGAGGCATTCAATACTGAATGGAGAAAACAGGCTTGATCATACGTTCCCTCTTACGAACTGTGCTAGTAGGATTTGCATTGGACTGATATGTTGTTTGAGCCTGAGCAATATTCCATACAATGACAAAACTATGACTCTCATTCTCCATGAGGCCTAGTTATATATCACAGGGATCGCAACAAACACCGTTATCAAATTCTGATAGTTTCCCTTTTGCTGTCCAGAAGAATGCAAATAATGCAACACAAAAAAGAAAGTTCTTATCAGAGAATCATGTAGTTATATGCAAATGCTTGTTATCTGAATCACTGCAAGTAACATAAATTCTTAGATGGTGATACTGCCCTTTAGGACAATGTCTAGTGGCCTTCTCATGCTCTCCAGAAATCAGTCCAAAAACACTGTGGGGCATTTTGATCTGGGTGAGGCTCGTGACCAGCCTAAGATTTAAAAAAGAAGAAAAAGAGGGAAAAAAGAAAAGAGATTCTGTAGCTTAAAAAATATATATAGATGTATATAAAATATATATAAATATATAATGTAGATATATATAATATATATATATATTCTTTTTATTTATTAGAAAGAGTTACAGAGAGGTAAGGAGAAGGAGAGAGAAGCAGAGAAATAGAGAGAGGAGAAAGAAAGAAATCACTTGTCTAATGATTCTCTCCAAATGACCACATGGGCCAGGCTGTGTCAGGTCAAACCCAGGAGTCTGGAACTTTTTTCAGGTGTCTCATTTAGGTGCAGGAGCCCAAGCACCTGGGCCATCTACAACTGCTTTCACAGGCAAATACAGGGAGCCGGATTGAAAGTAGAGTTGGAACTTCACCAGGCACCCGTATGGAATGTCAGCATTTCAGATGGAGGCTTATCTTACTATGCCACAACACTGGTCCCAAACTTTGTGTAACTTGTGTGTTTAGACCAAACCACTTCTTTACAATAAATTACAAATGCTCTCGATCAATTCAAACTAATAGTGTCACTATTATGACTAGATTAAATGGAAATAATACCATAATGTCCTTTGAGTAAGGCAAGAAATACTACCTATCAGTTAAGAGGATGAAGAATACAAAATTGTGAATAGAAGAAAGTGCATCTGAAGAACTGACCCATGTCTATTCTGTGGGAAAATCTTATTCTCAACAGGGAATACTTCACGTCTTTCTCATGCCTTCCATCCCTTCTCACTGTTTGGTACACCACAAGCTGAAATGAGCTAGCAGCAGATGACCCTAATTTCCATGATTGGATTGGGTCAGAGGGCACTGCCCTTGGGATCGGAGGCTGGCAATCGCCTGCCGCTATAATAACTCCGTGTTCTCAGCTGCTGCTCCTTGGAACAAGCAACTTCATGGAAGACGAAGCAGAAACTTAATTTCAAAATAGCCCCACAACTGGAGAGAGACTAACTCTCCTGGAAAAAAAATCAAAGTGCATTTTCTGACTCTTCATCACAGAGAGCTGCATGGGGAGAACATCCATAAGGAATATTAATAATGATTTTTAAAAAAGACCAAAACTCTGTACATTGTTCACTCTACCTACATGCCACTTCCTTCCTTGGTTATATCCCCCCATACAGCGGGACTACATCTGAAAGATGAAAAGCAGTGGGTTCAATGCACTTAGAATATTAATAGCATTTTCTCTTTGCTCTGCAGCTTCTTTACCAAACAGTCAGGAGAACAGAACGCTGCAATTTGTGTTGCTTGAGTGTTTTAGATATACTCACCCACAGCAGTGCGAAGAAGAAACAAGCTTACTCTTGGTTCAGACCACAGCCATCTTACCCCCGAGATGGTGCTGACATTTATTGCTAATCTATGGAACAAATGAAGTCACTAAGGCAGTCTACCAAACATTCTGTGCTGGGCACTGCTGCCTGCAGTGTCTCTTAGCTAATATCTGGCCTGTCACTACTTCCTGAAAAGTATGAGTGTGCGGTGGCTGGCTGGAGGCCATTTTTGTCTAGTTTAGTGTGTCAACTCCTTCCTTAGGCTTTGCAGTGTGGAGGTCCATCTGTCTTGGGGCAAACAAGACTGTTCTTCTGTCCGTAAGTGTACCCCACTCCCCACTCAGGAAGCTACATTCCATGTACTCCTGGATTTGTCTGACTTTTTCTTCAGTTGCCCAGCCCTTTCTGCCTTGGGTGCTTGGTTCTTCCACATCAAGGTTTTCTCAAACAGTGTGAACGAGAGTTGTATTTACCCAACAGTCTAAAAATACAAGTTCAAATGGAAGAGAAATACAGGTGCTCTGAAAAAAAATTCTTATCAAGAGCCTCTTGCCACAGCCCAGAGCTTTCATCATTTATCAGAGTGGAGCAAGAAAGCAGGCTTCTTATTTTCCTAAATCCCAAAATACATCAAGGGCCATGAGCCCACCTTACCGCTGATCTTCACAGAGATGCTGACAAAAGAGTCTATTGTAAGAGAGGAAGGAACACAAGTTAGCAAATTTTCTGTTTCAATGCAGTCTTGGAAATGATGAACAGACTATTGAATATTGGTGGGCTGGCTTAGAACTCCGAAAAGCTGTAGAACTAACCAAGAGATCCTTACCCCAAACGCTGTGTCCGTGGTGAAGACTTTGCTTCATCCTGGGGCCCAGGAGCAAGGCAAAGCTGTCAAGGGGACATAAAGATTACCCCCAATTGCTGACAACAGATGGTGCCTAATGGCAAGTGTTTCTAACAGAGCGTTATTGTTCCAGGTTGAGGCATTAATGTGTCTCTGTGGGGGTTTTCTGGGTTTATTTATTTATTTATTTTATTTTAAAAAGTCACTTTGTAAAAATGACAGAGTGACTTGCATTGTAATGTTTGCCTGCACCAGGCTTCCAGGTTAGATTTGTTTTTTTCATTTCTCTGATGTAGGGGCAGCATTTTGGATCCAACTCAAAGCAGGTTTGTGTTATTTTGAGCTTTGACAATTAACCAGGAAAGTTTCAGTTCTATCAAATCAGAGAAAGGAATTGTCCCCATTCTCTGAGCAATTCAAGAGCTTTGAAATCAAAGTAAATATAGCCTGTTTCCACATGCTAAGTGGGTTTTACATGACTCAATGCAAACAGCCTTAGACCTGTTTGTGCCAGCTACAACTGTTTAGTAGCCTTAGAAGAAAAAGCTTCTTAACACTTTTATTTCTGTAACAAAGCAACTTTAGTCACTGTAGATTTAAATCTGATTTCTGGGTGATTATCTTTTTTTGTTTGATTTCTAAATCTCAAGTGTTTTGTTGGACTCCAGCTAGCTGGGACTAAAGCACAGGGCAGTTGATTAATGCCAACACAAAAGGAATCAGAAAACAGAAAGCATCTGAGACCTTTTTTATCCTCGCCTCCATATCAAAATCCATGCAATTATTGATGGGAAAAAGACCATAGCCGGTGAGGAACTAACATCCCTGCCAATGCCTCTGCTCTTTCCAGGGAACTGAGAAGTCTTCCAGACCCAGAGACCTAGCTGGAGATATATCCACCGTGCGAAGTTGGGTGGTAACAGGGGCAGGTTTACCCTGCCTTTACTGACCATAAATAATCCTAGGGTGCAATCTGAAACCTATGTGTCGCATTGGGCAGGGTATTATTGTCCCATCTCCTACTCTTCAAAGACAGAAACATCCTTACATTGCTGTGAAACAAAATCTATGTCTGCTTGGGGACACATTAGGATCAACTTTGTTCTTTTGCGGTTGGTATTACGTTAGTTGGACACGACTGAAAGAAAGAAAGATTGCCCTAGAGGACATTTTTTTCCCATTTTGGTACCAACTGTCAGACCCTGGTGTTCCTAGGAAAAAAATGCTGGAACAGGTAGCTTGTCTCTGTAGATATGTCCCCTGTTGTTTTGGAATTTGGGTCAGTCCCCAAACCTAACTAACTCAGAGAAGTCAGTGACAGCTCCCCAGCTGGAGGCCCGAGATCCTTGGCTGTCAACAATGTCCAAAGGTAAAGAAAAAATAATAAAGCAACAAACAAAAGAAAAGATTAGCTTCTGGATTTTGCAGGAATCACCAATTTGGGCCTGTAGGATTCACTCCGAGAAGGTTGAGAGCCGATTTTCACTCTTCACTATAAAATGAACAGTGCAGCCTCCACATCACCCCCATTGCCATGGGGTAAAAGTGCCAAATAAACACATTTTATGCATCTTACCTCCCTCCCTGCAGTGCCAAGTATCTTGGATAGGGTTTGTGCCTCAGGAGAAAAGTAAGAAACAGGGAATTTTGTAGTTTGGATGCAGATGAGAGCCCAGTTGCTAATGAAGCCAGAGCAGCCTGGACTTGGGATCATGAGTTCGTTAGAACCTCCAGCAGAGTTGGAAGGCACTGTGGAAATGTGGAACGGAGTTTTGCACTTGAGATAGAATCTACAAAACACCCTTCTGGCAAAGCCAGCGGGCTCCTTATTTTACCTCTGTCCTTTCTTTCTGTCACCAGTGACATCTGGCAAGACAGCCAAGATATCAGATCCTGATGCCTTGTCTTCCAAGTCCTACAAAGTGCCAGATGAGCGGTGATGAAGCCAAGATCCTCAAAGGACAAATATGATCATATGTCCATGTAGCATAGTGTGACTCAATAAAGCCACTCAGATACATTGGGATCCTTGTTCATTCTTTTTCCAATATACTCACCTCATAGTACGTGCCTTCCCTTGACAAAGTTGTACGCAAACTTTCAAGTTGACTTCCAGGACCAGAAGTATCGATGCCTGGCCACAGTGTCCAGTCAAATGAGTGATAATTCATTAGCTTTATTTTAAGAGAGAACATTCCTTTGCTGGAAAAACTCCTGCAAGGTCTCCCTGTACAGTTAATATCTGGGTCATATGCCTGTCCTCAATCCATTGACTGGGCTGAGATGATCAAAGTCTAGGAAAGGTAGAAACCAGAATTGAATCAGAGTAGGCGACTAATGCATATGTTACCTACATAACTGTCCCAGCTTCAGCAGTCAAATTAGCTCCTGAATAGCTTTATTCAAGATTTATTTTTATTGGAAAGCCAGATTTACAGAGAAGAAAGACACAGAGAAAGACCTTCCATCCACCGATTCACTCTCCAAGGGCCACAACAGCCAGAGCTGAGCCGATCCAAAGCCAGAAGCTAGAATCCAGAAACTTCTTCTTGTTCTCCCTCTTGGGTGCAGGGTCCCAAAGTTTTGAACCATCCTCCAATGCTTTCCTAGTCCACAAGCAGGGAGCTAGATGGGAAGTGGAGTGGCCAGGATACAAACTAGTGCCCACATACAAAATATCTTTAAACACACACACACACACACACACACACACACACACACACACACACACACACAACCAACCTGCAGCATTTCTAGATGAATCGCAGTACTAGTATGGTGATAAAAGGAACTACAGCCCATTTTCATCAGGATGGAACACACAATGCACCTGTAGTTCGATCCTATACCTTCTGTGCCCCATTCCACACTCTTTGGATGATTTTTCAGCTACCAAGACCATAAAGAGTTGCCTGTATCAGTTTCGCTAAACAATTCCATTTTCTAATGTATAGTATAACTTTAGAAATAGTATATGGACACGATGAATCATAGGGTTTGTTGTTTGGCAAATCTGTGTGTTCTACTATTTTGAATTGTTCAGAACTTGCTGTATTTTACAGAATTTTTAAGCAGCACTGCTGCAGGGCCAAGCAGACTGGTTAAGACTTGTTGGAGGAGGAGTTTTGGCCTGGGTAAGATGGCAGATGAAGATAATGTGACAATCCCCTGTTCCAAAGACTTATAAAATGCTGTAAAAATAGAACAAAGTAGAATGTTTAAAAGCACAATGAATTCAACAAGTAAGAAGAGAACACTCAAATTGTCTGTGATAAACATGAAGCTAAAATAAGAGTTGGAAGGACATGAGGTAATGGGGCAGGAGTGTTAGCACAGGGCTGAAGTGGTAGGAGCATCCTGATGCGATGTGCTGGGAGAGAAAGCAGCATCTTCGAACCAAGTGAGAGGGCAGCAGGAACCACATCCTTACAAGAAGGCTGGGAGTGTACAAGATTTGCATTCTTAGCGCAAGCATGGATTTGAAATATTATTTTGGTCACAGCATGAATAGAAGTTTGTTTCTCTCCCTGAGATTTGGGTGGTATCAAGTTCTTCCAGGACAGAAAACATGACAAGTGAGCCTGTCATTAGGGTGATGAAGAATCCTACTAAAAGCCATAGCAGTTTTAAGTGTGGAAGCCCTTAATCTTGGGAACCCCTCCCCTAGTTCTAAGTAAATCAAGAGAATTGATCACCCTTTGTGTTTTTTTTTTCTATAATCTAGAAGTCCAGATGCACACTTAGCTATTTCCTGTAACTCCCCACACTAAGAAATGGACACACTATGGCCTCAGAGTTGGTGATCCCTCCCAGGTATCAGACAAAAACAAAGCAAGTCCTCCCAGATCCAATACCCCAAGCCACAGGGATATCTGGAGCAATGTGATTAATGAGGCAGCGATGTCTATCAAAGATGAGTCTACCATGAGAATCACAAACATTCAGGAAAACAATCAACCTGGGGCAAGAGGGTCAACAAAGACTCAAGTCTGGAAACGTCAGAACATGAGTGTGGAAGACACATATGGTGGAATTATTTAAATCTACTGAAGGGATTGTGTGTGTGTGTGTGTGTGTACTCCAAAATAAGCACTAGGTACCAAATAAAAGTGCAGGCAGATTTGAAAAGGAGCCAGCATGGCTAAAGACTTACTATTCTATTGTAATTCTGTCCATTTTGTTTTCTATATTTTCATAACATGTTGACATGACAAATTAATAATTGTTATTTGTAACCCTGGTAAATACTTCCTTGCAGCTTTGAATTTTGAACATCAAAAAAATTAGGATTTATTTGCAATAGTGTCACAGAAAGAAACAGAGGCAGAGAGGTCTTCCACCCACTGGGTTCATGCCCAGATTGTCACAATATCCAAGGCTAAGCCAGGCCAAAGCTAAGAACCAAGAGCTTCTTCTGAGTCTCCCCTGTGGTTGCAGAGGCCCAAGCACTTGAGTCATCTGTTGCTACCTTGCTAGGTGTGTCAACAAGGAGCTGGAGCTGGGACTTGAACCAGTACCCATTTGTAATGCCAGCACTGCAGGAGGCTGATCAACCCTGTATGCCACAGTGTTGGTCCCTCCTCATGCTTAATAATGTTTTATGCTTTTCAGTCTTAAGCTTATCAAAAATCAAAGATACTTTTGTTTGATTGCACAAAGTCCATTTTGTTTTGTGTTTTGGTGGTTGATATGTAAGTCTGACCTCTGCCCCCACCTCCAAAATGCCTTTAAACGTGCAAGGAATTTATTTTTGTGAGATAAAGCACTGAGGGAACTGGAAGATGATCTTAGTAGATTGCAATGCAAGTCTGGCACTAAAAGGAGAAAAGAAGAAAATGAATAAGGAAGAAAAGAAGGAGGGAGAGAGGAAAAGGAAGAAAGGAAGAGAGGGAAGGAGGAAGGAGGGGAGGGAGGGAAAAGACAGATGGGTGGAGGCATCCTAGACTGAGACGCAGGCTGAAAAAAGCTGTAAAAGAACACCACAGGCAGTGTTCCCTGTTGGGGCAGTTCCATGTCGCTCAGGCCCTGGCCTGCCAGAGACTGGATTCAGAGCACAGCAGGTGAGGTCCTAGTTCAATTTCACTCTCTGCAGTTGGATATCTAAGAGATACATGCTCAGGGCTATCACAAGGTAGTATTAATTGATTAATTTGAAAGAGTTACAGAAAAAGTGGGAGATTTTCAATCTGGCGATTCACTCACCAGATACCTAAACAGCTAGGGCTAGGCCATGTTGACGCCAGAAGGCAAAAACTCCAGCTGATTCTTCCGTAAGTACTTGGGCCATGAGCCATAGTCACTCAGGTCTGTTAGCAGGCAGAAGGATGAGAAGTGTAGGGTAGGCAGGTATTTAACCAGGCACTCCTATATGGGATGTGAGAGGCCAGAGCATCATCTTATCTCGCTGAGCCACAATGCTGGCCTCAGGCCTGCTTTCCTGAATCATTATTTTCAAGATTTTTTGTGATCATGTAGAGTGAATCATTCGTAAGCCATTTCCAGATGGACTTTTCCAATTCCAATCTGGGTGTGTAAGGCTTAAAATGGATGAATTCAGTTCATTTACAATCATCATCATTACCAGGACAGTTGACTTTCCTTTGCATTATTTGTTCTTCTAGTTTATATTTTCTTTGTCTCGTTTTTCCTCCCTCATATACATTCAAATGATGGTTTGTCGGCCCTATACAACGAAAGCGGTGGTAAAGTAACATGTAAAACACAGTATGTAATTGTGAAGATGCCATTTTAAACTGCATTTTCTTTATTTCCTTCTTTGTACTCACTGGGAAGCTGTATATTCCATTATTATCCTTTGAATTTTAACGTTTATTTATTTTTATGAATTTGGAAAGCATATTAACATAGACAGACAAGGAGACTTTCCATCTGCCAATTTGTTCCCCACATGCCTACAATAGCCAGGGCTGAACCAGGCCACGATCAGGAACTTCAAATCTCATTGGGTCTTCCACATGTGAAGCAGGTGCCCAAGCACGATCTTCATCATCTGTTGCCTTCAAGGAAGCTTAGAACAAAAGCAGAATGATCAGGACTCAAATGAGAACTCCAGGTTGGATGCAGGCATCCAAGTGGTAGCTGTAACTTCCTGCAGCACAATATCTTAACCTTTGAATTTTATGTTATATAATTATCTCAACAAAGTCCAAAGTTAATCAATTTTCTCCAGATTAGCCAATAAGTTCAATACAATGAATATGAAAGTTGCTGGTAGACATGGTCACAGAGCTTAACAAATGTACATCAACAATTATGATGTGATGCTAAATTATGTAGGGGATAGCACAAGCAGATGAATAACTAAGCTACTATTGAAGGTGAAGAAAAGAGGAGGGGAAGGAGAACATACCTATCCTTTTAGATGACTGCATTTTCTTTAAAGCTAAAGTAAATAATGTAGTACTGGCACAATGACAGATCAACAGCAGATCCAGGGAGAGTCCAAAAATCACCCCCCTTACACCCACCCATATTCATGCAATGCAGAAAGGGCAGTTCAAGAAGATCATGGGGAAGAATAGCATATCTAATACCTGATGCTCAGGCAACTAGTTGCTTAAAAAGATAACTGCAGAAAAATGTGAAACTATATTAAATTCTTAAAAGCTGATTAATATAAAACTTGTACATTGTTACAGGTGCAATATTTCAGCATGTACATACAGTGAAAACTTATCAAATCGATGAGTTAACATTTCCATTCCTTGTCTTTTCCTTCTGCTTGGTTCTGCAAACTCTTCTCCACCAATTCATCATCATACAGGGTATAATGAAGTATTGTGAACTGTAGTTGGTTTGCTGTGCTCTGCTGGGGAACATAAGAAATAGTTGCTTTTCTCAGACTGAGTTTTGGTAGGTGCTGTTCAATCTCCTTCTGGTCTCCTGTTACTGCAACCACTCCAGACATCATCATTCTTTTTTTTTTTTTTAAGATTTGCTTATTTTTACTGGTAAAGTAGATTTATACATAGAAGGAGAGACAGAGAGAAGACTATCTTCCATCCTCAAATGGCCCCAATGGCCATAGATGAACTGATTAAAGCAAGGAGCCAGTGTGTAGAGTCCCAAGGCTTTGAGCAACCCTCCCCTGCTTCCCCAGGCCATAAACAGGGCCATAAACACAAGCTGACACCCATATGAATGCCAACATTTGGAGGTGGAGGATTAGCCAGTTGAGCTCTTGTGTCGGCTCTGAGACATCATCATTCTAAGATCAGATCAACTCTTTAAAACTTCTATGTGTGAGAGTCTATGGTAACTATCTTTAAGCATCTGAAGTGTTTCACTATCATTGCCAATACTTACAATGCCATGATATAGTTAAATCGCAGAATATTGTAAGGTTGCTAAAGGAATATACTGCTGTGATAGTATGGGAGAAGATAGTGCGAGGGGAAAAGGAGCAGGGAAGTACAGGAGGGAATCCCAAACCTACAAAACTAAACCCTAGAAAACGGTAACAATAAAAACACTGAAAAGTCAAAAAATAAGATAAATTACTGCTTCAGAAAAATTGATGACTTCTGATTTGAACTACTTTGCTACATGTGACAGGAATTTGCTCTTTTTCATGGCTGAATAGCATTTTTTGTGTATATTGCACCTTGTTTTTGTCTATTCATCAGTTGATGGGCATCTAGGGTGATTCTGTATCAGCTATTGTGAATAGCATTGCGAAGAATATGTAATTCCAAAGGAATTAAAGACTTCAGTGTGATAATAGCAGAATCTAGTATTTCAGGAAAAAAAAAATACAGATCATTAACATTAAAAAAAGATTTTTACGGGAAAAAATTCTTAAGCTTCAGATACATTATACATGTAATAAAAGAAAACAATGATAAATTTGATATTAAAAATTAAAATGAACACTTGCTGAAAAAGCATTTTAAAAATTTTGTGGAAGATGCTTTAGATCAGAAAAAGATACTCCCAATCTCTTACAACAGATAAAATTAGCATCACTAAGGAACATTAAAAATTCACAATTATGAAACAAAAAAACAGAAAAAATTTGAAATTTTGCAATTCAATGCAGAGAAAAGGTGTGACCAATAGGCAAATAAGAGTTTGCTCAAGTCCACCAGTAATTGAAGAAATACATATTAACCCAATTAATGAAACACTGCCTCGCCAACATCACATTGAAGAAGATGTTGCCAGATAACACTGAAATTTGGAAAAATCCACAGCGAAATAAAAATGTATTTAGATAATACTGATAGACATGCAGCTTGGCAATTATTAGAAAGATTCAAAACATGGTCACATTCTACCTGAGGAAGTTTTCCTGTGAAAATACCCTGTGTTGGGGCCCACATGGTTGTATAGCAAGTTAATCCTTTGTCTACAAGTGCAAGGATCCCATATGGACACTAGTTTATATCCCAGCTATTCCACTTCCCATCCAGCTCTCTCCTTATGGCCTGGGAAAGCTGTGGTGGGTGGATCAAGCCTTCAGGACCCTATACCCATGAGGTAAGCCAGGAGGAAACACCTGGCTCCCAGTTTTTGGATCAGTTCAACTCTGGCCATTGTGGCCATTTGGGGAGTGAACCAGCAGATGAAAGATATCTCTCTGTCTTTTCTTCTTTCTCTGTGAAAAATCTACCTCCTAAATAAAAATAAATAAATCTTCTTAAAAATTACCCTACTATAGATTCATCAAGTTTCAACTCCCATGTGTGGTTGCCATGGCAGGACCCGACCAAATGACTTAAAATGCATTATGCAATCTGCATGCTGGAGCTTCCCCACCTTGAATGGCCCATGTACTTAGGATTCTATCAGTCATGCCCACAGGACACTGGGATTGACTTCCAGGCTCCAGCCATTGTATTTAGGACACGAATCAACCAATGAATAAACTCTCTCTCTCTTTTTCTTCTTGTCATTTTGTCCTTGGTATGAGTAAGTAAATGTTATTTTAAAAGGACAAAATAAAATATATAATATTTTAGTCATTTCTGCTGATCTTCTTGCCAATAAATGCATCCTCTTTCTTTTTCTTTGACTGTGTCTCAGGTCATCTATCTTTGAATCCATAAGATTGTTTTGCTCCTATCACACACCTTTCTAATGAATGTGATATAATTACTGCGACAGGAAACTATAGAGTCATGGGTTTTTACTCTTTAGAACATGGTTTTGATATCTTTTGAAGAATGTTTCAAGTTAAATCATTCTATCCTGTAGTAATACAGTAGCATATTATAGTTTCAACATGAGACTGAATCATATTGGCTTGGTTTTCCAAAATGCAGGTTATTTGATTACAATGGAGGTTGTAAGAGGATAGCCAAGCCTTTGAGCACTTCTGAAAATGGAAATGGAATTTGGAGTCTATGTTCAATCTGCAAAGACACCAACTTGTTGGTTGTGGAGAATGTAAACAGTTTGTAGTCCAACTAAATCCAAGTTTGAAATGTGAAAGGCACATAAAAATCACGATTGTGCCTTCATCTCAGAAAGGACCACTTTTATTGCCAACTATAAAACAGACTCAGTTACTCTAGTCCTCCTGAAATGGCGTATTAAACTTATCACTGCAATGTTCTGAAGATGTGAATTCATCTAAGTAACTGAAATAAATCTGTGCTATACAATAAGGGAAAGCTAATTGCAAGATGTGCAACAGTCGGGTTATTTTTGTTATAAATTAGTAGGAGTCGCAAGGTAGGTCCTGTTTGGGGAAATATTTGTAACCAATCCATGGAGTGTATGAAATTGCTGATAGAATATGCTGGCAAAATCTGCCACGCTTCCTGGCTTAGCTGACCATCACACCCAAGAGGAAGTGTTTTTATGGAAAGAAGTCTTTTCAATACATGGCTGGCTACTAATAGATGAAACCAATTACCCAAGAAATTAAAATGAATCAGCATTGCTACTTGTATTATTGCAATGGCCAGTGTGTGCCTAGGTCTGTTTTCTACAGAGAGTAGTAAGGTCTTCTCTGAGAAAGTTTTTGGGATAAAAGAACAATCAGAATTTCTTGTGCTGAAAATTACCTTTGGTGAACCATTTCTTGACTCTGCCATCAACCAAATGGTTGTTTATAACGAGCAGTAGCACCAGGAATCAACCAGCATGAGTACTATTCTGCCTTCCTGGACCATTTTCAAAAAATGTTTTTCAATCATCTGCTTAGCCATAAAATCAATCTGATACATTCTTAAAGCAGCCTACAACATTTGAGCAAGTCTATTTGGAGCTAATATTTAGATCACATAAACAGTTCCTTGATGAGTTAATTAATAAAGCAGTCCCAAGAAACTGAATAATTAGTTTCAGATGCAAACAACTTGTGCTTGCAATATACGAAAGCACTAGACTCATCCATACTTTTATAATTGACTTCATGTTCACGGTATGTCAGTGAGAAAGGCTGATGGGAATGGGATGTTTTAGTGCACATGGGACTTGTATAAAAATGCTCTTTACATCAGTAGGATCCAAATTCCCTGCTAAATAACTGTTACTTAGGAAAACCAGTTAGTGTTGTTTAGGCCATCATATTCCAATATGTATTCAATATCATACTAGTCCCAGTAGATGTTACCAAAATTCAGGATTATAAAGTGCGGGAGATTGGTTAGATGAGAGAGCAAAGGCTCTCTTAGGAATGTTTCTTAGGAAAGAGCATATTATTTGCCTGTTTTTGGTAATTCACAATGTGGATTAGCATGTTAATAATCCTAAAAAGTTCTGCAACAGAGAAAGCTAACCCTACTTCAACATTATCCATGTTTATTTGACCATTGCATTATATTTTTGCCTAACACTTATTCCACACAATGCACATTGGAAAATGCCAATAATGACTAATAATCTTTGTAAGGAATTAAAGTCTCACAAGATTTTTAATTTTAAAGAAGATTTTATTTTGTTTTATTTGAAAGGAAGATTTTACAAAGAGGAGAGACAGAAAGATGTTTTAGCTGTTAGTTCACTCCACTAATAACTGAAGAAATTAGGGTAAGGTTGTTTAAAGCATGCCCCCAGCCTGTACATATGTGTTATAGCTTAACAGTTGTATTATACAGATGAATAAAATCGAAAACCCAAGAAAATGAGGATATGTAGGCATTGACCTTCTCCCTGATCCAAGAATAGCTTGACAATAGGTAGGTGACAGCAAATGAAGACCCTGCATTTTCTGGTCCATAGTATCATCACATTGCTGCATCCTCTACTCTTATTGTTCATAGTCACACTGCAACTTCAGGCATAGCTGTTCAATGAAAAAAAAAAAAACATGTACTTTTTATTTAAAAGACCACAGAAACAAGGAAGACTAAGAGCTTAACAATCCAGAGTGCCAAAACTGGCACTTATTCTCTTGTTTGCATCATGTGTCTAATTATACACCAGAACGTGATGTGGGAGACCCTCAGAAAAACCCTTGTCTGTGCCTAGGATGCTGTGACTTCACTCTAGAACCATTTTTTCCTTCCCGTCAAAGGCAGACAGAATTAATGGACTGTGACAACTGCCTATTGTTCTCAGTGAGTTACACCATGATCTGTGTGCCTTTTCCCCAGAAGATGGACGACAAACTGCAATGAGGAATGAGAATGCGTAATGTCTGTGACTTTCTGATTAAAAGTCCTTCTTTGTGTAGAAATTATACTAACTTGATTTTTCTGTGCTTCATTAGATGACCTAAGAAACTTGCTCCTTGGTGTTATTGAGAAAATTTTAGAATTATGATGGGATTTCATCAAGTGCTCACAGGAGTCCTGCCTTGAGGTAGCAAAGTACAGCACTGGGCACCCCACTTGTCATCTGCCCACCACTGAGAGAGAAAATTTACTTGGGGCTCAAAGGCAATTAGTTAATTGAAAAAACTACCTTCAGGCAAAGGGCAAGAGGCATGTGAGTAATATCTAACTTCTCTTAGCTTAATCTTTAGTAGGGAATTAAGGATGGGGGATGCCCTTTTCCTTTGGTTTTCTCTGGAATCTTGATCTCATTTCAGATGACCTGGGCTCAAAAGGGAAGTCACTCCTGATTTTTGCAATTTGTAAGTCAATGTGAACACCCTTTTCATGGGAATTTGTTGTGTGGCTCATCCTTATATTTTAATAAATCCTGATCTTTAGTTGGGAAATGCCTGGCTTGGAGCTTTCTGGTAGTAATAATCTTAATGTTTGTGTACCCCGTTCACGTATTAAAACTCGCATCCTAAAACACCACATGAAACCTAGAAATGGAGAAACTCCTATTTATTTAACATTCATTCTGTTCCAGTAATATGCTAGCCCTTTTAGATGTTATTAATATGTTTAATTTTCAATCCAGTCTTAGAAGGGAAGTCTTCCTTGTCATGGCCAGTGCAGATGTTACAACTAAGGAGAAAGGATTAGGTATTCTATTCGGTCAGTGTTTATCATTCATTTGAAGGAGGAGGAGAAAAGAGAGGAGACATTGTAGAAGAGTTAAGGTAATCTACCTTGTTGTTCCTGGCATTGCCTCCACTCTTGCTGGAAATGCAGGTTCTCAAGCCACTCCCCAACTGCCGATTGAGAATCTGTTTTAATAAGATCCCAGGTGAGTCTTATACCTAGAAAGCCTGAAAAGCAGTGTCTACCCAATTAAAGCCTGACCCAGAGGGAAGGTATGTGACTAAGAAGAGAGTCTCTAAGGGCAAGATGGAAAGACAGACAGAGTTGAGAGGAGATCTGGAAGGCTGGTGTATTGGGGTGGGGACATGGAAGGAACAGCATGGTAGCTCTGATTCCAGTATATTAGTTTTTAAGAGAGTTTAGGACTCTTAAAATCTTATTTTCAAATATTCTTCACTTATAATCTGACACTAACCTTTCCCTGTACCATGAAGCTGCCCAATGGTCACAGAGGCGCCACTTACAGAAGTTTTTGAGTTTAATTGAACTGAAGGATGAAATGACATTCTTTGATTTTTAAGAGAAAAATGCAGCTCAGGGTTTTCATACCTACCCCTACCTTCTAACAGTTTGTGCAGTATGGGATGCATGGCTCTTACATGTTTTTTTTTTCCTAGAAAACTACACAGGAGCCAGAATTGGGACAGCAAAACAGTGTCCATGAGCTACTCTGGATTCAGGAGCCATGTCCCTTGGCCTGTGCTACCGCTACCAGGAGTTCCTACAGAGCTTTCATTGCTCAGGGACAAACGCATCAACACTATATGCTGGAAATGCAGGAATCAAGCCTCCTCCTCAGACCCACAACATTTCTGAATATACATTTTGCCAAGATACCCAGTCATGCGTACTTTCAAATCTAGAAACACTGCTTCAGCAGGATCCATGCCATTTTGGGATAATCTTTTTTCTCAAATTGCTCTCTCCTCTTGAAGCTACTCCCTTCCAAACCTGCACCATAGGCACACTCAGGGACTTGCCTAGCATTTGCCACATTTCTCTACAAATATCTCCCAGACCAAGTCTACTAAAGTGCCTTTGGAGATAGCTTGATTCTGAACAGATGCCAAATATATTTATTGGCAGAAATAGAGCAAAAATCCTGGATTATCTACTCTGCACTGGAGGGCAAAGGGAAGTTACCTTTTATAAGTTTTGTTTATTTAATAATAAAACCGTTTATACCACAGCTGTTCCAGCAAATCTGACTCTAACTTTTGAATCTTGATACAAATGATTTTTCCTGCTATCTAATTGAGAGCCCTAGGAAATTTCAAATGTAAGTATCTAGGTTGGCTAGTTGGTGTTTTGTTTTATGTAACTATGCAGAAAAATGGCTTAATAGCTGACCCAGCAATTTCACTCCCAGGTGTATATCCAAGAAAAATGAGAACAAATGGCAGGTATTTACCTAGTGCTTAAGGTGCCAGTTAAGACATCCATAATCCAGAGAACTTGGATTTGACACCTGGCAGTGGCATAGTCACACATGCTTGTTAATGCAGACTTTGGGAGGCAGCAACCAATGGCTCATGGAATTGAGTTTCTGCCATCCAAGTGGGAAACTGGGATTGAGTTCCTAGTTCTCAACTTCACTCTGGCCTGGGTTTACGAGGGCATGTAGGGAATGAATCAGCAAATGGGATGTGTGTGTGTGTGTGTGTGTGTGTGTGTGTGTGTGTGTCTATGCCTCTCAAGAAGAAACAGACAAAGAAAGAAAAAATATTTATACAAAAACAGTATACATGAAGGTTTATAGCAGCATTATTCATAATAGCTTCATAGTGGACACGATTTGCGCATCCAACAACTGGTGAATGGATATGCATTTCTTCTTTGTTTTTTGTTACTTTAGTGAAACATCTGAAGTCGAGTAATTTAGAAGGAACAAATTCATGGACCAATTGTTCTGAAGTTTGGAGGGTCCAAAATTAAAGCTTTGTGTGATGAGACCCTGTTGCCACATCATCCCCTGGCAGAAAGAACGAGGGTTGGGACAGAGCACAAAAGGGGGATAGCTCATGCTTTAATAAGGAATCCATCCCCTTAAATCCAATCAGGAGCTCTCATTGACTTCACAGCTCTCACTGGGACCCACCTTGCAACACCATTGCATCACGGATTGTGTTCTCATACATGCATTTGATAAACACATTCCAAACATAGCGTGCTATAGCTGTACAATGGGATGTTATTTGGTCATGACAAAGAATAAAATACGCTTGCTAGAATGAAGATAAAACCTGAAAACCTTACACGAAATAAAATAATCAGGCACTAAAGGACAAATATCATGTGATTTCATATCTTATGTCTATTAATAGGCACACCCACAGAGGCAGAAAGTGATTTGTGGTTATGGGGATGAAGGTGGTAGATGTGGAGTGAACAGAGGAGACTGGAGAGGGACTGCTAATGGATCTGGACTTTCTATTAGAAGTGCTGAATAATTCTAAAATTGACTGAAATGATTGTTGCACAAGTCTGTAAATATACTAAAAAAAGCCAATGAATAGTATATTTTATGGCATGTGGATTATATTGTAATAAACCTGCTTTTTTGAAATGACTGGCAATGGACCAAGAGCAGCTCTGATTTTGAGGCAGAAGTCCATGGAAAGGCAGCATGCAGCCCCTCCCCAGGAGAGGGACGTGGATGATGAGGGAGCCTGTACAGCCACCAGCTCTCACTACCCACATGCCAGTATAGCCAGACGGAAATGAGGAATGTTTTCTGGTCATCTTTTTAAAAAACCTTTCCAATTTCATCTCATTATTTTAGACAAAAATCACTTTTTTAGGATATAAGTTTTCTGCACTTAGTGAAAAAAAAATCATTGGAAAATGTTAATTCCTCCTGGCTCTTCACTTAAGTGGCTTAAGGGGAGTTATTATACCTGTGGAGAAGTTGTCACCCTACTGAATCATTCTGCATCCTGAGGTAGATCCCACTGCAAACTAAAGATTTGATAGCTGGTAGATATGAAACCAACTGTATGCTCTATGGGTCTCACTGCAAAAATAAGTATGAGACATCTTGTTCACAAATTATTGAGAATTTCAAAACCGTGATGGTCTCCAACAAGCACAGGAGTCCTCTAAGAGTGAGACTCTGTGTGACAGAACCAGTTACATTATAAAGCCAGCCTGGTAGGGATTTGATAGATGGACAGATAGATTGATTGACTGATAGCTCCCCCTTTTTCTGTACTGACAAAGAGTTTCATGATCTCTACCAGGCATACTACCTCCTGTTAATAAAAGCTACTTTAAAGTGGTTTATTTCTAGGGAGTGCCTGAAGGTAATATTATGAAATGCAATCTGATTTTAAGGAGTTCTCTCAGCATTTCATTAAAATAGTCTATTTCATAGGGCTTTAATTTGCAAATTATTTTATTTTACCTCCCAACATTATTGTGATGTGGAAAGAGACAAAGTATTAGCATTCATTTCATGTAAGAGGAAATAGTGGTACAACAAATTTTGGCTGGCAGGAAGTGGAGGATGTCAAAACACAAAAGACCACAGTAATAGATACAGCATGTAATATCTCTCCCATAGTGTTTTCGTTGGAGTATCTATAATGGTAGGGTGGGGAGAAGCACATTCACAGTACATACCTGTGCTATATTAATGATAACATATTATCAAATGTTTAAAAAGCCCAGCACATGTAATAATCTCCATGTATTTATTGTATTTGATTTTCATTCCCAAAGTTTACACAAATCAATCATTTACACACAGAGATAAGCCCTTATCTGTGCCAAAGTGTGTGTGTGTGTGCGTGTGCGAGAGAGAGAGAGAGAGAGAGAGAGAGAGAGAGAGAGAGAGAGACAGTGTGTTGGCAAGGTGCAAGCTTAAATTAGCTTCAGTAAGTAATAATTTCATTTTAACAGAAATGTTTCATGCAAACAGTTCCCAAAGTACATTTGAAATTTATCATTGATTACACTGTGTGACCTCAAAATTATCCCTCTACTGCAGGGAGGCAGTGTGCCAGGATGCTGAAGACTGTGAACCTATGGAGGTGAAGAACAAAGTGGGCATGGATCTCAGCCATTCTGTTCACTAACTGTGACACCTGGAGCAAGTCAATCACACTCCTGATTCTGTTTTCTCTCTTGGAAAAAATGGCATAACAACCGTACTTGCCATATGGTAATTCCAAAAACCAACTAAGCGTCTTTCTGAAATATTACATTATACAATTGAAAACTGCTACTATTAATTGTTCTTATTATATAGCAAACCAGATCCTAACCTGATAAGTAATTGGTTGACCTTGCCCATCAGTGTGTGGTTCCTATGTACACAGCATGTCTTGGAATCTGACTAAATTTATTATAAGTACAATATATGGTGTCCTCCAATCACCCGCTAAGGTGGAATCAGTGATAGGACAATGATGGAGCTGCAGAAACTAACACCTAGACAATGAATATCATGTAAAGAATAATGCTAAACTTGCTTTAAAAATATTCAAATTACTACCAATCTCAATCATGGTAAAAATGACAATTGGCTTCCAAATGGGGCTTCCAGTCAAGCTAGGAAGAGATATATGAAATCCAGAAACCAGAGTGTTTGGGACAGATGATATTCTTTACATAAAGCTCTCTATGGGAGGAGTTGGATTCTGGTATCATTGGTCTAGGGTAATATGTGGTGATTGCCACCCCAGATAGAAGGAAAGATCATCTCAGGTAAGGCAGAGCCACATGTCCTGGGATCTGGCAATGGAAGGGCAGGATGCTGGGCAGGAGGTAAACTCCACCTCAGATAATTCCAAATCAGCCTTCACAACGGAAGGAGTGATCAGTGTGGGAAGGATTAATGGGTAAAGACTAATGTTAGAAATCCTGTAGGTGTAGCCAAAATATTAGACCCCATGTCTGTGACAGCAGCATGAATCTGGATATGCAACCCCTGCTGGAAAAGAGGCTGTGGAGAGTCTTTCAACTTTCACCAGATTGGCAAACCATAAGAGCTTGGTAAAAACTACACATTGGGAGAACCAGTGGCCCAGCTGTGAGAAAACGGGTACCCAAAGCAGATAGGCTAGATTGAACCAACACATCTATCCTTCAATCAATCCAAACTCTAATCTCCAGTCGGATTTTCATGAACCCATGAGAGCTGTGTTGTGGTCTCCAACCATGAGGATGCCTTCTCAAGACTCAGCTTTCAAGATCAACCTGAGACTCCCCAAGAACTCTATGCTGCCCTTTCTTTGTTTTGTTCCTTCTATGGGACTGCTAAGTACCCTGCAGTGACTTAGAAACCATAAAGGTAAGAGGAAAGGTGGTGCTCCGTAGCAGGTGTCAAGTGCACTGAAGGGGCATTTTAGAGCTTCTTGTATTTCCTCCTTAATATCAAATGTCACATACTGAGTAATACATATTGAGCACATCCATATCTTCATTTGGTCTGTGTCCTGTTTATAAGTTACTCTTTACACATTCCAGGACAGAAGTTAGTTTTGGCCTACTACCACCTATATAAAAATACTTGGGAGAGAGAATAGTTAGAAGAATGTATAATGCATTTTGCTTTAGACCTGGATGATTGGAATAACCTTAGCCAGATCTTTGTGCTTATTAAGCACATTGTAGGAACTTGCTAATGTGTATATGGGTAACAAAATCCTTTTTAATATTCTGGGTTTACAATGGGCTAATATCTGAGGGGTGTATTGACCAGAAGAAGAATCAATGTTAGGTAACAACTTACATAATGAGGTTTAACAGTGTATCTTTGAGAAGTCATTTTTGCTTGGATGTGTGTCATTATTCCCATGTTTCAAGACAAGTCTAAAGGAAGGTGAGGTGAACATCATACATGTTTTGAAATGGAAACCCTTGGGGAGGTCCATCCGAGAAATTCAACTATATATTTTCAATTTCGCAAAGAACTTGGAATGTTAGCCCACAGATATCGTACCAGCTTATACAAAGTTATACCTTACACCACAAAGGGCAGATGACCCACTGAACGCCACTTTCTTCATGGTGACAAAGATGAGAAGAGTGACAGCTCACTGAGAGTTCTATGAACTGTTAGGGTAAATCCTGTTGACTGGCAACAAGTGGGATTAGGGCCAGAGGTCAGCAAGTTTTGTGTGTGTTGCCTGGAGAGCTAGTTTTAGCAAGCTGTTTCTCCAATGCAGAATATGCTACAAACGCCCTGACTGGAGTTTTACCCAAGAGTCATACCTAAGTCAAGGAAAATACTTCAAAATAGTTGGATACATTCTACAATATCATCAATTTGACCTCCAGCTTCAGAGGCAGTAATGAACATTTGGGGTTCAACAAAATGATGACATTAAAAAACACATATTTTTTATTAATTATTTTGCATTATGTGACAGTTTCATAGGCTCTGGGAATCCCCCCACCCCTTCCCACGCCCCTCCCCCCTGGTGGATTCCTCCTCCTTGATGCAGTATTACAGTTCAAATTCAATCAAGATTCTTTCCTTGCAAACGTATACCAAGCATAGAGTCCAGCTACTTATTGTCCAGATGGGTTGAACAGTTTCTTGGGGAGACCATTTCTGGTCCGAAGTTAGAGCTGGTAGAATATCATCCCAGTCAATTAAGAGTCCCAATATAACATCAACAGCAATTTGCAACATTATGGAATTGACATGGTTTTGAGTAACCAGTATGTTAAAAAAAAAAAAAAGAAGCAAGTTCTTAACCACAACCTATGATTAGCTCATTGACATTTCAATTTTAGTTTATATACAGGACCGGCTGCTATATACCTTAAAATGGCTATAAGGTACCATTCAGCTGTCTCGTGTCTATTTCATTTTTATATTTAGCCGTTTGCTGTTTTGAAGTATAATTTTGCTGATCTTGGCAGATTTTAGGATAATCTAGACTGGCTTGTTACTCTAACAAGACATTTGTCGACAATTAAGGTGCAGAACACTTTTGGGGGGGGGGGTGTGCAGGAAAATCCTCAACACCATGGTGAGGAGTAACTAATCTTTGTGTCCCACCCAGCGAGGCATGAGCCAATCCACGCCAGCTCTTTCCTGTCAGATTCCAAGCTCTACTTTTTGTTGTTTGTCTATTTATTTTAGTTTTTTTTAGTTTGTATGATTGTTTGTTTGCTATGAGGGGTTTTCGGAGCAATCCCGATGGTCATTGCGAGGGAGGGTGGGGGTCCAGAGGTGGAGCCAGGCTCGGACCAGAGAAAGCTCTCCTCCCTGGTCCCGAAGGACGTTTGAACTATCATCAGTGTAGGGTGGACAATGTTAGTCAGTAGGTCAAAAAAAACACATTGGCTTCAGATGTCCAAGTGAAAGTCTTGAGAGTTTTATAAGCTGTGGAGATTCTACTGATATATAATGAATTCGTGTAGGAATAAAACTAGGGTATGAGCTGGCATCTGTTGTTTAATTGCAGCTGGATTATGTTTTGCTAATGCCATCATTATGATCTTAGTGCTTTTTTGTTTTCTGTTTACCTCCTAGAAGTATGAATTTTTTTCATTGTTCCAGTACTATCAGGAGCTAGTTAATGTCATTTCTCCATTGATGTCACTTAGATTTTAGGAGCTAAATAAAATGAACTCTGTTTCACTCAATATTTATGAGTTTCCCCTAAATTTTCATGTATGTCCTCTAATTTAATGTGGCTTTCCAGGTATTATATTTCAGAGTTATTTTTGTTTTCCAGGAGAGTAATGATATATCCTGGCAAATGATTTCAATGTCTCCAGTGAAATTACTAAATCATTGACAGTGGGGATATTTGTGGCTAAACATATATAAGTGTGTTAATTAATCTAGACAATAAATATCTAGTCATTAAGAGAAGCATAATCAAATTTCCATGTTTTAAAATCCCTAGGCTGATCTGTGCAGAGCCAGAATATATAAACCTGATCTAAAATGTTCAAAAGCAAACACCAAACATCTACATATATGAAGGTAATGTAAACAGAATTATATCCATCAGTGAAATGACAACAGCATGCTTGTAGAAATGATTTGTGGATGCAAGATATGTAGCCCAAAAATGATCCAATTTCCATGTTCCAGGCAATTCAAATTGGCTTCATCTCAGCCCCCCAGAGGAAAGCCCAGCTTATACAGTTGTATTTTCTTCATCGTTTTTTGCGGTTGTCATTGGTCATGCTTGTTGGTCAATGACATCAGGTTTGGCCAGAGCTGCTGACACAAAATTCCTTCCTGTGTAACAGCCAGTACTCACAAGCCCTGTAATATAATTTAGAGATGCCCTTTCACATTTTTGTACCCTTACAATCTCACACATTCTTACTTCTCTTTCCAAAACTTTCAGTGTGAGTCAAGATGTTCCCTTAAGCACGAGTACACTACGGATCACAGTATCACAACCCATTGGTAGTGTCATAAAAGAGAAACAGCCCCAACTGAATTTCTCAGCCAATAATATTTTGATCTTTGGTTTCTGGAGATGATACCTATCTGGTTTACTTATAACTGGACTGGGGTAGTCTGTTTGGGATGAAGGAGGCTTAAAAATTTACATTTACATGAATTAGTGTCTTAACCAAGCATATTTCCATTACATGCAGTGGAACCACCCTCCAAAGAGGCTGGACCAAGCCGGCAATTTCATTGACAGTAACCTCTCCTCGGAGATGGCCTGCAGAGGTCAGGAAATGAGACTGCCTACCTCAGTGTCTTTGACTTCTTTGCGCTCCTCTCTGCTAACTGAGAGTCTTTCTTTCCCTCACCTACAGCTTGAGAGAGACTCTAGTTGACTTCCTACTGACATCACTGATCAACCTTTATTTCTTCTATCACAGAAAACAGGGCTCCAAAAATTGTGTCCTCAGATTTTGCCACTCTGTGAAAATAGATATGCAAAAATTGAGAGTGAATCTTTGCAGACATCCATAAAAGCTGGATCTTCCCCCACCACACATGATGGCTGGACCTGCCTTGTTGGACAGAATTGTAGGCAAGTGTGGATATTGCTAAATCCACCCAGTGAATCCCATGTGCAAGAGAAAATGCAAAAAAGAATACAGAATTCATTTTCCTCATCAAGAAAATTTAAATTTTGTTGCAATTTTAAACTTCAAATTTTTGGAACTGGCTACTGAGTCGTACTGAAGATTAATTTTGAAAATACATTTTCACTTACATCATTTTGAATAAAGTTACTATGCTTTGCTAGTGGAAACTGCTTCGAAATATCTTATTCAATTTCCAATCTACTTCAGAAAGGTTGATTTCACTATGATAGGAAGCATTTCAGAAACATGTTAGTAGCTCTCATCAGTGTCACCCAGATTACATCATTTGACAAATCAGAAGGAGACTCAGTCTTACTTTTAAAGCATTTGTATATTTATGTGTGGCTTCATTCACAGTTTCATTTTTTGGAGAATCACTGTTAAACTCATTTTTTTTTGTTTGTTTAGGAGCTGTGATTATGAAGTTACAAATGCCATAATATTTTTGTATTGTATTGTACATATACTTCGAAAGAATAATGCAAACCTTTTATGATTCTTTTCTTGTTTTTCCCTTATGTCATATTTGTTTTTATATATATTGTTAAAAAGCTATTTGGCACAGTTATTGTAGCATGGTGGTTGATGTCACTGCTTAGGATGTCTACAGCTCGTATCAGAGTGTCTCAGATCGAACTCTAGCTTCATTTCTAACACAGTTTTCTGCTACTGCATACCCTGGCAGAGCAGATGATGGCTCCAGTACTTGAATCCAAGCCACTCACAAGGGAGACTTAGCATTCCTGACCCTTGGATCCAGCCTTATGCAGCCTCAGCTTTTGCAGAAATCTGAGAAATGAAACAGCATCAAAGAGAAATCTCTCTTTTTCTTACTTTTTCTTCCCTTCCCCCTGCCACTCTCTCTTTAAGATAAACAAATACACTCTTTTCTCTGTCAAATCATCAGAATTTGCATGTTGCAGTTATGCTTTTTATCATTTCAGTCTTTTGGTCATTTAGTTTTCTTTCATTCTGTGAAAGGATGGCCCCCTTGGCACATGATGGAATATGGTGGCAGGAGGAAATCAGAGCCCTCTGCAATGACCTAGACTTTAAAAAAAGAAGATGGGGGTAGGCATTTGGCACAACAGTGAAAATGTTGCTTGGGGTGACGGCATCCTATGTTGGTATGTCTGGGTTCAAATCCTGGCTCTATTTTTTGCTCATGTTGTACTGAGCCATGGAGGTACTTGTGTCCCTGTCACCTGCGTGGAAGATCAAGCTGAGTTTAAGGCTCCTGGCTTTGTCCCCATCTAGCTGCATCTGTTGTGGCCATTTTGGCAAATGCATCAGTAGAAGGAAGCTCTTTCTGTTGATCTCTCTCTCCTTCACTTTCTCCACCGCTAAAATAAGTATAAACTCACAGAAACAACTCTCATGTTGAAAGAATAAAACAAAACAAAAGGAAAAAGATTTCAAAGGAAAATGTAATAAGCCATGCAAAGTGATGACTGCTCTATATCAAAGTGCCCAGGAATCACTTGGGAATTTTGTTTAACTGTACATTCTAGCTCATGATACCTGGAGTGGGACTCAAGACATTATTTCCAACAAACATCCAAACACTTACAAAAGCGTTGCTGATATATAGGACATCAAGGACCAGCAAGTGAGCCATTTGCCAACAAATGATATGTAGCATGCTAACAAAGACAGAACTAGAGATGTCATCATCTGAAAGGCATAGTCACCCTGGCTAGTATCAAATGGCCAGGATAGATAAGCATAGGTCTGTTAAACAGAGATTGGAGACGCACCAGACAGAGAGGATTATCTCAGCTGCGATGACCAGAAACCCCTCCCAGAATATAGATCTGCAGTCCATTTAACCATGGTTTTATGTCTTCTGCTATTGGCCAGAAATTAAACCATTTAACTGTGCTTAGACTCTGTTTACATCTCAGATTCGTCACAATTTCCGCTGCTGTTAATTCATCCAAAGTGTGGTTTTCACAGAGGAGTAAAAAGAACCACAGCTATCCAAACGCTTTTCGTTGCTATGATGAAACATTATTATTAAAATCAATTATCAAATACACCTTCAATTTGCAGTTTTGGATGGGCACATCTGGGCACTTAATTATCCCATTGAAGCCAGCAATGAAACACATTTTTATTATGGTCACACATGAGTAAGTGCACCAGCCTTGAGCAGCATGGCTTATTATTAGACAAGATAGTTGCTGTCTTTTACCTCCCATTATCTCCCTCAGACTCCATATTCAATAGATATTCATTAACCAGCCAAATGTAAAATTCCTGATACTTTTCTTTAATCTCCATTATTTGGAAAATAAGTTTTTTCCCTTCCATGTCTTTAAATCTGATTGGAGAAAATTCTGGAAAGGTTTCAAATTGTTTATAAATCTTAATCTACTATGTATTCCTCATGGATATTTATATATTGCTATCATAAATGAAAATTTCCCATGGTACTGGTAATCTATAAAATTACATGAGGTTTTAAAAATTCTTCATTCTAGACCCAAGAATGCATGCTTACATGGTCATGTTATTGTATTAGAACTTGGTTGGATTCACACACATCAAAATGATTTAGCTTTAAAGGAAGGATTTTTATTTTAAAGATGTGTGTTTATTTAATTAATTTTTTAATCAGAGTTCCATGAAGGGAGAGACAGACAGGGTTTGGGGTGGGGGAATAAAGAGAGAATCTAACTGCTGGTTTGTTCATTCCTCCAGATGGTTGCAATAGCCCATATGCTGGGCATGCCAAAGCCGGGAGCTAGAACTTCATTTGTGTCTCTCACATGGGTCTCAGGGGCCCAGGCATTTGGGTCATCTGCTGCTGCTTTCTTAGGCCAGAACCAGGGAGCTGAACTTGAAGTGAAGCATCCCGGACACAAGTTGGCACTTAAATAGAAAGCCAACATTGCAGGCTATGCCTTAACCCACTACATCCCAGTGCGGCCTCCAGAACTGGATTTCTTAAATTAGAGACTCTTAAAGGCAGTTCACATTTACCTGCAAATATTGTTCACTTTTTAACTCTCTCCTCAGGAGAAAGGAGAAGTGCTGTCTTGCTGGTCTCAGTTCACATATGGTGGCATGCAATCTGTAAAGAAAAAATACTTTCGGATTCTGTGAAGTGCCACTGGAACTGACAGTTTCACACAGTGAGGAAGAACAGGAAATATTAATTATAAGGTTGTGATTCAATTTGGAGGACTCTAAGGGTATTGTCTATATTTAGAATGAATGTGCCATAGAGTGTTAGTAATCTGCCCCTCACTGCTATTCATTTCATCTTGTATCCTGAACTTGGCTTAATTAAGATTGAACCTTGTGAACGGAATAACACATAACACTGTTAAAAAGAACAAACTGCGAACGAATCACAAGGGTTTGAGAATAAAATAGGAAATTCTGCGTTAGGCCGATTGCTGTTTCCCAAAGGCAAAAACAATAATACAAGTAGATGCATGTATGTGAAACTTTTGAAAACTATGAAGTATTATACAAATGCAGGCAATGAATACTATTATTACTTAAAGGGATGTTGGGAAAGGGAATGAGGTCTCTTGAAGGGAGAGTCAAATATTATCAGGTTGGGAAATTAAAATAAATGCATTGTGCTGGTGAAGGAAACAATGCAAACATGGAAAGGAAACAGCAGCCAAGAAAAGCCTGTCTGCAGCTCTGTGGCTGCAGTGTCTTCATACAAACTATTTGTATGTTACACGACCCTATAGCATAGCCATGCTGTACTTAGTATTGGGGATTTTTCACCCCACAAAAATGTTTCCAAAAGGCCCATGCACAATAGCACAATCACCATGGATTTGCATATTGTGTCCCATGGCGGACTGACTTTTTTATTTCAGTGGAGTAGATACAAGGAAAGATGGAGAGGGAAAAGGTGGTGGTGGATGGGGGAGTGGGAGAAAGAGAAGGAGGGATGGAGAAAGAGAGAGAGAAAGAAAGAGAGAGAGAGAACAAGCAATCCTATCCACTGATGCATTCACCTCAATGGCCACAACGGCCAAAGGATGGACCAGGCTGAATTCAGGAAGCCAGGACCTCCATCTGGGTTTCACTTGAGTAAGAACCAAAATACCCAAGCCATTATCACTACTTCTCAGGGTCTGCGTTAACAAGAACCTAGAGCTAAGCCACACCTGGGGAGTAAACCAGCAGATAGAAGATCTGTCTGTCTCTCCTACTCCGTAACTCTGATTTGCCTTTCCAATAAAAATAAATCAATCTTGAAAAAAAAAGAAAAAGAAAACAGAAAGAACCGGAAATCAGGAGTGAAATCAATACCAAATTCAGGCAATTCCATATGGCATGTGGACCTCTTAATCCCTAGGCTAAATAACCTTCCCAAATAGTGGATTTAGAATGGGGTTAACAAAACTGAAGCTTCAGTGCCTCTTGTACGCATGGACCTTGGCACATGCCAGTAGCTGCAGAGAGTTCTTTGTGCAACAAGAAGGCAGGTTGTGTGCAAGAACCATGTCTTGGTAAGTATTCCCAATAAAGGGCTAGAAGAGATCATGAAGAGAGGAGGCCTTGGGTATGAGTTCCTCCTATTCTAATTAAGCACGCATGTTAATCCATTGGAAACAAAGAAAAAGCATATGATTTGATTTCTTTCCTTTGGTTCCTACATCTCCATGAGATGCTTAGTTAAAGCCATCCTGTCTCAGCTTCTTAATAAAAACTCTAAAAAATGACCACACACCTAAATTACTGGGTGCCCAATCATTTCTGAAAAATACGATGGTCAATACATCATGGAGAACGTGCTGGCCTATTTTCCCACTCTCTCAGTCATCAAAGACTTTTCATTTTCCCTCCATTTCTTTTCACATATAATGCATCTTCATATTTACTAAGCCCTTCCAGAAATGTGTTGTACATACTATTTTATAACAACCATAAAAGTAGACATTAATTTCTTTTTCAATTAGGAGATCCCAAAGGCAGTTATACAGCTGGTAAGTTGTCTGGTCATGATTCCAGTTTGTCATTTTGCCTCCAGAGGCTGAGATCTTGATCAACTATTGTACCACCTCCATGAATGTAACCTCTCCCAACTTCCAGATGGCTTTCTTTCTCCAGTGCATCATGGTTCCAATCCAAACATTAAACCATTGAGTCTCAACCAAGGGTGATTATGTATCCCAGGAGACATGTTGGAAGCATTTTTTGGTTGTTCCAACACAGGAAACACCACCATATAAAATGAGTGGAGCCTACGGATTTTGCTAGACATTCTACAATGCACAGATCAGCCTGCACAACATAGAATGATACGGCACAAAATGTCAATAGTTCTGTTGTTGAAATACAACACCCATTTCAGTGATTCCTTACTCTATTCCATTCCAAATGGATAAGCTTTTCACTTGAATTACACATTTTCCATAAGATGGACTTTTGTATTTTTTCACTTGTGTTTTTTTTTTATCAATTATGCCATGCAAATCTCCACTTCAACATCATCTGAAGTAGACACTTTGAACCACAAGACAGATTCCATGCCCTGCACCTGGGTCTATCAAGAATCTTCTCTATAAAGGACTGGCATAGAATAAGCCTCTCTAGAAAACTCACTGTGGAATGATGGACTCGGGTGTATGATTCCATGGACCCTGACCAGTAGGCCTCTTGCTGAAGTTTCCCTCAACAAGAAGAGATATTCCCAGCCAGGAAGTCAATCTCTGTTCTCAGCAGTTGATTGATAACCTGGATTGTTATTGAAATACATCAAGGGCCGAGATCAAAGCTGCAAGCAGGAGGGAAGGGAAGAGGTCAAAACCTGTGGGAGTGAGTTGAATTTTTTCGCTTGGACAAGATAAGAAAAAATTAACAGTGTAGCTTATGTTCCAATAAAGAGTGCGCAAATAAGACTAGTAGCAGCTCATTCTCATGACATATGAGATGCTTGCACCACCTGTAAGTGAGGTGTGTGGGTCTCCCTGCCCCTGAAAGATTTCAAGGTAGAAGGCTGAGGATCCTGTTCTTAGATCCATGAAGTCGTGAATGATGAAAACACACGTTGACAATCTCATAGGAGTCACAGGCAGAGAAGTTCACCAGCTGGAAACCCGTTGTTCAGTTCCATGCTGTCTCATCCATTCAGAGACTTTCCACAGGAGTTTCCAGAAGAAGATTCCATAGCGGTTTCTGAAAACTGAGCGTATCCAAAGGATGAAGAAACTCACCTATTAGGTTCTCTGCCCTCTAGCCTCCTTCTCCCATTTCCTTCTTTGTGAGCACAGAACATTATTATCCGGATGAGTAGTGTTTGCACACGTGAACATGTGTGTTCAAACAAATCTACAGAAAAAAATTGTCAAGAACAGTGCATCCTATCTGCACCCCTGAAGAGTAATATCTTAATGTGATGTTTAATCATTGTGCCTAGTCAGTACAAAATACCTGTCAGAAACAGAAAAGCTGAGACTGTGTCATTCATAGAGTGGGGATTGATTTCTCACCTTCAGGGACTAATAAGTCCAAAACCAAGGACTTTCTTTCTGCATCATCCCAGGGAGAAGCAACACAGGATGGGATTTGCTACCTCAGGCCTTTTTATAATTTATGCATTCATGAAGATGGAACTCTCATGACCTACACACCTCCCTTCAGGCCCACAATTCAACCTTACTCATTGGGGATTAAGTTTCCAACACTTCAGGCCATGTATTTAAGTCATAGCATTCACCATGTCTTTGCAGCATCCTTAAATTTGAAACAGTTTTTCCATCTTGTATAATGTGAACATTTTTCAAATTACAGATCAGTCATTTTGTAGACTGTCCCTCGGTTTTATGTTGTCTGATCATTTGTCATGATTAGGTTCCAATTATACATCTTTTCACAGTCATATCGTTGAGATGACACTGTGTTCTCTTCATTGCTTCCTATAAGGTGGCATACGATTCCAATTTATTCCATCACTGGTGATGTTAACTTTGATCAGTCAGCAAAGGTGGTGTCTGCCAGCTCCTCCACTGGAAAGTTAGTCTTTTCATTTAATGAGTCTTTTATAGGGAAGTACTTTGAAACTTGATAAATATTCCATTTCTCATCAAACTTTCAACTGCGTTGCTTATTGATGTCTGCATGAACTCAGATTTTGATTGTATTTACTGGTGTATAAGCCATTACAGTAGTTATTTATTTTTTTCACTAAATTGTCTCAGATTTGGCCACTGGAAAGTCCTTCAGTCCAGCTTCTACATCCTTCTCACATAGCCTCACTACTCACTAGGCACATTTTACATTTCTGCTCTGACACAGTGTTCCAATTCTAGTTCTATTTTCTGGCCCATCTCCAAGTCTTCTTTTATTATTCTTTTGATGGTAATAGCCATAAGTTACCAAGATCTAGACACTGGTAATGCTTATTTTTATAGGGGTGTCACTGCTCCCAGACTTTCTGAGATTAGAGAATGAGGATATGAAAGTATACTTCAAATGGCTAGAGAAAAATGAATTTTTTTTACAAAGTGTATTTAGGAAAAAAAACATTTGGAATTCATGCATAAATATCCTTATCTTTCTTTCTCTTGTCTTATGCCCCACCCCAAACACTTGCACATACACTTACATACACTTACAAACACCACATACACTTACACATCTACTTTCTGTTGAAAAGCTTGGTTTCACATGAACATACCCAATTACCATCCAATATGAGATGGATCATGCTGGTCGCATCCCTCGCCACCCCTCCAACACACACTCCTTTCTCTGACAATGGGAATGTGACCACCATAATTCTTAGAATATTTACCCAATTCTCCTGCATATTCCAGAAGCTGCTAAAACTATCCCTGTTGCTGATGAAGATACAACTCCTTTCATCACCCTCTCTTTCCCACTGAGCTCTATCATTGTGCATTGAACCCCCCCCTTTGTCACTCACCGCACCACACGTGTGTGTCTGTCCAAGCTCTCTGAGATTGCTGCATTACCCATCAGTTCACTGTTGATGCTACCTTCACACACACACAAACGGACAGTCCAGGCGTACCATCTTGCACCATTTCTCTCCCTCCCAGGTTCCAATGGCCCTGAGCAGATATCCGCTTGCATTGCACAAGCTCCTTTCCCCGCTGTGGCTTCAATGGGCTGCACGATTCCCATCTCTTTTCGGCTCGTTGTTGGTGTGCCAACAGAGGCTAGGTTTTATCAGACCAGGGTTTGGCTTGGCCTCAGGCAATTGTCAGTGGAGTTGTTGCTGGAAGTTGTGTAGGCTGGTAGCTTCATCACAGGATGCCTGGGATGGGAGCACCTCTTGGTGTTTCTCCAGGCACAACAGCCTGCAATGCAGGTTAACTTGCATGAGGTGGGCCCCTATCATCAGAGAGCAGCCCTTGAGCTGAAGAAAGGCACTGAGCCCCACAGAGCCTGGCAATGCCCTGCTGGTCTCCTGTCACTGCATGCCTGAAACATTGACTGAAGCTGGGGAGATGTAAATCACTCCAGCTGCTGGGAGCTGTGATGCACGCTGTATCCAGCACATCCTACAAGACTAGGATCGGCTAGCTTCCATTGCGCTTGGTACCAGGCACGTGCTTCAGCTCTTTACTGCTCCAGGTTCTCTTGCCTCTCCTCTATCTTTTTGTGGAAATGCTTTCTAATAAACCACATTCATCTGAATTCCCTGATGGTGGCTCTGTGGAATACAAACTAGACTCAAAGAGTCTCTTATTTCCCTTCCAAGCAGTGCATTTGGTAGGCATACATACCTGTTAATACCTACACCTGATTCAGGTTAAGCTTATTAAATAATTACCATTTCTGTTTAGAAAATCATTTTATCTTACATTGAAACTGGGACTAACACTTGAAAAACATCAGCAAATCTAATAAGACTCTCAATTTGCACATAATTTTCTTTTAAATAAATCTGATTTTCTAACAGGATAAGATGAAAAATACTTCAAGTACTCTAGAAATCAAATAATACAAAGCAAAGCTAAAATTGCATGCTATTTCTAACTTACCCAATTAGCAAGGATTTTGAAAATTATTTTATTCAATTCTGTCAAAGGTGAGATGACATTGACTCAGGCACGGCTGGTGGGAGTGTAAATTGGCACCACCTTCTGGAAGAGCAATTTGTCAAAATATATCAAAAGTCTTACAAGTGTTCTAGCCCTTTGGCTCAGTTCATTCACTTTCAGGAAACTATCTTAAGGAAAATAATTTGAATTTTAGACAATGATTTACCCTGAGGTGTTTATTATCCAGCTTTGGAAATCAGCTAATGTTCAAGAGTATGCAATAATTGAAAAAATGCAATAGTAGTTTTTGAGGAAGGAATTTTATACAGCTACTAGAAGATATGGGAAATACTTATCATAATTCCACCATTAACATCTACTTGAAGCAGAAACATTCTTGTAAACAATTCATCTCCATGGCAAGTGATATTGTATATATCTCAAAGAAATGTCTTAGATTCAGCTCCAGGTACTAGGCTCTCTTTGAATGTTGAGTCTCTACTGCGTTTCTTTTCTGAAACAGTGCATTTACGTGGAAAGAAGTTTGTTGAATTTTTGAAGTATTTTCTCTTTTCTTTTGCCTGTTCCAAGCTATAGAAACCACTAAGAAGTCATGCACTCCAGTGATAATGGTTTCTCAACATTCATATCTATAAAGAAGGAAAAGAGACAGGCAAAAGAATAAATCAGGAAATCTTAAGTTTGGGGGAGGTAGGGACAGAGGGAAGTAATGAAACAAGGAGTGAGAGGGTTACTGCATACCAAAAAAAAAAAAAAAAAAAAAAAACCAAACCAAACAAATAACACATAGGAACCCAAAGGCATGAATTTATGCATTTAGTACTGTGAAGTAGTTGTCACTTAGGTACCTGCATCCCATATCAGAATGCCTGGCTTCTCTGCTTCTGATACATCATCGTGTGGAGGTAGCAGGTAAAGGTTCAAGTACTTAGGTCACTATCATCCACATTGGACATCTGGACTGAGTTCCAGCCTCCTGGCTTCAGCCTAGCCCCACCCCAGCTGTTGTGAGGAATAAACCCTTGATGGAGGATCTCTCTCTCTCTCTTTCTCTCTCTCTCTCTCTCTCTCTCTGTGTCTCTCTCCTTCTTTCCCTCTCTCTCTTTCTCTCTCTCTCAAACAAAACAAAAATAGGCATACTACTAAAAATAAGCAAAGAATGCCTAAAAAAATAGAATTCTACTTCTATGTGACTATTACAAGGAAATTTATGGTTTTCTCAAAATTAATACACTTCCTAATCAACTAAATTGCTTCTGTGGAAAGAGTCTTTTTGGCGTTATAATTCCATGACATCCACCCTAAGAAGGCTTCTGGCCTCCTGCCCTCATACACAATCTCAGCAAAGGATAAAACAGTAAAACATGTGTTTTAAAAAGATTGTCATATAAATTTTCATCTTTCCCAATTCTGTTTTCTTTGAGAGTATATTCTGCTTCTCTGGGTAAAAGCAGTTGACATCAGGCAGAATGAGAGAGAGACTGTGCCATCAATGACTGAGAGCCCAGAGAATAGAGCAGGAAATAACAGTGAGTCCCTGAAGGGGGAGGGATGCTTATTTTTAAAAAAATCGGGGAAAAAGATGAGACAAACCCAGGAACACAAGCTGTGGTGGGTGGCCTGGAAGTCAGCAGCTGGCGTTTGCATAAGGCCAAGAGGAAGAGAAGAATACAAAGTACTGAAGAGGGACTTGAGAGATTGAAGGAAATCCAGAAAACAAAGTGTTCAGAAGGTCCTGGGAAACAATCCAAGGAACTGGACCCTCTTTTAACAAAGTCCTGGGGGTTGCTAAGAGCAAGGTTTGGCTTGAAGCTGACTGTTGGGAGTGGAATCCTATAGAACAGAATAATCCCCAGTGAAGGCCAATGCTTAGACTCAATTGTCTAACCTCAGTGGGGAAGTGGGAGTGTTGGGCAGGGGGAAACAGAAAGGAAAGAGATGAGGAGATTCCTTAAATGGTCAGTCCTGCATTATAAAGTTCTGCTGTAAAGTGGTCAGAGTAAATGAGCAGACTGGGTCCCTGTGGTTTGCCTTTTACCTGGAAGTCTGTGGCCAATATTTCTTTGGCCTCCTTGGGCCTAAGGTATCTTTGAACAACAGGTGATACACAGGGAAATGTAGAAACAGTTGGGAAGTTTCCTAAAATTCTGCTGCACAACCTCATGAAGCTTTCTCCAGCAACACCTGGGAAGGTGCCCAGAAGTTGTACAAATGATCACTTCCAGCCTGTGGAGTGTTAGCCAGCAGGCAGAGGCCCTGAGCACACTAATCGTGCTTAATCAGCCTCTGTTCCCAGGCTGCTCAAGAGGCCTCGTCTGTAAACTGCCAACAGTTCATTCTTGAAGGGAACATAAAGCCAAGACTTTATTCTCCATGTTTTCAAGAGGAGAGGGGAAAACTCCTGAAGCCCTTGAGTCATTCCTGTGTGAATGCGTTGCTGACTTGCCTCCCATAGGGTCCTTCAGCCCGGAAGAAGGGGAGAGAATTTATAGCTCTGAGCAGATGTTCCCACCTTCAGCAATAACTGGCCTTGCTGACAGCGTGTGTAGGGGAGAATTTAGAGACAGCCCTGCATCTTCTGGATTGGGTACCTCAATATTGTCAATTATCTTTATCAATCAAAGGCAATGAAACACCTTTGCCCTAAAGACAGGGAGTAATTGGGAATTCATTCCAGCCTTCACAACTAATGTGTGACTTGTGTGATTCCTGTGGAGTCTGAAGATAATGCACAGCCATGGCGTGCCAGCTGGAGGAGGTGTGAAAAGATACAAGCCTTAGAAAATGTGTGAAGAGAGGGAAAACACAGACACTGAGCTTATTTTATTTTTGACCTGGCAACCAGGTGGCTCTTCCTAGGACAGGTCGGTCCCCCATCCAAGGGAAGGGCCCAAGAGTCCCCACCCCACCCACAACCCCGGAATCCCATTTGTTTCCCTGATATCAGTATCTATTAGAAAGGCAAAGAGAAAGGGGCTATCTAGCTGAGAAAAGTTGTGGGGTTAACTTTGCTTGGGGAATCAAGCAAGAAACTGCTAAATTGAAGTTTCTCTGAATTCGGGATTGAACTACTTCTATAAACTGTTAAAGTGAAACAGTGAAACAAACCAAGTATACCATTAGTGTGATCCAGTTCCTCCCTCTGTCCCCAGTCCCATGTGGTGTGCGTCACCCAGGACTCGCACACTGGCTCAGGAACTCCTAGACATTGTCGCTTTACTTGTCATTCAAACATGCTGTGAGCATCATGTTATGCCATTCATGCTGAGAATAAAGTACCTGAAACTGTGTAATTTATAAAGATCAGAAATTAATTTCCTCACCATGGTAAAAGCCAAAACATCTGAGATCAAGGTGCTGGCATATTGATTGTCACTTGAGAGTCATGTCCCTCCCTCTGTGATAGCCCTCAGCTGCTACTTTCTCAGACAAGATGAACACTGGTCCCACCGCAAAGAAGGTGGAAGGACTCAAGGGGCTAAAGGGGCCAGTGTCAGTTTCCTCCAACCTTTCTAGAATACTGCAGTTCTGCTTCATGGGTGTTCTTTCCTCGTAACTAAAGCACCTCCTTAGGGATCTGTTCATAATACTGCCACACTGGTTGCTAGGTTTCAACATTTGAATTCAGGAGGACACAGTCAGATCACAGCAACTATCTAACGGAATCCACACATTCTATAGCCTATAGCGATGAAGATGACTAAGAAGCAACCTGTACTATCTGGGAGCTCACAGGCTTATAAAGACAGAAACATAGAGACTCATGTACTAGGCTGTAAGCTGTAGACTGAAAGTATGGACATACCAGGGGACTGTAAGATAAAGGAAATAAAGTTAGCAAATCAGACAGCTCGAGTGCAGAGTTGGGACATGAAGAATCCAAGTGAGTGTTTATAAGAGATAACATTTCAGTTGGGGAAGGATTTAACTCAGGGACTTGGAGTGCAGTGGTTTAAAAGGCCTTCTAGGGAGGCAAAGCCAACTAGAGAAGCTAAAAACATAGGCCAGAACGTTCTGGAAGCAAGGATAGAGAGTTGCTAGAAAGTTATACTAACTGGAAGTTTGAGTCTTTTGAAGGTCGCACGTATGTTTTAAAAATCTAGGGACTTTCTGAGAGTGGTAGATTTCTGGATGTTTTAAATCAGGAAACTGATTTTTGTTTGTTTTAGAAAGAGTTTCATGATAATAGCTTAAGAAATGAATAGTAGGAGAAATCTAGTTATAAGGTTAATCACATAGATTGCATACCAGTTGTTGAAAGTCTGAAATACAGAAGTGACAATGTATTCAGAAGAAAGCGAGGCTGCTTCTGAACAGGGTGAGAAAAATTCCCGATTGATCAATCATGAAACATCAGGACTGAGGGAAATTAAACTGCTTGGTTTCTTGCTTGGGTATTGGCTAAAATGACATATCTTAAGGATTAAGATCGGGGCTTGCTAGAAATAGGAGTAGGAATTTATAGGAATAGGAATTTATAACATAGGGATTTATGAGTTCAGATTGGGGACATGTTGAATTGCAAGTGCCTACAAGATGGCCAGATGAATTCTTATACAAGCTACTGGGAGGGCAGACATCAATGAGAGAATCATGAGAGACATATATAAAGTATAGAAAAGATCATCCAGAGAGGATGTCATACATGGCTTTACTAAAGCCTTACTTTATTCTTATGCTTCTAAATGACCTCTCTTCAATCTCTTGTGTGAATTACAGTTACCAATCCTCTCATTCCCTGATCTCAACACTCTTAAAAAGACAGTAGATGGAGTACAGTGCAATGGCTCAGTGGCTAAATCTTTGCCTTGCAATCACCAGGATCCCTTATAAGCACCAGTTTGTGTCCCTGGCTGCACCATTTCCTGTCCTGTTCCCTGCTTATGGCCTGGGAAAGCAGCAAAAGATGGTCCAAAGCCTTGGGACCCTACACCTGTGTGGGAGACATGGAAGAAACTCGTGCCTCCTGGCTTCAGATCAGTTCAGCACAGGCCATTGTGGCTACTTCAGCAATGAACCAGCAGATGGGAGATCTTTCTCTCTGTCTCTCCTTCTGTTTGTTTATCTGTCTTTTCACTAAAACTGAAATAAATCTCAAAAAAAAGGAAGACATATATGGCTTTTAGCTCTAACTAAATAATAAATGACTAGTTGCAAGCTTGGTGTATTACACCTATGAGAATAAATTGCCTTGGAGATAAAATCTAAAATCATATGGATGATGGTCAAAAAGGATGTAATGTAATGTGCACATTGCTTTAACACTTCTGCTATTTAATTTTAAAATACCTTTGGGAAGCAGGTATAACTAATATTTTTGGTTTTATTACATTGATGAGTAATCAAAGGCATAGAAAATTCAAATGACTTTTTGGATTCATCTATGACAAAGGTGGGATTCGGAATTTTTTAAGATTGATTTATTTTTATCAAAAAGGCAGATTTACAAAGAGGAGGACAGACAGAGAGAAAGATCTTCTGTCTGGTGATTCACTCCCCAGGTGGCTGCAACAACTGGAGCTGTACCAATCAGAAGCCAGGAGCTCAGATCCTCTTCTGGGTCTCCCACGAAGGTGCAGGGTCCCAAGGCTTTGGGCCATCCTCAACTGCCCTCCAGGCCACAAGCAGGGAGCTGGATGGGAAGTGGGGCCACCAGGATTAGAACCGGTGCCCAAATGGAACCCCAGCACGTTCAAGGCTAGGACTCTGGCTGCCAGGCCACCACGCTGGGTCTGGGATTTGGATTTATTTACTTTTATTGGAAAGGCAGATCTACAGAGAGAAGGAAAAACAGAAAAAGATCTTCCATTCACTAGCTCACTCCCCAAATGGCTGTAATGACCAGAGCTGAGCTGGTTCAAAGCTAGGAGCTTCTTCCTAGTCTCCAACATGAGTGCAGGGTCCCAAGGATGCAAACCATTCTCTGTTGCTTTCCAGTCCATATTTCAAGAGCTGGATAAAAGATGGAGCAGTGGGACAGAAACCAGAACCTATATGTGATTCTGGTGCTTATAGGTGGAAGATTAGCCAATTGAGTCATCACACTGCCACTTTAATTTTTTATTCTTTTTTATCTTTTTGTTTTCAAAACAAAAGACAGAAAGGCCACTAATCAGGCGCTGTAAGAGGTATCTTCCTTTCGTATTGGTGAGGGAGAGGGAAGTCCATGGGAAGTTTGTGATGGCAAGAAAGCGACATGTTGAGTGTACATGTCTAGATTTTCTTTCTCATAGGACAAAGATAGATGCTTGTTTATTCCCCAGGCCTGCATTTTGACTTTTTTGACTTACGGGTTATGACAAGATTGGGTTCCTTAGGCCACAGCACCCAGTGCCCACTTGTGAACTTTCACACTGAGAAATTCTCAACTGAGCTGCCAAAATATCCACGTACTGTTTCTATCAAAATGACTCAGGCATCAAAGCTAAAATAGAACACTACAGTTTCAGAGTTATTTATGTTGTAAATATTCGATGGTTTTCTGCCTCAGAGTGAGGCTGTAATCTTAATAGTTGTTTATTCTAATGCCCTATTATTTACCCAGCCTGATTGGAAGAGGGGGAAGAAAAAGACCCTGACCTTTCAGGTTTTTTTTAAGTGTATTTTATAGTCTGTATAATAAGGCAGTGGCTGTTTCCATGATATTTTGTCCTGTAATCGATGTTAGAGATGGCCTCACCAGTGACTTGCAATGAAATTCTTATATGATTTACAGTTTTACATTTACAAAGCAATTTTCTCTGGCATATTATTTTTCTTGTAAGTTGCGTTCAAACATGATGTTAATCAGTAGACTACATTGTTAAATAAAGGACAGGAAAGTGGTAAAAATAAATTAGGATCAAAATAAGTAAACCCCTCCTCCCCCAAATGGATCAATGCACACATTTTATTATGCTCAGACTGGAAAAGTTTACAATATATGAAATATCTATAGCTGTGAAATAGCTTTTGAGCTAGGAAGATGCAATCACAGAAAATTGGTCTCGTCAAAGGTACATCAATTCCACCATAACTTCATTGACATTGGTTCACTCAACAGATGTTTACAAATATGTATTCAGTTACAACCACCAGCCTGGGAACTCAGTATGAGATGATTACACAGGAAGTTTTAGCCTTCATGAGACTCTCAGAACTTGGCACAGTAGAATATGTATGCCCATGTTTACACACGTGCATAAGTATGCGTACATGCATATTGACACCACTAGCTTGCTAATTTAATGTTGAGATGACAACACTGAAATTCTAGATGGCATTTGATGTCTAACAAGTTTGAATATTCTTCCATAGCTTTTGCCAGTTTTTTCCTTTGTCTAAAAATATTGCTATTCAAATCTGTTACTGTAGGCTTAGCGATTTTCTTATCAATTTGAGTGATATATTTATATTGGCATGTCAGATTTACTGAAAATATTTTCTAGGTACATCTCTATATATGCATGTATGTGTGGAGATATCTGAAACTTAATGTCTATAAAGCTACATAAAATTTTACCTATATAGACACAAAGAAGTTAGTAAATAAAGGACCCTCTCAACCTTTTTCTTCCTGATCTGGGATCTGATTTGCAAACTTGGAAAGTCTTACACAACATTCTATCTTCCTTATCAGTCCAATAGAGGATAAAGAGGAAGAAATAAGTTTTGAGACTCTCCCTCGATAACACTGGCTTATTTGTATACGTTCTGCTTGCCTTACACTATTTCAGAGTTAATAAAAATGGAATCATAGGATAGCTACTATCTCATAACCTTGGATCTTATGCTTCTTAAAATAATAAATACTTTCACATGTCAATGTAAGCAAGGGTACCTCAAAAAATTTGTGGACAATGGAATGAAATAAATTTATTTTGGTGCATATAGGTTTTTAGGTCTTTTCAGTGACGAACATTTTGAAGACTGTTGGACTTGATCCATCATATTTACTGGCTATGTGTATAATTTATATACCATTCAATGAATGAGTATTTATATTTGACTTACATTTTTCACTATTACAATTAAGGTCAAGATGGACATCTTTGTATATACCAGTTCCACATTTTTTCGATGTTTTATGCATGTTGTCAAAATATATCTGTAAAGGTTATACATCTGGTGAGAGATTAAGTATGTGATGCCAAACAGAGAACTGTAGGAATATGAAATCACCAGTTCTCAGAAGGAACACATGTGCAGATGGAGGCTGAAGCTGATGGTAGCTGAGTTCAAGGTATCCAGGTAAGTCATGTATTATATCAATTAGATGCATGTTGAAGTCACCCAGGAGAATTCAGTAATGGGTCTTTGTTCAAGGGATAGAAGAGAGCTCAACACAAGCTAAATACTGTTTTAAGGGGGAAAAAATAGACCTTACGGAGTTTATATATACTGAGTCGTTTGGTCGTTTAGAGGACACTTGTGCTCCACAGCAGTATACCTTGACTCAGTTTTCAGTTCTGGCTACCAGTCCGATCCTGCTGCCATTGTGGACTCTGAGAAGCAACAGTGATGGCTCAAGCTATTAGATTCCTGAATTCCACATGGGAGACCTGAATTGAAATCCTAGCTCACGGGCCCAGCTTGGTGGCCTAGTGGGTGGGGTCCTCGCCTGGCTCGCACTGGAAAGCCATGTGGGCGTTGGTTCTAGTCCCAGCGGGCCTGCTTCCTGTCCAGCTCCCTGAGAGTGGCATGGGAGGGTGGTGAAGGATGGCCCAAAGCCTTGGTACCTTGCACCCATGTGGGAAACCCAGAAGAAGATCCTGACTTCTGGCTCCCAACTCCAAAACTCCAGCCATTGCAGCCATTTCAGGAGTGAACCAGAGATCATAAGCTCTTTCTCCCTGTCTCTCCTTCTCTGTGTAGATTTGTCTTTCTAATATCAATAAATAAATACATAAATGAAGTCACATGGTGATATATCAGATGTGAAGGGGAAAGAGAGAGAGAGATTAGATTGACAAATTTGTTCAAAGTTACACTTTCTCCGTAATACAGGATACAAGATCATCGGCTTTGGATGGGAAGGGGAGAATGAGTTTGAAGAGAAAGAGAGTAGGAAATAATTTTCTGAAGGAGTGAGGAAGTAAATTGACTAAAAGGTGAAGAAGTTGATTGAGCAATGCTGAGGGACTTTTTGAGATTTTAAGGTGGCACATTTAGAGTAATTTTGTGCAGGGTAGTTAACAGACGTGTTTTCTGGTCACTCTTCACTCAGATACAGGAAGAAAAGGGGTAAAGTTTCTTTGAACTAAGGATGTGGGTTTTCAAGTGATTCTTATGAACAGAAAAGGGGAAAATAATGTTAGGTGTGTATGCAAAGGGCTGAAGGACATTGGGAGTTAGTCTAATTAAAGAATAGAAATAAACACAAAATTATGACTTAAAAAAAACTGAAGAAGAGGAACTGCCATGAACTGGCTTTCCTAATGGGTTAAAGTGTTGTTATTGTTGAAGTACTGAAATAAATATGCGAAAAGGCTAGCAGTATTTATAGGCTTGAAAGTGAAATTTGGAGATGGAAAATTGAAGATAATGACAAACGATCTAGAGTTATTAAAAGCGAGTGGCTGAGGTGGATTTGTAAAGAGGTCAAAACTTGGAGATTACAGGTTATGGAATGGGTCATCTACATAATTTTTGGAGTCATGAAGTACGATAATGGGAACGGTGACAAAGACAGGCCATTAGCTAAGAACTTGCTAAAAGCTCCAAAGAATTACATGACTGAAAGACCAGAGAATGATTTGCAAGAGGGAAGAGTGAAATATAGTTTAATCTAATGGCATATACTTTAACACATTTAGATGTTTTTAAAGTGTCTCATTTCTCTGATGGTTTATTACCTCAACGTTTTTTTTTACTATTATTAATGAAAATGTTTTGAGAGGCAGTAACAGGGTATCAGAGCATGGTCCCCTCTGCTAGTTCATCCTGAATGCTGCAATGGAGCTGGGAACCCAATCCAGACATCTCACATGAGTGCTAGAAACCCAAATACTTGAGTTCTTACCTGCTGCCTCCAAGAGGGAGTATCAGCAGGAAGCTGCAATCCAGGGCCATATCAATAATCAAACCTGACAGGAACTGAGAACATCCCAACAAGTACCTTCACTACTAGTAAATATTTGTTCCTTAGCTGGATGGACTTTGTTGAGAGAAGATAGAGAAAAACAATAATGGGCTTCTCATATGAGCATTAGTGTAAGTCTTGGCTGCTCCACTTCTGATCCAGTTTCTTGTTAATGTGCCTGGGAAAATAGTGGAGGATGGAGCCTTGCACCCACATGGGAGACTCAAGAAACTCCTGGTTCCTAACTTTGGCCTGGTCCAGCCCTGGCCATTGTAACTATTTGGGGAGTAAACCAACAGGTGGAAGACTTCTCCGCCCCTTCTTCTCTCTGCACTTCTGCCTAGATTAAAAATAAATATATATTTTTAAATGAGTGAAAAAAGGAAAAACAATGATAAATAAGAAAGGCACCAATCACCATCTTTTGGGCCCATGATGCAGACTCTGTGTTTGAAAAAGCAGCTACAACTTGAGAGAGTTGAAGGAAAACTGTGTCCTCCTTTTAGTGTACTAAAAGTAAATTACACGGATCAAAGCAGAAAAGGGTAGGTGTTGAAGGGAAAGACTAAGAATGTGGGAAAGTAATGGAAAGAAAGCAAAGGTTAATGATTTGGGGAATGCAGATTTTCATTTATAGAGACATTTTACATGTTCTTGGATGATTTGCATTCTCAGATTTCTGCAGGAGCTTGAGATGATGAGCCATGAAGGCATTTGCTCCTAATGATTTCTTTGGGGAAATGAGTACCTATTTCATTTACAGTCTTCTTCTCGGTTGTAATAGCGCAAAAACAATTTGTTGATGAGGGGTCTGTTGTTGATCATGGCCTTTTCTTATAGAAATCTGGAGAGCTCTTTAAATCCAGTGGTGGGTACAGTATTACAGTGTATTGAGCTACCCACTTCACTCATTTCCATCAAAAACTTTATCTAATATTTCAATATGATTAGTCTGTTAGTTACAATGTAATAGTCTGCTACACATTTTCTGAAAAAAATTCCTCTGGATTGTTTATGTTAACTAATTTCTTAGGAAGAATTTGGAACACAAGTAGAAAACCATGAGTGTTGTCCTTTTTCTTCCATGAAAAGATAAATTCTCTTTACTCTGAATCTCCTACAATCATTAATGTGAATTATTCTCATAATACTTCATTGTAATTATCTTTGTTAATAGTGCATGGCTATGATTTATCCAACTTTCTTTTACATGACAGTACCAAGCACTCTAGCTTACACAGACAGGTCTTTAGTAAGTATGTGGGGGAATGTATGATTTAAAAAGAGCCATGAATAAGAAGCCAGAAAGCCTGCATTCTGTCACTCTACCCCTCTCTATGTATGTGACTTTAAGCAAGTCATTAGAAGAGCTGTTCTGACTGCTTCACAGGCTGCTAAAGTTAGACATGTGAGAACTAGGAGCTGGATTTGAAAAAAACTTTAAAATCTGATTTAAGATAGACCCATTCAAAACTGAATACACAAAATATATTACCTTGCAACACAAAACGATTTGATGATTCAAGCAAAAGGTTCCCATATATAATCAACAATTACTTTCTGGCACAAGCATATGTAGAAATAAAAAGCCCGGGGAAGACTTGCATGATAATTAGGCTTCTTATTTTGCCATCTGCAAAATTCAAGTTCGGCTGAAGGTGGTATCTTCAACTCCCAATTCAACAGAAATGTCTACAGCTTCATTTCCTATCTGAAATCCTAACGTTACTAATTTATTCCCTGGAGTCCAACTCCATCTTTGTTCTTTCAGCTATATTTCAAAGAAAATGAAGGAATGACACAGTATTTGTGGATTGGATTGGGATCCCAACATCACAAGTTAGTGGCTCTGTGACTTTTGCAGAGTTCTCCAATGTTTGAAATAGCTAGAATGATAATATTTTCCTCTTAAAGTTGTCAAGATAGATAAGATAATGTGTAAGGTATGTATATCAGGACACTGGACTATGCTAATCACTCAGTGAATGTTAGTATTTTTATGTAATCAAAAATCTGTCTAATAACTTAGTGAGGAGTATAATGAAAATAGAAAATAAAAATATTTAGAAAGAATCAATAAATCCAGAACACTTTTCCTGGAAAAAAGATTGTAATAATGAAATCTAGAGGAAAATGAACCAAGAGAAAACACACAAGAAATGTGAGAAATAAGAGAGCTGTAGCAGCAGAAACAGAATAGATTAAAATCTAATATGATGATATTATTTATACTTAATTCCAGTATGTTTGGAAACTTAGAAAAAATAGATGGATTTCTAGAAAAATCACTCATTGCCATATTTCAGAGGAAACAAAGTTAGGATCTTCCAATAGTCATAACTAGGTACCCATAACTAGGGGAATGAATAGGTAAAATAAAGTAGCTTTATGCTTAGCAGTTCTTTCTAGAAATTGGCAACAACCACTCAGATGAGCACAGAAGCATTTACGTGTTCCTGATAAATGGCACTGAGATGAAAAGAGTGAGGAAGAAAAACATATATTATATACTCCACTTAGAAAAATTAAAGGAATACAATAGTGTATGGTACAATACCACATGCAAAACAAAAGACTAACACAAACTAAATTTTAATATTCTCCCAGGAGCAGGGCGTAGGCAATTAAGGGAAGGAGAAAGAAACAGAAGAATTAAACAAAAAGAGACCAGAGGAAAAAAGTCTGCATATTCAAGGGTCTCCCATGTGGGTGCAGGGTCCCAAGGCTTTGGACCATCATCAACTGCTTTCCCAGGCCACAGGCTGGGAGCTGAATGGGAAGTGGGTCCCCCAGGAATAGAACCAGCACCCATATGGAATCCCAGTCCGTGCAAAATGAGGACTTTAGCTTCTAGGCTACTGCGCTGGGCCCTGTTCTTAACTCTTAATGCTTTGCAGTACGTCATGATTTTCACTAATCTATTTGCCTTGTTATTCTCCCTTGGGAATATAGTGACCATTCTCAACCTTATGTTGTTCTTCTATATAAATTTTTAAATCAATTTGTCAACTTTTGCTAAGACTTCTAGAGGGATTTGTATAAAAAATTTATCAAATGAACAAATCAATTTGGAGAAACAGGACATGTTCATAGTGCTGAGTTTGGACCCTTGAATATGCAGACTTTTTTCCTCTGGAAGAAGCTCCTGGCTCCTGGCTTCGCATCGGCACAATCCAGTAGTTGTGGTCACCTGGGGAGTGAATCGGCAGACGGCAGATCTTCCTCTCTGTCTCTCCTCCTCTCTGTATATCTAGTTTTCCAATAAAAATAAATAAATCTTAGAAAAAATAGTTAAGAACATGATCTTGGCACAATCTGGCAAACAAGTCCATGGAATTTAACACAGGGCAGAATGTAGAATGGAATATCAAAGCCCATAGACAAGGAAGCCTGACATGTGAGAGATAGAAGAGGGGGTGTAGATTACACAAGTCCATACGGGACTAAAGAAACAAGTCTTTTTGCAGAAGATAACACTTTGGAAACGTCTGCAGTCCATGGGCTTTAAAATCTCGCACTCATGCACCTTAGTTTTACAAATGCGCATCTCTCCTCTACTAGAATTACGTATGAGAGAATAATAAAAGGTGAATTTCTGGTGGCAAATGTTTGAATCCAGAACAGACTCCTCGGCAGAGTTTCAGTGTATGCACTGATTCAGAAGTTGGGCCCAAGGTGAGTATTTTAACCCAGCTTTCTGCAATGGTGCAGAGAAAATGATCTGCAACATATGTAGGAAATAACCAATAGTTTTCACACAGCGTTAGCAATTAGTTTTGCGTTCTTTTTCCTTCGCCTTCTAAGAATCTGATGTGTCAGAGTAGCAGGTAGAAAGGAGCTAAGAGCTAATGGGAGAGCCAATAAACACAAGGTCGTCTACCATCTAAGTGCTGCAGTGAAGAGTCCATTGCTGGAGTATCTGCTACACAGAAGGCTCACATTGCAGAGCTGCATCTGTAAACAGACTCCACTTGCAAAATTAAGGGCCAATTATGGTAGAATTATTCTACCAAGGGTTTTTGCTAAGATTTATTTCTTTTTGTTTAAAAGGTAGATTTACAGAGATAAGGATACAGAAAGATCTTCCATCCTCTGGTCCACTCCCTAAATGGTTGCAATTGTTGGAGCTAAGCCAATCCGAAACCAGGAGCCGGGAGTTTCCTCTGGGTCTCCCCTGTGGGTGCAGAGGCCCAAGAACCTGGGCCATCCTCTGCTGCTTTTCCAGTTCATAAGCAGGTTGCCGGATCAGAATTAGGCCAACAGCGACTCAAACCAGTGGCCATATGGGTTGGCAATGCTACAGTCAGGGGAGTCGTCTGCTGTACTACTCTGCTCATCCCTCTAGCAAAGCTCAAACTAGTTTCAGAAGTTTGAGCCTAGGAAGAACTCTAGAGAATTGATCATGAATTATTCAGCAGCAAAGGAAGAATGACGAAGCCCTTCAGTAGGTGTGAGGATTGTCACAGATATTTACATGGATATTTAAAACACAGTGGTGGCAGTTGGGTGTGGTAAGGCACTCACTGCACTCAGTGCCTGGTCATTATCTGGCTCTGACTCTTGCTCTTTTTCACAGAGATAGGAATGAAAAGTTTTCCTGTACAATGTAAACATACTGGTGTTTCTTTAGAGATAACAGATCTAATAGCATTTGATAAATTGAGAAAAATATTGTAAACATTAGAAGAGAGCTGAATTAAACCAGAAATGTATCAAAGGTATGAATAGCATACATTTGCTTTTTAATTCTAAGAAGGTGTGCCATATACCTAGGTTTTGCACTTTATTTTCCCTTGTGCTATATATTGCAAACACGTACATCCACACAAGGGTCTTCAAAAGTTCCTGGGAAATGTGCCTTCTTTTCAATCCATTTTTCAATGAATTTTTGAAATCATTTCAAATATTCAATCAAGAATGCATACTTACATATAACTAGGTTCGTTCTTATAGAATATATCCATTCTTGTGCCTGCCCATAATCATTCACAGTATAACTAAGAACAAAAAAGAAAAAAGGTGAAGTAAACTTCCAGCCACATAAAAAGTTTTTGATAAGAGGTATGCCAGTTGGTTCTCAGACCCTGTGTTTCTTCCCTTAGCCTAGACTTCATCCTGTCCTGTGGCTTCACTAAAGGCTGTGGTGAAACACACTCCTACAGACCCACAATCACACACACACACACACACACATTGTAGCCTCTGTTCTCATGCCTCCTTCTTCTCCTCCAGCAAAAAAGAGGCATTGAGACCAAATCTAGTATTGAAATGAACCACCTTGATTTCCTGCCAGGTGTGTAGGGGAAGGTCGAGGAAATGGACGAACAGACTTCCTACAGCCTCAGGAATCCTGGCCTGCCGGGCTGGACTGCATGACTTTGACCTTCAGAAAGCAGGAGTGGGCATATCAAATGCACCCAACCCTTCTGAGAATCTGTCTTCCTTTGAACATTGCTAAAAATGGAATCAGTTGTAAACACAGTGTGACTGTGTACCGTCGTTTGCGTAAAGCTTATCAAGGATAGCATTTAGTTAGAAACATAATATGGTCTGGGATGAAAATATTATTTTAAAGATGAAATGGAACAGCATTCTGGCAAGAAACCCAGTGAAACCTTAGGGATTAACCAACCTTTTAAAAACTTTGCTTTCTTCCAAGTTGCCTCTCCAAAGCTATACAAGATTTTGCAGTTTAGCTTGCCATGCTGGCAATGAAAACACATCACTCATTGAGCTGCAGATCTAGTCCACTGGGACCACCTGTTACTAACGGTATCATGTCATGCCTAAAGCGGAAGTCAGTGAAATCTAAGAGAACCGGGTGTCTTTTTTAGAGTGATTGCAGCCTGTAAAGCTCCCCACTTCTTTTCAGGTTTGGCTTTTTTTGTTTTGTTTTGTTGTTTTGACTTGTAAATTGATAACCACAGGGCAATAGGACAAGTAACACTTTCACTTTTACAAAGTATTTTTGACATGATCTGTCTGTCTTCGGCTCACGATTTTGGTTTATATCAAATACACATAAATTTAGATGCTCTAAATTCTAGGAACTGGAAGACCTAGGTTTCCAGTCCATCAGCTATAATATATTTGGATTAATTCTGGGACCTAGGAAGTTTTTAACAAAAGAAAGTTTCTCTGAGTTGTCTCCTGGTTATCCATGTGTAGCACAGATACAATAAAGTTAAACCACCTTGTGCTGCTTTTTTCTCACAATGAATGCTGACTATGATGTGTATGCCCCGATGTATCCAGGTAATGTAATTAGTTGGAATATAGTTAGTATTCAATGGAAACCTGATAAATAGGAGCATGGCTCAGGCCTCAAGTTGGCTTGGGTTACTTTCCCAAGCTCTTTCTTGCCTCTCTGGGAAGTACAGTACAAATGCATTAAATGATATTTTAAAGAAAAGAAAAGAGGGAAAATAAACATTAAATGAAGGCAGAAAGGACAGAAGGATTAAAGACAGAGGGGGAAGTCAAGATGGAATGAAAAACTATGAAAGAGGAGGAAACAGTAGAAGAGTATGGCAGGAGTGGAGAAAAAAGGTGAGACATCTACTTGATAGAGCTGAGCAACTGCGTGCAGGACCACATCCAGCTCCCAGGATGCTGCCTCCTCTTGCAGGAGCAGTGAGGTGGATACTGGCCTACAGTGCATAAAACCCAAGCTCATGCACAGAACACGGCAGGCAGGTCCCAAAGCAAGAAACCAGGTCTCACAGAAACAACAAAGCTAGGTAGAGAGAAAAATGTCAAGGGCAATCAAGGAGATACAGAAATGCCAACTATAGCAACTCAGGAAGTTCCTGGGATTGTAATAGCCCCAAAACTAACTGCTATATATTTACTTGCTTGCCACCTGTACCCCCACCGTCCACACACAGTGCTAAAAATTGCTCATGCAATTGCTCTATGAAAGATGGAGATAGGGGTTCAATTGGGACCCAGCTATTTAGGAGTGATCCATGCTTGTGTCCTCCAGAGAAAATGAAGGTGTCTTCCTTATCTATAAGGGGCTATCAAGTCTCAGCTAATCAATTTTTGTAATAAGCATGAAACATTTCCCAGCATATTATCTTCACTTATCTTTACTAGAAGAAACTGTTCTATTAATGTGTAATTCACATTTAGAGCTTATCCACACTAGGCTGATTAACATCTAGATCCCAACAAGTGGGGTGTAGGGCACTCTATCATGAGCCTAGACCATTGACCAGTCAGCAAAGCATAGAATGGCACAAAAGGGAGTGCTCACCATCAAAGCTTGCAGAAACAAAATTCATCTGGAAAGTGTGTGGTTTTCTCCCTCTGGGTTTTGCTTCTTTTTCATTTAAATGCACACACACACACACTTGCTAGAACTTAAGGCTTTTCAAGTGATTAAGCTCAGGCATGTTGAACATCATTGTGTGTTTCCACACCACAATTAATATGACTGTTTTTCACCCAGGGGTGATGGGTCTGTAACAGAACCATTCCTCCACAGAATCACTTGCTGGTTAACTCCAATGTCCTCTCTTCCTTTTGCCAGAAACCCTGAATGACAATGTCACTCACTCTTATGGTTCTGGGGGCACTCAGATAGGAAATTGGCTATTTATTTTCTTAACAACAGCAACAAAAAAGGCTCATTTCAAAAGCACGCAGTGAAGGGAAGCTAGGCTCTACCAACTAAATCCCACTTTTGTATTTGATGAGCTTTGTTGAGGATTTGCATACTCAGTAAGGAAAATTGACAGACACCCACTCTGCTCCTTGTTATTATTTCACATCCTATCATTGCTTCTCTTTTGTCTCAATTGAACCCCTGGAATTTTCCTCTTAAAGTTTTGTCTTTGTCACAGAAGTACAATAGTAACATCATAAGAATGAGATAGGGAAAGAGCCTTCACAATTGACATTGGAAAAGGAGAAAGAGCAATCCTATAGCTAATAATCTCACATTCAGATAATATTAGATTACCTATTGCTGCATTTAAAAATACTGTAGCAGGAGAAAAAAGAGGTATGTGTAGGGGGTGGCATTGTAACATGGCAAGCTAATATTGCCTGGAGTGCCAGCATCCCATATAGACTCTGGTTCATGTCCCGTTGCTCCACTTCCGATCCAGTTCCCAACTTGTGGTCTGGGAAAGCAGTAGGGAAGGCTCAAGTTCTTGGGTCCCTGAACCCATGTGGAAGACCCAGAGGAAGCTCCTGAATCCAGATTGACTCAGTTCAGATTGACCCATTGCAGCCATTTAAAGGACAAACCAATAGATGGAAGATCTCTCTCTCTCTCTCTCCCTCTCTCTCTCTCTCTCTCCCTTTTTTCTGTAGTTCAGTCTTTCAGATAAAAATAAGAAAGTAAATCTTAATAAAGAAAATGAGCCTGGTATGGTGGCCTGGTGGCTAAAGTCCTCTCCTTGCGTGCACCAGGATCTTATATGGGTGTTGGTTCGTATCCCAGCTGCTCCACTTCTCTTCCACTTCCCTGCTTGTGGCCTGGGAAAGCAGTAGAGAATGGCCCAGAGCCTTGGGACCCTGCACCCACGTGGGAGACCCTAAAGAAGCTCCTGGCTTTGGATTGACTCAGCTCTGGCAGTTGTGGCCACTTGAGTGAACCAGTAGATGGAAGATCTTTCTGTATCTCATTGTCTCTGTAAATTTGACTTTCCAATAAAAATAAATAATTCTTTTTTAAAAAGAATCGCCTGTAGGCATAGACCTAGCTCTCTGATTATCCCTTTCAGTATTTACTACAACCCCATTTCACTGATGGAAAAGAAGTTAAAGGAATGGAAATGACTTGCCAAAGCCACCAACTAGCAAGTGCAAGCCCTGGCTGATGGACTCTAGTAGGGACGCTTCTATGTCTGTCCTATTTCCTTAATGAAGCTGTACAGATTCTAATTCAGGTTCAACTATGCTGCACATACCTATTTTGACATGTAACTCAGAGCTGTTGGCTAAGCCTTTCTATACTTATTCCCATTACCATAAAATGCAAATGATAATAGGAGTTTCCATCTTAAAGCTTTTGAGAACTAAGTGAAATGATACAGGTAAAATTCTGAGAACAGTGTACTCCTGTAAGTATAGCTATTATTAAAAATGTTTGCAATGAATAGATATAATTGCCTTTCATTGTGTAGCACTTCGTCCTTTATCTTTGTTCTCCTAGATTTGCCATACATGCACCTTTTATTTAAAGCCTATTCAGCTTTGTTTTGGATGTAAGTCATAAATGCTTGCATTAATTTCAGATCTTACTCTTTGGAAAGGCCTGTTGCAGAAATGTGTGCTTGCCCCCCTGCAGTGGGCCTGAATGGTCCATCTACATGAGCACACCATCTGGCAACACTGAAATGCTGCCTGCACTGCCACCCATCACCAGGAAGACAAGCAACAGATGATCAGTGAAAATCAAACATTTAGTTGGACACTATTTGGGAAGGGTTCTAGTTCACATATGGACATGGCCTGACTGAAACTTGGGAGACCGTCCCTTTTTGGTTTATCTTCACAGTCTTACATAAGCTCCAAAAAGGATCTTGGGCCATCTGGCCTCATTTTTCATGATGTGACTATTTAAGGTAAACATGGTCAGAGAGGACATTTAGGACAAATGCAACTAATTCTTACAGCCCAATAGAGTTAGCATGATCTCAGCCATTAACTTAGTTAATTTTCATTTTACTTTTCTGAACTATCAGAACTGAAGAATCTGTTACTAACAAAGAAGCGATCAGGTATGAGAAGCTTGAAGATGAATAACAACGATCAATTATTGAAATCTCTGTTTTATTAGCATTCTGTGAAAAAGAGAAAACCCAACTCAAAACAGCTAAGGCAACAGAAAAAATTTATTTGCTCTTGTAAATAAAATACCTAGGGTTTGCCAAAACCTCCAACAGGGTTTGATCAAGAGCCCAAGCAATGACTTCAGGATCTGTCTGCCACCTTGTCCCTCTGCCATGCTTCACTCTGGGAGGGCTCTGGTTTGGAGGGGTTCCAATGTAACTCTTCATAACTACAATTCTGTGACAGAGAGAGCGCTGCTTACCAGATTGTTTCACCAAAGTCTCAGGATTTGCGTTTATGGGGTGTGTTTACCCTGGTTACCATCTTCTACGCATCCCCGATCGGGTGAACCAGAACATTTGTCCTCCCCTGGAGAATGTCATAGAATTCAGCTGAAGCTAATGGGTTGAGTTGAACAAGAACAGTGTCAAGAGAAAAAGCAAGATATTGCAACTGAAAGAAAATGCAAGGAACAAACATTATACAACCAGTAGCTATCAAAACAAGCTTTCAAACTCATTATCCCTGGGTTTTCAGTTGGGCTCAAGGTCACACAGAGTTAAGAAACAAACAAACAAACAAACATATCCCTAACTTGCCTTGAAACTCAATTGGCCAGAGGATTAAGGTCTGGGGTGTAAATAGAAGGATGGGGTAGAAGCTCTCAGGCATCTTCCTGCTAAGACAACTACTGTTTGCCCTGTATACCTGTCCTCTTCATCCCTCTCCTTCCCACTGCCTGGCTGCATTGTAAGCACAGGCAGGTGGCCACACCCTAGGGCCACCTGGAAGGAGCCAAGAAACACCAAAACCAAGATTCAAGTCGAAATGTGTTTAACATGAATTCCAATGCTCTGAAACACTTTATCAAGCCAGGTTCATAGAGTTTACTTAAAAAAAAAAAAAAGATGCAATTTACAAAGAGACATCAGAGCAAAATGCAAGGTCATAGCTGAGTATTGATTTTGTACTTTAGAGTGAAAATATTCCCTTTTTGAAGTATAAATGATGGGCAAATAAATAAACCTTTCCAAGCTTTAGTTTCCCTACATCCGAAGGAAATAATGATATTGCAAAGATTTAATGAAATAATTAGTGTAAAACACCAAGCACAGTTCTTGGCATATACATTATACCTAAAATTTTACCTTCATCTTCTACATATTCTTCCTCTTTTTCTTCATCCTGCAAGTTAGAAAGTGATAAATACCAGAAGAAAAGCACAAGTAATTTTAAATGAATTTATTAGTATATTAGATTCTCAGGTCAAGCAAATGCGTGATAATTAAGTTAGGTCAAGCCACATCTCAAGAATAGATGTATTTCAGTTTACTGAGATAATTGGGCCCTATATCTAGAAATGTTAGGGTTAAACTCATGTTTAATAAACAGCTTCACTGGTTTTTCTTTGAGTTAAACAGGACATTTGATTAAAATTAACATTGGGAAAGAGGCTGGAAAGGAGCAAAGAAGAAAAGAAGGAGAGAAATATAATAAGCTGAAGAAAAATAAACAGGCTGTGGTAAATTCTGAAAGTGCAAAGTGTTGAGCTAGAAATTTAGAATCATGGGAAAATGTTCATATTTTTAACATGAGTTTTAAGATGTGTTTATTTATCAGAGGAAGTGAGAGGTCCCATTTACTGTTTAACTTCCCCAAATGGCTGCAGCACCTCGAATGGGTCAGGCCAAAACGCTGGAGCCAGGAGCTTAATCCAAGTCTCCCATGTGAGCAGAAGGAACTCAATTACTGGAACCATTACCTGCACACCAGAGTGTGCTTTAGTTGGCAGATGGAATCAAGAACAAGCTGGGACTTAAACTCAGACACTCCAACATGGGAGATAGGTACCTCAAACGGAATTCTAACCTCTAGGCCAAATGCTTGCCTCTTAGGGTTTTAACCCAGCCTTTCATTTTTTTGGAAAGAAAACATGGTGATTGAATGCTGGTGGAGTTGAAGGTACATAATTAAGTTAGACATCTCTTTTACATAGTGCTCCAAAGTTAGGTTACAGAGCAGAAATTAGAATATTTTCAAAAACACAATTTGGGAAGGTGAATGGTAATAAACTTGGACATGAATCAGCCATATTTAGGGAGACATCAGAACATTTAGCAACCAGTGGAAAGACTAATATAAAGTTGTTGAAGGAAAAAGTAATTATAATATTATACCAATTCCCAACTTAAAACTTTTTTCTTTTTAGGTAGCAATAATAGTAATTTGAGAAAAATGTGCCTGTAGCAATTTCTACCTAATGTGTTCAATTACACTGGGGTCATGTTGTTGATCCCAACTGCTATCACTATCAGTTAACAAGTAACTGAGTTGCCTTCAAGTAGCTGAGGAGAACAAAGTAGAAAGTGTACAACCCAGGCTATAGAGTGGAACTGACCTACAGACCCTATAGCTAGGGCCACGCATCCAAATCTTGTCACTCAGTCATGTTGGCCACAGTGAGTCCACACAGCTAAGTGAACAGCTGAAGCTCCAACACTTTGGGTGTTCTTCACAAGTTGATTTGAATAAGTTGATTACAATTTCTGCTGTATTGATTCTCAACCAAGGAGCCACATTGCCCCCTTAGAAAACAGGTGGCAATATCTAGAGACATCTTTTTTGGTGAGATACAGGTATCTAGGTGGTAGAGGCTGGAGATGTCACTAACTATCCTACAGTGCTTCACGCTTCCTCCCATAAAAAAAGTAATTCCTTGATCTGTTGTATCAAGGGAGCCAAGGAACCAAGGTCCATTAAGTCACACACATGAGCTTTGCATAGTCCCCTCATTATTTTAACAGAATGCAATGACAGTGTAATGATCAGAAACCAAACTGAAGATTCACCCCAGTTTGAAATTGGGAAGAGAATTAGGGGGTCCTGAACTTGGAAATGGCAAAATACAGTGTGTGTGTAAGTGTGTTTGTGTCTCTCTGAGAGAGAAAGAGAGAGAATCAGTCATTGTGAGAAATAATTTGAAAGCAGAGACGGCAATCTAAATCTGAACAAAGACAATGTTTAATGTTAAGCCCTGACTGACAGCACATGAATAGCAATGTTAGGCTAGTGAATGAGTGGGATGAATCTAACCCAATAACTTCTAATGAAATGCACGCAAGTTGTGCACAAAAGGCAGAATCTAGCCCCCAACCCCAACTACAAACAGCACAAAGCAAGACACGCAAATTTAGTACTTCAAAAATTTTCATCCTGTAATTTTCCAGATTGGCAGTGATTGCAGTAGAAGCATAACAAGAATATTGAAAGGGCAGGAAAGAGACAGCATTCCTGAGAGAATCAGCATTGGCATCATTTTGCATGCACAATGGGCACTGGAAATTTCCCAGTGGGGTTGTACATTATCTGTCCAGTGGGTGGTCTGGAGTAGTCACGTGGGGGAGGGCTGAGCAGGACATGAAATGGTAATGGGAATAGAGACTGTAGCACATCTCCCAGGGATGGTGGATACGAAAGCTCTGGATCTGGATTTTGAAAAGAGCAGAAGCATAATCCATGTTGGAGGCAATGTGATCAGGTTATATAGGAAATAAACTGTCCTTCTTTACTTTGCTTTATTCTATTCTTTTAATTTATTCTTATTTTCTCTTTTATAGTTTTGTAGGTATAGGGGCCCCTCCTTTCCCTTCGCTTCCTCCTTTCCCCTTCTCCACTCTCCGTTGTGCCCTGTATCATCTAATAATACAGTCCTTCCGTTGTAGTCTCAACTCCAGCGTTCTGCTCCTTATGTGTGTCATGATATTGTAAACATAACCCACGGAAGAGAGTCCAGTATTTTGTTGTCTAGGTATACTTAGCAGTTTCAAGGAGGACCAACTTTTACTCAGGAGTAGAGATGAACACTGTTGATTTCTTTGATTCCTGGTACTCTGGTTTCCATTACATCCTTTGTGAGATTACAAGTGTTTACTTATTTACCTTTTATCTTTTTCATTTTGTGTTTTGGAGGAAAGTTGTCTTACATCAGAGCAAACATATGATATTTGTTCTTTTGGGATTGGTTGATTTCACTGAGCATAATGACCTGCAGTTGGGACCACCACTTTGCTGCAAATGGTAGAATTTCATTCTTTTTGTTGGCTGACTAGTATTCCAGAGTAGGTGTACCACAGTTTCTCTATCCAATTCTCTTTCAGTAGGCATCTGGGTTTTTTTTCCCATGTCTTTGCTATTGTGGATTGTGCTGTAATGAATATAGGATGCAGGTTGCTTTCTCATATGTACATAACACTTGTTTTTTGCCCAATAATGCAACAAGAAAATGACCCTCTCTTTGCTCAAAGTGTCCCTGAAGAAAAAAAATCCCTGGAACCTGTCATCTTGGGATTGGTCACTATACACAAATGAAATATTTTTAACAAATTCAAAGGGATGTTAACAATGCAACTTCCTTTTCAAAAGGAAACCCTGTTTTCTCAAGACGCTTCTGCTTCTCTCCTGTGGAATTTGGAGATGCTTTACTGCTCTAATGCCATGGCCTTTGTATCTGTTTCCAGTGGTTGCTAGTATCTTAAAAATAGCAAAAATGCATTACCTTGCTGCTCTGGAGGCTTTCAGGTGGGCACATGCTTCCCTAAGCTGACGTCAGCATCATCGGGACACAGTCCTTCTGGAAGCTTTGTAGGAGAGCCCACTGCATCCTTTTCCCAGATATTATTGCCACGGCATTCACTCCTTGGTCCACACCCCATTCCATCTTTAAAGCTAACAATGGCCAGTTGAATTTGCTCATATGGTATCTCTCTGGTGCTGACACCCTTGCCTGCCTCTCCCCTTTTAAAGAACCTTTGAAGCTATGCTGAGCCAATCTAGCTAGCCCAAAATAATAACCAGCTGACGTTTCCCAACTATCTTATATATTATTGTTTTGGGAAAACACTTTAAATTGTATTATAACCAAAGGCCTAATATCTCCAGTAAATAAATAACTTAACAAATATAGGGCCCGGCGGCATGGCCTAGCAGCTAGAGTCCTCGCCTTGAACGCGCCGGGATGCCATATGGGCACCGGTTCTAATCCCGGCAGCTCCACTTCCCATCCAGCTCCCTGCTTGTGACCTGGGAAAGCAGTCGAGGACGGCCCAAAGCTTTGGGTCCCTGCACCCACGTGGGAGACCTGGAAGAAATTCCTGATTCCCAGCTTCAGATTGGCACAGCACCGGCCATTGCTGCTCACTTAGGGAGTGAATCATCGGACGGAGGATCTTCCTCTCTGTCTCTCCTCCTCTCTGTATATTTGACTTTGTGGTAAAAATAAATAAATCTTTAAAAAAAAACAAATATAAAAAAGGAAAACGGCCATTGTCCACCAGAAAAAAATAGGCCAGGGCTATCTACACTAATCATTTGAAAAGATGTAAACTCATACAAAGTATATTTCTAAAGGGTTGTAAAATCACTAATACTAATGTAGTACATAATTCCTAATTGACAAAGATTTAAATTAAAGCCTGACAGAACACTACACATCTCTTTTTTTTCCTTTTTGAATTCTAGCTTCCACATATAAAGAAGAGGTTGTATTTGTCTTATTGTGTCTGTCTCATCTCACTCAACTTGATGTACTCCATTTCCAAGCATTCGGCTGAAATGATAGACTTTCACCATTTTTATAGTGAGCATAAAAGTGAATGCAGTGGATATAGTGAGTATAACATTCTCTATTGCATTCATCCATTGATGGCCACCATGTTTGATTCCCATATCTTGCCTATCATGATCCCTGCTGCTTTAAACATGGTGAAACAGGTGTAGAGATACAGTGAGCTATGTTAAAGCCAGTTCTTTGGCACCCCTAATTGCAATTGCACACTTCCATTGTGTTTCTCATGAAATGGGGCAGAGACACCTTTGTCAAGGTCACACTTCTGTCTAGTGCAGCTTCCCTCTTTGGTCTCCCCTCCGCAATTGTAGGTTGGCAGCTTGTTGAGGGCCTATGCAGTGCCAGTAAGTGCCTAGAAGTAGACATTTGCTGAATGAATGACATAATGATTGGATGAGGCCATGAAGAGCTAATATTCTGCTTTCTGACTTAGCTTTATAAACGCTGGAAATTGATGTGATTACTAGAGCCATACACCTGATACAACTGTCAGAGGCTGTGTGCTCTGCCCTACAGACAGCTTAGCCCTAGTTCCAGCTTCACTTCTAACTTCAGTGACTGTGTCTCGCAGCCTTTTTAGGATTTGGTACTTTGAGACCAGAATGGGCAAGTTCTCTTTCCCATCTTCTGCACATAATCAAGATACTCAATTATGCAAATCGTATGCTCTTACAACTTCACTCTTTAACCGTTTGTGTTGTCTTAATCACTTTGATTCAGAGTTTTCCTTTAAAAAAAGAATCACATGAATTTATTCCAACTGATTAACCTCCTTTCCATTCACTCAAGGGTCTGGGAGTTAGGAACAATGAATGAGATCAGTCAGTGAGTGTTGAGCTTTTATTTACGGGGCTGCTCTGGAAAGCACTGAGCTATTCTGGATTCAAATTTATTTCCCTATTAGGTTTTATGACATTCTGACAGCTACAAAAATGATGACACTAAAATGAAACATAAATATATGTGTTGAGCAAAAGCATTTTATCCTTCCTCAATTAAAAGAAATGATTTGCCCTTTCATACTAGAGACTGTTAAAGACAGATTTCACTCTCTGGGCTCTGCAAAGGATCAAAAGAGCTTTTGCTGGGAGTGTGCACTCCTGTGTTGGACTCCACAGACACTTGTGCTCAAAATTGCCTCATTTAGATTACTGGCTTACAGTTGTTAATTTTTAATATGAACCTAATTAAAACACATTAGGATTGTAATCTGCTATCCCCAAACACTAATTTATTTATTCCCGAATTATTGTCCTTATTTGCCTAGTTCTATCATTCGACCCTTTTCTTCTGATCTGTTTGCTCTGAGACAGAGGAAATTATGTAAACATCTGGCTACCAGCTGTGACAGTCATTAATCTTAATCAGTTTCACACCCCCATTCATTAAAGAACAGCATTAGGCCCAAAGTTACCCAACAATCAGTAACAAAGTTGGTTGGAAGCTACATTTTCTCACTACTTCCCTCCTTCAGCCTCTGACAAAGGAGATCATTGGCATCTACCAACTCTGGCAGTGATGGTGGCTGTGGGCAGGATAAGCCAGTACCAGCTGGGCTGGGCTGTTTCTGGAGATCAAGCCCTCGGAGATGCTTTTCAGTACAGCTTGCCCAAAATCACACTCACACATTGACCCCCCCAAACCCAGACTCAGCCTCTTTTCTAAAGACACCACAGTGGTGTCTTCACTGTTCTAAACAGGAAAAGAATATTTCAGGAAAGTTCATCTTCATAATAGAAGAGAAAATAAAGTTTTCAAATACTCTTTAGCTAACTCCTTGCTTTGTCTCATCTGTCCTCTTTCACTTGCTGGGCTAGCCAGTTGGGAAAGGTTTTTGGGGACTGACCTTCCTTCTGGACTTTCCACCTCAATGCTCTGACTTGGCAGTGCTTCTCTGGGCTGGTTAAAATTGCACATTTCATAGCTGTGTGTGCATGGGGGGCCCGCCATTTGTGGTTACAGCGTCTCCCCCTCCCGGAGGACAGCGGTTAGCTCCTCTAGCCTCTACTCACCAGACTGCTCTACTCACACAGCCTTTCTGTATAGTCTGTCTCAGCCCCAGCCTTTTCTGTTTTCCTTCCAGTTGCCTCCTAAGATTCCACCTTTCATGGTGAAGAAGCTCTAGCCAGCAGTTTCCTGCTGTTCTGTGGTATAGGGGGTCAGCAAGTTGCCATTCAGCATGGCACCTGGCACTTACAGTTCCACGTCCTACATTTTCAGACTTTCCTTCTTGTTCTCTTTCCACACATTTCTGCCATCACATACTTCTTTCCTACCAAGCTCTAATAAGGTGTGTGTTTGTGTGTGTGTGTGTGTGTGTGTGTGTAGGAATTGTGGCCTCTGATTATTTGGCCTGATGGGTTATGGCACATTCAGTACCTTTTTTCACCCCTCTGCTCTCCCTCCTCAGGTCCACAGGATGTTTTTCAAGAGCTGGAACTATCTCCAACAGCACTTCACTTAACCCATACAGCAATTCACAGTTATGTACTCAAAGACAATGGCACCACTTTTGCAATAAAATGTAGGCAACTGGAAACCATGTTTGGTAAAATAGGTCAGCTCCAAAAAGAAAAAAGATCATGTTTCCTCTGATTCATGAGAGTTAATACAGAATAAAGACAGATAGGGATGAAATGAGCGTATGGTGATTTCCATGTATTTAGGCCCTTGTGATACTGTTGTCTTCCTAATCCTTACTTTGTGACTATTACAGACAGTGCTGCATTAAACCTGTGATTGATTATAGAGTAAATTAAATTTTTTGCAAAAATTAAAGGAAAAAATAAAAGAAGGAAGGATGAAGGTTGGGGGGAGGGAGGAAGTATCATTATCTTCTTAGAACTGTACCTATGAAATATATGAAATATGTTCTCTTTATATTAATAAGATTTTTAATAAAAATGAAAAATAGGATAATGTATCACAAGGCGGGACAAATTTTATGCAATTCTAGCCAGACTTTTCTTTCATAAGTCTCAGTAGTTCCTCTCCATAACATTTTCATAGAATGTGTTACTTCATAGAAGTATTGGATTTTACAAAGATTTCTCCTTTGTAGGAACAGGACATTATAAAGGCGGAGACACTCTCTCATTCATCCACCTGACAGATACTTATGACTCCCTTTTATTTTCAAGACACAATATTGGGCATTATGGATAAAGCTGGAGGTACAAGTTCCTGTGGTGTTGCCCTGAAGACATCAGCGTGTGGGAAAGGGGCATAAATGCATGATATGCACCATATTCAGATGGAAAAGAATCATCTGAAAGAATCCCTCTAGTTTGTCAAAAAAAAAATTTGAAGCTTTACTAGTTTTTGAAAGGCAGAATCAGAGAAAGACAGAGGGAGAAATCTTTCATCTACTAGCTCAGTCCTTCAAAATGGCCACAGCTGCCAGAGCTATGCCAGGCTGAATGCAGGAGCCAGGAGCTTCTTCCAGCTTCCCAAGTGGGTGTAAGGACATTGGATCATCTTCTGATGCTTTCCCAGGTTCATGTGCAGGGAGCTGGATTGGAAGTGAAGCAGTCGAGAATCAAACCAATGTCCATATGAGATGCTTTCACTACAGGTGCAGCTTCACGAGCTGAATGACAGGGCCAGCCCCCAGTGTGACGATTTTCCACTGAGTTTTCTGAATCCACAAGTGGCTGTTTTTAGATTTCATCAAAAAGTGTGGCTAAGCACACATGTTTACTCTGGATTTGTTACTATTCCAGTGTCCTTCACCAAAGCCTTGCCCATTTGGTTATGAAGAACAGTGTAAGGGGATGGAGTATCAGGGTATTGTCTTCCTGACCCCATCCCACTTAGGCTTGCTCTACTGTCTAGGCTTGGGGAGCTGTGACATCCTCTGCTGAGAGCACACAAATGAGGATCCATTACAAAGGAGAAACGAATGCTCCCTGGCAGGTCTGCCCAAGCAAGCATGACTGAGAAATTCATATCACACTGAAAGAAACACCGCCTTCTCTTTGTATTTGTGCCATGCTCAGTATCTAATTAGCATCCTTCACGGATCTGAGAGCTGCCCCAGGCCTTTTCTGGTTCATACTTATGGCTAGGCACATATTACTGAACACGTGAGTCTTAATCTTCCCTTTCTTCTATGAGATGTTTGTTCTTTTTAAAACGCATCTTACAGAGAGAAGACAGCCATGGGCCGAAAGCCTGGAAACACAAGCCACTTTGCTACTTTGCTTGGCCACAGCTCTGCTCACGTAGCCCACTAAGAGGCAGGTAAACTTAGTATTTGCCCAGGAACAACCCCAGACATTCCATTTTGTTCTTTATTCTTCACATCTACCCTGGGTTGGAGCAATCTACACTGCCAGCTATGAACTTGTGAGCCACATCAGCCTCACACAGTGACTTCCTCCCTAGAGCAACTGATGTTTGGAGGAGCGACAGGAGAGACACACCTGATTTTTTTCTCAGGGCCCACTATTTGATGGCTTCATTTTTTCTTCCAGGGGTAGAGACTAATTCAATGCTCTCCAGACACCTCACAGAACTGGCTCGTCAAAGAAATGAAAGATAGCTGAATTTGAGTGAGCTCTGCAGGGAACTCTCCTAGAGGAGAGCAGGTGTCATTTCAGAAAAGTCGAAACAGCTCTAACACTGCAGGAGGAAGGAGCTATGGAGACATGAAAATGGGTAAGTTAGGCTGGATACAGCCACTTCAGCAACCACTAGAAAAGTCTTGCTCCCAAGAGACTTGTAAGAGTAACAAATCCTAGAGGGGACCCACTGGCTCTCAGTCAAAGCTACAGCCCCCTCTTCTTGCACAGCCAGGATTCTAGAAGAAGGAAAGAAGTGTTTGTCCTCATGCCTTCAGCTTTTTCCTACTTTGCTGATTACTTTTACTTATTGTCATCTATTTGAAAGGAAGAGTGACAGAAGGAGAGAATGAGAGAGACAGAAGGCAGGGACAGAGATTTTCCTTCTGCTGGTTCACTCTGCAAATATCTGGAACAATTAGTGGTAGGCCAGGCCAAATCCAGGAACCAGGAATTCAGTCTAGGTCTCCCAAGTGGTCGGCAGGGATTCAACACCTGAGTCATCTGCTGCTGCCTCCCAGGGTGCATGTTAGCAGGAGGTTAGATCAGATTCAAAGGTGAGACTCAAACACAAGGACCTGATGTGGGATGCAGGAACCTAAGCAGCATCTTGACTGCTCTACCAAATGTCCACTGTTCTTGCAACTTTGTCATTGGCAACGACCCCTGCTATCATTGTTCTGAAACACTGCCAGCATCATTCTGAAAGCTGGAGACAAGTCCATTGTTAGCCCTGCCATAGCCCAGCTCCTTCAGTGCACCTAATCAGACTTTTCCACACTGTGTGGACCTTTCTTTCTCCTGAATTCTTCTAGCACTCATACTCTACCACCCACGCATAAACTCTGTGGCTTTATTGATCATTTCGCATCCCTTCTTGTAATGAGTGAAAGGATTATTAAATGTTTGCAATCTTCTTGGTTCCATGCAAGATTCTCCAAATTTAGTAACAGGCAGAACACTTGCTTCAAATGAATAGCTTTCTTATTTTCTAATTGAAAATCTGGTTTGCATGGGTCCAAAAGTCCATGTGCTAAAATGGTGGGGCAGAATATTTTAAGACATGAGCTGTGTCTGAGCTTCTTTGAGGTCCTGCTGCTCCTGTGTCCTGGACCATGCTCTCTCATGCTAGAGCCACTGGGGTCCACACTGACTGTTGGGAAAATGCATGCTTCCAAGAAATGTCTTCCAGGGCATTGGCTTTATTCTGCAGAAAGTCATCTACACATTATTGACACATGAGACCAAGCAATACTGCCAGAGTGGAAGAAAAACTTGAATTAATTTCTAAGACAAAGCTTGAGTGCAACTTCATCTCAGTAGATCACTCAGACTACAGCAGCGCTATGCCTTCTCACCAAAAGCACAGGCCAGGCCATTTTTAGGTCCAGGTTCTGCTGGTCTTAGTCATCCTGGGTTCCTGTTTGAGCTCACCACGCTTCTACTCCTGTAAGAATGGCAGGAAGTAAGCTCTTAATAAAACATGTCTAGCCATACATTTCTTCCAAATTCACAGGAGCCACAGAAGATCGAAATAAAATATTTTTCTCAGTGGAGGTGTAAGGGACAGAAGAGGTCATTCTAGCACTGGATGAGCTGCCAACGAGAGGGGTGTTTGACTTTGCCACAGTGGGTGTCAAGCCAGCCATGGCCCCCTCCTCGATGCCAGGGAATAGGAAGGAAAGCAAGGCTCAGGAAAAGAAGAAAGCATAGAAGATTGAAACAGGTGGAATGAAATAGCACTGGTGATGGAACAGAGCGACCATAGCAGGTCAAAGAGCCAAGGCTGAGAAATAGCAAACACTCTGAAGGAAAGGAAGCCACAGGTCGTATTTTCCCTTCAAACTGTGAACACCTAAGGAAGTAAGCAGTTAGCTTTTTGCTTCCTTTGGGCTTTGTTTTTCTTCTGCTTTTGTGCCTCATAAAATACAGTAGCTCTGGTGAAACCTATATGTCAGCAAGGAAAGACAAAACCTGGATTATCCACTTTGGCAAATGAGCCCCTCTCAGCAGCTCCCAACCACAAAGCAAGCACCCTCTCTTGTTGCAAGAAACCCCAGCCAAAACCAAAATTGCTTCAACAACTTGGCCAAGAAAAACTAGAGTTAACACGATTTTTGTTTTTTAACTTCCTACGTTGATAACTTTCAAGTTATGGCAAAGTCCCTTTTAAAACTGGGGCTCTTGAATAAAAGGCTTGGTTTCGGTTTCGGTATGAAGAGAGACTTACTGCTGGGCACCATTTGTGCAGCATAAGCCTTGGGATCCCTGTGTTGTCTCTTTGTGGGATTACACTGTCTCGAGAAAGGGGAGTGGCTCATCCCCCTTCTCCACATGTTCAGCCAAGAATGCCCAGGGAGCTGTCTCCTTGGATCACACATCCTGGGTGTGTTAGGACTTCTGGATATTGTAGAGTTTGCCCAGGCTGTCAATGTGCCTGGCAGAGTTTGTTTTTTCAAGGAATAACATGAGAATTCTTCTGGGTGCTAAGCCTTGGTTTTAAAGTTAGTAGCAGGGGCTGTGAAGGGCCCTGTAAAGTATAGCATGGGAGAAGGGTGGGAGAGTGAGGCAGCATCCAGCCCTCTGCTTGCATGTCAGACACTAAATAGTCACACCCTGGGAGGGTCTTAGGAATCACCTAGGCCATGACTGTCATTATTCAAAAGAGAAACCTGTGAACAGGCAATGGGGTGCAGCACGTTGAGCCGCCATTTGAGTCCTGCATCCCATGTGGGCACTGTTTCCAGTACCATCTACTTCACTTCCAATCCAGCCACCCTGCTAAGATGCCTGGGAAGCAGCAAATGATGGCCCAAGAACTTGGAATCCTACCACATTCATGAGAAGCTGGGCAAAGTTCCAAGGCTCCTGGCTTCAGCCTGGCCCAGCCCGGGTTGTTGCAGGCATTAGGGGAGTGAACCAGAGGACAGATTTATTCTATCTCCATGACTTACAATAAATAAAATCAATGTTGATTAGAAAATAACTAAATAAAATTTAGCCAGAAGAAGTAAAATTTACATAGACACTTGAAATGTATGTAGACATCAACCAAATAAAAGAGATTGCATTAGAAAAAGTAAAAACTGAGTTTCAAAGAAGTCAACCAACTTCCTGAATTTCAACAACAAGCTACTTGTGAGGAATAGGTACAGAGATTAATGTGGTTCTTGCCTTTGAAGAAGAATATTTTCAATGTGTCAGTCACTTTTCCAGACACATTGCATAATCTATCTTTTTTAAACTTCAAAAACCTATAGGGTAGGTAATATCCCCATTTTATGGCCCTATTTTATAAAAATGGGTATTGGCTGTGGAAGGGAAATTAAATTTGAAACCACGCCTGTCTGCAAAGCCTGTGCCTTTTCCTTGATACACTTGATGCCCATTTTGACCTCAGCAGAATCCTGGCTTCTTGCCCTACAAAATAATCCAAAGGGCCAATAACTGGGTCGTTCTGCCTTACAGAGGGTGGTGAGCAGAACAATGGCTACTCTACGCATAAGTAACAATAGAAGTCAATGTTTAGGTTTTCCCTGGGATAAGTATCTCATACCTTGTGGTTGGTTGTAAATACATGCTCTGAGTTCACAATAACTCATTTCCTTTAATGTGCCTATGGGGAGCATCATTAGAGTACAGATATAGATTCAATAGACTGACCAGCAGTGAGCCAGAGCTGTTTCATTGCTGTAAGCCCCAAGTAACGCTCAAGCTTTAATTCCACAGATCACACTTGGAACTGCAAGCATTTAGACCCTCTGACTCACTCCAAATCAAAAATTATTAATGGCTGGGATGCCTTGTAGTTTTAATTTTACACGAAACTGACCCTCAAATGAGTTCTGGTCATCTGGCTGGAAATTTTTCCTCTTTCTAGTGCAATAAGCCACAGCTCACACTTGGTATTGTATCTTCTTTGGGGCATAACTGGCTCTGCAAAACAAACAAACAAAAAACCATGAGTGCTCTTATAAATTCCACAAGGAAATGCCATCCCTGTGCTCTCAGGTACATTTGTAGCTGCACATAGAAATTTTTTTTTAATGTTTATTATGTTATTTGAAGGCAGAATTACAGAGAAGGGAAGAGGGAGAGACAGAGATCTTCCAACAGCTGATTCACTCCCTGCAAGGCTGTAATGGTCAGGGCTGGACTAGACTGAAGTCAGGAGACATCATCTTCATCCAGACCTCCCACATGGGTGCAGGGACCCAGGCACTCAGGCTGTCTTCTGCTGTTTTCCTAGGCACATTAGCAGGGAGCTGGATTGGAAGTGGAACATCTACAATTCGAACTAGCATCACTGGCAGTGAGGACTGGTCAGTCCTACTTTCTCTTCACCCTTCAGTGAACATCACACAGCAATGACTCCCCACACTTCTAATGTGCACCCATGTTGCACATTTGCCTTGAAAGATCCTTATACTGAATTATTCTTTGCGTTGATGCATTTTCATCCCCCCAACTCCTACCCCAACCCCTACTGGGCCTGCAATCAGGAAAGATTCTTTTATGATTAATATTGAGTTAATACATTAATTTCTTCCATATGAGCATGATGGGATTCTACATCAATATGCAAGAATTCACATCATGGTGTATACAAGGATAATTTGGAATGCATGTAAAAGCATGTGATAAAGCATAAAACCTTCTGCAAACATAAGGCAATATTAGTGTGATTTGAAGCATGTGTTTCTACTGGTAATGAATAAAGACAGGATCACAAAGAAACGGTAGATGGACTTTAACTGTAATTCACACTCATTGCATGTGTCGTTCAGTCTTCCTTGAATTATAAGTCAATCAACTTAGACTCTCTCCTGGGCCAGGAAGTGGAGGAAAGAGGAAGCCGTTGGGAAGGATCTACAAACCTAATGCAAGTGTCATGTGACAACTCCAATTTTAAAAAGCTCGGGTGGTCAGATACAATTTAATGAAATCAGGGCAGCTATTTCATGGGCTGAAAGAGGCAGTGAAAATGAATGGCATTCACAGCAGGACACCAAATAACATCCATGTGCTTGTCAGAATATACTCAGGTCTCCATATGCACAGCGTTGTCATGTTGCTGAGTCAGGAAGGCCACCACTTGCTTGCCTCCAGCCTTCCCAGACACTATTCTCCTGACCCTCCTTCCTTCCTCACTACAGTGTCTCCATAACCAGTGGCATGGAGTGGATTCTGGGCCTGAGTCCTTTGTATATTTCTCCTTGTTAGACCTTCAACAGTTTGTCTTAGCGTCCCTCCTTTCCACAACATACATTCTTTAAGGTGTATTTTGAGTTGTTTCTGGATTGAATGACTAATTTCTCATTTATTTATCATTGGCATCTCAAATTTAATATCTTAAGCTGATGCCATGTTCCCTGGCTAGACTTAGCCATGCCTTGTCTTTCCTAACTTAGAGAAGAGTGCCACCCCGCCACCCAACCCCAAGGAAATGAGAGACTGACAGAGGCCAGTCTTTATGATGCTTCAAGGCAGCATTTGCTAGCATTTAACCAACATTGTAAGCATTGCCTCTCTGATCTTATCACAATAAAATCCTGTGTCTCAGGATACCCCCTGATTTAAGGTAAGTTAAGGTCATTAATTACTCCATCTCTCCTGAAGAGCAATGTTAGACACCATCTGTGATCACTTGCTGATTTAGTTTACCGATGATGCCAAAACAGAGAAGTGGGCATCTTAAACACCATAAATGTGTTGTTAGTAACTTTGAAGATTAGAATCCCCAAATCAAGACACTTTCAGGATGGCTTTCTTTTGAGGGCTGAGGGAAAGAAACAATTCCCTGTCTCTCTTTCTCTCTCAGTTGCTAGAGAGCCACTGGACATCCCTGGCCTGGTAGAAGCAGCACTCTAATCTCCATCTTCATTGTCACATGACATTCTCCCTGTAGGTATGCCTCTATCAAAATTTCCCTTTTATAAGAACACCAGTCAATAAGGTTTAGGAGCCTATGATAATCTAGCATGACTACTATAACAACTATTACATCTGCAATGATCCTATTTTAAAGTAAGTTCACACTTTGAGAGACTTCGATGTGTAGATTCAAGGAGGACACAATTTAAATCTTTCACATTCAGTTTTGGTTATGTGGTAATCTCAATACCTCTATCCTTTTTTTAAGCACTTCATCTAGCACATTGTGACAACGCAGCACCTTCAACTACAGTCAATAATCTCCCTGAGTGAAGTTCTGGTCAACACAGTTTTCACCGTATCATGTCATTTTCCATGATATTTCACCAACTCTTCTAGATTGCTTCTACGACAGGAAAGATATCAAGTTCGGCCTGGGAGTCTCTTAGACTTTCACTGCTCTGATTTTTGTCTCTTAAATCATTCTTACATTCATGTCTGCCATTAGGGCCTAATTCAGGTGCTCGTGACATCTAGCTTTAATCCCAATAGCTTAACTCACTTTTCTCCTTTGTTCTGGTTAAATTCTGCTTCTCTGTCATTTTGCTCTTCACTGCACCTTGCTACCAGGAGCCTCTCTCTACAGTGCACAGCCAACAAGCCATTACCCCCATTTAAAGACAGAGTCTGTCTGCTTCAGTGTTGAAGTGTTTTGTTGCACTCCCAGGGTTCCGTGTGACCTCACTCCCACCTGTCTTCCTGCTGTCATGTGATCCTCTCTGTGCCTGCCTTTGCATGCTGACTTCCCTCTCTCACTGATGCACTTCAGCCAATTGTTTTCCACCTGTGTTTCTATTCATCTCTTAAGACTCAGCTCATGGGTGAACTTCCCTGGACCTGCAAACTCGTCTGTGCTAGATCCATAAAACTTCACACCACATTCACTGTAAATCAATCCACTTTTTACCAGTCTGAGATGACAAGAAGTCCATGCCCATTTACGCCTCAAACAAGCCCTCTCTCCTCATTGTTGGATATGTATCTTGGCACAGATTATTTAACATTTTGAAGCCCAAGAGTTTCTCCTCTATGCATGCATGCACATAATGAAAGTACTTGCTCAGAAAGTTGTTGTAAGTATTAATCATGAACACAGAAAATTTGAGGGAGGGGTCACACACTTATATCTACATATATCTGCAGTAGATGGTCAATAATTTTGTAAATGAATGGACAAATTGTGAATTGGGTAAAAATGCTAAGCTAAGTAAGATCATTTTTCAAGAGATCACCAAACAAGCAACCTCAGCCCTTGAAATCATGGCTGAAAACAAACAAAAAAAAAAATGCAAAGAAAAGGGATGTTCCAAAAACTATACAGAAATACATGTACTTAAAGAAGTTATAAAGTATTAGTTCTGGATTAGACCTTAGCAAGTTTAAGTTCAGTCTCTTCTTGTGTATATGATGAAAAGGAGCTGGCTCTTAGAAGGGATTTCCTCTTCCTTTATATGTAATTTTTAGAAGCCTCCTTGTCTGGTTTCTCAAACAAAGCACATTAATATGGTGTAAACTTGGAAAGGAAGAGTTGAGAGAGTCATGCATACCTCTGGGAAGTTTTAAGAGATGAAGGCTGTCCTGGTGTCAGGAACACTGTACAGGCAGCAAACATAAACACTGAAAAAGCACCAGACTGGTCAACAGACTCAAGCATGGGCAAGATTGTACAACACTTTGCAAAAACAAGATGTACAAGAAGTTCAAGTCTCTTTTGTTCAAAAATAATTTATACTGGAGAATCTCATACCACATGTTTATTAGGAATTCAAATCTTGAGCTGTCATCCTTACACCACATTTTGTGGCTGTGTCAAAGGTTTCAAGACAATAGGTTTTGACAATAGTGTCGAAACATTGGAACAAGTAGCGAGTGAACATCTGAGCCAGTTGCACCTATAAGTTATTGAGGAGCTCTCTGCGGCTGCCTAGCTCCCCACTCTCAGCCCTGTCTTGTTACCGGTTCTGATCTAATGAGCTAATCTTGGAGGCTAGAGATCTTCCTGAATGCTATGCTGGGCCCCATTGGCCGAGTTGCAGTATTTGACCACTTATTTCTTTCTTTCACTTTTTTAAAAAGTTTTTTATTTTTATTTTTGATGGTGTTTATATAGTTGGTCAGGGTGGGAAGAATCGAGGGTTAGGGGAAAGTGGGTGAGATCATTATTTCCAAATTTTCGTTTTCTTTTTCTTCTTCCTGTATGCAGGGGGAGGGGCAGACAAGTGAAGAAGCCACATCCAGCTTCCCAACAACCCCTGTACTCAGGGATGGGGAGCATCCACCCAATATCAACCCAGGGTCCCCGATATGGAGCATGCTCCAAGGATTCTGCTTAAGTGGTTTTGATAATTCTGAAATGCTGTTGACCTCACTGATCCAAGGATGAGGAAATTCTTCCAATGTCCATTGGCTTACACAGTTGACCATCTTAGAGTCTCCATTCACCCAGACATTTGCTGTCATCATGTAGCTGGGGTGGTTATCCAATTTGTTCTGCCCTCCTTTCTCTGCTATCTACCAGATGTCCTCTGCAGGCCACAATTGGCTGCCATATCCACCACGTACATCTGGGCATGCTGTCCACTGCTATGTCTTTTCTACCAAGGAGACTCAATTCTGGCACATGCAGTCTACAGTCAGTCCACCAATCCTGCAATTCTCCCCTTGGTTGGAGTTCTGAATCTAGGATTTCAATTGGGGGGATCCCCAAAGAGACCTCATCTGAGGTGATCCCAGACCTGACTTGTGTGTGCTTGGCAGTACAGGGTCTGTCTCAGTTCATCACACACATCAACCTACGCAAACACTGGTAATTGCAATGACTGGGTCAGTTCTGTCTCCAGTCCCATCTTTTATGCAACCCAACGGATGCTGGGGCCCAGACCAACTCAGCCCACTACACACTCAACCCTAACACAGACCAGTGGGAACTGCAGCCTAGTCAGAGTGACCCCTAATAAGCCCAAACAAGCCCACCCTGAGCCCTGGTTCCTGTGTTTGCTAGTATGTACCGCAGATTAGTCCAGTCTATCCCACATCCCAGTCAGCTCTCATATACATCAATGAGCATTGGAACATCATGCAACCCAACCAACCCCACTAACCAGCCCACACTCATGTTGGCGGGTGCCACCATTTGTCTACCCAGGCCCACCCCCAGCCCTGGTTCTCATGCTCGCCAGTGGGAGTTGCAGCCCCTCAGAGGGGTGCCCACAGTTTCCCTACTGGACCAACTCCCAGTCCTGGATCTTGTACTCTGCAGGTGGTTCTGCAACATAGCTTGACAGGATTTGTCCCAAGTCCCAGCACTTGCCAGCCAATGCTGTGACAAAGCCCAACCAACATGTACTTATCCAGCGCATGAATGCAGCAGTGGTTACAGCTGGTTAGACAAGCCTGGCTCTCCCCCTAACCCAGTTCACCTTCAGGCCAACAGGTGTTTTAGCCCTGTCCGGCCTGGTCTGCCCCAGTCATAAATCTCACTCTTGCCAGTGAAAGCAGTGGCCCAGCAGGATAGCCTGTGCTGCCCCCTACCAAGCTTGTACCCCTCCAACTGGGTTTCATGCATATTAGTGGGTGCTGCATTAAGTCTGACATGTCTCACCTCACCTCAGCATTTGCTGACAGTTGCTGTAACCTGGTGTCCCCCAGTCTGTGTTCGATTACAGTTCATGCTGGTGGGTGCTGCAGCCTAGCCCAACCCAGCCAGACCCCAGTCTGGGCCCTGATGTGGACTGGCCCTGATTGCTATGACCCAATCTGGCCTGTCCTGCACCCTGTCCTGATTCTTAGATATGATATAGGCTGTTATTAACTGACCTAACCTGGCCCAATCACAGACCTGAGCCACACATATGCTGGCAGGTACTACAAACTGGCCTGGTCTGAGCTGTTCCCAGCCTTGGTTCTTGTGCTCCCCTTCAGGGAGTTCCTCAAGCTCCTCTATCAGGGTCTCCTCCCAGTGGCAGATCTCACACACACTGATGGATCCTTAGCCCAGGTGGACTTAGTCCATCTCCTGTCCTGACAGAAACAGAGGCCTTAACCAACCTGCCCACACCCGTTCAAGTTCTTACTATGGGTGTTACAGTATAGACACACCTGGTCCATGCCCAGACCCAGCTCTCGCATGGTTCAGCTGGGAGCCCAGCCCATTCCCTGGCTCTCAAGAGCACCAGTGGGTGCTTTAGTCTAGCCAAGTTTGGTGTTCTCCAGACTCAACACCCCTATTCTGGCTCTCAGCTGGGGCATCCTCTTAGCTCCCCAACCAGGTCTGCTCCCAGCCACAGATCTTGCACATGCCAGTGATTGTTCTGACCCAGCTTGGCATAGCCCATCCCCCATCTTGGCTTTGCCATCAGGTGCTACAGCCTGGCCAGTCCTGGCCCACCCCCCAGTCACAACTGCTCCCATCCCTGGTTCCTACAAACTGGTAGGTGTGATAGCCTAACCCAACATTGTCTGCACTCCAGCTTGGCTCTTGCACATTCCAGTGTGCTAAGCTTTGGTCTGACCCTACCTGAACTGCCCACCTCCAAAACCAACCCACACAGTTGCCAGCAGGTAGAACTACCTTGACTAGCCTGACCGATACTCAGGCCTAAATCCCATCCTTACCATGGGAGTTTCCCAAGTTCCCCCACCAGGCCCACTCCCAGACCCAGCTCTCCCAGGTGACAGCAGGTGCTAGGTCCTTGCCCAGCATAGTCTGCCCCCTCCATTCCTAGCCTATGCATGAGCTGGTGGATCCTGCGGCTTGGCCCATCCCAAACCCTATTCTTGGGTGTGCCTGTGTGTGCTACAGCCTACATCCATGGGTGTCCATGGGCTTTGCCCAATGCCAATGGTCCCCCAGTTTGCCTGACCCAAGCCCTGTCAGATGTTTTCAGGGACTCACCAACCCAAATCCTAGTGAAAAGGCATGGCAGAAGACCCGGGCCAGTCAACTCTGGTCCCACCAGAACCTCCCCACCCATGGTGCTACCCAACCCTTGGTCATTTTATTCTAACCCTGGGATGTCTGCTTTTGTTTGCTTGTGCCTTCTCTTCTCCCCACTAAATCCCCACCCTTTTCTTACTTGCAATTCTCATTTCATCTGTCTCTGCCCAGGGTACATTTATTTTTAATTTGGAAAGTTATCCTTCTCCTTTCATATACCTGTCCCCCAAATTCTGTTTCTTTTACCCATTCTGAAAATCCTCTGAGTTGTTCTTGGTCTTTGGAACTCATACACCAGGAAATGTGCAGGCTGCTTTGGACTTCCAACATGTCATTCCTTCTCAGGAAAAGTGAAACAAGGAAAGCTAACCCTGCTAGGAATGAGGAAAGGTAAATAGAAAAATGCAAGGAGATAAGAACACACAGAAGTTTACAAAATGTTGCTGCAATATGTACATGACATGTTCCAGACCTGCTGATGTGCATATGATAGTCAAAAGAGAATTCAGTTTTGGTTATTCAGAATACCCATAGCTGTTCAATAGCTTATTTTTAGACATCTTAAGGCAATAAAAGTCATATTGCTCCAATGCAGCTGTTGCATGGGACATACAGCAGTCTAATTTTTATCCAAGAAAGACATTTTCTATAGTCAAGGCAATTTTTAAAATGCAAATTGTCATAGATTTAGGAAGGATTAGCATTCTGAGAATACTAAATCTGACCCTGCTTGGCTCTATTTGATTTAATTAACAGCCTCTGAAACTAATAGTAAGTGGGACACAGGCTAGAAAGATCCAGCATAATATTCATGTTAGCGGCCAAATCAAGATGAAGAAAGGCAAGAGGTTTCTCTGGCGTGTGTGGAAGACAAAGATCCGGCCTGTGCAAGCGAGTGCTTCTGAGGGGAGGATGAGCAATAACCCTTGGAGCGGGAAGCCCTTATTTTCAACCTCAGCCTGAAGGGTTTTGTAGCCTGAGGCTGGATCTGCCAAAACTGTCAGGTCCACTTCTCAGTGAGTAGCACAGGGGATGCTGAGACTGGTGATGCTGAGCTGCAGAGTGCTAGGGCCAGATTGTGGGTCTCTGGCTTGGCTGCTCTGCTCCCCCTAACCAGGATGAAGGTGGCAAGGTTACTTCAAAACATTCAGGAGAAATGTAATTAAAATTTTTGAAACAGGAGAATCAAGATGGCGGAATAGGGTAAGGACACGCTTAAACGGACGGAAAAACATTTAATCAGGATGAAGCAGAGAGGACACATTCCAGGAAATAGGAGAGGACTGAACAACAGCACAGGGGTACCTGGAGACTGACAGACACAGGAAAGCAGTGGACACAACGGTGTGGTGTTGCAGTGACTGATACTCCAGTGGCATTCAGCTAACAGCGATCTGAACTCCATCAGTAGCTGGAATGCCACCAGCAACCAGATGGGAAGGGACTTTCACTGGGACCTTGGGAGGTGAGCCCAGACAAAGAACTGTCCATCCTGCTGGTCCATTTGATTTGAGCAGCAGCAGAGACAGAGCAGCAGATCCCAGATGGACAGTGCGAGAACAGGGTGGATTTCACAGCCCAGTCAGCCCCCTAGAGCTGAATTGGGAGCCATTTTGCATAAGGAGGCAAAGGCAAGGGAAAGGACTGAGCATACACTGAGCTCACTGAGCTGGGAGTGAACTCATTTCTGACTCAGTGAGCTGCAGCAACGTGGCATTCTACAGGTTCCACCCAAGACAGGTCTGGATAATCCTCAGACCTGACGGCCAGCAGATCAAGAACTACAGTAGTGGTACATCAGGCGTCATTTTGTACACTGTAGCAATAGCTTTAGGACTGCAGGGACAACAGTGAACTGCGCATGTGCTGAGCTCGCAAGAACTCACTGAGTTCCGTGGATTGCACTGGTCCTGCAGGAAAATAATACCGACTGTGGCATCGTACGGGCACCCAGACCTAATGTCCAAAAGGTTCCAGCAAGATCAGCACCACCAACAACCTAACTATATAGGACACCTGGTGTCTCTCTAATCCTGGGACCTACTTCAACCGGAAGGGGGAGAAAGGTTGCAGAGACAACAGTGCAGCCTCAGCACAGTATCACAGGAGGTGGACAGTGGTTTGCCAAGAGCTGGGGCTACAGAGACCACGGTGGAAATCTGACATAAGAACCCAGACCTGGAACTCGCTGGAGGTTGTGGCACAATTGGCTGTAAGCAAAGAGTTGTGCACCAACTGCAATAAGTAAAATCGCAATGTAGACCTGTGAGTGACACAGCTTAGAAACCTGCCCCAAGGAGAAGAATCTGCTAACCAGAAGTGCAATGACCAAGAGCAAAAGAAGAGACAAAAGCACAATGAATGTTACTGAAAACTCCCCTGCAAAGGAGCAAAACGCTATGCCAAGCTCAGAGTTAACTGAGGAAGACAAAATTTGATGAAACAATTAAAGTATCAACCTAAAACATCAGGTTGTAGTACCTACTGGTAAATACAAGAACCAAGGCAAGGAGCAGCCAAAACCAGGGCAGGTTATAATATCTGCTGCCATACATGTGGGTTAGGACTAAGGGTGTGCCACACCGGACCAGTTCATTACATTTACTGGCAGATTCAAGAACCAGGATGAGGTGCAGGAGGAGCCGGTTTGGGTTGCAGCACCAGCCAGTTCACACTGGAGCCTGAATGGGGAGCTGATTGGCAAAAGTAGGCTGCAACAACAACCAGCATAACTTATAACTCACTGGGTGGGACACAAAGATTAGTTACTCCTCACTGGGGTATTGAAGATTTCTCTGCACACCCCTCCTAAAACTGTTCACCTAAACTGTCGACATATGTATTGTTAGAGTTATAGAGTTAGACTACCCAAAAAATGGCCAGGTTCAGCAAAATCACACTTTAAAACTATAAACTGCTAAATACTAAAATTAAAATAGACATGAGACAGCTGAATAGTAATCTATAGCCATTTTAAGGTGTATAGAACTCGGTTGTATATAAACTAAAAATTGAAATGTCAATGTAGAAGTCGCAGGATGTGGTTCAGAACTTGCATTCTTTTTTTTTCTCTTTTAACATATTGGTTACTCAATACCATGTCAACTAATTCCATAACATTATAAATTGTTACTGATATAATGTCAGGGCTTTTAATTGATCGGGATGATACACTGCTGGCTCTTCCTTCAGACCAGAGATGGTCTCCTCGAGAATCTGTTGAACTTATCTGGACAATAAGATGCTGGACTTTATGCTTGGTAGATGCTTGCAATGAAAGAATCTCAATTGAATTTGAACTGTGGTAATGCAACAAGGTGGAGGAATCCACCATCGGGGGGGGGGGGGGTGTTAGGGGAGGGGTGGGGGCAAATCCCAGTGCCTATAAAACTGTATCACATAATGCAATGTAGTCAATTAAAAAAAATACAACCAGCATAAACTGGAACTGGGGGCAGGTTGGATTGAACTAGGCTGAAGCACCTACTGGTGGATGCAGAGGTAAAATGAGCTATGCCAGCCTGGGGACTGTGGGTGCCAGGTCTGTGAGCTCCAGGGACAGAGGATCCCTTCAGAACCCCTGCAAGGTGGGTGCTAGATCCGTGAGTCCCAGGGGTGGGAGGTTTGGTGAGACTTGGGTTGCTTGGTCCAGGTCCTGGGGCCCACCTGCATGGTGGGTTTGAGTCTGTGGGCTAAAGGGGCAGAGAGTTCAACATGGCCTGGGTCATCTCGCTCAGGACTTTCATCCCACCTGTGAGGTGAGTGCAGGATCTGTGAGCCCCAGGGGTAGGGAGTCCAAAGAGGCCTGGCTCACCTTGCCCAGGTCCTAGGGCCCACCTGTGTGGTGGGTGTTGGGATCATGAACCCCAGGGATTGGGGGTCTGGTGGGGCTCGGGTTGCCTGGCCCAGGTTGCTTGGGCCCACCTATAGAATGGATGCCAAATACATGAGCCCTAGGGTTGGGGATCCAGCTGTGCCCAGGTCACCTGATCTGGATCCACGGGACCACCTATTAGAGCTAGTCCTCCTCAGTATAAAGGATGGAATGCTAGACAGCAGACCATGGTGCAAATAGAGGATATGGTAGCCTACTGGGGCCTGCAGAAGACATCTGGTATCATAACAGAGAATGGAGAACAAAACATATGGACAACTACCCCAGCCAAATGATAACAGCAATTATCTGGGCAAATGGGGACTCTAAGGACGACTGTGTCAGCCAGTGGACATTGGAAGGGATTCATCATCTATGGATTGGCAAAATCAACAGGACTTCAGAACTATCACATCCACCTGGGCAGAACCCTCGGAGCATGGGCTGCATTGTGAACCTGGGTTGATGTCGGTGGCCTTTGCCCATCCTCAGGTACTGGGATGGTTGGGAGGCTGGTTAGCCTCTCCCCTTACTTTCCCCCACCTTCCTCCACCAGAAATGGGAGGAATACATAGAAAGTTCGGAAACAATGATCACACCCACTTTTCTTTAACCCTAGATCCTTCCCACCTTGATCAGCTGTGTAAACATCATTTAAAATTTAAAAAACAAAAGTTAATTATAGAACAAGAACTCACTCTTCTAAAACCAGGAGCTCATCAGATAATTCAGAGTCCCTGGATCAGAGCTCCTGACACATGTCATTACTTGTAATTCCAGTTTGAAAAAATATTAGTTGAATAACTTGTGCATGTTACCTACTTTCTGATCAAATGTTTTGTGGTATAGCCTAAGGAGCCTCTAGCTCTGCTTCTCTGGGACTCTACATTCCAGGTTTAGAGGCTTATTTGCACTGCCTGGACAGGTTATCAGGTACTCTGTATCCTGGTGTTTCTGCCAGTGAGATCCTCGCTTTCCCTGATAGTCCTCTATTCAACTAAATTCCTATTCCTCCCACTTGATGCAGGTGAAGTATTTTCTCCACTGTGATGCCTTTGGAGAGTGGGCACCATGTCCCCTAAGGTCCCGTTTATATATTTTCTAAATACTCATATCATCTTGCAAGATGTATCTATGAAAGGAGACATAGCAAAGGTTTAGAAGCCAATGCATTTGGAGCCCTGTTTATGTACTTGGCTCTATAGCACTGGACAAATTCCATAACCTCTTTCAAGAGTCAGTTGCCTCATCTCTAAATTGTGGAGAGACCTCCTTCGCAGGAAGTTAAAATGATATAACAATGTATTTGTGCACAGTGCCTATTATGTATGGGCGTGCCACCAAAGCATTGCTTATTGTGTTGTAATTAGCGGGTTTCCACTCTTCATCTATGTAAGCCTCAAGTTTTTTTTAATGCTGCTTGCATTTTTTAAAAAGATTTATTTCTTAGCCCCTTATTTTAAAGGCAAAGCAAGAGAGAAGGAGATATTTTAACTCCCCAAATGGTCAAAACAACCAGGTTTGAGACAGGCTGAAGCCAGGGACCAGGAAATCCATTCAAGTCTCCCACATGGTAGAAAGTGCCCAAACACTTGAATCATCACTTACTGCTTTCTCATGTCCACTAGCAGAGAGCTGGATCTAAAGCAGAAGAGTTGGCACTCTGACACAGGATGTCAGTGTTGCATGTGGTAGCATGCTTACCATATCTCAGTGTTGACTCTAGACCTCACCTCAAGAGCCACCATATTATTTTGTATTCCTAATTCTTAGCAAAGTGGCTGACACAGTATGTACTTAATCAACAGCCTGAATATATCATTAATTAGCTACTTAATCATTAGAAACATCAAAGTGTTCTGCTTTTAGGGTGGTTTAAATCTCTGAAACAAAGCAGAAATAAGCTAATCAACACACTAGGACAATATGTCTCTGAATGCCAACAGGAGCACAACACCATGGGATGCAAGGCTGGCCCAAGGGGCTCAGAAGGCTCCCAGGGGCAGTGCGAATGAGCACCTGAGGAAAGGTCATGAACTAAATAAGAAAAGAAAAAGCAGGCAAAGCACTGTAGGATTAACATGCATGAAGACTCAGAGCTCTTTCAAGATGGGCAAGACCGATGCGTATTTGAAAGCACCGGATGCACACTCCATGGAAGAGGAAAAGCATTTGATTCTGGCAAGGAGCAGAAGCAGAATGAGAAGAGGCCCAGTCATCAGAGGCAGCCAGAGCCCAGGAAAAAGCAGTGGATTACCTAGTAGGACAGAAGCACAGCATTTCATTTTCTGAGACAAAAGGAAATGGGTAAAGAACAGATTGAGAGACCACACACACACACACACACACAAACACTATGGAAGCAGGAAGCATATGAGAAAATAATGTGATGTATGGACTTGATTTTCTTAAAGATGTATGAAGCAAATCAGCTGAGAAATTAGGAAGAGGTTAGAAAGGAGCAACTATCAGAGGGTCAAGAAAACAGTTTATACCATCCAGTGTCAAATCTAAGCACCACCATTAGTCTAATAGACAGTCTTGGGAGAAATCCTTAAAATTCTCAAGACCCAGTTTCCTCATCAATAAAATCAGCTAGCGTTGTAGGGAGGGATCAAGTTTAACTAGCCTGGACTCCACTAAGTACTATAGCAGCATATTCTATGAATATCATCTCTATTTAATAATATCATTGTGATGTTTTATTAATCATAATAACGTTGTTATTATTATTATCATTATTAGAGGAATCGTATAGATTCTAGAACATGGTTGGACTAGCTAATGCAGGAAGTTTCATGAAAAATCTACAGGAAATTGGTATTGAATGTAAACAAACAAAAATGACAATGCATATAATGGACATAAACTGAGAATACCTGGTTTGGTCCTGTAGCTTTTCTCTAATAAGCACAGTATGGAGGCAGACAACAGAAAAAGTGGGTCTTTCTCACTGGGGATTTGAGTGAAAACACTGTAGACCACAAGCAAAGTTAAGAGCACAGGATTCTAGGGCAGTGATGAGGACATTAAAGTAGCCAAATACTGAGTCCCAGCTGGGCATGGACTCAAATGAAGCTGAGCGTGGGCTAATGGACTGATGAAGAGTCTAGAGAGTAATTCTTATCCATTTATTAAGGCTAGAGTTAATGGCTTTTAAGCTGTAGGATAGTCACTCTCTACTGGAAGTGTCTATTAAAGTTGGCAGTGAGAACCAGAAGGTTATTTGGCTTGGAGTAGCTCTGAGATATTATTCTAAGCAAAGGAATGTCTCAGAAATAGATGATACAAGTATTCCAGACTTTCACACTATCCATGTTCAGTTCCTTTTCCCATCACATATCTAAACCCACAAACAAACATCCTGATGGAGCATAAGGTCACTCGTGGAGAAACTGGCAGTCAAGTCCTGATCCTGAGGAACAGTAAAGGCTCAGTTGGAAAGAAGGGACACTAAGTGCAAGCTCTTGGCAGTAAATCATGTTGTTCTGGAAGAATAGATCACTGCCAAGCTAAGACGTGGAAATGCTGCAGCATTAGCAGACAGGTCAGCAGATGGATGCAGAAGCAAGGCTTGATAGAATCAACAATGGTGTCATTGGGATCTGGCTACATAAGAGAGATGGGGTTGGGAGAAAGGATAGTAGTAACAGAATTTGGAGAAGGAGAGAACAATGTGGCCCAGGAGTACAGATGTGGACTTGGGGCAAAAAAAAGACAATAGACACAATGTTTACCACTAACCCGGAAGTAACAAACTGAGTAGGGAATGGTCATTTCTCTTTGATTGTTCAGTACATTCATCTCAATCTCCTTTCTCTATGTGCTGTCTGGATCTACCAAGATTCCTGGCATCATAATGGCCCCCATTATACATCCTTAACACCTGTAATCATGTCCAGTGTATAAGATTCTTCGATTGTTGACTGCCTGTCTTCCAGAACAATACTCATGCGTGCAGCAGCACCTTCCAGAAAGGGTCCCAGGAAATGTTAAGAGATAATTTCCACTAAGAACTATTTAGGTGGCTGAATGGACTAATTTTGTGTGTTAGTAGTTCCATCTATTATAGGCAATTAACAATCCTTGAGTCACTGCATTTACATTTTTCCTTTAGGAAAATGTAAAAGTTACTGAAAGTTAAGAGTAAGAATATGAACTGCTCTTAATTCAGTTGTGAAATAAACACATTGAGTTCTTCTCAATCTGTACACATACTTCTCCAACATCTTGGAATATAATAGGCAAAATAATTTTTCCCAAAATATCCATAGTCTCATCTTCAGCACTTGTGAATGTGTAAAAAGGAATTTTATACATGTGATAAAGGTAACAGACCCCGAGTTGGGGAATTTTCCTGCTGGATTGTTACAGTGGGCCCAATTGAATCCTGTGAATCCTTCAGAGAGGCACGCCTTTCTCTGATGAATTCTAAAGATCAGAGGGGAAAAGAAGGAGATATTGGAAGCATGCAAAGTATGTGACCTGATTCTGCTGGCTTTGAAGAAGGAAGGGGCCAGAATCAAGGCATGCGGGTGACCTCCACAAGCTGGGAACAGCCCACAGCCGATACCCAGAGAAGAGAGTCTTAGTCCTACAAGCACAGAGACATGAGTTCGGGGATTTGGCCAGACCTGAACAACAACAAAATAGATTCTCTTCCAGAGTCTTTAGGGGAGAAGCTGCTGACACTGTGACTTTAGTGTGGTGAGACCTGTTTTAGAAATGTAATAAATCCTGCTTGTTAAAGCCTTTTTGTTGGCGGCAGTTTACCACAATCATAGGAAGCTAATACACACATGTTGAATTAAACTTTATATTTATTATTCATTGACGTCTTTAATAAAAATTGTTCCAGGATGATTCTCGCATGTCACATGCTTTGTATCTTTTTATTAGTTTGTATTTAGTTGTTCATGTAACTGTGTGTCTTGGCTTCTTCTAATTTTTACTTTTTATAAATGGTGTTATAATGAGCATTTGCAAATGTGAGTTTTCAGTACAGAATATTTATTATTTTCTTGGAATTGATTTGCAAATGACTAACTCACACAGATATTTAAAGTTTCTGATTCTTTGTTGTAAAATAAATTTCCAAGAGGTATCAAGGCATATCTCTAAAATCAATATTAGATATTGTCAGAGTTTCTTTGGCTGATTTAAGCATATCAATGTGAAATGCATCTCCTTGCCATTTTATTTTGCCTTTGATGTCTCTTGAAACTGAGTGTTTATCCATAAATGAATTATTTATTCATGTATCTTTTATTATTTCCAATGAAGGTAGAAGTCTTTCATATTGATTAGGGGAAACTCTTTACACATTTGTATCATATTTAATATAAATTCCCCCATCTTGCCAATTGCCATTAATAGTGTTTACTATCTATTTTGGTACACTAAGTTTTTCACTTAATATTTGATAAAATCTATTTGTTCTTTCTTCCATTGCTCTACAGAGGATTTTTCTGTAAATATTTGCTACATTTCTTGCTGTAGTTTAATGCTATAAATGTTTTTCTTTGTATGTATTATGCCTGTTGGGAATTTATTTTTGTTTCACAAAGTTACTTAGGGAGGGTTTTATTTTGACCATTCCCCAAAATTCGGGACGTTTACCAATCACACTGACATTGGGAGAATGATCCTCCTATCTAAACAAGTCACCGCTTTTCAACTAAAAATTTTGAGACACAAGGTGTGTTAACCTTCAAAGGACTGCACATGCAATTTCCAGCTCTGTGGTTAGCGGTGATCTACAGCTGATACTTGTGAAGGGAGGGCAACAGAGGGAAGAGGTTCCTTAACATGCCTTACCTTATTCCAAGTGAGCTATAAATGAGCTTCCTGCAAGCCAACTTTTGCTGCAGCCACTCCTGCAGCTGAAGTCAAACATTGTACAGGAGAGCAAAATCTGTGAGCTGTCATGTCCTGAAGGAGAAGCTCAGCAGGAAGTGAGGTCAGATCACGTCTATTTGGCTTGGGAAAGGACCCTTGCATCCTCCTTGAACCCTCCTGGATCTGAAGGAGTGTAAGCTTCCCAAAGCCTGGGAGCCCTTCCCTGCTTGTACCATGCAGCTCCTCCTCTACAGTCCTCCCTACCCACTGGAGCTGTGCTTCTCACAGATGGGGGTTTCAGGGCACTGGTGACTAAAGCTGAATATCTCCCTTTCACTCCAGACCCACCTTGCCTCAATCCCTAGTCTCAACCTTTTATGTTTTCTTTGTCTCTTTAATTCCCATTCCTCACATCCTCCTTCCGTCTGGAAGAAGGAAGCATATTTGTGAGCATTTATCTTTCCAGGAATATCCTTGGAGGCTCCCAGGAGAAATATGAAGGGAGAAAGAACTGCCAAACCTATGGGTCAGGTTGCCAGGATAGGGCTGTTAGGGCAAGAGCCCAGCTCTGACTTCATCAGGGCCACCCAGCCTCTGTTGGCATTGTGGCTGCCAGCATAGAGGATCGTGAAGAAATCTGGCTTCTACGCATCTGCCTGGGTGACAGTGAATGACTTCTCAGAGCTGAAGTATGTCAGACATCCATGACCAGAAGCAGCTATTTAAATCCCTGCCTGTCTTAGTAATGTTACTCGGTTTGGTGTAGGTTAGAAGGAAGGCTTTCAGAGAGGGAAAAGTTGTAACAGTCTTCTGAAGACTCTTACAAATAGCAGGAGTGAGCTCTGCTGTGTAGAGGCAGGGAACTTTCTTTGCCCTACCTCATTCACACTGAGTTTTGGAGAGAGCAGAGAACAAAACAGGGGTGGCCAGAGTTGCCCTCGTGGATCTCCAAAGAAGAATGGGAGGCAGAGCGAGACACCATGTTCTACCACATGCCAGAGACCTGTGAGAATGAATGCAGGGAGTCCATAGACAATGCATCATAGACATCAACTCCTCACAGGAGAGGTACCTGCTGTGGTCCCGCTCATAGCTTTGCTGCTGGCGTTAGACGCACTTGGGTTTCCCAGCCATGGCCTGTGCTCCTCCTTGAATAGGTGCTGCACTACTACATATGAAGAGAGCAGGAGTGGAATGGGGTAGCCAAGAAGTCTAGGAAGTGCTCTGTCTTTCATATTTTCTCTTTGATAGCTTGAGAGCTAGGCTGTTGATGAGGACATAGTTACCATGGCAATGGGGCTTGTCCTCTACAAGGGACAGGTTCTGGGAAGGGGTCAGCTTTGGGGTATGTTTGGAAGGAAGTCAGAAGGACTTCCATTGACCTGATCTAGATTTCTGCAGTTATCTTGCTCTTCAGTGGAAACCCCAATTCACATTTTACCCGAATGGTCTATACTCACCTGCTGATCCATGAAAATCCTCAGAATTAGGTCCTTGAATCAAAATATCTGTTCACATTTACTTGTAGGAGAAAACCAAAGAAAAGGAGCCAAGATAACAATTCTGAAAAAGCTAACTACATGGCAGTGGAAGATAGTTGTGGGAAAATGTTAATAAAGCAGCAATTGAAAGTGTGAACAGTCATTTATGGAGGGGCTTAAACTGGAGTGCTCTTGGATGACTTTATAATGGATGCTGGATTTAAGTTGGGGTCAAGACAGGGAGGCTCTAAGTGCCTGACTGAAGAACTGGAAGAAGAGGGACAGCCTGGAAGAACGCTAATGCTTAGGGCAGAAAGAAGGAGTGACCCATGTGGGAGATGAGTACATCACAGTATCTCCAATTTGACATTTTTTATCACTGAAAAGGAGTTGCATGGCAATTAAAATGAGGGTGCTTAGGATTATCAAGAAGAAACATAGGGGCACCATAAGAATTAGTGGACCGTAACAACAAATTTACCCAAGTTCATTTCTCTGCTGCACAGCACCCACCCCTGGAGATGAGAAGCCAGTAAAACATTCATGCCAGAACAAGCTGATCAGATGGTGAGACTAAATTGTTTCTGATGTCTCGGGAGCCTGATCGGTACGTAATGAAGGCTAAATGCTGCGGACACATGATTTGTGCACAGAAGGACTCAGTCAACATCTTGACTAATTCATGCGTAAGAGGCTGTGCATAGAAATCTTCTCAACATTCAGGTAACATTGGGACTTTGATATGTATGTACATATATAGCAATGAGTTCCAAACTCCAACTTAGCATCCTTGTGTCTTGGTAAAGTGTTCTTATTCGTTGCTTTGAAAACCATTTCAAGCATCTTGACCATAGAATTCTAGAAACGATGCTCTTCTTTTTCTCCAAAAAGAGCGTGTAGTTTGATTATCTCCTTACCAATGGTGTAAGGAACCTCAAGCTAAATCTTAACATCCAGGTATGTCAAATTGAGTGCTTTCTCATGTTTCACCATCAGGAAGCCATCGCCAGTGCTCTGGCTCATGCCATTCTTTCCAATTTTCTGTATATCAGACACATGATGATACCTTGTTTTTTCCTGATTTGGGCTTCTATTGTTCACAACTTACTGTCCAAAACATAGAGGGTGGGCTCTTGCACATGTATAATTAGCATCACTAAGTGACTTGTTATAACCTCAGGTTTCATCTAAATAGGCATTTGCAGTTTTAATAAGATCCTGGAAAATCTGTGTGCTGTGCACATTGATGTTTTGAGGGACATCCTTTAGGAGCCAGAAATCTCATTTTGTATTTCACTCATATTTTCCTCCTTGGGTAATTACATAGAACCATTGCAGCCACGGAGTAGATTGCACATGTTCTTACTGAATTTAGTTGTAATTGTCCTTAATGGCAAACAGTTCTTACAAAGAAAAGACCATTTTAACTCCTTCAAACAACTACCTGAGGAGATATGCAAAACACTTTAATTCTCATTTTACAAATAGGAAAATGGAGACTCCAAAGGGCTTCATGGTTTCTTAAGGTCAAACACTGGAAATCAAGTTAATACTAAAAAATTTCAAAGAAATAGCACAAAATGATCATTAAAAACAGATGAAGTTGGGTCCAGTGTGATAGCCTAATGGCTTAAGTCCTTACCTTGCATGCACCAGTATCCCATATAGGCACCAGTTCTAATCCTGGCATCCCCGCTTCTGATCCAGCTCTTTACTTGTGGCCTGGGAAAGCAGTCAAGGACAGCCCAGGACCTTGGGACCCTGAACCCACATGAGAGACCCAGAAGAAGCTCCTGGCTCTTGGCTTCAGATCAGCTCAGCTCCAGCCGTTGCAGCCACTTGGGGAGTGAATCTGCGGATGGAAAATCTTCCTGTTTGTCTCTCCTCCTGTCTGTATCTGACTTTCCAATAAAAATAAAATAAATCTTAAAAAAAAACCAGATGTAAGCTACCAAATGGGGAAGAAAAGAAAATGTGGATATCAATACAAAACATACTAGTGTTTCAGAAAAATGTTACTATGATTTGTATGTTAATGACGATTTCAAACTTTTGGTCTTCAATGCATGAGGATCACATACAAAAGATCAATGAATTTCCTGAAAGCATCCTTGACGAGATACAAGGATGCTTCCAAAACGCCATCTGAAGAGAGAAATAGGAGATTCAGTTTATTCTAATGCAATTTTTTAATTTCATGAATAATTTTTATAGTATGCATTTTTATAAGCATTTTTCCATCTCCTCATAACTCTAGGCTTGGACTACACCACAAACACTAAACCCATCATGTAGGTACGTTATCCTTGGTCAGGTATAGACAAACATTTTAATATGAATTGATGTTTCTAACTACTTTATCTTAAGATAACCTTGCTTAGAAAGTCACACAGATTTTATATTTTGAGAAGAAAAAAGAAGACCTAAAGTCCAACTTATTTTGCATCCTCTAAGGTAAAGGAAAACCGATCTCAAAATAAGGATGCCCAATCCATTTTACCCATCTTTCAAATTTAAAACAAGCACCAGAAATGTCGATGATATTTAATTGAAAAGAAATACATTGTCTGAAGACGCTAATTTTATAAAAAACAATCAGTAGTTGTTATTAAGAGCGAATAAAATAATCAGCTCGTATGCAACCATAATAGATAGCTAGAAACACAATAGAAAAGATTCTATTATAATTGAAATCATTAAGTGCATTTCTATTTAACTCAAGACATAAATGATTTAATTATTCAAATAAAATTTAAAACTCCTATTGGGAGAAATAAAGTATGAAAGGAATAATTGAAGGATATGTATTACTTCTTATTGGAAAGACCAACTACACCAGTAATGACAGTAATTCCCAAGCAAATATTTATAGATTTTATGCAAAACCAAGATCCCAAATGAGTTCAATATAGACTCTAAAAGACTCAAATTGTAATCCATCTTGAAGAACAAGTGATCAAGAATATTGAAGTGTTCTGCATAAAAAGATAGTTAAAATGGCTTTGCTACACCATATTTTAGCACATGATTTATAGCAACAATTATCAAAACAATCAGTTACTGATTAAAAATAAAAGAAGTTGACTAGTAATTTTGACTAGTGACTCTAAATTACATTCTTACTATCCAAATAAAGAACAAAACAGTCACATTACACTGGAGTTTACTGTTAACTACTACTGCAAATGTGGCCCGGCGGCATGGCCTAGCGGCTAAAGTCCTCGCCTTGAACGCGCTGGGATCCCATATGGTCGCCGGTTCTAATCCCGGCAGCTCCACTTCCCATCCAGCTCCCTGCTTGTGGGAAGACAGTCGAGGACGGCCCAAAGCTTTGGGACCCTGCTCCCGCGTGGGAGACATGGAAGAGGTTCCTGGTTCCTGGCTTTGGATCGGCACGCACTGGCCCGTTGCGGCTCACTTGGGGAGTGAATCATCGGATGGAAGATCTTCCTCTCTGTCTCTCCTCCTCTCTGTATATCCGGCTTTCCAATAATAATAAAATCTTTTAAAACAAAAAAAACCACTACTGCAAATGGTTTTTATGTTTGGGACTGTTACCTGAGTCTTCCGTTTTCTATGCTGTTGGAGAATGATTTTCTTAAAACCTTAAAATCATGATTCTTACATAAAGTGAACATGCATTAAGGCTTTATTTAACATGCTGAATGAGAGAAACAAGTGGATTTTATCACCTATTCATAGGTGAATCCAGGGAATAGACACATGCATGGATGTAGAATACTGAATTTGCAAACAGATACAAAGCTGAATAATACACAGTGCCACTTGAACTTCCATAGGACAAAATTTTTGTGCAAATCCTCAAACAAGGATTATTTTGTTGTATTATGGAGTCTCCATGATTTACACAATTGTGAAATGTTTCAAATGTAAGGAAAAATGTAGAGTGCCTGTAGAATCAGAATCATGTGCATGCTCTCAAGACATTACTTTTTATGACTGCTGAAGCAGAAATTGTTTCCTGTAATTTTCACATTTGATTTTTTTTTTCCTAATATAGAATCTCACATCTAGGTTACTAGATGTCATGTTAATACATGTAATCTATTACATCCCTAACCCTCTTGGATCCATGTGTGTGCACATTAGATCAGGATGGCACCTGATCTAATGTGTACCTGTAGTTCCCATCATTCATCTGGTAAAAAGAAGTTTAACAGAACAGGAAAATCATATACATTTAGTTCAAAACTATAGTTCAAAAATACATTTAGCTCAAAAATCTTTTTTTTTAAATTCGAAAGTTAGAGGTGTGCTTGGGAAAATGCAGTGGAATATCATCCTTTCACACAGCAAAACAAGGAAACAACCTAAAAGAACAACGAGAAATACCATGAATAAAGCAGAAGCACTGTTTCATCTATCTGTTTGTTTCTTACTTTTGTTTTGAGAATTAGCAGGTTCCGCGTGCTGTGCTGGATGCTGAGAACCCTGTGACAAGTGACAGACAAAGCCTGGCACTCAGAGATTTATAGGCTGGGCTCCAGTGAGGGTAATGCACATTAAGCAAATAATGTACACATTGTAACAGTGGTAGTGATGTACTGAATAGAGTCAATGATACCAGGAAGAATTACAGCTGTTGCACAAATACAGAAAAGGTAGCTATGATGGTATTAATCACACCCATGTGTTCCAACTCTGAAGCTATTAGGTTTTCCTCTTTTACTATCTCTGTCTTTGAGGGCATGTAAGGATATTTGAAATGTAAACAGAAAGAAAACATTGAGAGTTGTGGGAACATGGCTGATTACCAGCAAGATGAAGGTGACTGTGGCTTTCCTCAGTTTTCTCTACCTTCTGAACAACCAGCCAGCCCCAATCAAGTGTTTCCTCTGTGTGGGACACACAAAATGAGGACAACGCCTTACCGCTGTCACCACATGTCAGACACCAGAACTTGAAAGCTTTGCTATGTGCAATGACCCTTTCTAGTCAGAGTTATCCCCATGTCAGCATGTGATAAAAATGGTGAAATTTTAACATAGTTTTGTAAAGCAACTGAAATTTAACTCACAGCTAGTAAATTGTGAGACAATTGCCATCTATCATTATTAATAAGGGATTAAAATATGGGATATTTAAACAATTCCTGAAATTATCAACTTACAAACTGATCATAAAAAAAACTGATCATAACATATGAACAGGCATCTCATGAAGGAAGAGATGCTTATGATCAATATATGAGCATACAATTAACTTCATTCAGAGTGCAAATTAAAACCACAAATGCTTGCCCCCCACCATGATTGATAAAAATTATAGAAGTGTGACAATAGCCAGGGTTGAAGATGAGAAACAGCAAACAAAAATTCTATACACTGTTGGCAGGAATGTAAATTGGCAGCCTCACTCTAGGAAATAATTCTCCCTTATTTAGTCAAACTCAACGTTCATTTCCCACCTTACAGCTTTCTGACCTCCGAAGAAACACTGTTTTGCTCTAAGAATTGTGGACATAAATGTTGGTATTGGCATTTCTGGATACTTAAACCTAAAAAGAGCCTCAAGGTCAATTGTCACAAGTATGGTAAAAAAAAAAGTTGTGGCATATTTCTATTAAAAATATCATTTAGCAGTAAACAAAGAACAAACACAGCACAAAGATGCAGAGAGAAAAGTATATGTAACAAAAGTATGTGGTTTACTACATTTAAAACAAATTTAAAACTAAACTATTTGGTGAATGGGGGAGTTAATTTTGGTTAAAAAAAAACTACAAGGAAATGAAATAGAATAATAAACACAAAGTTGAGGAGATTAGTTAGTCCTAGGAATTTTAGCAAGATAAACAACACCAAATAAGGATATCAGATTGGGATAACGATAAGGATATCATTGCTTAAACTTCTTGGCATATTCAGAGGTGTTCATTTCATTTTGCTTTCTTTCAACTGTACATATAAATTTCATACTTAACTCTACATATTAATGATATCTATAGATGCTATTATGAACATGTTTTATGTAAAATACAAATGTGGGTATATATTTTATCAAACATGTCATGTACACAAATCTCAAGTGTTTGTAGTACAGTTACCACTGCTTGGAAGTCAGTCCACAAAGAATGCAAAGTTTGTTTTGAATGTGTTTTTCTTGCTCTACTTATTTTGATAACTATTTGCTTCTTTGTAGATCATGCAAAGCTGAAATTCTAGTTTTTATTTCACTCCAACATGAAAATGAGTCTGCAGAATAATTTCTATAAAGTGCATCTCTTCTGCATTGCCATGTTGGGAAGGTGTTATAAATTATCTTTAGCTTTGGGATGAAAAGAAAATAATTCCTCACAGGAGTGCTATCAGGAAACCTCCTCCTCCACACACTGGAGTTTTTTATGGTGCTTTCTTGTGTCACACTATCAAGCATAACACCTGGCTACAGCAGCTGTGGATAAACCCTGTCCACTTGCATGCTCATGGAGCTTGTGCTACTTAATATTATAATTCCTATCTCAGAGGGCTCTTACTGAGAGAAGCCACACATGCAGGTCCTCGTCTCTGAGTTACAGATGGATCTACCCTGTCCCTAGGGAGGTAGGCCGAATGTCCACCCTGAGACCTGACCAAATCGGGGAGGACCTTTTGTGGTGTTCATGGCTTGATAATATCTCCATCTGGAATTTTTAGGGTAAAATCTAATTGCTCCACCTCCCAAACAAATATGGAAGCATTTCATCTGTCTCTGCTTGCATGCTAAACACCACGAAGAAAATTTCCTCTTCAGCGATATATATATCATATATATGATACATGTTTTTTCAGTGATATATATATGTAAAAGCATATGTATATATGTGTTATGATATATACATGTGCTTTCACATCATTTATTGGCACAGCTATAAATATGAGAAGACTTTAAAACAATTCCAGAAAATTGAATTAAAGATAAATACAAAAATAAGAGACAAAATCTTCATTTCTCAACATAGACTTTCCATAGCTTTCAAGGCAGCTGTGTTCTGTGAGCATAAAACCAACCATTTGTTCCATCCCTAAAGGGTCCTGGGAATGTAATTGTGGCAATACAGCTTTTTTTCTGAAGACAAATGAGTGCCCTTTAAATACTGTTCTTTTTTCCTTTATCTTTTTCTTTTTTAAGACTAGAAAGCAAACAGAAGTCAAGAACAAGCCCAATCAGGATTGTAAGGTGGATGCCTAACGTTTTTCTTCATTGAAATGCTCACAAAATTGCCCTTGTTTGATGAGAAGAAAGAGTGGAAGCATTGTTGTGATAGAGAAACACTCCCAGGGAAGCTTTCCCAGACATTTTTGCCTAATTTTCCCAAGATATTCTCATCACAAGCCAATGTTATTCTTTGTCCCATCCCCACCCAACAAGTCAGCAAGCAGACTGCCTTCACCTCTCAAAAAGCTGTTGCCATGACTGCTACTCTTGCCCAGTCTTCAGTTTGGCTAGACCACTTTGCCTCTTGGGAACCATGGCTTGGATCTCCCTTTATCTTCAGGATCATGGTAGCAAAAGCGTTTTTCATCTCTTGCCTCAAAGCTTCCAAGAAATGATTCAGGATCTCAATCCTACTTGTTCAAAATATCCGTTGAAAGCTCTGATCTTGTTTGCCGTGGGTCTGGCTGGGTACAATGGCTTTGGCATAATTAACCACAAAGTTTGTTGAACTTCGACTTTTCAGAGTTTTGTAAGCTAAACTAGTTTAGATGTCCGTGGTTTTTGTCAGCCCTCTTCAATTTGGACCTGAACAAGATCAGTGTTTTCTGCACTTAATGTAGACATTTTTGGCCAGGCAGTAACAATGGTGGTAAGACATTTGAGTCCCATATCAGAGGGCTTGAATTTCATGCCACTTTCCCAGTAATGTATGCCTCACAAGGCCACAAATGAGGGGCTGTAATAGTTAGGTCCCTGAAATACACGTAGGAAAACTGGATTGAGTTCAGTCTGGCTTAGCCTTCGTCAAGGTGAGCATTTGAAGGATAAACTAGTTGATGCGCAGTATTGGCTGTCTTTATAGCCTTCTCCATTTCTGTCTCTCTTTTTCTGATTCTCAAATGAATAAATACTTAAAAAGTATTTCCCCTGAGGAATTGATGTTAATATTCTTCTGTTGTAGGCTTCATTTTCAACCTAATCGTGTTCATTCTTAAAATCATTTATTCATTTGCAAAGTCAGAAATTTCACCCAAGCTTCACCATGAATTTGCTGTTTGTTTTGATTTAATTTGTATAGGATTCATGTTGCTCTGATAGGAGTTCTTTTCATGCTGGGACTTGATCCTTCTGGAAGCCTCAAACTAGATTCTGTTCATAGTTCACATTCAATAACAGCTTACTATGACTTTCTTTGGATGCAAAAACACTTTCAGACCCCATGCGTAAGTTGTTCATAGCACAACCTTTCTATAAAGGAATTAAAGGCCTCTTTTTAAAGATTGATTTGTCTTTATTGGAAAGTCAGATATACAGAGAGGAGGGGAGACAGAGAGGAAGATCTTCCATCTGCTGGTTCACTCCCCAAGTGACTGCAACGGCCAGAACTGCACCAACCTGAAGCCATGAGCCAGAAGCTTTTTCCAGGTCTCCCACACAGGTGCAGGGTCCCAACCCTTTGGGCCATACTTGACTGCTTTCCCAGGCCACAAACAGGGAGCTGGATGGGAAGTGGGGCCACCAGGATTGGAACTGGTGCCCATATGGGATCCTGGTGCATTCAAGATGAGAACTTTAGCCGCTAGGCTACCACCCTGAGCCCTAAAGACCTCTCATATATTGGCCATTGTCAGAGGTCCTATCAGGTTGTATTGATCATTGACACCAATTTCCTAAGCTTTATGTCCAAGATTCACACACATCCTGACACTTTTCAACACCACAACATGTAGCCAGACAGCCCTTCCATGAAGAACTGCCTCCTGCCAGCCTGTGTTCCTTCCATTTTATTTGCATTATCAGAACAAACACAAAAATATGTCTCTGTGGGATTGTGGAGGATCTAAATTTCCAGAAACTGCAAGAGATTTTTGAACCTGTTCTTAAATATACATTTCTTCAACCTGTGATCTACCTTACTCCTATAATACATTGGAAAAATTAGCCATGCTTATAAATAGACACAAAATATCTGAAAAGCCAAATGACTCATTAAACACAGAACATGCTCAAAAAGTTCATTTTTAGGGACTGGTTGCTGAAATGTGAGACTTATTTTCTTCTAAAACACAGTGGTTTTAGTGTTATCGCTGATCTCAAACTTGTCAACCACATCGTCTCTAACTCAAAACGTATCAGAAATGGTACACAAATGCAATGAAAATAAATACATCCAAGATTACTGCATCACTGATAATAAAATCTAACACCCAGAACTCTTTACTTTCTTGAAGAGTCACTTTAAATTTGCTTGAATTCTGGTACTTGAAGAAAAAGTCAGTTCATCCAGAAGAGACAAAAAGGTATACAAAGATTTCAGTGAATGTCAAGAAAGGGAATTTGGATAAGTTTTTTAGAAAATGATGAGTTATGTCTTGGTAGAAGAAGAAACATTCTCACTGTTAAGTTGTTTTTTCTAAACAAACTTTTATTTTGTTTTACTAAATAAGCAGAAAACAAGCTCATGATGTAGAATAGTAATCACTGCCTCACTAATAAAAAAGTCAGTAGTCAGCTCTACTGGGGATCTAGGCTGTGAAATCCACCCTTTTCCACACTGCCTGTTTGGGATCTGCTGTTCTGTCTCTGTTTCTGGCTGAATCAAACAAATCAACAGGGTTCCTTGCCTGGGCTCACTGCTCCCAGTGAATTTCCCTTCCCACCTGGCTGCCGGTGGAGTTCCGGCCACTGGTGGAGCTTAGATTGCCACGCGTTGACTTCCACTGGGGTATGTGGTCACTCCAACACCACACCATTGTCTCCACTGCCTTCCCATGTCTGTCAGTCTCCAGGTGCTCCTATGCCATCAGTCTGTCCTCTCCTATTTCCTGGAATGTGCCCTCTCTGCTTTACCCTGGCTAATGATTCTCTGTCTGTTTAAATGTGTCCTTATCCTATTCCACCATCGTGATTCCTCACTACTTAAGTTTTTGTCTCAACATTGCTGTCTTTTTTTTAAAAAGATTTATTTATCTTATTACATAGTCAGATATACAGAGAGGAGGAGAGACAGAGAGGAAGATCTTCCCTCCGATGATTCACTCCCCAAGTGAGCCGCAACGGGCCGGTGCGCGCCGATCCGATGCCAGGAACCAGGAACCAGGAACCTCTTCCAGGTCTCCCACATGGGTGCAGGGTCCCAAGGCTTTGGGCTGTCCTGGACTGCTTTCCCAGGCCACAAACAGGGAGCTGGATGGGAAGTGGAGCTGCCGGCATTAGAACCGGCTCCCATATGGCATCTCGGGGCATTCAAGGCGAGGACTTTAGCCGCTAGGCCACGCCGCCGGGCCCAAACATTGCTGTCTTTTCCTTGGTAGAAATCTATGACTTGTAGAACTCAAGTTATGTGTTGACTTAGAAAAATGAAATAGTCCGGAGAATGAGGAAAGGGTGAAACTGAGGGAGAAAACAGAAGGGGATTTCTTGGGTAAATAACAAAATGATCTCTTAGATAGGATCAATTAAATAAACGCACACCTACTTAGCATTCACTGTCTGCCCAGCTCCATAAAAAGAGTTCATATGGTTGCTGCTTTCCTGACAACCAACCTGTTGCAGGGGGCAGTGGGAAAAAAATGAGATAGGTACTGGGAGTTCAAACAGGCACAGCAGGATGCAAATGACACCACAATGTGCTAAAAGCTGTACTAAATGACAAGCACAGTGCTGTTTGGAGGAATCAGAAATGCCTCCCCAGAATGACATTTAATCTTCCCAAATGAATAGAAATTTTCAAAAGGAACAAAATACACAAAAGCAGAGGCATAACATCATTTTGGAAATAATGTGAGATTCAGAACAAATATAGGGAAGTGGGGAGGGAAATGGAGAGAAATGCGGCTAAAGAAATAAGTTGGCAACTCACCCTATGTCCTCGAGCGCCAGTGAGTTTAGACTCACTGTTATTGGAAACATGAGGAGAACAGTTTCAATTGGTAATAAATAGTAGGATGAAGCAGTTAGGGAAGATTAACTGAGATGAAATTCATCTGTGAATGGCTTCAGAGAGGGAAGACAGCATCATGGCTCACATTGTGGAGTGAGAAAAAAAGGGCCAAAAAATATTAGATCAAAGTATTTCTCTGTCATGCATGGCCCAGTTGAGCCTCTTCAAGGACTTTCAAGGAGGAGTGGCATTAGGGAAAGGGACGACCTTGGGCCTTTGGAAGGAAGCAGGGAACGGTGTGGATGTTCCAACTGTACGTCTGGTACTCTTACAGTGTGGTTGCTTCTGATGCTTGCAAGAAGAGTGAATTTTATATCTTCATTTAAATCATGTACCTCCCGGTCATCATCAAGTCCTGGATCATATGAAAATGGAGATTCTTGTGGAATCATCAGCAGTAGCTACTGAACAATCACTTGCTTGTTTGTCCCTCCCTGTGGCATTTCTGCAATGTGGCTCCTAGAATCCTGCTTTTCTTTTTTCTCCCCCCCCCCCCCCGCCAACTTTCACCCATAAAAGAGTACTTCGGCTGCTAGAAACCTCCTTAGTGAAGGACACGATGCTCTTAGCGTAAATTCATGGCATTTCAACAGTCCCACTTCTGTATGTCTTCAGTTTCTAGTATTTCACAGATCCTTCTACAAAATGGTTTTTTTAAAAAATGCAGCTACAGTAATTAAACAATATGAAAATAAAGTATTATAATTTTTTTTTTCAAAATCTCACATACTAGTCAGGAACGATATAGAATGGTAACTCCTACGAGCTGATTCCATTGTCTTGGAAAAAACTGTCCCAGGCAAGGAACAGTACACCTGACCACTATCACTGGAGTAGCCTTCTCAGCTACTCCAGAAATGAAGCAAGTCAGGCATCTTGCTGTGTGTAGAGAAGGAAAGCACTGCCACCTACAGGTTGTAAAATAAGGGACATAACAATTTAATATTTAACATGTAGAAAAAATATTTTATTAATGTAACATTTTCATAGCCTTAAAAGACTCAAAGTTAGCCAGTCTATCCTGCCTCTGGGAAGATCTGTGCTTAAATATGCAAGAATTTTCACTGAGATTAGAGAAGCTCAGTTCTTGGAAAATTAAAACTGAACTCAATTCAGATTCACTCTGTAGGAACCAAGAATTAAGCTGAACTTTGCACAGGGTGAGCAGTGAAGGACTCTTGGGCAATTGTGCTATAACACACCCTTTAAACTCAGACAACTGTCTGGGTCTTGGCTTCCTTTTATGTAAAGCTAAGGTAATGGAATGGATCAGGGGTTTTTACAGTCTGCTCCCTGGAACAGCATTGGCAGCACTTGGGATTTGATAACTATTTAAATTCATGCAGCCTCACCCCAGGCCCCAGAGACTCACATGAACTGGAACTTCTGGGGACGGAACACAACAGTGTGATTGAACAAGTCCTGCAGTGACTGTGACATACACAAAAGTTCTAGCTGTGAGATTTGTAAATATCAACATGCAATCCCATCTTGCTGCCATGCAGCCACCTGTTTGTGGAGGAGCTGTCTTTCCAGGATGATTGACCTGGGGAGGTGGAAGCAGTGGGAAATGATGGGAAAGTTGGAGCTGATGCAGCCAAGGTTGACTACTCTCTTGAATGGTCACTCAACCATGGCAAGGTCAATTGCATTTCTAAAACTGTTGTTTCAAAAGAACATCTACTATCTAAATGGACGCATGTCCCACTGGCTGTGTCCCAGAAACCAGCCACCATCCTCCAAGGCCTTGGTCTTCCCTCCTCCTCAATACAGTTACTTTTTTTTTAAGTGATGTATTTTATTTTTATATGAAAGGCAGTTTTTCAGAAAGAAGGAGGGGAAGAAAGAGAGAGAGAGAGAGACTGAAATCTTTCGTCTACTGTTCCACTTCCCAAATGGCTGCAATGTCTAGAGCTTAGCTGATCCATGAAGTAGTTCCAAGCTTGTCTCTTCCTACCAGAATCCCTCTGACCTCTAACATCCAGAGCATCCAACTAAGCACTTGGTGCCAAGTCTGGAGTATTCTCATATTGTTTCTGACAATACTGTCATCTTGCTCATGAGTGCCCCACCACCACCACCCAGGATCTGTGTTTCTGTGTTGTTAACTTGCCATCCTCTGCTTCTGTTAACCCCCCAGTCCAGCTCTCGCATGAACTGGTGTCTAACAAATTGATGGTAATGGATTTTTTACAGTATCTGAAAAAGCACATTTAAGTCTTGACATTTAAGGTATCACAATGTTCCTCTTCCATCCCCCATAATGGTTCTAAGTGATTCTGTGAAAGGATCACAATACGTTAATAAAGAGCTTAAAACCCACAAAAATCAGCAGAAATGGAAGAGCTGAGGTGGCGGGAATCCTAAAAATTATGGAAGCACTTCTAAGAGTTCGTGGCAAATGCTTCTTCTGAAAAAAACAATTCATTTTTCATGTTTTTTGCACCAACATTAACTTATTTGTAATTCCAATTTCCTCTGAGTTTTCTTGTATATTAATTTAACTATATAGGTCGGTAGCATAGTGACTTGTTGAATTTCTTGTGGAACATTTACTTGGGCAATAAAAGTCTAAGACACATAAAACAAAAATTTGAGCCATTCTGTTAAAGAAAAAAATGGTAATTTATGTTCGGATACAATTATTACCAAGTTAAAAATAAAAATAAAACACGGTCATTTGTGAAATGATTTTTGAAATCTTCCCTGAATTTTTCTGATTTCCTTTCAGTAGAATTAAGAGAATGAAGTGGCCTTTGACTGCCAGAGCTGATCTAATTGCATGCTCTGCCAAGAGCCCCATCTGTTGCAAAGAAGAGTCAGGGATCTGAAATTACCCTACATCCTTTCCTTCTGTATGGAAACTGGGAACACCACACTTGCTTGTGTGCTGTTTCCATCCCCAGTAGGTACGCTAGATTTGGAGGCCTGAAAACGTCCAACGCTTGGCACTCAGCTCCTCACTCAGCTCTGCCAGAGGAAACCCTCTGCTGAGCTGAGCTAAGCATGGCATGTCAGCGTCCATCGTTATGTGAGGCAGGACCACCCAGCGTTTCTTCTATTCTGTCAAACTTTATTTAACTGCTGCTTTTTGGTGAGTCTTGCTTATTTAAGGTCAAGAGGCTAGTATAAGTGGACAAAAATGGACAGGATCAAAGTTGAGATCTTCATTGCAACATGAACAACTGTTATTTTAGTGAATTCAGCCGATTTTGTGAGGGTTAGTTGGAAAGCTGATTTAGTTTTATTTTTTCCCCAAACTCTATACTTGTATATTTTGCAGGCCTCCATGTTGTCTTCTAAAAGCCCTAGATTTGGGAGATGATTTCTGCACAGACTAGAACGGCCGTCTCCCAGCTGCAGGGTGGAGGTAGCAGCATTTGTGCAGGGCCACTCAATCAAAGACCTTTTATTATTTCATGGCAGAGGCCCAGGCTGTACAGTGCATTGTGCACTCAGGAATCCTTTGAAATACAAGGTGCAAATGACAGAGAATGGATTCTATTCAGAGTGGAGGGCAGCCATGTGCCTGAGAACAGAGGCTGTCTTCATGGTGGTGCGGTCCATGTGTTTGGGTGCAAGGGGCATTAGCATGAGAGTCTCGCGGGCACAGAGGGGTTACAGACCCTCCTGGGTGGTTAGGAGGCATTGCTGAAGAATCACTGCCCTGTTGCAAGAAGCTCGTGAGGTCTTTTTGAAAGACATTTTCTGTGCTTCCATGTGTGAGGAGGGGCAGAGGGTGGGGACCACACAGCTGGAGGAATCACATGCCCATCCCTCCCCTGTACAACCCGCCTCAGGTTTTTCAGAGCTATTTTCAGTTGCAGACCTTATGAAATGCATGCATCATCTCTGTCAAAACAGCAAGGTAGATACCCATAATTCCTCTTGACAAATGAGGAAGGTGAAGCTGAAAACTGTAAGTGACTCGCTCATACTTACTTAGCAAGTGAGCAAGTTCTGTAGCCAGAACTCACAAAGTCTCGCCCTAGTTGAACTCTCTGCTGCCAGCACTAAGCAGCTTTGTAGGGTCTGCTGCATCTTTCTCTGCTTTCCCAGGCACATCAGCAGGGAGCTGGATCAGAAGCAGAGAGCTGACACTCTAACGAGATGAGTGCTTCCATATGGCATGCCAGCATCACCTTCAGCAGCTTATCTTGCTACGCCACATACAGCACCCACAGCAGACGCAAAGTCACACAAATGTCCTTAAAGTACCAGAATACTTTTTTTAAAGTAGAGCCAAGCCATTCATCTCAGGTGTCTAGGTCCTTGTTGAGCAAACCAGAGGCAGATGCAGTTAAATCCCTTTTTGGATAGGGTAAAGACACACAAGCTCTGCTGAGCCATAATAAAATAATAAATTATAAAGCAATACATAGTTTGAGAATTTCTGTATTTTGAGTCACCCCCTACAGGCGTGTCAAAATAGTGTAGGACTTTAGAACACATGAGATAACATTGTTTCACTGACGGAGGGAAATGTCCCCTTTTATACATGACCTTGTGTGATGTCTGCATCATGTGTTCTGAACAGCAAAAACTCAAATCACCGTGACTTCTGGGGAATAGCAGCTGAGTGGCTGGGGACAGTTTGCTCATGCATGGAGATGGAGAATAGGATTGAATATCTGCTCTGTCTACTTTCCAGAGGTGTGTGCATTATAGGAAAAGAGAACACCATTTATGAAAGCATAGGGAATATTTAAAGCATACCTGAATGAGAGGGTCTTGTTTAGACAATCCTTGGCAGGAGGGCCTGAAATTCCAGCCAGAGTGACGGGGCTTGTTAGAATCTAGTTTGACTCTGGGTGACTTTGGAAACAACAGGCAGTTGCCACCTTTGCGATGACACTGCCTGCAGCGCTGCAATCTGTTTCCGATCTGAAGGGAGAGGACGAGGGCTGCACACATGCTGAGCTCAATAAGCCTGTCCTGGGCAGGCAGCTCTGCACCTGCAACTGAGCCCAAGAACGTCGTGGAGACTCCTCGCTGTTAGCTTTGCCCCGCATGGGATTTTCTCATGAGTGAGTGCTGTAATCAAACAGCATTCTCCTCTCTCTGCCTTCCAGCAAACTCATCTCCTTCCTTCTTGCCTTGAGTCAATGTTTCTCAAAATGCAATGATCCCTCCAATCACCAGAGAATCTTACTAAAATGCATATTCTGATGTAAGAGATCACATGTAAGCATGTTCCCAGAGCATGCTGATATTTCTGGTTCCCAGCATAGGTTCTGAGTGGCAAGTATGACATAATTTGAGGATTTTTTTTAAAGATTATCTATAAATCCTATCTTTCTTTCCCTAGTTGCCCTTCTGCTGCTAGGTGAGTCTAGATGCTAATGGAGAAATCCAACTTGCCACTGTTAGTCTGTGTGCTTAGCAACCAGAGCCTCTCCTTGGTAAAAAGCTGGATGTGTGAGATTCCCAGGTTCCCTTGGGAATGGCTCAGAAGGAGTGGCTACCCAAGCAAAATGTTGGTCTTAGGACCAGATATCACCGTTCCTGTTGAATGGATCTTATCTCCTTTTGCTAGTAAAGAAACCTAAAGTGGATGAGTTGGCTTGATAATTTATTTATTGGAAAATAATATCCTATTTCCTTCTTAAATGATTTGAAGAAGTGATATCTGATTAGGGTTGAGGGTGTCTGACTGGTAAAGTCAGGTGTAAACTTTTTCTGTATTTTCAGTTGTCCACTTTTTATTCAGTAGAGGGCAGAAGGAAAAAAAAAGCCAATGTGGATATGGATGTGTAGATGCATCGGCTCTTCTTTTATCTCTTGGAAACTTCATTATTGCATTACACCAAGTTCTCAGTTATTCTCATTTTATTTACAAAATGCCAGCTCAGGTCAAAACAATCCAATGCCAAAAACCAAGTGAGAAAGATGAACTATGAATAAATAACAGAGTCCTCTTGGAATCCTATTTTTCTTCCTGACCCCCTTGGCCCAACCTCTCAGAGGCCTTTCTATTTTCCTTGGCAGCCCCCTCAAATTCACCCTCTCTACCTAATGCCCATGTCCACCACACAGTCCAGCAGACATGGCCTCACATCAGAATCTCATTACTAATGTCTAACATTTATTGGCAGCCTGGCTTGGAGCAGCCACTCTGCTCAGAGTTGCCTGTGTGTTAACTCTTAACTCTCACTGCAGTGCTACACAGCGGATGTTATTTTTACCCCCAGTTTTATAGGTTGCAGATTAGAGGCTGAGAGGTGAGTTCACCTCCCAGGGTTGTCATAGCCATCAAGCCCCAGCTAAAGAGTACTATGAGAGTAGCACAGAGTTTACAAACACTGGGCAGAAGCACCTCCTGGCCTCCTGCCGCACCTGTCTGACTCTGCATCAGCCCGTGCGCCTATTCGTCTATCTAGCCCAAATTATCCTAAAAATATCTAAATACTTACAAGTTATTTTCTCTATTAGACCTGTCTTTTTCCTCCTTTCGTGAGGCATACTAGTAAATTAATGAAGTCTCCTACTGGAAGTGGGTGAACTCAGTAAATAATTTCTACACCATTCCTGGTCTCTCTGGTCTGATAGACTCATGTAGAATTGATCCTGCACACCACAGCCCAATCACCTTCCTGCAAATTTCAATGCTGCTTACTGTGTCTTTACTGCAGCCCTTTTCCAAGTGTGGGTCATCCTGCAGCTTCAAAGCCAGGTATGCAGAGCACTAGTTCCTGGACCCTAGGAACTGAAAATACCCCACCCCCAGACTCATCGCCAGAAACTAGAACAAGTCTGGGCTGTAGGGACCTCAATGTGGCAAAGGATGGCCATCGTGATGGCTGCAGTGTAGTCCACAATGGTGGTGTCGGGAGCAGCTGAGCCTGGGCCCAGTGGCAGTGAGAGCTCTTCACTGTCCAATTCAGTTAGGCCTGGAGGCACAGTTCCTAAGGCTCCCTTGAGAACATCCCACTCTTCTCTGATCATACCTTTGCCCATTCGCACAGTTCAGAACGGCCTTCAGCCATTGCTGTTAAAACCACTGCCAGCTACGGCCTCATCAAACATGAGGGGCACCCACACAAACCACTCATGCCCTGGAAGCAGAGCAATTGAGAGAGAGAACCCTGCTAGAGATGAACCTTAGCTTCATTTTCATTATATAGTTTTCAGGGGCAAATTCATTTAAGCTGATTTATAGTTCCCTCTAGAATAGATAGATCACTGAGCATGGTACACAAGCATCAGTATAAGCAGAAAGAACTCCACAGTGACCTGGAGCCAGCATCCTCTTACCGTGAACTTCAGGCCCTGGAACTTCCCAGCTGACAGAGAGGCTAGGAAAGCAAATGGGCGAGAGAACCTGGCATGATACATCACTTTTTTATGCACTCACAGGTGCCAGCGCTATCCTCAGATGCTGTGCTTCCTCTCCTATGCCATGGCAACCATGGCTGTGATTCCATCACCCTTAACTCATAGGAGCCAATCCACCAACTCTCCAGTGCTATACAAGAAAATCACTTGGTACTCAATAAGACAGGAAAAGCCAATCACGTTTTCCCTTTCAGGAACTGAGATTAGGGAAAATCTGTAAATAAAACAGATCTAAACCTATAAGGAAGGCCATTTTTACACAAGATTTAAGGGATCATTGCAGATCTATGAACAGTCCAAGTTTTGAGGAGGCAGCAGCCATGAATGAGCAGATGACATTGAGGGAAACACCTTACAGAATGAGAAGGGAGCAGGTACTGGTAGGTAGCAGAGTTGTACCAATGAAGGGGAGATTAAGGTGAAGAGTCAGGAAGGGTGCTAGAACCAACGGCCACTTTGAGTCTGACAGATGGTCCACCCTCACTCTGCCATATTATGTGATTTCCTTAGGTTTCCAGGTCCATGGAAACTGACCACAGAGAACACCAAGGACTTCTCAAGTAGTTGTATAATTTGGACCTGGACATGTTTCTGCCAAAACAGGGGTCTGCTTTCTAAGCACTGTTTAGAATTTTTTTTTCCAAAAGGACAGAAATATCACACATGCTGGCCATTCCAAATGCGAACCAAGAATGTAGAAAAACAGCCATGGGAACAAAAAGTGAAGGGATGCTCCCCTACCAGGAAAACAATACTGTGAAACAGACATAAATACAGTAAAAAAAAAAAAAAGGCCATTGGCATGACATTCTACATCCATCCCCTGTTGGGTGCAATTGCCTAGCAACACTGCTCTTGGTCTTCAGATGTACATGACTGTTGAACACTGAAGTGTAGCAATGGTCTGTGACTCAGGAAAGCTTTGGCCTGTGCTGCTGGAATAACAGTTGCTGATTCCTGGACTTGCAGAGCCAAATCTAAACTCCTGTGCTGCTTTTTAAAGTACTTTCTTGCCAGGCTCTGCCCTTATTCCCCTCGCCAATAATAATCCATTAACTCTGGCCCACACTTCCGTTTTTATAGTGGGGTTCCTATAGGTTTGCCACAAGCAGCTAATTTGTCATCATTTCTAAGCACGTTGGATTCCTGGAACAAGGCTGGAAAAAAATGTCTGGGCCCTTGAAGATATTTCCCTGCATTGCTGTTGTCACAGTTAAATGGAGTGATTCATTAGCTCTTGTGAGAATGTCTCACTGTCATTCTTAGAAGACAGTACAGCTACCATGCAGTAGCAAGACAATATTAAAAGAAAATTGAAATCTCTCCTCTCTTTGAATTCCCATAGTACCTTGGGTTTACAATCCTCCCAGCCGTTACTGTACAGTTTGTGCACTGGCTATTTCAGTACATGCACAGTTTGGCTCCCTGCTGGCCTCTACCCAGTGACAACTGAGACAGGTGTGGGCTCCCTGGTCTCCACAGTGTCTGACACTAAGAAAGGAATCCATAATTCTTTATTTTGACTACAATGGAGCCCTTCCTGAAACTTGGTTTTTCTTTTTCCTTGTAAAAGAAACTATGTTATTGACCAGATTCCTTGCTCAACAAGGGACTTGTCTTAGTCCATTTTCTGCTATCACAGAATAGCATGGACTGAGTAAATGACACACCATACAAATTTATTTGGCTCGTGATGCTGAAACCTGGAAAAGTTAAGGCTACCATGCTGGCCTGTGGGAAGCGCCCCTGTGCGGGGCCATGGGGTGGTAGAATGGGGAATGAACACGCCTGAGACCAGGAAGGGAGAAACAGGCCAAGCTCTCCATCCTTTCTATTACGGGGCCATTGCTGAAGTGGGTGAACCACTTCTTCATGAATGTGTTAGTCTATTCCCAGAGACCAATCATTAGTCCCAACCACCTCTTAACGTCCCTCCTAATACTGCTCCAGCAGCAGTATGGAGGTATGGAGGGCTATGTATTCTGTTGAATGATCTGCTCAGTCCCCCAGAATAAACTCAGAAGGTAAGCACTCCTTGTTCCTGTAATCTTGGCTAACAGGATCCTTTCTGTGCAGATAAAACCCAGTTGCAATTTTCTATACTTCTTGATGGTTAAGATAATAATTGAGGTCTTCAAAGTGAGGGAAAATGGAATTTATAGCCAATAAAAGTCAGTCTAGATCAACATTTTCAGCCCTCTTCTTAAGTATTTCTCCATGTACATTCAGGAGGTAGATTTTGATATAGCTTCATCTTAGACCAAATTTCTGATAGCAATTTAGTATATAGTTGAAACGCATATTCCTGGGCCCCATGCCAAATCAGCCAGACCAGAGGTTTTTGGAATGAGTTGTAAGGTGCCTCACATGCTCCTGATGCACACAGATATGAAAAAATATTATAGACTAATTCTGTATATCAGTCACAACAGACTTAATATGCTGCTCTAACAATACCCAGATCTCAGGGAATTAATGCAAGGAAACATAGTCTGTCTCTCACACAGAGTCTACTATGAGCATGGGAAACTCTCTGGGCAGCTGTCTTCTGTACATCTCCCCACTGATCCAGGCTGTGCTGAGGTGTAGTCCTTCCATTGCAACTTAAAGTTTAAGGGTTCGCTGTGACAGAGGGGATTTTGTCCACTGAGGGGGATGTGAAGCATTCGGCTTCCTGATTATCATCAACTGGATAAAAAGACAATAGAAAACACTGATGCTAGCCAGGGCCCTACCTTAGGCCATCTTGTGTCTAAACCCACCTGAGTACACTCCACTCTTCCAACAAGCTTTAAACTTGCTCCCTAGCTTAGTGAAATCTTAGAATGGGAGACAAGAAGTGAGTTTAAGCTAATATTTACCTCTCCGGGTCCATTGTAGGACCATGGCAGACCTCCTGAGAGCAGAGTCCGAACAGAGGGCAGTTGCCATTTACCTCACTGTTCTCCTTTGTTTGTATTTCTAAACCAAGTAAATCAACTAGAGGAGGTAGAGTTTTCCACATGTAAAATATCGACCCTGAGGGAAAGACGCTAACATAGCTGTGAAAAACCGAAGGAGGGCTTCTAATGCTGCCTATTTACCCAGAATGCCTTCTATACCCCAGAGAAGGCTCAAGTGCAGTTCTCTTGTAGGACTCACAGTTCAACTACTCATTCGTTTCATTGCCTCTTTTTCCTTGTTTTCCATGCGTGCCCCACCAAAGTTTTCCTACTTTTGATTTGCCACAGAGCAGGCGGATCAATGCATGTTCCCCTATCCTACCCTCCTGAAAAATGGACATGAATTACTGTGTTTGCTGCTTACAAAAAGGAAACCAGACAAAGGTCACCATGACGATAAGGAGAGCAAGGATCAGAAACTTCCTGTCTCAGCAAAGGACAGGAAAACAGAGGTCGTTTAAAGGCTCATGGTGATCTGCCTGATTTGTCTTCAGACTCTTTTTGGAGGAGACCATATGCCCTTTGACTAAGCAGAGGCTGAAAGAAATGATCAGTGAACAGAAGATGGAGGCCCACTGCGTATCCAATTACATCTCAGGAGGGAGCCAGGGACTCTAGAACAGTGAGTGCAGGAACCTTGAAAGGACCTTGGAGAGTTCTGTAAGTCTATACACAACAAAGTTCTACCCAGTTGACAAATGGCATTCCATGCTTCTGCCGTAGCTGGATGTACAATGAGCAAGTATGTGTGTATATAGGTATACACTGCAACACACTGTGAGAAAGAAGAGGACCAAGGGAGCCTGAAACAGGGGACCTTGATGTAAGCCCAGACATGCTCACCATGTTCAGTGATGGCTCCAATAGGAAGTTACAAAGAGCAAAAGCTTCCTGCAACAGCCGCAAAGTCCAAATGAAAGCATGGCTGACAGCAAGACTCAACAGGGCTTCCTGCCCTCTTCATTACAGCACTAGTCTTCTTCTGGGAGTTTGAACTAACTAGGATTTCCAGGATCACCAAAATCTCTGTAGTTTCAGAAAATACCAAAAGGGACCTATGAATTTGAGTCCAGAAATCCCATTTTGCAGACAAGAAAAGCTGAGGCATGAAGAACTGGGTGGGGGCTGAGACTACAGAATAAGCCAGCTCCTTCAGCCCATGGTTCTTTGCCAATAACTCACCGCCAGTCAAGTGGTGGCTTAACACACAATGCCAGCCCCTTCTCTAAGTTTTCTTTTTAGTAAGTATATTCTATCCTTTTATTTGTGATAGAGTTTAAAACACACACACACACACACACACACACACACACACACACACAGCTGATTGTGAGTGAGTAATTTATTATCTCTCAGACTCAATTCCCAGACTGAGGGCACTCATGGACTATTTTGCAGTGACTGGCAAGGAAGTGATCTGTGCTGCAGGAAGCACACTGAGAGGCATGCACCAGGTCCTCGTTCACCTGTTTCCCTTCTCCGCAGCAGTCCTCTCTAGTGTCTTTAAAATAGCACCAGCCAGTTAACTCTCAATGTATGGAGAACGTTAGGCCAAACAGTCTCCTTTCCCTGTGCTTTCTCCTCTTAACAGGAACTAGTTAACAGTACTCCTTGAGTCTATCCTTTTAAGTAAAAGTCTAATGCAATCACCCATCTCCCTGGTTTCAGGTTACCAAGCTAAATCAGAGTCCCTAAAGGATTTTATTTCACTTAACAGGGAGCTCCTGGTGCTTGGCACTGGACAAGCCTGTCATCTCCAGAGGCCTGGAGCCTCCCAGAAACTTCTCTGCAAACACAGCCTTTGTTCCTGGGGACACTGCCACTGTTTGTGGATTTCAGCTGCCGGAGACACTTACTTCTCATTCCAAATAATCTAGAATATCAAAATTGATGTCAGAACAGAAAATGAGGCCACAAAAAAATCAATATTATATGCTTAGGAGTTTTTTTTCCTAGCACTATAGTATTTTAAAAGATGTATTTATTTATTTGAAAGGCAGGAGAAGAGACAGAGAGAGAGAAAGAGAAATCTTCCTTTGGCTGATTCACTCTCCATCTCATTCTGGAGATCTGAAGGCAGATGTACTGAGAAAAGGAAACGAGTTAGAACCGGAAGCAAATGTTAGACATTAAGACAAAGAAATGTTCCAGGGATTAATGTGGCCAGGTGGGCTAAGCCCAGTTAGGAGGGGAAACAGGGTTAGAAGAGCTGAAGGCGCTCAAAAGTACACAGAATGAAAGGAGAGAAAAGCCACTGTGTGGTGGCCTTCAGCAAGTCACTACGGATGTAAAAAGATGACGTCATCATGGGTAGAGACCCATAGGCTGGATTTTCTTGAAGTTCTGGTTTCTCGAAGCCTGCTCTTTCATGTTCCCTGCCTGTCCAAGAGCCAGGCTTTTCCTACTTCCTGTACACATATATCCTCACCACCAGTCACCTGGTATTGAAGATACCTCCAGTGGATCTCTTCTTACAACTCAAAGAATTCAATTACCAACATAGAAAAGGCCCACAAGCTGACTCCAGTTGGCCTTTCCAACCTCCTCTGCAAGCTTCTTTTTACCAGGAATCAGATAAGACAGCCATTGCTGTCACTTCCCATTTTAAACGCAGCCTGTGTAGTCATGCTTATGTGGGGTACACTCCCCATCAGCCTATATGCCAGGTGGGACAGGGGCTATGGCTTCTCCTCACAGATTCCCAGCAATCTCTGTGATGAATTCTTCATACCTGGTGACCTGCTCCTCCATGATTTGCTTTTGTCAAGGGCTCACTCTCTGGCTCCTGGAGCCAGCCTGCTCACAGTTTTAAATGCCAGAAGAATGTGAGGCCCACGTTTGTTCTAATTATATCCAACATGAGCCTTAGCCAATAGCCCACTAGCATGAGAATATAACAGCCCAGTCCTCAAAACCAGGGTCAATCTGTAAGGTCTGTTACTCTCAGCTTTGCCCTGAAGGTCAAGATTAACTTTTCGTCCATAGAACTTGAACAGAAGTCTCATCCTTTTGGGGTCCCCTCCACCCACTTTCTGACTTCTCCCAACAGTATTGCCTGGAAAACTCACTTTCCCATTCACCTTGGAATTTGCCTCTGAGGAAACTAAACTAGGACGCAGGGTAAACACTTCTCATGGCTTCTCTTGGCAGTTTCCTTTGCCCCTATAACCATGATAACATCAGTGTAGCTAATAATGTTCCTATGAATTTTCCTGTCTGTCCAGATTATATGTTTCTCAAAGAGGATGGCTTTTTCTTGGTGTTTATTTCCCCAGTGCTTAGCACAATTCTTGAAAAATGAATCTGAAAATATATTTGCTGTGCTGTGCTATCCACAATTACAAGACCTACGGACAACAAAAATGATATGAAGTCATTGATTTCTAGGAGCTGGGCTTCGGTTTTCTCATATTTGAAAAGATGATTATCTCTAAGTTTTTCAAAATCTGTGATCTTATGTTTCAGCAGAATGGTGACAATTTCTCATAATGGGCCTTGCCACTTGGTGTCCATAACAGGAAAGACTCAAAAACCTCAATAGTAATCTCTTACCTCAGAATCAAGATAGCTGTGTGTCCATGAACAACTTATAAAACCTGAACTTTAGACATTTCTGTGAATGCCTCAGATGGTTACAAAAATATTTTCACCTCACAAATTCACTCATTAATATGTCCTCTAACCAATGTTTACTGAATGAGTCCCATGACCAAGGCATTGGAAGCAATGGAGTGAAAAACGGGCTTGGATATACAGCAATTAAAATATGCACAATAAGTTACAGTCAAAAGTACTTGTATATGTATGAGTTCAAGACATAACAAACCATATAGTGATTAATATAATCTCTACCTAAATTCCATAGCAAGGTCAAGTGGATCTCCAATGTCACAGGGCCAGTATCTAGAGACCTTGAGCCTTCCAAGACACCCAGCTTCAACTTTCACCCCGCTTATACTCCACCATCTCACTGCCCTACACCAAAATATCCCCAGTGTCCATCCTTGTGTGAGTTCCTCTTCTTTTTTTTTTAAATTTCTAAAGCCAGAGGTCCTCTTGAAACATTTAAGATTGAAACATTGAACATGGGACTGATTTAAATGTTAAAAATACTTACTTAATAAAATAAATATTGCTTGTACTTATTTAATCTCTATGAAGTCTTCACAAATAATGTGATTTCGTTACTAAGGAGAAATGACACATGCTTTGTTGTACGTATGTCCCAATTGAATAAAAATGTAGATATTTATAATAGCTCACACTTGTAAATAAAGTTATACTTTACAGATGTATTCAGTTATAATAATAAGTCATACCTAAGGATATATTTAGTTCCAGAAGTCTAAACATATGTTTATATTAGATGCCAGCATATTTTGAGATAATGGTATCTGGCAAGTGTACAAAAAGCTTTACAGCACTTATAATTTATTCCCGGGAAACCAGGATCACGCTCAGAGAATTCATACAGTGGAGAAAATGGCAATAAAACATGAAAATACACCAAAAAATCAGCACCACAAAATATGCTAATGAAATGACTACATTCAATATATAGTGAGGATTCAGTCTTTCAACCTTCATGAATTAGACTCGAGCTTTAAATCTGCAAAAAATAAAAACTCACAAACCTAGGACAGGTGTTTGGTGTGGTGGTCAAGCTATCTCTTGGGATTTGCATCTATTATTAGAGTGCCTCATTTTGAATCATGGCTCTACGCCGAATTCCAGCTTTCTGTTAATACACACCCTAGGAGACAACAGGTGACAGCTCAAGTAGGTGGTTCCTACCATCCACGTGGGAGACATCAATTTAGTTCCTTGTTCCCAGCTTCTGCCTAACTCAGGCTGGGTTTTTGTAGACACCTATTTGTACAGTGAACTAGAGGATGGTTGATTTTTTTTCTCTTTCTTTATTATTTCATTCGCTGACTCATTTGCTCTCTGCTTTTCAAATAATAAAAAAATTAAAATAAATTTATTTTAAAAACACACAAATCAGAGTGAAAGACTGGGTAGAGGATGGGATGGAGTATGGAAGCAAAGGAGGGACAACTTGGTAAAGAAGTTTGCTAAAAAAGAAGTTTGCTTTGCTTCTATCAGTCCAAGAGTCAATCAGAGGAAAGGGTTCCTAAGCTCCTATAGTTCCATGGGGTAATTCAACCGATGCCCCCATTCCCAGCCAAGTCCCTCCTCAGGCTGGCTAGTTCTGCCTGGTTTGCATCCAGAGATTTTCTGGTTCACATTCTTCAGAACACACTATCTGATGGTCTGCTGAGGTTAGGGCAAAGGATTCATATGGTCAGGTGACAGGTGGGAAATATGCGGGTGGTGACAGCCCCTACCGCCCTACTTTTATTTTTCTAGAGATTCTGTGAGGGTAGTTGCCTTGCATTTTATTGACTTCCCCTAGCAGCCCTGCACCCCACTCTATTCCCAGACCTCCACCTCCAGAATCTCAGGTCCCTGTTTTCTGACTGACCACATCATTTGTCACACATCCATCCAGTTTTCATCTTCCAAACTTAGGTTGAAATTCTCAACTCTTTATTTCTTTCTCTCTGTAGGTTTATAATTTCCTATTCTTCTGTTTCTATTTCTGGAGAGAAATACAATGTATGTTCAATGCACCATGTTAGTTCAGATGCACAATGCTTTAAAGGCTCAGCTGCAGATACGTAAAGGCGGAATGAAGTTAAGTCATAGCAAGATCACAGAAGCAATCACAAAAGCAGCCATCCTTTGAATTCAAGTGATGGTTTTCATCATGGCTGTGCTTAACTAGCAGGATCTCTTTTGAAGTAGAGCTTCAGGTGGGAGGGTTTCACATTGTTTATAGCAGACAGAAAGAGGAGCACAGTAGATACGGATGAATTTTGCTCCAGGCCCCAGCTCCTTCCCTAGCTGTGTGAAGTTGAACAAGTCACTAACCCCTTGATTGCTCCTTTGAAAAATAGATGTAATCGTACTTCCCTCATTGGGTTGTGGAGAAGATTGATGAGACCATAGGCAAAAGCCCCAGTACAGTGTCCAGCACACTGGTACTCCTAGTCAATGACAATTGACACTCATTCTCTTACAGTCCTTAGAATCAAGCATGGGCCTAAAGCAAATCTATTTGTCTCTGCTTGCTGTTCTTTGCCCTGTTGGAAAAGGGGTAGCGGGAAGGAAAAATAAAACAATAAATCACACATGCTGTAACCTTCAAATCTGAAGCATGTTGCCCCAGGCAGCTCCTGCACTCTCCTGTCCAGTGTGCTGGGCTTCCTCCCCTACCCACATCACACACCAGGAAGCTGCCCAGCTCCTCTAGCTCCAGTGAAGGGTGGGAATTAGAAAGCCGTGTTTTCTAAGCCTTTCAAGCATGATCCTAGCCCTTAGGATATGGGTCAAATGACCTCTTGGGAAGGGAGAGGATCATTTCATATTCATGTGACTTCTGACCCACTTAAAGGTCACTCCATGCGTTACATCTTCCTGGGAGCATGCAGCACCTGACTATTGAGGTCTGCTGGCCTCTCTCTTGTGATTTAATTAGTTATTCATGGGGTGGTTGGCTGAGTGCCCAAATTCCACACAGTTCCCAAGATCACCCATTCAGGGCTTAAATCTCTCCAATACCCTCCAAAGGCAACTGTCTTGTTTGGGCTCCTCAAAACAATAATACTTTTTGGAGAACTATAAGAATCTTTAGAGAAAATTAGGCTATCAGCTCTGAGCTCTACAAATTCTTATTTAAATCAGTTCATCCCTCTTTCTGAATTGAAAGGTGCAACAAAGCAGTGGACATTTAGAATCTATTCCTGTCATCAGGGAACTGACTGTTAGGAGATGAGATGGGCATTAAACGAGCATTAAGAACTTCAAAGTGTGAAGAATCTGAGAAAGTGAAACCAAAAGGGAAATACAGACTACTGTAGGAACATTAGTCTAGAGTAATAGATCTCAGTTGGTGGTGAGATGGCCGAGAAAGAGGGACAACTTTAATCTCCAAGGGACACTTAACAACATATGAGGATGTATTTTATTGTTTCCAATAAGATATCTACTGATATCCAGTGGCAAAAGGCAGGGAAGCTGCTAACCATAACTCTCTCTTTCTTTCACACCACACACACACACACACACACACACACACACACACACACACGGATGATCTGATTCACAGTGTCAACAGAGCTCTAGAAACCTGGTGCAGAAGTTTCAAGGAAGGCCTTCTGCCGTGAGGAAGGGATATTCAACCAAAAGAATCCATATTATTCTGGCTCCAGCAGGGAAAACTGAATGCAAGTAGAACCAGAGGCCATGAGCAGAGGATAGAGAAGGACAGTAATCTTGGGACTGGACTGGGCACTTGGCACTTGGCCCTCATCACGGTCTCATAGGCAAGTTCAGTGCTCCTTCCTTGGAAGGATCCTTCAAATATCTGAGGAAAGATGTCCCAGTTTCCATGATATCCCCTTTTCTAAACCCTTAACAGCAAGCTCTGTGATTCTCGCACTTCCAGTGGCATTTTGTTCACTTAAACCCTTTACTCAGGGTCATATCACCCACCAGCACATTTCAGCAGGTATGAGACGATGGACATGGAGGCCCATGGGGCCCACCCACAAGCCAGATCATGAAGCAGTTTCTCTACAGGCACTTATCCAGCTAGGATAGACCTGCCTGAGAGATCCATCTCATTTATCTTCCATGGGTGAAAAATGGGCCCTGGCTACAGATGACCTTGGATATTTCTTAAAGCACTGCCCTGAAATTTTTCTCTAGAAAAGTAATGCAGGAAGAGTGAGGGAGACAGAAGGAGACCTTCAAGCTTGTCTCTAGAATGGAGGGTGAAGGAACAAAGAGAGAAGGGCCTAAAATCAGGCCTGTCCTTTAGCATTTCCAATTGGTATACAGTCCATGGGGGTAACTGCCTTCAGTCTGCACATCTGCAAAATGCTTCCTCAACCACTGTCCATGCCTGGACCATCTCTATAAACAAAGGCAAGGCTGGTCAGCAGCACAATGCAGAGATCACTACTGACTCAGATCCCTGTTAATGCACCAGGAAAAGCAGAAGAGGACTGCTCAAGTCCTTGTGTCCCTGCACTTCTGTGGGAGACCTGGAGAAGCTCCTGGCCCCTAGCTTCAGACTGACTCGGCTCTGGCCATTGCAGTCATGTGTGGAGTGAACAGTAGATGGAAGATCTTTGTGTGTAGGTATATGTATGTGTGTGTGTGTGTGTGTGTGTGTGTGTCTTTCTCTCTGAAACTCTGCCTTTCCATAAAACAATAAATCTTTATAAAAAATAAAATACCTGTCCAATTTCCCAGCATCTAATCATAGTTGTTACACAATAGTATGGATTGACCCTATTTGGCCTTGAATGAAGGTAAGAACAAAGAAGACAGGTCATTCATGAAGTATTCTAGTGCTGATTTTCACCTCTCTGTCTGTGCTTGGACAAACCTCTGAATTCACAGTGCCGCATTTTCTTCATTTGACAAATGTACACTGCATTGCTTGACATAGGTAGTGTGAAAATGGAATGTGACAGCATCTGAAATGAATGCATTGCAAGGCACAGGCATTCTCTGTGTGTTTGTGATAGAGACTCTCCTGATTTCAGCTTCTCATGGGCAAGGGGTGCTAGCTTGTTCCTTTAGAAAGAGACATTCAGTGACCTCTGCATGTGAGAGTCCACCATGGGTACTCCAGCCAATGAACATCCACTGACCTATGGATGTCCTCTGTCCAAGTCATGAAAATACTTCCATTGTCTGTGGGTAATAACTGCAGTCACTCATTAAGAAATACTTCCCAGGAAGAATAATTAATTTACAAATTATGTTGGGTAAAAAGCAGCCAAGGGACTGCTCAGCCATCATGGCAGTCCATGCACACTAGTGAAGGGAGCTAGCCCATGAGGCCTGCCTGGCCTCCTCTCTGACTTTGCAGATTTACACTCTCCAGAGTTCATCCAAGTTGTCAGCTCAGGGAATTTTGATGCATCAGTGTACTTCTTAGGTCAGGGGCCCACTTCACTTGGTAGAACCTTGTCCCCATATCAACAGGAGAAATGATCAATCTGAAAAGGAATATATAATTCATGACCAAATAGAGCAGAGCATTAAATCAGAGAAGCTGACATCAACTGAATTTACGACATTGCTTTACTAAGGATATTCCCCACTGTATCATCCAACAACCCGTCTGGATCTAAAAACACCTGCTTTAGAGAATGGGCCCCTCTTCCATGCTGAGGGACAAGGCAAATTACTTCAATCAGCAGTCATTTCTGTTGATGGAAAACCTTGCAGCCCTGTGCCAGCAACATATAAAAGTAAATAAAAATTGAAGTGCAGGTCTGAAAGAAACAGTGACATAGTACGACTACATTAAAATATTTATGTCCTCAGACTTTCAGACATCCGTTATCCACAGTATGTTAATAAGAATGCTGAACTGACCTTGGCTGGGACACAAAACTTCCAATGCCCTACAAAACATCCCTGTCCTCCTACACACCTTCAGGTATGGAGAAATATGCAAAGGACAAGGCAAACCGAGACACTCTGTCTTGGGTCAAGTCTCTTGGCTTGGGTTAGTGGTGGTACACGCGTGACTGGCAGCAGAAGGACGAGGTGGGAGTCCCACGTTTGCCAATCATTAGCTGGTGACATTGGGAAATGGTTTTACCTTTGTAGACCTCCACTTTCCCTCCTGGGTACTATGAAAGAAACACAGATCAGCAAATGCCATACCTGGCTAACTGCATTCAGATTTTTAAATGAAATCTTGGCATATCCCAATCGTTTCCAGATTTAATGAGATTCAGGCACGAGGGGGTTGCCCGTCATGATCAGAGAGTGAACACGATCCTGGACTGAATGCCCCTGAACTGCCCTCCCCACTCTGCCTCTCAAGCTACATCAATAAATCTTTAGAAAGAGAAATGTTGGATAAGCCAGCTCTTATTCATCATTGATATTCTCCATTGTTCATTCTTAACACTATTCCTGGCACAAAGTAAATGCCCAATAAATTTGGATTCCTTGAATAGTTGGATGGATAGACAGATGGCTATGAAAAGTAAAGACAGTGAAGTTTATGTAAATAAAACAATTTCTTCACTTTAAGTCCTTTCAGACTGCAAAGATCTCTTCATCCCTCTACCACCACTTGAACTTGTCATGATAGGGCACTTGGCACCAACAATTTGAAACTTTAAGAGGCTGGGCTGTGTGGGCCACTACCTGGCCTCATTTAGATTGCAGAAAAGAGCAAGATTGCCTGCAATCAGTTCTGTCACCCCAACAATTCCTAAAGCAACCTGCTCAGGCAGGTCAGGTGAGGCCAGGCATCTGAGTAACCAGCTGCCTAGGGGAAGAATGGCCAGTGAACTGGAAACACAAAGTAGAATGGTTTTAAGCAACTTCAGTTTAACTGAACTTGCTGGGTCACTGGCTGATGAGAAGCAAGGGGGATGGGGAAATGCTGCCTGCCATCATGAACTCCACATTCCAAAGCTGGGTGGAAGAAACTCTGGGTTGAATACACTCATGTTCACAAAGACCTGAGAATCGAACAGAGAGCTAGCCACAGTTATCCAAGGACCCCATTAGGATGATCAGGCCCACAGCATCATTCATAAACAGATGAGAAAACTAGAGTCTCCGGCCACTCTCTCCTTGCTGCCCATGAACTGTGCTTCCCCCAACCCCAGCTTCAGCTTGTATCACTGTCCTTCCTGGCTCCTGTACCTCCCTCCCTCCATGGATTTCATTCAAAGCCAAAGCCACTGCCCTCTCCCTCCTAGATTCAGAAGACAGTTTATTTGGAATCTCCTCACCTGGAGGGTATCTTGCTCCTTCATCAATCCTTCTTCAACTAGCCACTGAAGTCAGTCTCAATAGGTGAATCCTATCAGATCCTGCCCTTGCTGAAAACCCACTCTCTTCTCACTGTTGGTGGACTTTGTGGCCAGAACCCTTACTTGGACCTCACAGGCTTTCCTATCCTCTTGTTACTCTTAATTCCTGAGACTGCCTCCTCTCAGATCGCCAGGTAAGCACCTGGCCTTACAATTTCCTTTGCCTTAGAAGTCCCTCCCAGACCCAAGACTCTGTGTTTTCCTGTCTGCTTTCACTGACCTTTCCCCCAAGGCCTGGATCCTCTCCTTCTTTCCTTCATAGCATCAATTGTCATTTGTGTATTTCTGTTATCATCAATAATAAACCACACAGATGCAATGATTGGGTATTTTGTTCTTCACACTTTGTCATCAGTATTTGAAACATTCCCTGGTACATGGTAATCAGTAAGTAAATATTTGTTGAAAGGATACGTGAATTGAAAGGATGAATGATTGAACAAGCAAGTCAGAAGCATCCTTGGGATCATGGCAATAGCAGCTGTTACTGTAGCCTCATCACAAGCTGAATCTGATCTCTTCGTGTGGTTGTGTTAGAAGCCATGTGATGAGAGAGAGAGAGAGAGAGAGAGAGAACGCCATTCTGCCAGCATTTACATATAAGCCTTATGACTGCGTAGACTGGCCACCTTGTACACCAATGCACTGCACTGCACTTAGTCACGCAGGAGTGATCCCTGATCCAAAACAGGATCCTATCACCCACTAATCCACCCCTGGGCCAGAAACACCCTTCAAAATTTATCATTTGTCTTGGACACAGCTACAGATCTCCACTGATCTAGCTCAGTATAAATTTCTTCCTCAAGATGTCTTTCTGTTCCCCTAACAATGAGACTATTGGAAAACACTGATGGGAAGCCCTGAGAACTTGTACCATTCTCTGAAGTCCCAGGAATAAACATTATGCTAAAACCTGTTTGCAAAACTCAGGAAACTCAAAATGTCCTTTCTAATTCCCTATAGCTATGGTTATGCTTTCTTCATGTCTTTTACTTCTGTATCATGCTACCCTCATGTGCGCTGGTCCATTGAAAATCCCAACAATCCCTATTATCCCCCACTTCACAATAATAAAATGCACAAAAGTTAAATGTCTTGCCCACGGTCATCCAGTTACTTATGAGAACACCCATGATTCAAGCCCACATCTTATGATTCTAAAACTAGGGCTCTTTTCGTAATGTTCTTCTTCTCAGCAGAAGAAAATCATATCCATCTCATTAATCTTATCAAATTAAAGTCTTATATGTGTATCTTTATAACCAATGCCTGACAACTTAAAATTAAAAGAAACAGCATCACTATGTCACAAAGATAGTAGTTGCTACGTTGCAAAACAAAAATATCAGTTATGTACCACTTGTTGAAAAATTGTTTACCAGTTGCTCTTAGCCAAAAACAGAAAACGCATTGGCAATGTACTAAAAAGGGAAAGGTGTCAACTTTTCCCATGTGAGTGAAAAATTCTAGCCACGTAAGGATGGGTTTTCTCCAAAGAGCAAGACATCACACTTAATGTCAGTTTCATCTCACTTAAGATGCTGGGCCAGGAGTTCCTACAACTTGTCAGCCACATCAAGCCTCAAGTTGCCTTCTGTACTGTACTTAAACTGATAAACTACTCCTGGATCCAAAGAGGCCAAGGAGAGGGAAGCCCACTTTATGTGACCAGCTAGTATAAGATGCATTTCTAAATAGACATTAAAAGGAATCTAGATTATGTTGTAGACAAACTCACATTTTAAGGAAAGCAATTTTCTGTTTCAGATTCAGGGTATTTTTTTTTAAAGATTTATTCATTTTATTACAGCCAGATATATACAGAGGAGAGACAGAGAGGAAGATCTTCCGTCCGATGATTCACTCCCCAAGTGAGCCACAACGGGCCGATGCACGCCGATCCAAAGCCGGGAACCTGGAACCTCTTCCGGGTCTCCCACGCGGGTGCAGTGTCCCAAAGCATTGGGCCGTCCTCAACTGCTTTCCCAGGCCACAAGCAGGGAGCTGGATGGGAAGTGGAGCTGCCGGGATTAGAACCGGCGCCCATATGGGATCCCGGGGCTTTCAAGGAGAGGACTTTAGCCGCTAGGCCACGCCGCCGGGCCCAGATTCAGGGTATTTTTAAACTGCAGTAGTTTGACTTAACAGATGACACGTATCCTATTGTGGTCTTGAGAAAAACTGACTACTAAGTAGAAGGAAGGAACGGGACTACTGAAATCTGAGTAATCTGAAACAAAATGCTGGAAAACAATTCACTTCTCACCCAGGACTTGGCAGGTGCCACAGAGATGGCATCTTTCTTGTCATTTAAAAAAAAATGACAAAAAGTGCACACTGGAGGTATTCAAACCCAGTGATTAATGGACATCATCTTCATTCCAAGTGCAGACCTTGGTCCTCTTCCTTGGACATGACACTTCCTGCCTCATCATAGCCACTCTCTCTCTAAAGACCCCCTGTGTGGGTTTTAAGGGTTCTGACTATTGAATCAGGAAATGAGAACTCTGCAGAATTTAGCTTCATAAAGTTTAGAGGCAGGTTTTGTACACAAAGACCTTACTCAAGAGAGACAAAGGGAATACATGACAGGACAAGAATCAATGACTCACTTATCCAACACTTCAAACAAAAGCAGTTGGAATGCTCAAGGTCATCCATTCTGCCCTCCCCGTGTCCTCAGCAGTGGGAGGTATGCATTTTTCAACTATTTCTATGTTTTATAGCTAACATAGCTTAGCACTTAGAAGTTAATGATTTCCCCAAGGTCATACATAAGTCAGAATTTGAACTCGGCTCCCCTTAGTTGTTACTCTATTTGTTTTCAACAAGTTACCTCTGTGAACTGCAACCACTAATGCACCTGCCCATAGCTCTTGTTTCCACACTGTATAAGTCACAGGCTCTTCACGCTGCACTACCTCATTGATCCTTGCCAACCCCACAAGGTGCAAAAATGTGCTTCAACCCGGATGACCTCCAACCTCAAGATGACTAAGAGTGAAACCAATTTCCCAGGAAGAGTGACTTGGTAGAGAAGTAGATTGGGTTTTCTTTCTAGATTTTTCCTGTAATATTCTTCACTCTAGCATGTTCAACACATAGTATAGGATATGAATCAGCAAAAGAACTTGTCAATCATGAAAATTTGAATTGTTAAATCTAAGCCCTCCATATATCTTCTTTTATATCACAAAACCCCAAGGTCTTCTTCTCAGTTACCTTGTTGACAAAGTTCAAGTTAGTACGAACTGGAAAGTGAAAGTGTGCTTCTTTGAGAGACATTTTGCAACTTCCAAATAGTTTCCAGCCTGGTTAAAGTGGAAAATTAAGAGTTGGCTACTGTGTAATAGTATTATGCAATAGAGAGTGCTTATAGTTTATAAAATGCTTTCATATGAATAATCTCATTGGATTTATCCAGCAATATTATTGTTGAATATCACTATTAATGAATATTTGCTTTTGAGGTGATTCAGTTTCAAGGATATTTAAATATCTGTTTTTATAGCTAGAAAATATCAAGGTGTCAAGCAGTTATTATCGAACCCTGCATCTAGGATTCCTTCAAACAGATCCCTGAGTAGCAAGCACTGAAGTTGTATATGAATTGAATATTTCTCACCTTTCCTCTGCCATTGACGCACTCTGTAGAAGAAGCAGGGTGTTTGCCTGAATGTGAACAGCCACAAGCCTGGAAAATCTGTGAAAAAAGAAGCAGCAAGCAAGGAATCAAATGTTGCTGACCTTTCCACATGTTTGTGATGTGTTTTAATGTTCGTATATAATGGATTGCATGCAATGTTGTCAACTGGGGTCACTACCTCTAGGCTTGTTGAACACTAGCACATTCTTCCTCATGCATGCTTTCTTATCTTTGTCCCTAAGGTGCCAGGACTGTCTCAACAAGGGGAGCCAGGTTGGAGGAGTCCTCACTTCTGGAAGGGAGCTGTCACAGCACGCACTTGCGTGACCTTTCCAGAGGATACAGTGTGCCCTTACAAAACAAACCCCAGAGTAGAGATGGGAGGACTGCACGGGAAAATACCTCCAGCTGGGTCTGTGGCACAAAGATCCCATTCTGACAGCTGACTGAACAGAGCACCTTTCTTAATTACCTCTTTCTCAGAAAACACAGAAATATCCATGTGCATTCAACACCAGGCAAGAGAAGAATCACTAGCTGCTATACCACAGTTCAGTTTGAAGACAGCCATGGAGGTTTCCAAGTTAGCAGTTTATGGATGGCCTTTCTCCAGGCCAACTGATAGTTATGTACATGGCCATCTGATAGAAAGTAAAGTGACTATAAATTAGTGCTTACTAACTTTATAATATGAGAGAGATTAATTTGCCTTTTTAAGAAAAGCTCAGGGGTAGAGAATAAATAAATCTGTTCTGAGCATCCCCACTGACTTTCTGAGTTATCCTAGATAGCAAAGCAACTGCTGTGAGTCTTGGTTTGAGATGGGAAAGGTCACACCATCCCACAACAAAGAGGAAGCAAAACAAAATAATCACCAGGGAGGGAAAGGCAACTTGGCCTACCTTAGCAGAACGAATTGCAACATTCCAGATATTTTTAAAATGTCCTTAGTTAAAGACCTACAGAAGTTGGATGAATAATGACATTGAAGGCTGCAAAGAGGAAGCTGTATCCTCCCTCTGATGTTTTTAAGGACTGTGGGAGACCAGGTCCCTACAATGCTTCTTCTTTCTCCTCGTGTTTCTCCTGCTGCTAACTCCTTCAGTGTGGTCATCAAGACATCTCGCTAATCTCTAAGTGCTCAGTGGCTGCCTCCAATTACACAGCAGGCTCACCAACATGCAGAACGGGCTTCACAGAGCTACATTTGAACCTTACCACATGTCCATTCTTGTCCTCCCTGCCTGGCCTCACAGCCATTACACCTGTGTCAACCACAGCCATTACACCTGTCAGCGACCACTGTACCTGAGGCCTTGAAGAGCACAACTCTATTTTTAAATCATCTGCAAAGTGAAATGATCCCCCAGTGCAAAGAACTCTATTGACTGACAGACTCTGCTTAGCTGCTTTGAGATTGGCTTGGGAGGACTGGCTACAAGATGACCCAGGACAGACTTGCCCCTCACTTTGCACTACACTCCAACCTGGCTCCCTAGGGAGATCTAGTGACACCTTGCCTCTTTGTCAGATTCACTCATGTGTCACTTCCACCTTTCAACTTAGAGCACCGGGTGCTTTTTCTACACAAAGACAGCCAGATTGTTTCCTTTCAGGCATGGATGGGAGAACATCTGTACTCCTTGGAAGGAACGGGAGTGTGCAGCAGATCTCAGCAGGGCCAACTTTCTGTCACACACAGCGCTTCTTCGCTCCAGGAAAGGGTGTGTGGCATTTCAAGTAAGCTTATACCGCCAGATCTCCTTTCTCTTACGTTCTGTAGCTATCCTCAACAGGAAGTGATTTCCCATATAAGCACAGGGAGTTGCTCTCAAGTGGGATTTTTAATTATAGTAGGATAATTTAGAGAGAACCTGAAATTCACTTCAAAGAAAGAAGATAACTACAGATGTGGATGAGCTGAATTGTGACCTCAAGACATTTGGGTGTTGAAATCCTCCCTCCCAGAATATCCAAACAGGAAGGTGTTTGGACCCAGGGTCTTTAAAAGGACCATTAAAGGTAAATGAAGTCATCAGGTCCTTAAGTGAGGTCATGAGAGTGGCTCTAATTCTATTGGCTGTTTCCCTTACCAAAATTAATTAATTAACTAATTAATTAAGGAGGCGGAGGAGGAGGAGTTGAGGATGTAGGCAAATCCAGAGAAGTAAGACCTTGTGACAATGCCGCGGAAAGACGACCATTCATGAAACAAGGACGTAAGGAAGCCAATTGATTTTGTAACTCCAACCTCCAAGCCATTTATTTAGTACTTTATTATGATTATCCTGGTAAACCAATATGAGGCTATCCTGAATAGCTTCTTAATTTATGAATTGCTTCTTGTTACTAAGACCTTCCTCTAGTTTTACCTTGTTTAATGCTCACAACTACCTTCTCCTCCCAGCTATTTGGCCTTCTTCAAGTCTAACAGGTATCTTCCTCTTCCCATTTTATCATAGAAAATGAAGACTTAGAGTTGTCTGAGGGCATAGAATGAATGAGCCAAAGCTAGAATCCAAACCCAGCTATCTACCTCTATTTCAGCCACATTTTTACCAGTCCTTTGTGTCTTTACACAATGGCACTTAAGTGAAAACAAATTTTCAAATAGTATAGTAAGTACTAAAGAGATCCAGCAATTTTTAAAGCACTCATGTAAACAATGATTTTATCAGCACATCCATCAGGATTGGTGCTGCTGGGATTGTGCCCTCTGTGTTATACCTCAGAGGAGCTCGCCTAGATAGAGACTACATCGTCCACCCCCATGTGTATTAAAGAACTTACGGGTGCCTTTCACTCAGAACTGGGCACTCAAGACTGACATGGCAGACCCATAACCTGAAACATCTGCTGTTGTGACGGTCAGCACTCAGATCCCAGGAGAAGGCTGCTTCACACCACTTGCCCTGAGTCCTCCAAACAAAGGGCAACGATAGAAGCTGGGAAGGTCTGTGAATTTCTCTACTTGTTCAACATTGCAGACAAACATAGCCCCTTTGTGTGGAGACAATTTGTGTTTATGAGAAGACAAGTGTATGAACTCATCTAAGCCTTCCTCCCAGGGTGCATAATGCGGGGGACTCGTGCATGATGAACTGCTGTTTTCCAGTTGACTGAGAATCCTCTTTTCTCATTCTCTTCATGTTTCAGCCTGCAGTTCTAAATGAGCTCATGAGTGACCAAAGCATTAACACTTGCATGTGGCAATTGAGAATTATTCTTGGATGCTTGGTAACTCATAACATGTGGTTGTATCATAAAGTCTGATACTGAGCCTTTGCATAGGCATCTAGAAACACATTAAATACCAGAAATGCACTTTTAAGATTTATTTATTTATATTGGAAAGGTAGATTTACATTGAGGAGAGACAAAAAATTCTTCCATCCTCTGGTTCACTCCGCAAATGGCCGCAATGGCCGAAGCTGAGCCTATCCAAAGTCAGGAGCCAGGAGCTTTTTCCAGGTCTCCCACATGGGTGCAGGGTCCCAAATCTCTGAGCCATCCTCTACTGCTTTCCCAGGCCACAAACAGGGAGCTGGAAAGGTAGTGGAGCAGACGGGACATGAACTAGTGCCCATATGGGGTCCCAGCTAAATGCAAGGTGAGAATTTAGCCACTAAGCTATCACAATGGGCCTAGAAATGCAGTTTTATAAAACATCTAATGATATTCAATTAACATTTCCAAAATCAAAGTTGGGGGACAGGCATTGTAGCACAGTGGATTAAACTGCTGTTTGGAACATCCCATTTGGGAATGTCGGCTTGAGTTCCAGTTCTTCTGCTTGAGCGATTGTGCCTGGGAAGACAGCGGCAGGTGGAAAGTGTCCTTAGGTCCCATACATTCCTGTGGGAACTGAATGCAGTTTTTGCCTCCTGATTCCAGTCAGGCATAGTTCCAGCTGCTGCAGCCAGACTCTCCGACTCTCCTTATCTGCCCGTCACCCTGCCTTTCATATAAATAAGTAAATAAATTTTTTAGAATTCTTTAGATTAACTTTAAGTGATTTTGTTTAAAAATTGCAAAAACTTGTAAAAAAAATAGTTTCAATTTTGACTTTTATTTTCTTTAATATATTTTTTAAATCTTCAAAATTTTTATGGTGACGCATTTAAATTTGTATAATCTGAAAACTTTTACATCTAATCTTTTAGATGATGACCATAATATTCAAATTATAAGAAAGTCATAATTAATTATTTTTGTTGAAGCTAAGAGAAAAAACAAACTTCATGGAATGAACATACTGTGATTTATAAATTATTCATGTCTTCATTTTATTCTCACGCAAATGTCACCAACTCATCAAGAAAGTTCTTAGACATGTGCATTAATAATTGAATTCAGTCGCCTTTGGAATTTTACTGACTTTCAGGCACTAAAGAGCTAGGTGGATATTTGCCAAACAGGTAAGGCACTACTAGTTAAGATGCCCAAGTCCCACATCAGAATGCTGGGATTTGCTGTCTGCCTCCGGCCACTCCTTCCAGCTGCCTGCCAGTGCAGTACCTGGGAGGCAGCATTGATGGCTCAAGCAACTGGGTTATTTCCACTCATGTGAAAGATGGACTAAGTTCCTAGTTTCTGCCTTTTGCCTGATCCAGGCTTTGGCCATTGCAGCCACCTAGGGAATGAGCCAGTGGGCTGGGAGGATCTATGTCATGCCTGCCTATCAAATAAATAGTTAAAAGGAAATTGAATTCAAACAAAAAGTTTCAAAATTAAGATTCTATGTTTATTTGCTATTGCCCTTTTAGATAGGTAGGGACATAGATTCTATTTTATAGGAACGTTTTAGGGTGATCTATCATTGTTAAACATTTAAATATATGGTGTGGGTGCACCATAGTCCTGAGTCATATGAACCTTAAAGCATGTGTAGATTTTATAGTCTTCCAGAGACTTCTCTTGGATGCTATCTCCTGTACTTATGAGCACCCATTTTGATTGAAGCACTATGCTCTTCAAGTGCTTGAAGGATGCTTACCCCTGTCGCTGCCTTCATGAACCTTAGATCCTGGCTAGAGAAAGTGAGAAAACTAAGTTGACTATGAGAGAGGTGTGTGCCACATCAACAAGCACAAGAAGTAATAATGATGTAATCTGACACCTGAAGGAACAGTTTCCCAAAGAGGACATCTCAGCTAGACTTTGAACGGTACACGGAGAGAGGCATAAAGTAGCACCACACCTGAGGGAGCTGGAGCTGCTGACAGAGGAAAGGGCAGGAGGAGCAGGAGCCACGCCTGGAGACCAGCAGGTCGCCCAGAGAAAGGCACTTGAAATGTATTCATTGCAGTTAGCTGAAAGCTCTGAGGATTCTTAATCAAGGGAATACAAGAAATATGTTAAATTGAGAGAAGAGTGTACCGGAGGATCTATAGACAAGCAATTCTAGAAAGCTGAGTCGGGAAGCGGAAGGATGCGTAGGACGCAGGGAAGAAAGGAACCGGAAACAGGATGCGCCAGGGATTGACCTGAAGGGACAGGGTTGTGGGATACATAACTTTCCAAGTTCCTTTGGTGGTCTATATATACCTCTTTAAATACCTACATGCTCAGTAGTGTAAAGGTGTACACGTGTTTGTGTGCGTGTGTCTGGCCAAGCTGTTCACATTCCAGAAATCATCCCTACAACATTATAAAAGGAGCAGCGACCAAGTTTGGCTTAAGTGTCTGTGCAAAATTATCCCTACAGGTTACTCTACCTACCAGTAGGACATTCTGAAAACCACTCCCTGTGTTGAATAGAAGACAATCTCTAATAACAACGTCCATAATAACAGGCTTCCAGCCACTCAGTAATTCAGATAGTTGCTTCTTCTCAGTCCTCCATTTGCACATTAAGCCTTCTTAGACCTGCCAGATGATTTTGAGGGTTCAGGTACCCCATATTAAGCAGAGCCCCTTGCCGCTAGAAGCATCAGCTCAGCCAGCACCACACGTACTCTGGTTTATCAATGCCTGCCTTAATACACTGCACCGAGTAATAAGGCACAGTTCATGTTTTCTATACTGACTCCATCCCTCCTCATAATTAATGGTGATGGTTGAGGCTTGGATTCAATTTTTCATCTCCAGGGCACATTTTTGAGATTTACCACAAGAATTTCATTTATGTACTCAGAAGACATGATGATTTTGCATTTAGTCCACTGATAGGGGATACAGAAAGTGTCTCTTTTGTCAAAAACCCAGGATTACAACTTAAGCAGAGCTCCCCAAAGGAAGGTCCTTGCCAACAATGAACTAGTTGTGGACAGTCCTTGAGGATGACAGATTGTGCTAACTGCCTTTTCCTTCCTTGCACCAAAGCTTCTTATATAATTTCTTCAAAATATCCTGACTTGCTTTCTTACCATACTGTACCTCCTTCTGTCTAGGGACCCACACAATAGCCTCCATGTAAGTTTCTACCTTTGCTCCAACCACACACAAGCCACTTGAACTTGAGCTTGCCTGTCTAACTTTTTGAGTCTCAGTTTGCTCCTCTAAAGAACATAAGAGAGTAGTGTTTACTTGATAGTTGTATAAACTAGACTTTTGCATAGAATGCAGTTGAGAATGCCAGGGGAGGTACAAGACACCCAGGTAAAGCAATCCTTGCTTACTTTGTGTCCCAGTGTTGGTATCATTTTCCCTTTCACTTACTCTTCTGCATCGCTTCCATCTTCTGTTCTCCTTGTTTTGCTCCTTTTCTTCCTTCACACCTTCTTTGCCCTCATTATGTAGTTCTAACCTTAAACACCTACCAATAGGAACATGATTATGTGCTAAGTTTCATTGTATTTTGAAAATATATTTTGTGGGCCTGGCGCGATAGCGTAGTGGTTAAAGTCCTCACCTTCAACGCACCAGGATCCCTTATGAATGCCAGTTCGTATCCCTGCAGCCCCACTTCCCATCCGGCTCCCTGCCTGTGGCCTGGGAATGCAGTTGAGGACAGCCCAAAGCTTTGGGACCCTGTACCCTGGTTCCTAGCTTCAAATTTGCAGTTGCGGCCGCTTGGGGAGTGAATCATTGGACAAAAGATCTTTCTCTCTGTCTCTCCTTCTCTCTGTATTTATAAAAATAGAGAGATTTTTTATATATTTATAAAAATAAATAAATCTTAAAAAAAGAAAATATATCTTGGATCTAAAAAGGAATCATATTGATCACTGATCAAAGCACAAGTCCTCTTAAAAACTAAAAAGGTACACACAACTTCACTGAGCTTAATTTTTTTTCACCAGTGATATAAATATATACAGAGGCATATAGCAAGGAATGGCGAGTTGTCATTGGCTATCTGAGATAAAGCAGGTAATTAATGATGAGAAACAGATGTTATTTCTCTCCTAGCTGTGCACTCCTAGACCACTTCTGAGGCTGTTGCGGAGTGATAAAAAGGTGGCCTGGGTGTCTTCAAGGATAATGGGGCTGCAAGGCTGTCTCTATAACTCTTCCCTTTTAATACCACTGTCTTATTTGGTGGTAGAAGGTATGCACCTTACACACCTGAGTGCCACCTTGCTTGCTCAAACCTCAACTTGAAACAAAAACTGTTGTTTCTATTACCAGATCACAATATGTCTGTTAGCAAATTAAAATAGCTTAGAATATCTTTGGCTTTACTTGCTTCCCTCATCTGCCCAGTTTGTTTCTTCAATAAATCTCAAAAAAAAAAAAAAGACAAAACCCACACACATGCTATTAGGAATATTCAGAGGTGCCAAAGTCATACAACTAGATGCACTTAAAATGCCTGCATCTCATATTGGAGTGCTTTGGGTTGACTCCGCTTCAAATTAAAACTTCCTGCCAGTGCACAGATGATGAATAAAGTGTTCAGTCCCTGTCCCTTGTTTGGGAAAAAAAATGCAGTTCTGACCTGACTTCAACCTGATCCACATCAGTCTGTTGTGGGCATTTAAGGAATGAACCAATGGACTCAAGGTCAATCTCTCTCTCTCTCTCTCTCTCTCTCTCTCTCTCTCTCTCTTTCTCTTTCTCTCTCTCTCTCTGTCTCTCCCTCTGTCTCCCTCCATCTACCTCTATCTCCCTCCCTTTCCACTTTTTATCTGAACATCTCGTGACCAAGAGAGGGTCCTCCACCTTTATTCACATAGTAAACAACACAATGGCATCACATAAGAGGACTACCACATTCCTATATTGAATGCTTCTATTACTTGAGATGGCACTTTGCATTAAAAGGAACAAAAATATTAAAATGTGTCATTTCTTTCCCAGGGTATTCAAATTAGTATAGTCATTCTCTCGGAATAAAAAACATGTTTTGATGGTTTCAGGATACTCCATTTATAATATCTGTTATCCGCAAATCAAATTTTCTCTGTCATTGAGTGACAAGGGGCTATGCCCTGGGATCAGCGAGCTGCTAAGATTCCTTCTGCTGGAGTGTTTAATTTCATCTTGCTTTCCACAAATAAGTATGCTTGAAGCTGCTGCCTTTCCTTCCTCTAGAGTAATCGAAAAATTTAATTCACATTAAGCCAGAGAGGATGGTGTTTTTCCCTAAGGTCACCCAAGGCAAACATTTTAAACCTCTAACAGCCCATCAGTCAGAGATGCATGTCTTGTCCTTTCTGATGAAATGCCTCCTGGACCAAACAAATCTTTCTGCCTAAGCGAGTCCCATCTTCCACTCCACCCGCTCAGCTGCTAGGCAGAAAGTCACCCCAGGAGGTCAGCAAGTGCATCTCCACGGTTCCTTCTCAGGAGGCCATGGGCTATGTCCCAAGTACCCACTCCCCATGGAAACACATGAGTTGCTAGATTTCAACCCTGCTTATAAGATTAGCATGAGAGGAGACCCAAAGCTTCTTTGCTACTAAACTGAAACTGCAAGAGGCTTACCCAAGAATGAGTATTTCACTAGAGCCACAAGTATTTTACTTGTGCTCCAAATGATGAACATATGACTGTGTATGAAGAACTTTATTTTAGCAATGATATAGAGGAACTAGGTGGGGGAGGGAATTGGGGAGGGAATAAGGGAAATGCCAGGAGCCTATGGAATTGTATCATAAAATTATAATAATAATAAAATGTAAACAAAAAATAAAAAGACAAACAAAAAAATTCTCTCATTCTTTCCCTAAAACTGGTAACAATTTGCCCTTACATCATGTCTTTCAACAGTCCTAGGTAATTCGGAATGACAAATTGCTCATGAATACAACCAAAACCATATTATTCCCAAGATGACCTAGAGTCACAAAGGTGGAAGATGGCTCTGCTTATGGAACACAGGACTTTCTAGAAGAAAGAAAAGAGAGCTTTCCAGAAAGAAGAGGAAATAAGAACGCTAAATAGACTTGTTTAGAAAATTACCTTATTCCTTGTATGTAGATATCCCTCTCCCCAAAACTGGTCCAGGAGAGCATTTCTTAGCCACTTGCCAAGATAAGACATTTTTTTCATGAAGGAAATAAAATATAATATTTTGTAAGAAGTCCATCCAATTTGGTTCTTGCACTTCATTTTTATTTCAACTATACAGTTGGGAGTCATACAGATGACTCCTGAGGAGTCACCATCTCTCAGGATATGTATCAGCTTCAAAGCTTCAAGACTCTGTCTAGAAGCAGCGAAGGGGTCAAGGCTAAATTCTCAAGTCCCGACACTGAATGTCAACTGTTGTGTGTGGCCACAGGGGTTGAGCCAGACTATCAGGGAGTGTTGACCTGGAAAGAGACAGTCAATCATTGCGGTTAAAAAAGACCAGGGTGGGTCTGTTTCTGCATAACACTCCGCTATCTTCCATAGTCTAATGTCTCTGGTCTCAACAGGCAAAAGCTTCAAACAGAAAGTCAGTGGCTTGCCTGCAAAATCACTCACTGCCAAATTAGAGCCAGCGAAGTCACAGTGCTAGATATACTTCACAGGGCCCATGTTCAGTGCGTTCCTGGTCCAGCTCAGGTGCAGTACATCTCTTCCCATCACATAGCCCAGAGTCCCCAGCATCTCAGCAGAAGGAGCAACACAGTCCACGTCACAGGGACCTTACTATAGACCACAGACACCCCCAGCCTCAGCAACTCCCTTCCTGTGGCCTTTCCATCTACAAAGAATCTATCAAGAATTCACAAAGTTACCCACAACTCTCAAATAACATGCTAAAAAATTTCAAATTTATAGTTTTCATATTTTTTTGTATTTTCTTTTTAAGTTTTTTATTTAAGAGGGAAATTGAGCACATGGAATGCTCCCATCTGCTTGTTCATTGTCTAAATGTTCACAGCCTGCAATATGGATGAGTCAGGCACAGACAGAAGCTGAAAATGAAACCCAGTTCTTCCGTGTGGAAGACAGGAATCCAGTTACTTGAGTCATCACTCCTGCCTTCTGGGTCTGCATTAGTTGGAGTCAGAAGCTGGAATGAAATATTGAACAGTGTGACAACTTGGGTCTTAATGGCTACACTAAACACTCACCCCTGATCCCTGTAGTTTCTGATACTACAGGCAATATGCGCTCCAGTAAAACTTTTTACAGTATTCAGATAAGATGTACCAGGCACTGAACACTGTGCCTAGACACAGAATGCATTCAACATGCAATGGTGATCATTATTTTTGCATAATCAACAGGATGATGATTATATTGTAATCAAGAGTCATAAGGGGAAGATGCTTAAATTTTCATTGGCAAATCCTTTAAGGTGATCATTTCATCACTTCATTGACTGCTGGGAAAAATAATGAAACATCCTTTTCTAATTAAGTTTGAAATTCATAAATATACATGAGATTTGATATAAATCAATATATAAAACACAAAGTCATTTTTAAGCTGTTTGGAAAATAAAAAGAGACTCATTGATCAACAATGCAAAGAGAAAAGTGGTTGGCCCTGGTAGCTGATAACTCTGTCAGTAGCTCTGATCCCTACAGAGCTGCACAGTGCTGGCTCACTCAGGCAGCTCTTTGGACACTGGTAGAAATTAGAAAGTACAGTAAAACCTCAAGGCAAAATCTGTAATACCTCAATGCACCTCCAGCTATTGGTACTGTGTGTCTGCAACCCAGATCCACCTGATGCATCCAAGAGAGAACTCCACAGGGAAAAGGAACATGTTTCAAGCAATGTGCTCTGGCTTTCCCCTGCCAGTTTGGAATGAGTTCCAATAAACTCCATTGGGTAGAAATTCTGGTTCAAGAATGAACAAGAGGTGGCAGTGTTGTGGTGCACCAAGTTACGCAGCAGCCTGAAGCACAAATCAACATCCCATATGGACAACAGTTTGAGTCCCATCTGCCTCATTTCCAATCCAGGTTCCTGTTAATGCAGCTGGGGAAGCAGTGGAAGATAACCCAAGTGATTGGGTCCTGTATCCAGGGGGAGACCTAGAAGAAGCTCCTGGCTCCTGACTTCAACCCAGTCCCAGTCATTATAGCCATTTGGAGAGTGAACCAGGGAATGGAAGATCTCTGTCTCTCTGTTTTTTCAGTAAAAATGAAGGGAACATCCAGCAGTGAAAGTAGGTAGATGAAGGAAAGGCCCAGTGCAGGCCCAAATAGTCTCCACTGCAAAGGCAGCCCACAGGCTGGATGTAGCAAGCAATATCTTCTTCAGGTGGGCACAGGGAAGTGCTGCCTCTCTGGGGCGGCTGGATTTGTTCATGGTGTTCCATATTGATTTTTGCATCAGCAGAGTGACAAAGACATGAGAGCATGAAGGAGAGGGAGAAGTGGCTTCCCTTCCCTCATTGCTGCTGAGGGTGGCAGGCATTGAGTTGATGGGTCATTGAGGCAGGAGTCTGAGTCACTCCTTTTCTTCCACAGGAGATGAGGGATTGAGCAGGGTGCTCTCCTTGGCTTGGGACTAGCTGTTGGAACGACAGTGTTCTGTGAGTCTCTGAGAAATAGATTCTCCCCCTGTTTTATTCTGCCATCTGTAGTCACACTCATACATCCTGTTTAGGGTATTGATAACCATATTAAAATCACCCACATACAACCTCAACATTGATGAAAGCACAACTGTAGTTGGATTTTATTTTTCCTCCCCAGCCAAATAAATAAATAAATAAATAAATAAATAAATAAAAATGCTCTCTTTCTTATTTCCTGGAGTTTCTCAAGAATTCTGTGCAATTGTTAAACACATTTATCAAAACACATTTTTCGTATTAAAAACTCATCTATACAAAGCAAAGGTTTGGGCTGAGCTGATCCAGAATTTCAGTCTCTTTGATGGAGAGAAATTGCTTCTGTGGAAGAACTAATACCCACCTGGCTTCAAACCTGAGCTGCTGGCAAATATGTCATAGCAAGAGACATTTCCTGTTTCTTTGACAGATTGGCCCAAGGCTAAAATTCAATCTCATGTGTCAAAAGTGGTAGATAGGGGGAGAATGCAGAGCAGCACACAACCCCTCAGATTTTGCAGTAGACTTGCTTTGAGAGAAGTGTGGATACTGGTGGAAATTCAGCAAGAACATGAAATATTGCAAAACGAAGCAATTAAGAACCTCCACAAAACTCTCCTTTATAATTTTAAATGATAAAATAGTGAAACTCCAAGTCATATGTAAAGTAAATTTAACCATGGACCTTACACCTTTCACAAAAAAAAAGAGAGAGAGAGAAAACAGCTAAGCGATCTAACTATTAAGTGCAAGCTATAAAACTCCTCGATGATAACACAGAAGAAAACCTGCAGTGTGTTGATGGCACTGTGGATGGAGCGACAAAGGCATCAGACATGAAATAAATAAATGATAACCTGGTCTTCATTAAAATTAAAAATGTCTGCTCTCTGTAAGACATCGTCAAGAGGATGGGACGACAAGTCACTGACTGGGAGAAAATATTTGCAAATTGCATACCTAATAAAGGACTGTTCAACAAAATACACAAATAACTCTTAAAAGCCCAACAATAAGAAAAGGAACTACCCAATTAAAACACAGGCAAGTACCTTACCAGATACCTCCTCAAGGAAGATGTAAGATGACAAATAACCACCCTGTACTTCATAATGTCACAAGGGAAATGCAAATTAAACAACAATGATGTGCCACTACATATTAGAACCCCGAAACCCAGAACATGGCCAACATCGAATATTGACCAAGATGCACAGCATCAATTTATTGTCAGTGAGAATGCTAACTCATACAGCCATTTTGAACAACAATTTGTTTCTTCTTTAAACAAAACATAATCTTTACTATATGGTTCAGCAATCAAGCTCCTTGGCATTTGAAATACCCAAGAATTGAATTGAAAACTTTTGTTTATTACAAATAATCTGCACAGGAATTTTTATAACAGTTCCATTTATAGTTTCAAAACTTGGAAGCATTCTAGCTGTTCTTCAAAAGGTAAATGGATAAATACAATGTGGACCATCCGTAAAATTATACAGTATTTAGTATTTAAAAGAAATGAGCTATCAAACTATGAATGGGAGGGGCTTAATTGCATGGTACTGAGGGAAAGAAGCTAATGTGAAAAGGCTGTAATTGTATGATTACAAACATATGACATTCTGGAAAAAGCAATGCCATGGAGACCATAAAAGGATCAACAGAATCGGTATTCTCCAGATACTGGAGGGAAAAGGAGGGATAAATGAGTGAAGTAAGAGTATGGGGGGGAGTCAATCTGATATTATGGTGGGTACATGTCATTTTATATTTATTCAAATTCACAAAAGAGCCACCAAGAGTGCACCCTAATGTAAATTGTTGACACTGGGTTATTTTATGTCAATATACATTCACTGAGTACAATGAATGTATCTTTTTGATGTGGGATCCTGAAGGTGGGAGAGGCCAAATACATATGGGAACATGAATGGTATATGGGAAATTTCCAATCTTTCCACTCAGTTTGTAAATTCAAAACTGATCTTAAAAATAATAAAGTCAGCTTGGAAGGGGGAAAGAGCAAGATGAAGTAATGACATGATGAAGCTCATTCTCACGGAAGGAAGAAAGGAAAATGGAAAAGGAGATAGATGTAACAACCAGATTTAAAAACCCAACCTGCATCTCTCTCAGTGAAGTGCTTGCAGCACTGAACCCTTGTTTGTTCATTGTACCCTGTGCACCTATCCCACCTTTTCTCTTTTTTCTTTTCTCTCCTGGCCTACTGCCCCCACCCATCCCAACTAGCTTCGATTTCGTATTTATATTTGTTCCTGAGGGAAACAAACTGGATCCCAAATACCTGCAACTTCCTAGTTGGCTGCCTTTTAACTGTACTTTGGTACACTCTAATCAAGAATCTTAGTCATAGTCTTTTCTCTCTTTTTTTGCCTAAAGTAAGCATGCTTTGACGATTAGAGTAGAAAGACACTAAAGCTACCACACTCATTACTATAGACAGGAAAACTTGCTTTAGAAACACACACACACACACAGAAATCAGCAGCAGCATTCTGGAAAACTACAGTACCATTCCAAGAGAATGTCCGCATTGTGCCTGTTGTCAGATGGTTTCCCTAATTAATTTCAGAAATTCTCATGGAAGCACTGAAGACACAGTTGCTGACCCTGGGGATAGGAGGGCTGTCTTTCAAACATGGAAGATAGATTGTCTGAACGCAATTCCAATTCAGTGCATATCATTCAACCTTGCAGGAACATTCAATGAAGACCGTAAATAAAACTGCATAGAGTGATAAAGAAAAGAAAGGCTTCTTAGAGCATACAGCATTTAACAGAAATCTAGAAGGAAATTCAGGTGTTTACCGATTGGTCAGAGCAGGGAAAGCATTGTCCAGCTGAGGATATAGCAGAGCCTCAGAAACAGGAAGGTGTGTGTGCTAATGGAAGACAAGACAATATTCCTGTTGCATGGTGTGACATGGATGAGGCTGGATAGGGAAATGTCAAATTTGGAAGGTGTTTAAATCATGCAAGAGATGTGGCCTTCATTGTGAGAGGGCAATGGGGCATCAAAGTGGAGGTGAAAACATTGCATTTCTGGATAAGTGCTGTGGCAGGAGCAAAGAGGTTCTAGATGGAGAAAGCATTAGACAAAGACATGTTAGAAAGACGCCTGAGAAGAACAAGCAAGGATAAAGCATCAATCACATGAGTAGACAGCAGGAGGCACATGGAGGAATATGGAAAAATTGAATCAATATGGTTTCACTGGAAATGAAATGTAAGAATAAGTGGGGAACAACAGATGCACCCAGGTGTCTAGCTCACGTGGCTGACTACATGGCTGCATCATCGATCGAGAAGTACAATATGGGATGCAGGGTAGTATAGACTTTGTAAACAGATGGGAGGTATCTGTCCCTAGTATGTGTAGGTGTCCATCAGTGTAATGAATGAGATGCAAAGAGCAACACCTTGGTTAAATACACTTTCAATCTGCAGAATGTTATGTCCGTACATCAAATGCAACACAATTTGCAGAATCAATGGACTCCCAACACCCAGGGACAATCTTAGAGATAACCTCTTCCTCCTCATTAATGACAAATTGTCCAACCTCTTCCTCCAGTTTGAGCAGGTTGACATAGACACATTAGGTTGGAAAATAGTATGCAGGATGTATTCTTTCTCTATGATTTCTCACTCCTAGTACAGAATAACAGTGAGTCCACTACCCAATACCTTTACATGCATTAAGATATTTTAAAAATTTATTTGACACATCAACAGAATGAGGAGCTAAAACCATATGGTCCCCTCACTAGACGCCAAAAAAGTATTTGAGAAGATTCAACACTACTTCATTAGGAAAAGCAAACAAAATGTTGCACAAATTGAGTATAAAAAGCACATTCCTCAAAATTGTAAAGGCTATATACGTGATATATATAGCCAACATCATACCAGATGGGAAAAAGCTAAAAGCATTTCCGCTCGGATCTGGAACAAGATCACAATGCCCACATTTGCCATGTTCATCCAATGTAGTACTGGAAGCTTTAGCAACAGTAGTTAGGGAGGAAAAAAATAAAGGACATCGAAATTGAAAAACTGGAAAACAGGAAGTTAATTTATTCAAGCTTGCAGGTGACAGTATTCTCCATTATTTGTGGAAACTAACCTTTAAAAAGCAAACCAAAAAAAAATTTAATGAAAAAAAGAGTCTATGTATATCAGTATCATTACAAATTCAGGATGGCAAAACTTTGTTTCACACCTTTGTATAACCTATGGGTAAGGATGCTGTATCACTGCAGTTTAAATTATCTGTGATTACTTCCTAATGTACTCTATGTGGTTGAAATGGCCATTTTTCCTATCCAATTACTGTTTAGCTATTGTCTATATTCCTTCAAACAAAGGTGTTTTTTGGGGTTTTTTTACTTATTAAAAGTTCTATCAGTGAAGTATTAAGCCTTTTACTGTAATGTAAATCTAAATATGTTATCTTCCAACGTTTTGCCTGCAAAGCATTACCACTAAATGCAGACTAACAGTATCTATGCAGTTATCTTTAACCCTCCAGATGGGGTCATCATCAGAGTCAAGATTAATATTAGCACCTGAAGCCCACAAAGGAAAAGTTTCTTACTTAGGGAGACATTTTAATCAGGGTACCATCTGATGTCAAATAGAAATCTTCCCTAATAAAAAAAACATTGTAGTGTGGAGTCGAAATTTAAATAAATGCTGTACCCCTCTAACTCACCCCCATTTCAAAAAGCATGTGAGTCTCTTTAAAAGATAAGACTATGCCCTTACTGGTTTATCTTAGTAATGATCACAGAACTGATTTTGTTCAATCACAAACTGACACATTTACTATGACTCTTTCGAACTAACCTTGTAAGAATAAGTTGTTATTCTGTATCTCTCTCTTTTTCTTTCTTTTTTTTTCTCCTGTTAGGTCAGATGACATCTCAAGTGAAGAAAATGACCAAGGAGTACACATGGTCCTTCAACCTGATCTGTGTTATTTGCTAATTCAAAGAAAATTACAAACAAATGTGACATAATTGTATCTAATAAAATCACAAGATGGGTTTAACAAAAACCATGGGAGTCCTCCACACTAGAAAATGTGTGCCCAGCAGAATTTGTCCCACATACCATTTTAAGTTTCTGTCTTCTGCTTTTGTCTCTCTCAATTTGTTTTCCTATCCAAAGGGTGACTCCGACCCACCCTGAGCCCCAAAGCACCACCTAACTGAGTTCTAGGCAAGGCTCCTGGTGGTTCTGGTCTATGAGCTCCTTGGGGGAGTTTCTTTTCTTGTTTCCCACTATCTATCTCTCGAGTCAGCTGAAATTGTGCTGTGAAATGTAGTGTTACTTCTTGGGATCCCATTAACTCCAGCTCTGAGGGAGTGGGTTTCAAAACGGCACATTGAAAGAGTCAAGACTTGGAGAGCAGGGCAAGTGATAGAAATCAAGTAATTGATATAAAAAGATGGGTGGCACACAAAGGGCCAAGAAAACTTTCACAGTTCATATTTCATGTTGATATCACATTTGTCCCCACACAGCAAGAATAGTTGCCGAAACAGAGAAATGACGGAAGGTTTGTGCGCCTCCTGGGGTCCTTATATTCACCTGAACTGAAGCCAAAAATAGTATCATAAACTAATTGAACGATCACATCAAAGGGCTCCTCAGCCTTGAGACAGGATGGATAATTATGCTTGCTGCGACTTCTGATACTCAGCTAGTTTGGGCAACTGGCACTTCTAAATATACACCCCATTGTCACAGTTACCTGGCTGCCTCAATTTTTTTCAAACCAAAGAAACCTAAGATAAAGCTAATTAAATACATGGGAGATGTGAGTCTTTGTATCAGAACAGTCTCAATGAACTGATTAATGGACTCCAAAGTCCAATGATGTAGGTGACGAAGGACACAAGTGATCTTGACGTGACTTCAGAGTCCAAGCAAACAGAGCCAGCTCAGAGCAGCTGCTTTCTCTTGAACCCTCCTCACTGCCAATGAGCAGGCTGCACTGAAGGTCTTCTTGGTTCTGTCCTATGAGGTAACTGGTGCTCAGCAAGTCCCACCGCATAGCAACCAGTTCTTTGTGTTTCTCTCTTGTCTATATGAAGGCAAAAAGATTTCCCTGGCCTCTTACACTCTGTGCCGATTGGATCCCATGAGTCCTTGTAGAGAGCTATCCAATTTTCTGAAGAGTCTCACAAAATAAATTTCGGCTCACAACATATTCATGTAAACTATAATTAGCAGTGAAACCAAGGACCCTCAATTAGCAAAATAGAAGAGGTGACTAAGATAAGGCACAGGATAAACTTGGAGAAGCTAGCATCTCTGGCCAGTCTGAAAGAGGGTCCAGCCCACAGAAGGATGCATGCCCAGCAGAAGTTACCCCACATGCCACCTGAAAGCAAAGCAGGTCACATAAAACCACAAACAACCAGCATGACAAATTCGTATTTCCCCTGTCCAATTATCTGAGTAGAAAACGATATGAGATGAAGATGGTTCTAAATTATGGATAACCAAAAGTAAATAAATCATACACAATGCCAATGATATTGATAACTAACATTGCCAACTGTTGTTCTAAAACCTAGTTTCTTAATTCATAGCAACACAATGAGTAAGGAATTGTCATTTCATTTTGTAAACTGGGAAAACAGGGTACTGTAAAGTTAAACTAGTGAATAGCTTGTAAATGTAGGATGTGGGACTTGCAGCCAGACATGCATTTTTCATCATCTGTGTACATGCCATCACAGTACACTGGCAGCTGGAAAGACTTATTATTATCCTTAGGAAACATTGACAAGAGTTACCTCCCAACATAAAAAGTTTTTCATGATGCATTATACACTGATGTCGAAGCTTCTGTGTATGAATGACTTTAGGTATTAACTAGGGGGCTGGGAGCTGAAGAGCATAGCTAGAGTCCTAGTCTATTTTGTGTAATTTTAATAGAATAGCCGAGTCTGGATGATTTATTTTTGATGAACTGAAGAATGTTTGGCTCACAATTCTGGAGGCTGAAGTCCAAGATCAAGAGTCTGCATCTGACGAGGGCCTTGTTGCTACATCAGTCCATGACAGAAGGCATCATATGTTGAGACAGAGCAAGGCAGGGCCAAATCTGACTTCATAAAATGCTCGTTCTTGCAGTGATGGGCCTCACACCTAAGACAGCAGCAGTCTGTTCAAGACAGACTGGGTGACCTTGTTATGTTTTAAATGCCTAACCTCTCAGTACTATTGCACTGAGGATTAAGCTTCCAACACATCTAGTTTTGAGAATACGTTAAAGCCATGGCATACAGCAACATGAGGCTAAGTGGCTCTAGGTCTAAGACAGAGCAGGGAGGAGGAAGGCTTGGAAGAACAAAGATATAGAATGAAGCAATCATCCGAGAGTAGTGCAGATCATACACTCTTAGTGTTTTTATCATAATGCTATATAACACACCATCCTAAAATTTAGCATTTTAGTATGAAAGCATTTACTTTGCTCTCAGATCTGCCCTCTAAGGAAGTCTCGATGAAATCAGATTTTCTCTACTTCACTAGGTTTGAGGTCAGGGGCTGGCATCACTGGAAATTTTGGCATTTGGTACTAGGTGTTAATGAAATCTGGGCTAGGGTTGGTATTCAAAATATATCTATGTGACCTCTCCAAGTGGCATGAGCCTCCTCCCAACACATAGACTTGGTTTCTGGAGAGAAAGATCCAGAAGGAAAGTGTTGTCTTTCATTGTAGAAGCCATGTGTCATCACTGCCTCAATGCTGCATTTGTTGACACAATCGTAAAGACCTAACAAGTTTTGGGGGTTGAGGAAATGGACCTCACTTCTGGACAGCAGAGTAGCAAGATTCTGGCTGAGCCTATATAGCACATATAGCCACATTTTGAAATCACCTCTGCCATACTTAATTAAGTTGAGGTTAAATTAAATGGTTTTCTTTACATGAAGACCTAGGGTGATATTACTTCTTATAAAGGCTAGAGATAACGTAGGTTATATGCTGGCATACAGCAGGTGCTCAATAAAAATTCAGTTCAAACCCTTGAGGAGATGGACCGACCTGTTGTTCTTCTGATGATAGTGGCTGAGAATTTTCCCATAACACAACTGTACCTGGACAAAAAGCAGAACATATTAAAACTAAAGCAAGTGTAGAAGCATGAATGCCCACCCTTTAAATGATCCTTGGACCACCTCACAGGGGGCTGTCTCTGGAAACATTGCTGTGTTCTGTTAATAGGCCAGTTCATTTCTCCTATGTTGTTATGTCTATGCTAGTGGTAAGAGCAAGTGGGTTAAACCTGAGGACTTTTTGAGTGTTTACTTGTGTGGGGAGGAGAACTCCTGAGGAAAACACTGACAAAAGAGGATCCTTCTGTTTATTCCCGGAACCCAACCTGGACTCAAAACAAGTTCTGAGTTTGGCACATGCGCAGTGGCTGAGAGCAAACCAAATTAAAATAATTACAACACAAAAATCTGACGTGATAAAGCTCACATTTATAACTCTCAAACTCCTTCATTTTAAAAATAAATCCATGATCTTTTTAAGTAACTTCCCATCTTGCCTGTGGTGTAGTAATGAAATCAGGGCAGATGAAGGCTTTTCAATATTCCTGTGGGTGAGACAAATCCACTAGAAATCACATTTCTACAATCAATTTGTGGTAGGAATTCCTGGGATGCTCCCTCTGCTGAATAAAACTTTTTCTTTTCTATAAATCTCAGCTTTTCATTTCTGCTGCAAATGGAAAAGAGGAAAGAAAAGCAAGACAAATGGGTAAGAATGCACCATCCCAACACAGTATTCACGAGAAGGCCCCTACAAAGAATTTCTTCAAAAGGGAGAGATGAAAGGGGGTCCTGCTTTTTGCTGGCATTTGAGCTGGCATTTGCAGCATTGCCGTATGACTTCGAGCAGGGCATGAGAAGCTCTTTGATTGCCAAAGAACAGTTGCACCTCTGTCAGAGCGACCCTCATGACTCATGTGGCTTAGCAGCAAAGTGCAGGATAAGAGCAGATGTGAGGGGGAAGATCAGAGCCGAGGGAGAAGAGCTTGAATACAAACCAAAAAACCGCACACAATGAAGGGGAGCAGGAGGAAGGAGGGAAAGGAAGAATTATTTGGTAGTCAGCACAGAGGCAGAGCACCTGTCATCCTCAGAGAGGACAGCCTTTCCAGGAGGGAGGGAACTGAATTATTCCTTTTCGATTGTGCAATGAAGGGCTCTGCCCAGAAAATACCCAATGGCAGCAAAAATGAATCGTCTCTGCTGGCTTCCTGCAGCTGAAGCGTCATCTGTATTGAAAACTGTGGGAAATTTATTTACATCTGATTATTTTTAAAATTAACATTTTAGTAGCATGCATTATGTGGCAGGAACTCCGACAAACTCCTTATAGATAAGGAAACCAGCATCTTTGTCTGTCGGTGATTTCCTGATGTCATCATTGCCAGCCTTTACCACAACAACAGCAATGGTTACTGCTTTGTTGTCCCTGCTTAATAAAGCCACCTCAAAAAACTTACAGGAAAAAGAAATTAAAAGCTTATCTTAGTGCAAGAAAAATTTGAAATCTTTGCATAGCCAGGGTCTTTAAAATTCATCGAAACTATTATAAAATGCTTTATTATTATTTTAATATTATTGTACATTTCAGCTTTTTTGGTACCAAAATAAGCTTGTCTTTTAATCTTATCTTCCAATAATTTTAAAAAATATCTCGATTTACCAAGTGCTGCTTATATCACCTATATAAGTAACTCTTTCAGCACTATGCTGTGGGCAACCATTATTTTTATTTTCACTTTTCAGTAAGTGCAAATGTCATCATTTTAGAATGAGATTTACAAAGCCTGGCACAATGGCTCAATGGCTAAATTCTCACCTTGCATACACAGGGATCCTATATGGGTGCCAATTCGTATTGTAGCTGCTTCACTTCCATCCAACTGCCTGTTTGTGGCCTGGGAAAGCAATAGTGGATGGATCAGAGAATTGGGACCCTGCACCCATGTGGGAGGCCTGGAAGAAGCTCCTGGCTCCTGGTTTTAGATCAGCTCAGCTCCAGCCATTGTGGCCACTTGGGGAGTGGATCAACAGACAGAAGATCTTCCTCTCTGTCTTTCCTTCTCTCTGCAGATCTGCCTTTCCAATAAAAATAAATAATTCTTTAAAAAAAAAAAAGCTTAGCCTGCATAAGTACTAATGAGTGAAGGTTCAAGGAGCCTTCAAGGGTCCTCAAAGCCAGGGCCCTGAACTGCCCTAACTCCCAGACACAAAACTGGAAGGCAACGAACAATTCACAGGCACTTCTCATGTGTTCAACAACATGAGGAACTGTGGTCAAGGAATATCATCAGAGTCATGAAATTCTTGCTATTTCCACCCTGTTTAGCAAGTACCCAGACACCCAGCAATGGCTCATGGGATAGTAACACATATCCTCTCCTCACCACCCCCAACATCATCCACAAAGAAGCTGCAACCCACAGTGTTAATAAGATCAGAGTCAGGATGTAAATCATGGGACTTTGGCCTGCCATACACTTTCAAGAGGCACAGAGAAACAGATCTACACAAATCAAGCCAGTATTTGCTGGGTGTCTTCATCTTTATGAACCACAAAGCACAGGAAGCCTTCCAGCTCCACTTGCAGTGCTACCAGTACTAAAGAGATTTTTTGGTCCCAGGAACTTAGAAAAATAACATTTTTCTGTCCTCTATGGATAACTCCTGCTAGAAACAATTTTTGCAAATGCCAAAATGTATTCCATTTTATTGAAAATATTCAAAATTATTAGAAATCTACTTGAAAGTGTTTACTATTTTGTTTCCAGACAACATGAAGAAAATCTACAATGTATGCATAAATTTTCTAGAAGCAATCTCCAACGTAGCCATAATCAATTAGTCAATTTTGCTGAAAATGTATTTACTGTTTGTCTTTCTAAACTTTTATTTTAATTATTTTAAATATTTATGGATTTTTATAGGAAAGGCAGATCTACAGACAGAGGGGAGAGAGAGAGAAAAATCTTGTATCTGCTGGTTCACTACCCAAATGGCTGCAACAGCTGGAGCTGGGCCGATCGAAAGCCAGGAGCCAGGAGCTTCTTCTGCAATCTCCCACGCAAGTGCAGGGTCCCAAGTATTTGGCCATCCTCCACTGCTTTCCCAGGCCATCAGCAGGGAACTGGGTCAGAAGGGGAGCTGCCAGCACGTGCATCAGTGCGCATATGGGATGCAAGCAATTGTAGGTTAAGAATTAGCCAGTTGAGCCATTGCAGCAGCCACTTTTTAAACTTTTAGATTCTTTTATTTATTTTTGAAAAGGTTCAGGAAAGGGGAAATACAGATTTTCCACCTGCTGGCATACTCCCCGAATAGCTGGAACAGCCAGTACTGGGCCAGGTTGAAGCCAGGAGCTTCATCCAGGGCTCCCACGTTGAGCCATCTTCTGCTACTTTCCTACATGCGTTATCATGGAGCTGAAATGGAAGAGGAGAGCTGGATACAATCCAATGCCCATATGAGATGCCAGTATCACAAGTGGTGGCTTAATATACTACACCACATTGCTGGTTCCTTACATTTTATTTCCAAAACTCTTTCTGGTACTTATTTGAAAGGAAAAGACAGAGAGAGGGAAAACATCCATCTAATGATTCATTCTCCAAATGCCCCCAGTACCTATGGCTGGCCCAGGCATAATCCAGGAGTTCACTCCAGGTCTACAACATGGATAGTAGGACCTAATGGCTTGAGCCATCATCTGCTGCCTCTAAGATGTATATTAGCAAAATGTTGGACCAGAAGTGAACAGGGACTCCAATATAAGGTGTGTACACCAAACCTATCCCATTTGTTTGTATACTGTTCATATCTTCTATGTATGAGGCATGCAAGGAAGAACAAGATAAATGTCTAAAGGAGCTTCTGGTATGACCAAAAGGACAAATACTTCCACAAAGGAAATTTGGAGGCCAGCATGGTGGCCTATCATGCTAATCCTCTACCTGCACTGCTGGCATACCATATAGGTACCAGTCACAGTCCTGGCTGCTCCACTTCCAATTCAACTCCCTGTTGGTGGCCTGGCAAAGCAGTGGAGGATGGCTCAAGTTCTTGGGTTCCTGCCCCAAATGGGAGAAGCAGAAGAGGTTTCTGATTGCCAGCTTCGAACCAGCCCAGCTCTGGCCATTGTTGCCACTTGAAGCAGATGGAAGGTCACTCTTTCTTTCTCTGTTTATTCCCCCACCCCTGGTAACTCTTCTAAGTACAATAAATCTTTAAAAAAAATAATAAAATGTCCACAAAGGAAATTCCACAGAGCATCTACACAGCAAGTTAATGAAAAATTCTTATAGAAACCCTAAAACGGGGATGTGAGCAAAGACAGGGTTCAAAGATCTTCTTCTAATTCCATCAGCTGGGTAATAATCAAATGGCCATTTACCAAAATTGCTTTGAAATTGCAGAATCTCCTGATCTGTCTTCAGAATTAATGTCCGAGATAATGAATGCCCAGTGCCTTCTGAAGTTTAATTACTGCAAGGACTTACTTTCCAAAGGAGAAGCTAGACAAGCTCAGGAAGTGACATGGAATCTTAATGAGATGAGCCTGAGAGGTCATATCACTCAGGCTCCATCTTCAGGCAAGACTCATTTCAAAGGCCTTGGGGAGAGAGTCTTGACAGCCTGCTTTGCTGACAGGATTGGCAGCCCTCAGGTTGGTCTGCTGCAGTAGCTCTTAACACAATGTCCCTCCGTGGAGACCTCCAGGGTTCCCCGTGGAATCTTGGCCAAAAAATGATCTGGGTTTATTCTGCATGTAGAATCAAGGTTACAGTTATGCCTGCCTCAGGTGTTCAGGATGACCTGATGGTGACAGAATCCACGGATCATCCATCAGAGGGACTGAAGACCACAGGAGGCAAAGGCACTCAGGGATTAGCATTGTTTCGGAGAATAAGATGGAGCCGTTTTTCCAGGGTTGGTGACAAAAGCTGAATCATAATGTTGAGGAATAACTGACATCCGTATAACATTGATTTACAACATTCTTTGATCTGCCTCATCATTTGGCTTTCAAATCAAGCTAGACTGGGAAAACAGCTTTGCAGCATGGATTACCGTGTCATTTTACCACATGGAAAATAGGATTCAGGATTTGTTACTGGATGATTGATTTGGGACTGTCATTACTACTTTACTATTGCTGCTGGAAATCATAACAATGTTGTGTATATGATCCAGGCACTTTGCATGGAATACATCTTCCAATAACGTATAAGAACCCAGAAAAGTAGGTTGCTTCTAAAATCCCCATTGCCCAGAAGATAATACGAGGATTTAAACAGGTAAGTGATTTGCCTGTGGTTCCTCAGCTGCCATGTGGTAAAATGGAATTTGAATCTAGGTGATCTGACCAAGCCCAGGCTCCTGTTATGCTCATTAGCAAAATAGCCTTAACTCCACTGAACGAGAGATTACATCCCCTAATAAATGCATGCCTTACAATTCTTTGCAGATGTTTTCATCTGCTGGGATGGTGATGAGCTCATGTCTCCCCATGTCTGAGAGGGTGCCAATTCTACCTCCTAGCATGCCTTCGCCCCTTGAGAATTCATCCCTGTTTTCTATGAATTAGTAACAGATATGTTCTCAATCATCATCGCTATGAGCAGGACAAATGCAAATGAATTGGGAAAGTGGGCTGTAGCACTCTCACCTTGAGCAACAGAGAATACTCCCAGGAATCATAAAAACACCACTGGCAATCTTCTTTCCAAAACACTTACTTATCTATGGTTTCTTCAAATTCTGAGTTTCACACAAGAAGCATCTGATAAAACATAGAAAAGCTAAATATTTGCCTAAATTCACAAAGAAACTAGAAGCCGAACTGGAGCCTCCACTTCAATTCTTGTGACCCATTTCTCTGCAGCATATCAGCCAACAAGTCAACTCAGGTAGCATTCATGGAAGGACTGCTGATATCCAGGTTGTATATCCCATTCCTTAAATCCCAAAAGGAGACTCACTTGTTTATTTATTCAAGAAACACTACTCCAATACCCACAAGGAGCAAAATGCTGCTGAGTGCCCAGGAAACACAACCCAACACAAAATGATGCCACTGCTCTCACAAAGCTAACATGCTGGTTAGGGGAAGAAAGACAATAACCACAATGTCAGTGCGTGAATGAGTGCATGGAGAAAAGCAAAGCAAGGCAATAGGAGCCATGGTATGGAGGGATGGGCTGCTTGCTTTATACAGGGTGATGACTTCCAGAGAATGAGGGAGCAACTGTGTAGAGATGTGCAGGAAACCTCCCAGGCAAAGTGAGGGGTGAGGGCAAAGGCCCAGAGTGCAGGTGTGCCTGCATTTCCACAAAAGGTAAAATCAGGTGGGAAACCAGATTTGGTCAGGTCTCACTGGCCCTTCAAGGACTTTGACTTTTTCCTGTGAAACCAGAATGGTGAGGGGGAGGTTTTGAGTATGTCTGCCTTAAATTGCAAGTCAAGGCTCTGCAGAGTCAGCAGGTGCCCAGAAAGCCACTGCCCCTTTTTCCACTCATTCACACTCCTTGTTTCCCAGAGCACAGGTTAACCTGGATTCTTTCACAAAATCCAGGTCACAGCACATGGTGAAGGAAGAAAGAAACAGTTTCTAACTTGACCAACCTAATTCCAAATTATAAAACCCCAAATTGGATACAACATTCTAGTGTTAGTTTTATTGTACTTTACTGTTTCTAGATGTGTTCAATGTCATGTTTGCCTCATTGGCACAAAGACTAGACCACATTCCAGTATCTTCTTTATCCATTATTTAGCCATCTCTTTTTTATATAGTAGTGGAGTGACCCAGCTTCTATTTACAGGCTGTCCATGTTACAGGTTAGTGTTCATTTATGGCCACTTTTACAACTAACCAAGGTCTTGGTCTAAGCTGATGGATTTCTAGAATCATCTCTGAAACCCTTACTTTGTAGTCATTTGTGAAGATTGTGGAGACCTTCTAGATCAGCACAAGAATTCACAAGGGCTTTTAAAAAGCTCTTGTGAATTAAACTTCATCACAATATTTCCCAGCTTCTCACAACAGGAAGTGAAAGTATTTTTTTTCTTGTTTGCAACATGGGTTGACCTGATCCTTGCTCTGACCAATAGGAGATGTATATTCTCTAGGAGTGACTACCTGGACTTTCTGAGCCAAGGACTGGCCACAAGTGATATATGAGCACTGGTGACATAGTGAATGATGAGAGAGCAAGTAAAGACAGACTCTTAGATGATCCAGGACTGTCCTAGTAGTTGCACCCACAGATGACCTCCCAGCTGAGAGCAGCAACCTAAGAGACCTCAACCACAGCATGTAAAAGAAAAGAACTGCCCCATTGATCCCAATTAATGCACAGAAATGTGGAAAAATAACAAATCACTGTTCTTTAAAGTGCCAAATCTTGGGACAGCTGACTGCACAGCAATGGAGAACTGAAGTCTCACCGTTGGCTTGGATGTTCATGGGCTGGGGAGAGGAAAGAGGGGAGTGGGGAGAAAAAGAGGAGGGCTGACTGCTTTATCAATGCACTGCAGCAGGGTCTTAATATGTCTGACATTCATAAATCACAAATCCTGTACTATTGTTTCCTAACAAAGATGTCTGTAAAATATATATATCCAGGAAATTTGACTAAAATACAGATGTTTGGCCCTTTCTCTGGCAATTTTGCCTCAGTATGTTTGATGTAGGGTCTAAAATCTGTATCTGTGTAAGTTTCCTAGGGACTCTGATGAGCATATGCAGGTAGCAATTTTGGCTATAAACTATGGATATAGCAAGAGCTGGAACAGGTTCATCCATTCCGCTTCTTGGTCTCATACACTATTTGGCATATATTAAGAGCAAACTCATGCTTGAAGAAGAGATCCATGAGTGAAAGAACCAAGGAGAGAATGAACTGGAAAACAACAAGGATTTACCTGAGAGGCAGCAGGTGACGGCACAAGCCTTGGGTGCCCAACACCTGTGAGAGAGGCCTGGATGGCCTTCCTTACTCCTCATTCCTCTAGCCTGGCTCAGTCCTGGCTGTTTCAGCATTTGGGGAGTGAACCAGTGGACAGAAGTGCATGCTTTCTCTGTCTCTCTCACTGGGCCTTTCAAATAAATATTTTTAAAGAACAAAACAAAAAACAAACAAGTGCATTTGCAGTCCTCTCCATATCTCATAGTCAACTCTGTTGGAGATGATCCACCATCCATTTTGCACTCAAGCTGGCCATGATAAAATTACCTTGTGAGCCTCATTCCTTCCTCCCTCGGTTACTTCTGCTACCCAACTAGGAATCCTGTGGTCATAGGAAAATTCCTGGTGGGAATAGGCCAGGAAGGAGCAAACGAGAACAGAGCTTTAGTGAACAAATAAACAAAGCGACAGGCAAATAAATAAATTAATTCAGCCTTTGAGTCATTTACCTCATTAAAAATCAGACCTTAGAAACTAGAAAATGAATCCTCTAGTCTCTTCTTATTCCCTAGTTGATTCTACTTTGTTTGGGAAGATGTTTAAATTTGAATGTGTTGGCTGGAAGTTTAGGGAGCAGGGGGCGAAAGAAGCCAGGGAGATACTTAACAAAGGAAAAGGGCAGGAGAGCTGGAGGTGGCAGGGACCACAGGGATAATATCTGGAGCAAGGCAATTTGCTTGCTTTTTGCACCAAATTCTGTTCCTGTCATGCTGAGGAGCTCAAAGTCCTTTGAGACCTGCATTTTAGAAATCTGAAAACCTGAAAGTCTTCCTCTCCCACTTGGGCTCTCCATCTTCCCTGAATACAAAAGGCTGAGAAAAAAAAATTAAAAAGTAAAGGTCCTGAGGAACGGTTGCACACATTTCCTGCAGCCTCATTCCTCCTGAGCCACACCTACCCCAACTGCATGGATGGTTTTGTTCTCTGCTTTACTTGCCAAATGAACCACAAGTTCTCTAGGCATAGCAGTAAACGTGTACCGAGGAGCCAAGCAAAAAAACAAAACAAAACAAAACAAAAAAAAAAAAAAAAAAAAAAAAAAAACCAGACTGAAACCAAAAAGAGAAAGAACCCAGTCAAAATGCATGTTACAAAATACCAAGATATGGATATGACTGCCATTGCCTGCTTCCAAGAAACACCTCCAGAACTGAGGGATAACTCGAAACTTTTGTAGTAAGTCTCAAAAGTTGCATTTTCACCTGAATGTAACATGCTTATGGTAAAAATAAAAAAGGATATAAGAACTTGTAAAAAGAGAACTCTTTCCTAATCCCACAACCTAAAGAAAACTGTTGCTCACGTTTTGGACTATACCAGATTGACCTGTCTAAAGTCACATTTTTTTAAAAAACCTGGCATTATCCCTATACATACCTTTCTTCACATTGTAAAAAACATCTGGGCAACTTCACAGCTTAACTTAGATAAGCATTATCAACAATAACGACAGCTTAAAGGTTGGAATATATTCTTTTTAATCACAATTTTATTACAGCACCAGAGCAGTTGTATATGCGCCACCACCCCCCCCCCCACACACACACACTTTCTTAAAAGACATTCCTCTCAGTAGTATCAGTAGGTCAGAAGTTTTGATGAACGTTGCCCACTCCTCTGTGGGCAACTCTACTCACTGGTTTTTCTATGAGAGATCATTTCTCCGTGTTCTTCCCATCCCACTGCAGCAGTGTTCTCTCTAACTCATTCCTTCAGAGCCAGAGGAACAATAATTCTCACAGTCTGAATCCACACACCCACTACCACTACCACACCTGAGATCATGAAACTCTTCTTATGTGCTGATTGGACATTTTTCTTTACCTTAGATTCTTGGATTTTTCCAGTGAGATATTCATAGATGCAACAGTGGTTTGTAACAGATCTTTGGATAGTACGAATAGAAAACTTTTGTCATTGATAACCAAGACTTTAAAGACACATTTTTCTTGATACTGTCTTTTTGTCACATCTTTTTCTAGCAAGACAGGTTTGAGCAGGCTAGATTCAAACCTTATTTTTAAATTATTTGACCCGTCTACACCTGAGTTTCCTCATGAATAAAATAAGGATTACAATAGTCCTTCACCTGTAGGATTAGATTTAATATCTTATCAAGTCCTGATCATAGCATCTGGTAGGTACATCACCAGCCTGGAGTCAACCCTCGATGTACAAATTGGAGCAGCTTTGTTGTCATTCTGGAATGTCACACTTCATTGGAATTTTTGCTTGCTTGTTTTACCGAATCTGTCTTTGAGGTCTTGCTTAGAAACTCCCCTACTTTACTTTTTACAGTTTTCAGACCACTCTTAAGTATCCCTTTTTACATGTAAAAGTTTGATTCATCTGGAATTACTTCATGATAAGATATGAGCTAGGACATCTAACTCGGGTTTTGTCCCAGGACCCACTTCTGGAGAGCCATTGATTCCCAACTACATGGAGAAACAACATGTATGAGGAACTAGGCTCTTACACACGTGGGGAATGTTCTGGTCTTGCATTTCTGTTCTGTTGTTTTAGTCTGTCTGCCCTCATATGAACAACTGATTTCGATGATTACTGGTGGCTTCAAATATATGATTATATTATGAAGCAAGACTTCTTCTTTTACAAGGTTAAATTAATTATATGTCCTGTTTTTATTTCCAATGAACTCTGCAAATGAAAATTCTGCCCAACTTCCTCTTGTGACAGATGCCATGAGACATTCAAGTCCTTCTATAGGAACAAAGACTATTCGCCAAGATTTGCAATGTCACCAGAAGAGGAGATTAGCAGCCATCAGCTGAAGGCAATCACCTCTTGCTAAGGTTCTCCTTCCAAAAGTGGCCTGCATTTGATGGATGATGGACTTGAAGAGAAGGAGCACCGTGGAGCCCAGCTCCAAGGTCCCATTCCACGTGAGCCTCCAGGTCAAGGCTAGTGCCTCCCCAAGAGGCCGCAATGGCTGGAGCTGAGCCAATCCGAAGCCAGGAGCCAGGAGTTCTTCCGGGTCTTCCACACAGGTGCAGGGTCCCAAGGCTTTGGGCCATCCTGCTTTCCCAGGCCACAAGCAGGGATTAGAACCAGCGGCCATATTGGATCCTGGCGTATGCAAGGCAAGAACTTTAACCATTACACTATTGTGCCGGGCCCAACTCCAGCATTTGTCATTGGCCATTGATATTATTAGTGAGATGTAAAACTTTTTCCTCCCTATGCTGGAAAATGAATTTATAACCCCAGTTTATCTTATAGAAGAAATTTCATTCAGTCTGACTTCAAATGACAGAACAGGGAAAATGGAAATAAATAATCCAGACAGATTTTAGTTCACTACATGCACAACATTTCCAAGAAGTAGGGTGGTTTCCCTACCCTTCCAAGAAGATGGAAAAAGAACTCCAAATAATGAAACTCCCACAACCCTGGGAGCACACAAGAAAGAACAATTCTTTTTAAAAGATTTGTTTCTTTCTATTGGGAAGGTAGATTTATAGAGAGAAGGAGAGACAGAAAGACCTTCCATCCACTGCTTCATTCCCCAAATGCCACAATGACCAGAGCTGAGCCAATTTGAACCTTCTTTCAGGTCTCCCACATGCGTGCAGGCTCCCAAGGCTTTGGGCCATCCTCGACTGCTTTCCCAGGCCACAGCAAGGAGCTGGATGGAAGTGAAACATCCAAGACATGAACTGGCACCCATATTGGATCCCAGCATTTGCAAAGGGAGGATTAACTAGCTGAAACATTGTGCTGGGCCCAGGAACTGAGCAATTCTTTCAAAGGCTTGATAGACTAAAGTCATGGGTGGCCTTGGTCTTTTTTTTTTTTTTTTTTTTTTTTTGTCTTTTGGGAATTGTTTTATTTTGAAAACCATGATGATTCCTACTTGGGCTCATTTTGTTGCCAAAAATGCCAAGATTCCATTCTTTTTTCATGACAATGTAGTATTCCATAGTACCTTTGTACCACATTTTCTTTTCTTTTTTTTTTATTAATTATTTTGCATTATGTGACAGTTTCATAGGCTCTGGGAATCCCCCCACCCCTCCCCATGCCCCTCCTCCCTGGTGGATTCCTCCACCTTGATGCAGTATTACGGTTCAAATTCAATCAAGATTCTTTCCTTGCAAACATATCTTGCTGATCTTTGAGGTTTAAGACACAGCCACCAGACTGCTTAGAGAGGGAAGATTTTATGAGTTCTATGTTTCTCCCTTCCTGCTCTGCTGGACAAATCCTTGCAAAAACATCCTTTCTATTGTTCTGTCTCTGAATCCTGCCTTTATCTGAGATCCTGATAAGCCAAGAAAAATATGCTTGAAAGTTTTTTTATCAGAGAAACATATCTTACATGGGGGAATAGGGTTGATTCCTGAAATCTGTGACTAGTTGACAACTGAATTAAGCTGCATCACTGGCTCTACAATGACCTGGAATGAACTAGCAAAACAAGAACCAGAAAACTATAGCCCAAAGGAGACAGAAATGAAGGAGCCAGCTAGCACTTAGAACAAGAATTGGCAAGTGGCAGCCCAGATGCCTAATCCAACCCATCACCTGTTGCTTTAAATAACATTTTATTGGACACAGTTACACTTGTTTGTTTATTTACAATGCACAACTGCTTTTGTATTTCAATCAGAGTAGGACCATTGTGAGAGAAATCATACTAACCGCAAAGCCTAAAAACACTTACTCTCTGGCCCTTTACCAAAAGATTGGTAATTGATTTCTGGGTGGGAGGTGAAGGAATCAGAATAACCTAGTGGCTGTGGTTTAGACATAAACTTTGGAATCAGGTTAAGCTTTAAAATATAATTCTATTATTTAGTTATCTTATGTCATTAATAATAAATAAGCAATTTCAAGCTTCATCTGCTAACTGGAGATTTAATGATAACCACAACAATTTTTGGCTACTTAAATAGAATAACATTTGGCATAGTGCTTGGTACAAAATATAATCAATACCATTATACTTAAACTGAGTTTCTGGCAAGTAGTACATATTATCACTGTTGTTGTGATTTTTTTAAAGATTTATCTATTTTTATTACAAAGTCAGATATACAGAGAGGAGCAGAGACAGAGAGGAAGATCTTCCGTCTAACGATTCACTCCCCAAGTGGCCACAACGGCAAGTACTGCGTTGATCCGAAGCCAGGAGCCAGGAGCTCTTCTGGGTCTCTCACGCGGGTGCAGGGTCCCAAGGCTTTGGGCCGTCCTCGACTTCATTCCCAGGACACAAACAGCGAGTTGTATGGGAAGTGGGGCCGCCAGGATTAGAACCGGCGCTCATATGGGATGAGGACTTTAGCCACTAGGCCACCACACTGGGTCCCGTTGTTGTGATTTTAAATTCAATGATATCTATCTTTTAGTTGGTGTTCTGAGGCCATGTAAACACTAATCAAATAAACCTGAGGGATGCAGGACAGGCTCGGAACACCTACAACCCTACATCACAGGACCAGTACATGTCTTGGGCACCTCTGCTTCCAATCCAGCATCCTGCTTATGCACCCTGGGAAGTAACAAATGATGGCTTGAGGCTTAAGGCCCTGCTGTCCACATCAAAATCCAATGGGATTCCAACCTCCTTGTTCTTGTCCTGGCCCAGCCCTGATCATTGTGGACATTTGGGGAATGAACTAGCAGGTGCAAGATATCTTTCCCTGAACCCCTTTTAAGTAGACTAAAAATACATGTATTTTTAAAAATATACTTATCTATATGTAATAAATATATAATATAAAATTTTATTTAAAATGTAAATATATAAATATAATGTAAAATTAAATAGTAATTTAAAACACAATGTTAAATATATGTATGTTATATATTAAAATGATATATAACATACTAATTATATATATTTTTTCAATAATAAAGCTGCGGTGTGAGAATCTTAAACTGTAGTGGCTATTAATATTTTTAAAGTATATTTAATGAAAAATACCTGCTATAGAAACATCAGATATTGATAATGGCCAATTCCTCAAGAAAACATGCTTTAAATTAGGGTTTCCGGATAAAATACAAGATCACATGAGACATAATTATGCAAAAATGTTCTTATTTGAAGTCCAAATTTAACTGGTACCTGTTTTTTTCTTGTTTGTTTTTGTTTCTTGCTAAATCTGACAATTCTATCTTAAATGGATATTCACCTAACAACAGAATTTCAAAATATATAGAACAAATAGTTGTGAGAGAAAATATGGGAAATCGACAATTATACTTGGAAATCTCATACTTTTACCAGTAATCTAAAGTGGCAAAAGCTGAATGTGACTGTAGAACTGAAAACACTCTATAACGAAAGTGTCAAAAGTGACATTTAAAGAACACTTTACACAGAAATAGCAGGATGTATTGTTTTTAAATATCCATGAAACATTTACCTAGTTAGATATTACCCTACGTCATGTTTTAAAATCAGCAGATTTACAGTAATCAAAAAGATACAAAACATGCACTCTAATGCTAAAGAAAGCACAGAAGTTACTAACAAAAAATTAGAAAGATTCCAAATATGTAGATATTAAACAACATAATTCTAAATAACACATGGTCAAAGAGAAAATTTCAGGGAAAATTAGAAGATACTTTGAACTGAATAAATAAATATAAAAATGCAACATGTCAACACATGTGGCAAATAACTAATGCAATGCTTGGTGAGACATTCATAGCCTGAAGTGCTTATATTCAAAAAGAAAAAAGATTTCAAAACAAAGCCAGCCTTTTAGCTGAGCAGTTAAATTGATGGTTAAAATATCATGTCCTATGCTGAGGAGTATTTGGGTTTGAGTTCCTTAATGCAGAATCTGCAGAGGGGCATGACAGTGGCGATGGGTAAAATAATCCACATGGGGTTAAGCATTGAGTTCAAGGCTCCTGGCACTGGCATATCCCAGTCCTGCTTGTCTGGGGGCATTTGGAGAGTGAACCAGCACATGACCTATCTTCCCCTTTCCTCCTATTCAAATAAATAAAACAAATCCTTTAAAAAATAGCGAATTGCATCTAACTATATATGAAAATAATAGTAGCAATAATAATATGAGATATCCAAGTCGGATTTATTCTGAGAATGTGAGTCTGGATCATGGTTTCAAAGAATTCCTAGAACTAACAAACGAGCATATAAAGGTCTCAACATACAAAGCCATTGCATGTATAGATACAGAACAATGGAAACTGAGATCTTAACAAACACATTAGCAATCATTTCTTCCAAAAAGACATAATTCTTTTGTACTAGTATAATCAAACATATACAGACTATGTAAATGGAAAACCACAAAATCCTGATAAAAATAAGTGAAAGAAAAAATGGAGTTATCTGTTGTGTGTAAATTGTAAGATTTGATTTGTTCTATAGATTTCATACAATTACAATAATCTCCCAGATAGATTTCCGTTATAGACAAGCTGATTCTAAACTTAATATGAGAAAACAAAGGAACTAGAACAGCTAAAACAATTTTCAGAAAGAGTAAATTTAGCTAACTCATACTACTAGATTATTATAACTTAGAATAAATTCATAGTAATGAGGACCACGTGGAGATAATGGACAGGCAGACATACAAATATAGTGAATGACATGGAGCATCCAGAAATGTGGGAAACTGATTCTTGGAAAATGCAAGGACAACTCAATGATGAGATGTTGGTCTTTCAACAGCGTATATTGGAATAGCAGGACATTCGCATGCAAACCGGTTGTGAAAAGACAGACTCTGGTTTGGAAAAGCAAGTGAGCAAAGCATACTGAAGGGAATCCCAAACAAAGAAAAACAGTGAGGAAAGTGAGGCCTGTAGAAACTGAACCCAGGTTTCTATAAATCTGAAACTTCTCTGGAAAGCTATGGGCTCATGAATTATACGATGGCACCATTTTCCCCAAGAGACTTCTGAGTTTCCTTTTTGTCACTCATGTGTTGGTTACTCAGTGGCGCATTTTTTCTTTCTTTGTACTGTAATTCGCTGTTGTTGTTGTTGTTGTGACTGTTCTAACTCATACCAGTTGTTGACCTTGTTTCATGGCTTCTCACGGTAATGTATAGTGATGGAGTACTGGAGTCTATCATGTACAGATATGGGGGTATAATGGAACATGCATCCCTGCATCCAGATGAAAGATGGATTCTCAATGAAACTGTTGGGCATGTATAGACAATGGGATGCTGGACTGTCTGACATTGTCTTCACCAGCAATGTTGGGGTACACTTAAATAAGAGACTGATGGAATTATGATTCCTTATGAAGGACTACACTATTGCAACAAAATGGGAAAAATCTGACAGGGGGTGGGAGCTTGTGGGGAATCCCAGTCTATACAAAATTGTATCATATAATTCAAAATTCAAAAAAAACCATATTAAAAAAAGAAAATTTCGAAGACATTCATTAAATACTTTTAAAAGCAGGAAAACAAAAAAGACAAAGAAGAAGAAATGACTGACTCAGCGGAAGGACAGGAGAATTGTTCTACAGCCTCAATATGCACCCGAGTAGCACCCGACATGGACCCAGCAGGATTTCAGAAGTATTTCTGAAATATATCTCTCCTGCACTTTTTGAACAGAAACTTCTTATGCCTGTTCCATCATCTCATGTTGCGTTTAAGGAGCAGGTGGAAAAGATGAGTAAGAATTATAATTAAGGGACTAGATTTAAGGAAACTCATTTTCTCCTGACTTAAATAACAAGATTCTGGATTTCAAATTGATGTTCTCATGACGTGACACTCTGGGAGACCTTAGGCTGGAATGAACATGTGCTGCATTTGGGAGTGATGTCAACCACTGGAGACCAGAGTGTAGACCACAGCGGGCCTCCAAAATACCCCAAAGAATGGCCATTCTCTTATTCATTGAATCAGTGCTGATATACATGATTAGGACTATACAGAACTGACAACTCTTTATGGAGTTACAAAAGTTGTGACTTCCATCCTGGGCATTCTCTTGTGAGCAGCTTGCTAGCACAGTCAGAACTGGAGCCCCAAGCCAGCAGCTGCACATGTGATCCTGGAAGTGGCCTCGGCAATCCAATCACATCTCAGATGACCTCATGCAGCATCGTAAGAGACCCTTAGTCATCATAACCCAGGGCATTCACTTCTGGTATCCTGGTCCATTGGAACTGTGAGAGAATGAGTGTTGATATTTCAAGCGGTTAAGTTTTGGGTCATTGTTACAATCCAAGGGTAGACCTCTTGACAAGCAGCTCTGGAAATTAAGATGAGAAACCAAGTGCAAGAGGATAAAGTTGGGTCAATACCAAATTACTTGAGGACAGATAAGGAAACTAGAAAGGATAAACTTGAAGCAACACTCCCAGGAGATTGTGGATAAAAATCCATCTGTTTGAAGAATCACAATTCACACCTTGTGTAAATCAAGAGCCAGAGATTTGAAACCATTTTCCCCAGCAAAGCAGTCAGATGAAAGGCAGAAGATAGTTAACCATAAATAAATGGACACTGGTCCAGTTTTCAGGCACTGAGTTAACTTAAGGTTGCGATAAATTTCTTGAGAATGGCCTCTTCATCCCCTTCATAGTGAGAACTAAATTCACTTCAATCCAACAGACATTTGGTGCTCACCATCGCTGCTGCCTGTGACTGACTGATGTTCGCACATGGACCTGGATCTCTGGTGGCATCATTATAGAGCACTTAGTCACCTGTACTGGACTGTTCCTCCCTCTGATAATAAAAATTAGTTCCTGGCTATGGATGCTAGATCCTTCCAGTCAGAATTAAAAAGACAGAAGCAGGGCACAAAAAGGGGGAGGGGACAATGAGGGGAGCTAGAACTCAGAAGACCTTAATGTGAACAGAGTCAGAAAGTGACAAAAGGATTTCCGCCCCCCCCCCCAAAAGATACAGTGCCCGGAAAAAAAATGTCAGTACCCTTAAAACAGTGTTGAAGGTTGACTCTGGCATCTTGAAGAGATAAAATAGCTGACATTATCATCATCATCATCACTGCAAATGTTTAGTAGCATCTATGTGTTATGCATTCTAAATGTCTTTCATGGATTAATTTGTTTAATCCTCACAATAGCCCTATGAGATAGCTGCTATTATTTTCCTCATTTAAAAATTACTGAAGCATAGCAGCTAAGTAAATTTCCCCCAAGTCACACAGCTGATAACAAACAGAGCTGGGATTCAGATGTGAGCATTCCAACCTACCACCTATACACGTGTGCGGCGTGGGGCTGACCTGTGTGCTTGACCATCTCCCATCAGAGCCTAAGTTTATGCTTTGGAGAATGCCAAGAAGGAAAAAGTAAAATGGGAACCCCAAGTCCCAGCTCTGGTTTTTTGTACTCAGCGATCCTGGATCCAATGGAGATGAATCTCCGTTAAAGGAGACTTCTGTGGTCAGTCATTCTGGCTGCCTGCCACCATACACTCCCATGCCACTGGCACTAGGTTCTCCCTCCCCATGCTGGAAGGCCACTAAAAAAGCAATGTCTTCTAGCACACCGTTTTCACAGGCCTGCCTGGGAGACCTGCCATTTGAAGCCAGCCCAGGGACTCAGGCTAGCCAAGCTGCCCCAGACCACAGCTCTCAGACTACTTAAAAATTAAAGAACCTGCGCTTTTTAAACTCCAGCTCAAGCAGGATCTCTTGAGCAAATAATATTTTAATAATACATGTAAGAATACTAGTAATAAAGCAAAATTTATACCTGTATGTAAAAATTGGTATTAAGAGAAAGCTGAAATATTGTACCTATGAGTAATAAAATAAGTGCAATAGGGAATGGTTAAGCTGTATAATATAATGATAACATATTTCTTTTTCTTATTCCATTGGCTTCTGTTTCTGTGATGGCAAAAAATAACAAAATCATGTTATGTTGGTTATACAATTGTTTTAGTGACCTTCAGAAAGTTAAGAATGGTGCCTCTTGCACAATACCTTTGTCAGGACTACTCCTGAATACATTTTAACCTCCAAATGTTCACATAAATCATGCCTTTCCTTTTTAAAAAGTTATTTATTTTTATTGGAAAGGCAGATTAACAGGAAGGAGAGACAGAAAGTTCTTCAATCCACTGATTCTCTCTTCAAACAGCCACAGCAGCTAGAGCTGTGCCTATCCAAAGCCAGGATCCAGGAACCAAGAACTTCTGGTCCCAAGGCCTTGAGCCATCCTCTCTGCTTTCCAAGGCCATCAGCAGATAGCTGGATGGGAAGTGGAGCAACCAGCACACAAACTGGTTCCCATATGGGATCCTGGCACTTGTAGGTTGAGGATTAGCCAGTTGAGCCAATGCTCCAAGTCCAGTCGTATGTTTTTCTCTTACGTCCTTTCATATTGGTCCATTGGCTATATTCCTAAGGCAACCCCCATCCCAGATTTTCTTAGATAATTTCGTTTTCAAGGATGCATGGATGGATAACAGGATATTTTAATTTCAGTGAGTCAAGATCTTGGGAGCACACACTAAAGGGAGAAAGAAGCTTCTCTCCCCTTATGTGAACTTCCCTGTGTGGGGTGATCAGATGCAGGTGTCTCAGGTGGAAGGCATGATTGCAGGGAGAGACCAGGGAGCCTCAGCTTAAGGAAAGAAATTGAAAGAACTGGTCAACTAAGCGCTGTGCTACCTAGTGCTCCAATGACCCACACTCACTGTGCTAGAGACATTCATGGTAATCTTGCCAGGCACCAGCTGCCGGGCACATGGTCCCCTCTTGGAGTACAACCAGCATTACATTGAGTAGATTCCAATTCTGCTAGAAGTGGAAGCTACATTGCAACTCAGAAAAGCTATTCTGAACAAGGGGGCTCAAATTTAAAGCTCTACCCTGGTGAGCACAGCAACAGGCAATGGCCGCAATAATCAGTTGACTCAGTGTAGATGCCTGGGTGCCCCCAAGAGCACTCATGGTCAGAGTTGCAGTAACACTTGTTTCCTAACGTTACATATACAGTCACAAATGTGCATGGTTGTGAGCTAAGAGAATGTCAACCATAACACATGCCTGGTATGAGGTAGCCTCTGATACACATGTGCTGACAAATGATGGAATTCTATCTATGGGCAGGTATTTTTTTCAGCTTCATCTATAGCGTACTTGCCAGTATAATCATGTCTGGCATAACCAATGCTCTTTATAAGTATTTGCCAAGCATATGAAGGTTGAGTTTTTGTTTCTTTCAGTTCATATTGTCTTTTATAAACTGATTTATTAAACGAGAATATTTTTAAAGATGTAAATAAATTAATCAGGGAAAAGCATTTGTCCTGGTTCCTGATTTATGTTTCCAAACCTATAATCGCTCTTCTTAATGCCATTTTTATTCCTGGGATCCACTTTCCTTTGAACCTGCAGCTACCATTATCCTCTTGCACAGAAGCTTATAAATTAGACCATCCCTCTGTGGCTAACAGTGCTGACGATGTTTGAATATCCATTTAATAGCAACTAGTGCTGGCGTTTCCTTAATGTGGTTTCTCTTGTAATTCTGACAGCTTTATGAATGCTCCGCAACTTTCAGCTAAATCATCACAGTGTTCCAATTTCCATCTTTAAGCCCTGCAGATATCCGTAACCATATTATGCTAATAAATAACTATATCTCAGGTGGATGGTGGGAAATGATGTAAATGAACATACAAGGTAATAATGCAGGTCCTTAAGCTTGAGCCAGCCCTCATTCACTTATTTCCCCTCCAGTGATCAAAGGCACATTAGCCAATTAAAAATAAAATTGGTAAATGGTGCTGACATGATTTCATTTTTGCTGTTAGCTCTAGAAAGGAGAACATTTCCGGTGAGTCAATGCTCTCCTGAAAACTTTTCTGCCTTAGCAAACACTGGGCGGGGGGAGTAGCAGGGACACATGGGCAGCCGTTTCTCAGGAGGCAGAAGAGAAAAGGGATGTGGTGGTTAATGCCGTGGGAGCTGACTTACGGTGCTGGCTGTACCACGCCTTAATATCCCCACAAGAAAAAGAAAATGAAAAAGAATGTAGGCCCCATAGAGTGTCTTTAAATACTCTCTTACTGAAAAATCCTTGGAAGTGTATTACTTACCAGGCTGTTTTCCATTCATTAGAGGGAGACTTACTTGAAAATGTCTTTTTGGATTCCATAGTGTTTCAGTATCTCAGACCTCTCGGTTTCAAATATCCAATGGGATTAGCCCAATTTTTCTAGTTTCAAGTGAATCAAAAAACAAAGAAGAAATAACAAATTGAAAAAAAAAAATCTATGAGGTGAATGACTTTCTTGGAGGATTTTAAATTTCAAACCTCAAAACCCAATCAGGTAAGCTATTGGTAAGCTTTTCAGAATTTGTTGTGCTTGGTAACACAAATCCATAGTGCCTGTTCAGTAATTTATAGACTTGTTTTTGTCCCTAACGCAGCTTATTTGGAGGAACTCACTACAGCCGCTGGTTTCCTTCCACTGCATCCAGGCACTCTGTGCTGGGTCTGCAGGCTGGCCACTCCACTGAGCTCTGTTGGACATCCACATGCCTGCTCTTGTGCCGGGGAGACTGCAGCTTCAATGCTATGAGTTAAAAGCTCAATACTGTGAGTTAAAATCCCTTCCTGCCCTACTACCTGGATCCTATGAATGTGCTCTTATTCACAAAAAGCATTTCTTCCAGATAGAGTTAAGCTAATAATTTTTGAGAACTTCCTGGCTATAGAATGGGTTATAATTCCTATGGCAGGTATCAATGTAAAGAAAGAGGCATATGGATATGTCAGACATAGAGAAACAGTTGTACAAATATGGGAAAATTTAATATAGAATATAAAAATAGGGCCTGGCACGATAGCCTAGCACTGAATTCCTTGCCTTGCACACATCGGGATCCCATCTGGGTGCCAATTCTAAACTTGGAAGCTCCACTTCTCATCCAGCTCCCTGCTTGTGGCCTGGGAAAGCAGTTGAGGACAGCCCAAAGCCTTGGGACCCTGCACCCTTGTGGGAGACCCAGAAGAAGCTCCTGACTCCTGGCTTTGGATAGACTCAGCTCCAGCTGTTGCGGCCACTTGGGGAATGAATCAGCAGATGGAAGATGTTCCTTTCTGTTTCTCCTCCTCTCTGTATATCTCACTTTCCAATAAAAAAATACATAAACTTTTTTTAAAAAGAATATAAAAATAAACATGTAGGAGCCCAATAGCTTGTGATTTGATTGCTGGTTATAGTTGTTTATACTCCCATAGATTTGTAGTTTTTGTGCTTTTTATTTGTTGAATATTGTTTTTAGTGGTACATTAAGCCTGTGATTAGAGAGTGGAATGACATTAAATTTTTTGCAAAAAAAAAAAATTTAAATGGAAGGAGAAAGAGAAAAGTGAAATGGAGGGAGGGTAGTCTGGTTACCCTGGAACTGTGCCTATGAAATGTATGAAATCTGCTCTCATTATATTAAATAAACAAAAATATCCTTACAAATTATGAGATTCAGATAATGGAAATCATTTTTAAAAATGCAAGCAGAGCTTCCTTAAGCTGAGGGCATCCTGAGCACACTGGAAGAGGCAAAGTCCTCTTTAGAGACGTCACAGACAACACAGTGCTACAAACTCTTACGTGTTTGACTTTTGAATCCCAAACTGTGAGAACATGAATTTCTCTTGCTGTCCAACGGTCCTGTTTATAGTAATTTGTTGCATTAACTCTAGGAACCCAGTGCAATCAGGCACCAATTTAACCCCTCATGTTTGGAGACTGGATTTATTAGAATTCTTTCTGTTTGGACAAGCAACTTCCCAGCACCAGTCGCCATCATCCCACCAGGCTCTTCCCAAAGAAAACAATCTCTTCCTGCATTGACTTCAGTCTTGCTGGCACGTAACACTACCAAGAGAACGTAAGAAGAATTATGACCCCTTACTGCTGATAATTAATTGGTTCATTGTTCCTTTTACTCTTGGGTGGCCCTTGTTTTCCTCTCATTGTGAATGAAAAAGTCACAGTTACCGTCATATTTCTAGTAAATTTTTGATGAACCAGCAACTCTGAAAGAGCAGAGAAATCCTGAATGATGAGGTGACAGTGTACAGAACACTAGTCCTGTTCTTGAGCATTTAAATTGCCATGAATGTACTTAATAAAGTATGGCAATTTCCATATACATCCTGGCATCAACATATCTGAATATCCCTAAACAGACTCCATATGGAACGCTGTGTGATTTTCATCTCTTGGACAGTGAGTTCTGTAGTTAAAGGATGTATTATGACCCAGAGTTAAACCCCAACAGATATACTTCTGTACTGGAACAAAGAAACTAGCTAATCAAAGGCCTCATGAGAATTAGCTTACAAGCCAGGATGATTTGTAGGCCTATGAAAAAGACATTGTAAAACCAAAAGTAACCACATCACAACATCTAAACCTCTTAATTAGATTTCCCTGTTATTCCTGACCTCATTAAGAAACAAAATGTGAACCATAAGCAAGACTTTGCCTAGCCTGCCCTCCTTTTGAACAACACATCCCCTGGCATGCCTCACCTTCTCTGTCTCTACCATCTTTGCTCGCCCTGTTTGTTGTTCTCACTAGGAATTATTTTCTTTCACTTCCCTCATGCCTGCTTTTTGAAATCCTACCATGGGGCCCAGTGGTGTGGCCTAGCGGCTAAAGTCCTCGCCTTCAACGCCCCGGGATCCCATATGGGCCCCGGTTCTAATCCCGGCAGCTCCACTTCCCATCCAGCTCCCTGCTTGTGGCCTGGGAGAGCAGTCGAGGATGGCCCAAAGCTTTGGGTCCCTGCACCCACGTGGGAGACCCGGATTGGCATACCACCGGCCGTTGCGCTCACTTGGGGAGTGAATCATCGGATGGAAGATCTTCTTCTCTGTCTCTACTCCTCTGTATATCTGACTTTGTAATAAAAATAAATAAATCTTTAAAAAAAAGAAAGAAATCCTACCATGCCAAAATCTGGCTGAATTTTCTAGCATCCCCACAAAGGAACCCATCAATTTCTTTACTCCACTAATGGACATGACCTTCCTTGCTCTCGCAGCCCACTTGCTTTGTCTCTACTTCCTAACTCAGTCCCATGTATGTGCATGAGTGTGTGCTTCTGATTTGCCTCAAAAGCTGGGACATCTTGTGGGGCTGGGCATAATGGGACAGACCAATGAGAGATTCTTACTTACATTGTGCCAGCTTGATACACACCCCATTTTGGGGGTCAAAAGATTTTTCTTCCAAAATAAACAAAACCAGCATGACTGTTGCACTATCCAGGATGTGCAGGGCAATAGCAGATCTGAGTCTCCCTTCACCTCCCATTCAAGGAGGATGTTACAGAAGCATCCGTGATTTTCTTTCCACAGAGTTTCCATGTGGCCAGCTGGGGTTCTTCTCGAAACGCTGTTTTTATTTCAAACAAAGAGTATGTTTTGTTTGCCTTTGCTGTTGCTGTACCACCTATTCCTTTTTTTTTCAAATTTATTTATTTTTATTGGAAAGTCAGATATACAGAGAGGAGGAGAGACAGAGAGGAAGATCTTCCGTCCGATGATTCTCTCCCCAAGTGATTATAATGGCCAGTGCTGTGTTGATCTGAAGCCAGAAGCCAGGAACCTCCTCCAGGTCTCCCACGCGGGTGCTGGGTCCTAAGGCTTTGGGCCATCCTCTACTGCTTTCCCAGGCCACAAGCAGGGAGCTGGATGGGAAGTGGAGCCACCGGGATTAGAACCGGTACCCATATGAAAGGGCTTCTACCAACTGCCAACTCCAGCAATCTCCTTGAGGACTACTCCAGATACCTCACCCTCTCCTCTTTGTTCATACACCCACCGCATTTTGCCTCCCCAGCTGTGTTGTTGATGTTCCTCCTAATCCAGAAGGCAAAATTCAGCTTCAGAAAGCACCAAGTGTTGTCACATTCATCTCTCTACTAAAGACTAGTTTCCCATGGTCCCACAGCTGAACAAATCGAATCAAAACTCTTTATCTTATATTTGGCTTGTTCCACAGACTTGGCTTGGCCAAACTTTTCAGGCTTTTCATTTTGTGTTCCCCTTCAGGAAGCTGATGCTTGAGCCAAATGAGACCTCACTCACTGTGCAAACTTGCCAGAGCCTGCCCATCACACAGCTCCTGCTCAGGTTAACATTTCTCCCTCATCTGTCCAATGTAACTGATTGGTTATCGGTGCACACCTGTCCTTCAAGGTCAACCCCAAACACTACCATCAAGAATGAGTTTTATAGACCTTTCGTATTTGTTTACAGCATACACAAACCCTTCACTTCCTTTGGTAAGAGTTACCTGGTTCTATTTAGGAGTCATTCTCAGAAGCTTATACATCCCTAGGCACTGCCTAAGCCATCAGCTTGCCTCATCTACTCTACCCAACCTTGTTCCTGGCACTTCTACCCTCGGACTCAGACAGAATGTGTTTTCAGTGAATACCAACTGAGTGAAAGAAAAAAGAAGGTAAAGCTCAAGATAATGCCAACAAAACATTATATTTAATGTTGGAAGAGGAAATAAGATTTGTACAACACGGGGTTAATAAATAGTCCTTGGGACAGTGCCTTCTCACTGGACTCTCCTCTTGGAGAGAAACAGCATAAGGTAGCAGAAAGCCATTAGCTAAGTCTACAAACCTGTGCCAAACACCACACCCCAAAAGACACAATCCATCCCCCCTCTGATCACTTCCCTACCCCCACCCCTATGTGGCAGAGCAAGGGAAGGACGGGGGTGGGGAGGGATGGAAATCAGGATCTGTTAACAAAACAGGTCAAACATCAGTCCATGGAAATCAGGATCTGTTAACAAAACAGGTCAAACATCAGACCGAAGGAGCCTGCAGTGAGCCTCAGGGGATGACAAAGTGGCAAAAGAAATACCCGGAATGTCAGTCACTTGGCCAGTTCCATGGTCTCCAGGGCGGGCTGCCATTTAGGGCTGAGCTGTGGCCCCATGTTTCTTCTCTGACTTTTTCACTACAGAGCATCACAATCCAAACCAAAATTGTCTCCCACACCAGCAAGGGTTTTACACTGCCTCCGGTGGTGGCTTAGTAGTCCTGGGTGGGACAGTGAGACCAATGGCAGTGGTTACATTGAGCAAAAGCAGTGAGACAGGGAGCTACCTCCTGTGAGTGGGCAGCAATGTGGAGAGAACAAAGGGGCAGCAGAGAAGTTTTGGGGATAAGGGTATAAACAAGGTGTCTGGAGAGAAAGGTTTGCCATGTGCTATGGGTCCAGCATGTCCCAGAGGGTTTGAAACTGAGTGAAGTATGTGACTAGTGAACGTACAAGGTCACCTCCTCAACTGTATCCCAGCCAGCTCTGGATAAGGAGACACCAGCCGCCCACAGAGAATGACTGGAATCCTATTTGCAGCTCAGAGAGGATTTAAAGTGAGCCAGGAAAGGACAATCATTGATAACTCTTTGAATGAGAAATTCTGCTGGATGGGGAGGGTTTAGGTAGGGAAAAGAGTGAAAGTTATCAAGGAAGAAAAACTGTGTCACATTGATATTTGTCAAAGTCTGTGAGGGTTTAGCAATGGAAAGAGAAGAAAGACCTTCTAGGACTGTGGGGATAGCAGGGCATGGTCAGGTCAGATAAATCCACATGTGGACAGCAAATCCTCATACACAGCTGCAAGAGCAGAGGCCTTGGTAGTTGACATGTGGCTGCAGGACAGGGCAGGTGAGGAGGGGAAGTGCTGGTTTAAGAGAAGGAAGCCTCACGTTACACTGATTCCAATGCCCAGCTGAACAATTGCTCAGTAGATAGGTTTCTAGATTTTCCAAGGAGATTCATTAACATTCGGATATCTGGGCTCCTCCTGCATAGATTCTGATTCAGTAAATCCAAAGTTTAGCCTAAGAACTCTCCACAGCTGGGCACTATTTAAACAGAAAAGGCTGGCTAAATAAAATTACATTACAAGGCCATCACAGTAAATAGAGCAATAGTGGGAATCCCAGTATCTACTTATTTTATTAAACACAGACTGCGTGCCAAGCATTCTTGAAAACATATTAATGTTATTCATTTCATCCATATATCAACACCACTATCCCCAGCTTATGGAAGAGGAAATTTAGGCAAAGAGACATTAGGGTTCTTGCCCTAGATAAACTGGCCACATCAGGTGGGACCCCAATAAATACTAACTGAAAAACCTGGGCTTTGAGCCATGAGCTCTGCACTATTTGATGCTGCTTTGCTCCACAAGGCTGGTGTCCTACGGTCTATGATAAAGTCAGGCGTATGCCCTATGTTTGCTGAACCACCGGAATTCCTGTTGTCCTACCCATGACAGTGGAGAGAGATGAGGAAAGCCAGGTTTAAGGGAGTCCAGTAGTATGTCCAGGCACACAGGTAGAAGGTGGTGGAGATACCCTGTACCCTTCCTTTTGCTCTACGTTATTTGTCTATTCACCAAGAGGTCACATATTATTACTCTCTTTCTGATGTGAATCTGAGCCCTCATCTCATTAGGACATTAGATTTTGCAGGCCTGACTGACAGCAAACAATCTGAAAATTAAACAACGAAATTCTAGAGATTAAACCAAACCCTACATATCTGAATCATACAAATCTCTGCATTGCTCAGCTGCAATTTTTTTTCATTTTTTATTAGTTCCATATTGTTTCCTTCATATATCTGAGGCAAAAGGGGATTTCAAGGGAGAAGCCCCACCCAGTCATCCACCCACCCCAGGTCCCTGATGTAGGGCATGCTCTGAGGGTCTTACTCAAGTGGTTTTGATAGTTCAACAGTTCTGAATTGCTGCCAGTCTCGCCACTCCAAGCACGATGAGGTCGTTGAAGAATCCACTGATTGACACAGTCCATCATAGAGTCTCCATTTGCCCAGTTTGTCACTGCCAACACATCGCTGAGGTGGTCGATTGACTTTTTCTGTCCTCTGTCCTTTCATGGTTAGGGTTCTGAGTCCAGCATTTCGACCATGGGGATCCCCGCAGAAACTTTGTGTGAGGTGTTCCCAGACCAGATTCTTGCAATGGTTGCCTCGCCTTCTGTTCCCAGGGTTAGATTTCTTCTCTGTAAGTGCAGTCAGATGCATTCAGCAAGTATCCCAGGTTTACCCTTGGGTTTTCCTTCTCCTTCTCTTTAACCTGAATGCTCTCTTCTGCTGGCCACAACCCCTGCATGACAATAAATTTTAAGTATGGGGTAATTTTCTTGAGGATTCATAATGATTATTTGTTTGTCTTTAGAGCTGTTGTGGGATGAGAGGAGAAACACTGGGCTTGGAAACTGAAGTCCAGTGTTAGGAGTCTGTGAGGTGGAAAAGCTACTTTTCAATATGTCAGGGGCAAAATAGGTGTGTCACCAGGAAGGCTGAATAAAAGCTTGAGTTGTTTACATTCTTTGCAAGAAGCATAGTACCATCCAGCCATCAGCTATATTTCCTGCAGTCAAACGATAGTCTACAAGGCCAAGCCAGTTTATCAAAATATAAATCATGTGCCTGTTTAATTAATCATCTTGTACCTGCCCAGAAATGGTCTCTAAGTCCAACTGTAAGGACCTCACCAAGACACATGCTGTGTGAGTCAGAGACCAGACCAAATAGTGGGGTTGACCAGGAGATTCCCAAGTACTGTTCTTCAGAGTTCATCTGTCCTTGAGTGTTTAGATGAGCCTCAAGAGCTCCCCCAGAATGGTGGACTGTGAGGTAATTATGTCACCAGGAAAAGCTCACCCCTGTCCCCTTGATCATAGAGACACAGGACAGATTTCATTCCAGTGGCATGTGGGATGAAAGGCCAGAGCACAAACTATGATGATGATCGGAGCTCTAGCTCACTAAACATCAGCACAGCATGCTTTGAATGTTTATTAGGCTGGTTTGGAGCTGTTGTTCACTTCCTAAGAGTTAAATTTGCTCTTGAAATTGTCTGCAATTGCATGTAAGATTTCAGAATATGAATAGTAATGAAATGAAATGATACACCTTCCACTAAAACTTTATTTGTAAATTTTATTTTCTGCTTACAGGAACATTCATGTTCGTGCTTAGGTCTTTGCTGCATTTAAAGTGCCTTTTTAAAAATCTCATTTGGAGTGACTATTCCATTAATGTTTTGTAGTATTTGGCTTTGTTCCTTTGTGTCATGGTTGTTTGCCTCCCACCTCAAGAGAGGGGTGGGAAGAGGGAAAGAAGAAAGTGGAGTTGGATGTGTTGAGAAGGCAATCAATGTATACTCAGCCAGGCAATAGAATAGGATGAAATAGACAAAGTCTTACAAGATAAATTCTTAGTATATCAAAAGCAAATCCTGTGGAAAAGAATCCTTCCTCTCCCTATAGTTGCCCAACACCAATAATCGATTCTTTATTTTGATCATTTTCTATATGTATGACTGCTTGAGTTTGAACATGATTGGGTTCTACAATTCATGCTGACATTTAAACCCCAGCATCTTTTTTTTTTTTAAAGATTTATTTTATTTTTATTGCAAAGTCAGATACACTGAGAGGAGAAGAGACAGAGAGGAAGTGGAGCTGCCGGGATTAGAACCAGCGGCCATATGGGATCAAGGCGAGGACCTTAGCCACTAGGCCACGTTGCCAAGCCCCCCCCCAGCATCTTTTGTTAACAGTATTGTCAGAATGGGAACTTAATGACATTGTTTGGAGACGGGGCCTTTGCAAAGTGATTGGATTAGAGTGTGATGGTGCAGGCGCAATATCAAACTGCAGTGGTTTATATCAGAAGAAGCTATGTGAACGATTTGTGTCCAGGCTTTCCATTTCATCCTTCTGCAGTTTGTATTCCTCTGTATACCACCCCAATCAGACACTAGACCAAATGTAGCCAAGCAATCACGGGCCATGGGCCTCCAAAACTGTGACCCAAAATAGACTTCCTTCCTTCACGAAGAGCTTCTCCTAAGTATTGCTTATAGTGACTAAACACTAATAAAAGAACCCAACATTGTTCCAGAGCAGATTACAGGTGACTTGAAAGAGTTCTTTTATTTAGTTTGTTTTGGTAATGGATGAGACATCTGGAATTTCCAAATCTTTGGTCAAATGATGACCGTTCCTTAGGGATTGGGTGGCTTACAGACTCATACACTCAACTAGTTCTAATGACCTATTCATGGGCTCCTTAGCAAAATACAACTGGCAACTGGGCTGGAGGTATTTGAGAGTTCAGGTGTGACACTCCATCAGCCAGAGGAAAACTCTATCACTTGTTGGGTCTTTCACCAGTACTCTTTGGAAGGTCCTATTGTGTCACACATTCCTGCAAGGCCAAGATGGAGCCAAATTTTAGCAGAATCCTGTGTTCCCTTAGAGCTCTCTGCAGAAAGCCAGGGCTGCACATTCTCAGCATGTTTCTGAAGCAGGGGAAAGCCTTGCTCCATCTATGACCCTCAGGAGAGTCCTATGGAACCCCAAGTACAGAGCTGAGAGCGAGTTCTTTAAAGCCAATCATACCACATGAGTCTACAGAGCAAAGAAAATCTCCCAGGCACACTTGGAAATCAAAACCAAACACTACAGTTGCCAAGTCTTTAACTAAATGGTTTTGGAGACAGAGCTAATTTGTTTAGGTTGACTGCCTTCTGCTTCTAAGCAGGGTGAAGGTATAAGACTAATGTAGTAAAAAAAAAAAAAAAGACTAATGTAGTAACAGGTGGGAGACAGACATAGAAAGGAGTTGCAGTTTTTCCTCTTCTATAGATACATGGATGGTTCAGTGGTAGAATTTTCTCCTCTTCTATGTGGCATCTGCACTAGGCGCAGGCCACTGGCTCATCAGAATGTGAAGGGTCCTAAAGCGATAGAAACACAATTGAATAAACATAAATTGATGAGGGTAAGGCTCTCCGTGTCACCTCTGTTACCCTCCTGAACTCGGCAGACACACTGCTGTGCTTTGTTTTGTTCTGTTTTATTGCAAAACCTGCCCAGATGTGGGGTGGCGAGGGGGAGGCCATTCACAGTGGAGCACACTCCACTGGGGCCCTTCACCTGAGCCCCTCCCTGCTCTGAGCTTTGTGAGAACAGGGGCTTGTCTGTGTCTTTCAAGGCTGGTTCTTCAATAACAGCACAGTATCCTGCACCTACTAAGTGGCCACTGGATCTGTTGTGTAAGTGAGTGGATGAGCTTCACTCTCCAACAAAAGCTTGGGAACAACTTTACTGTGTCTCCTCTGAAATCAGGCATGATTTCAATAGGAAAACTCTAAGGAATCAGTGATGAAAATCAAGTGCTGCCTGAGTTTCTAGGAGCTCAGCTAAATAGCCCGATACAGCCCAGCCAGGCTAGCTGGTGAGATTGGCAGCGAGCCAGAAAAAGGACAAACCACAAGGTATCACCAGGGGAGCCTTTGTGAGCTCACAAAACACTCCAATCTGGACAGTAGATAGGATTATCAACGTTATCTCCTCCACATTCCCTCCCAATAAAAGGAGCCCCAATGTATTGGATCACTCAGCACAAAAGAAAGAAAAAAGAAAGAAAACAAGCAAGCAAGAAAGCAAGCAAGCAAGCAAGAAAGAAAGAACAGAAAGAAAAAGAAAGAAAGAGAGAGAAAAGAATGTAGCAGGTCCTCAAGATAGTTATAAGCTGCAGCTAAGTGAAAGATAAATGAAACTTATCACTCCATCCCACTCCCAAGTCTTTTCTTTAGTAATAAAATCAGAAAGTAGTCATTCAACACACATTGAATTCAGGTACTTTGAAGATAGGAAGGGTCTTCAAATCATTCATGAAAATACATGGCATGAAAAACATTGTGTACTGATTTCAAAATGCATTGCACACACCCAAAACATTTACCTTTTCATTCCATTTTCTACAAACCCTTTGAAGTATCCTAGCATAAACATGACCAAAGCCTAAAAACTGGCCTTCAGAACCAGGACATCACCTACTTTTGTAAAGTCCTTTATATTTTACTGAGCACATTTATTTTATGTTATTAAAGGGTCATGCTACAAGTTACCAACAAAAACTGCTATGGGGTATGGCATAGTGAGCAAACTTCTTTAAAAAAAATATGGAACACTTCACGAATTTGCATGTCATCCCTGCACAGGGGCCATGCTAATCTCTGTATCATTCCAGTTTTAGTATGTGTGCTACCGAAGTGAGCAGCGAAGCAAACTTATTTAGGGTATGGAGAAGGATGGTCTGCTCCTGTCCTGGAAATCAGCCACCCATCCCGCCTTAAAGAGCAGTAAATATTAATCATGTTCTATCCCCAAGTTCCTTCTCTTTTTCTTAATCCTTCAGATCAATAATATAATTACTGCTCTAGTCTGAAGGCTTTGAATTTTCTATTATGCTTGTTGATTGCCAGACCGTTTTTACAGTTTATTTTTAACTTAATGATTTTTGTAGAGAGATTTTCTGCTTCATTAGAGATTTTTGGTTTTATGATAGATTGAAAGAAGCAAATACAGATTTACTTGAGTTTCTTTGGTGGCTTATAAATCTTCACTGGATGATGTTTGCCCAAGGTAAGCTCTCAAGCATGTGTGTGTCTGCCAGCAAGCAGTGTTCCCACAAGGGACAGAATTTTATTTTGTAGAATAACAACTTGGGAGTTTGAGGAAATGAATGCAATTCCAGGAATGAGTATAGAGATAGACTTAATCAGGGGGATTTAAGGTTTAGTAGCAAAAACACAGGCTGGTTTGCCAGCTCTGTGACCTTGGCCAGGCCATTTGCCTCTGCTAAACTCTGAATTTCTTGGATGTTAATTCAGAGAATTATGCCTGCCTAATAGGTGTGTATTAGGAAACACAGGAGACTGTGCAAGCTCTGGGTGTTCCATCAGCAGGTCTCTCATCACAGGAAACAGTGTGGCATGTGGGACGGAGGGGCAGAGGCATGGAGACGGTGCATCAGGCCCTAATGTCTACACATGGCTTGTTCACCTGTGATGAACAAGCCACTGAAATTCTGTGAAGACTGAGATAAGGGTATTAGAAGCTTATGTCTGTCTCAGAGAACTAAAAGGAAACTTAAAGACAAAGGAGCCCATTTGTTCAGTGCCTGAAGAAACACTGGAAGCCAAGATCTCATCTAATTCAGTGCTACTTAAACTCCATGACAGCACCCCTTATGTCTGTACCCTGTTCTTCCCAAGCCAGCAAGTAGATGATGAAATAGAATTGCCATCTCCCTCTGCATTTCTCACTGGTATTTTAAGCTTGCAGTGTGGCCTGTCAGCTCACATAACTCTTTAACACACTTCAGAAAAGACCAGGATGCAAAGTCTGTCCCAACAACCGTAAGGTGTTTTACACAGCATGCTTGGTCCAGGTAGGTATGAAAGTCAGTTTGGGGTGGACCTTACCTTTGCCTACTGCTAGGTGGCTCACTTCTAATTCAACAAGCCCTTTTAACAGGATGTGGGAAAATGGGGGCAGATTCCACTTTGAAAATCTCTGGAAGTGTATTGATAGCTTAGAGTTTATTTTAACCTAGAAATTGGCTGGGATAAACTATGACCACCCTTGAGATATTCGGAAATGGTAGAAGGTTCTTGGGCGTCCAAAAGAAAAGACTGAGGCAAAATGAAAAGCAGAAAAAAAACAAGATCTGGGTGGGTCCCAGATCCCTCTCACTTCCCACGCTAGAATGCCTTTGCACACAGCGGGAAGGCAGCCCACCAGATGCGGTAATGCACAGTACCTCTCCTTCACTACAGAGAGGAGGCTCAGCAAGGGACAGACCCAATTCAGGTAAAAGTGAGCAAACCCCAGCCGTTCCTACCCTGAACGTGTAGCGTTGAGACTCTCTTTGTTTTTACTTTCTCCCTGACTGTCCCCCATGCTTCCCCTGTCCCTCATCATCCACCTTCTAAATCCATCCTTACCAGAACAAAGCATCTGTCCTGACTCTCTAGGTCAGTGGGGATGTGCAGCTCTCCCTGTCTGCGCTCTCTGTATTTTACTGGTAGTTGGTACTGGGTTATATTCCGGGTCACCTTGATATTCAGAGAAGGGACACTCTGCTTGTCTTCAGCAGTCTTCTCTCTGACTTCCTCACCTCCTGCCAAGACTTGTTCACTCTCCTAAATCATCCCTGGTAGCCCCTGCAGACCCCTCTTGTCTTTCGGCCACCCTTGATCATCTTGTTTACACAGTCACATCATCTACCTTTCATCTCCTAGCCTCTCAAAATGCTTCCCTCTTTTTGTTCTCTGTGTCCCACCTTGGGAGGACCTTCTTTTGGCCCCATAATCAGAACCATAGATGGCTCTTTAGGCACTGTGTGCCTACCAAAAAAATCACTCTCTCTGTGCAGGCAGAGTCTCAACAAGAGAAACAAAGACTGAATTTCAACTTCTCCTTGTCCCCAGAAGGAGTAGCTAATCTACAGAACTGCACACAGCAGCACTGCCCCAGACATAAACTTGTTTCGTACAAGAAAGAGATGGCAGAGAGTGTACGCCTTCAGAAGCTGAGATATTTTACCTGTGGTACTGCAGTGAGGAGTCAACACAAAACTAAAACCAGTGTCTGTTGACTTTCAGTCTACGGCTCCTGACAGTGTTCTGCGGGGATCATTATTCTCTGCGTACACCATTAGCACACTAAAGCCATGTTTAAATTTAACACACTTAGCAGCATCAGTTCAAGGGTGGCATTTCCAATATTCCCACTTTCAGGCTACACTTTCCATGTCCCTATAATGTCTGTCTCTGCCCCATGGCATAGTTATGATGAGGTGGAGGCTTTGTGTTTGATGAGAAGAGAGGAAATGAGGAAAGAAAAGGGGAAGTGTGGAGCAATAGATTTTCATTTCTTTTTGGGACTAATTTGGATATAAAATATCCTTCCATTTACTTTTACTTAATGAAGAATCTATTTGCTGTCAGCAAAACACAATTCTAAACTGATAATTCCTTGTTTTCTTCCTAAGCCAAAACATCTGTCTTTTGTTTTGGAGTTTGGGAATATTTTTCTTATTTTTCTTTCTTGCTATTTTTTTATAGTCCTCAGGAGAGCCACCCCAACACCACAGCATCATTAACCCGGCTGCAGCTTCGATTCTGCTGGCTCTCCACTATGGCTCCCACAGCGGCTGCCAGTCCATTGTCCAACCTGCAGAGAGATCAGTAGGGGCCAGAAATCACAGACCGTGGCATATGAGGAGATTCCAGGGAGCCATTGGGCGGGCTTTCGAGACAAGAGGGAATCTGAAGACTAAGCACTTTGTTTTGGCAAGGACTCAGGAGGGAGCAATGCTTCTTGTCATCCCTGTTGCTCAAGCAGCCTCCCTGCCAATGACCCCAAAGCCAAAAAGGAAGCCACAGGTACCTCCACAATTTGAAAATTCTCTTAATAAAAAATACTCTTAATAAAAATCACAAGAGCACCTGCTGGGTACCCAGTGTTATGCAGGCTGCTTATTACTACCTTCTGTCATTCTTTTCCTAATTGTTTTTGGATGAAACTGAAGCTAAGGGAAATAAAGCGATTTATCTACCTTATGTTGCTTTGCCACCAAGATTTGTTAACCTAAGGTTAACCTAAGATGGGACATTAAAAAATAAAAATAAATAAATAAAAAAGAAAGAAAGAAAGGAGAGAAAAAAATTCTGGGATTAAATGCTGGGACATTGGTCCTCCAATCATTTACAATTGATATCCACCTTGACCCCAGGTACTTCTTGGCAAACATCCTGTGACTCAGGTGAGGTATTAGGGTCAACTCTAGTTAACTTCACCTAATCTGGGCCTAAAATTGTATCTACCTTCTCCAGTGTTGCACCAGTTTATATCAATTGCTTTCTTTTTCCACCTCCTTGGGGAAGAAATAAATTTCATATTTGAGAGCTGTTGGCTTTTATCCCAAGGTTATGTCCCAAATGGATTAGAATCTGTTGGCCACCCAGGAAAGCAAGGTAAAATCCATATTTTTAGCTCACCCAGACCATCTGCTCACTTTGTAATAACATTGTCCTCTGAGTCTGCCATAAGGGAACACTTAAGGAAATGCTGCTTCAGTATCTAAGGCCTTTGGTAAAAATTTAAGATGGATTCTTAAAATAATTAACCTGATGGCTCATAAAATTGTGGTGGGTTTCCAGTGGAGTTTCACTTCTCCCCACAAAATGTAAGTAAAGAGGAAGTACAAAAAGAAACAGTCTTTTATAACTCTTAGATTCCAACAAAGGCAATGAGTAAGTCAAATATCAGAACAGCACTCATGCCTAATTCATTGATTCCTCCATGGGCAGTATGGACTCTCTGCCAAGCATCAGATTTTCTAGGGGGAAAAATGTATCAGGAGATACAACCAACATAAGCTTAAACCTTTAGGAAAAGTTTAAAAAATACATATGCAGTCCTGATTAGCTCCCTCAGGGGATTCGTTTTCCTGACTAGATTTTTTACTCTCACTGGAGAAGGGTAGTAGAGAACAGAAAGTGGGCAAAAGTAGTATTGGATTAACCAGTGATAGACCCTCCTATACACTGACAACCTCACAAAACTTTGGATAATCTTACTTTTATCAGTATGGTAAGGGTGTGTGTCTTCTCCACAGACACTGAAGAAGTGCTGCGTTGTGAGAGGCTGTAAAGGAGAGAGCAGTCACATATATAGTTTCATAAAAATAAATAGATACAATTCCGGCCTTCAAAGAACATGTGATCTGGTCAGACTGGTGAGATGATGAAAAAATAACACTGATGTAGAAAGACCTGGGTGAGGACCCAAGTTGGACACAAAGTCAAAGAAATTGAGAATAGTGTGATAAATTCTGACATGGCCACTTGACACTGCTAGCTTTATAACATAAGCACCACCTCAGCACTTTTTTATTGCTCCATCTGGCAAAGTACAGGGGGGAGAGAATGAATAATAAGATGTCTGTTTTGCATCTAACGTGATAGAACTTGAAGGCGTATGGCTGTAAAAATAATAGGGCATAGCACTATGACCTTGGGATACTGGTTGAATTGACTATCGTATCTCACGTAAACATTTACAAATATAAAAACCTAAACCAAGTTAAACAGGAAAAACTAAAAAGAAATATTTGCAACATATGCTGTAGATTTTCATTTGCTTGGTTTTTAATTGGTTTGTTTGCCTTGATTTTACACTTGGATACTTATCAATATATCTTCTCTGCATTAATACAATAGCAGTTGATTCAAATTATAACAAAAAGATACACATCGAGAAACTGTTTTTAATCAGTGGCTATCATAAAGACAACTGGAGGCGAGGTGGGATCCTGGAAAAGACAAAGGACATGCACCACAATAAGAAAATAACCAGGGATCCATTCACAGCCACTTGCAAAGCCAGCATCCCACATAAACCCCAGTTATGACCCTAGATACTCCATTTCCCATCCAGCTCCATGGAAGATAACTCAAGTGCTTTAGTTCCTCCCATATATGTGGAAGGACAAGAAGAAGCCCATGTCTTTCGGCTTCAGCATAGCCCAGCCTTGGCTTTATGGCTATCTGTGTGCACTAGCAGATGGAAGCTTCTCTCTCTGCCTGTCTCTTCCTTTCTCTATATGACTGCACGTCAAATAAGTAAATATTTTTTAAAGGAAAGAAAACAGCCCAAGGATATGTGCAGATAATTCAAAAGAAGTAAAAATGGAAATGGTCCATGAAATACAAGATATTCGAACTCGCAATTTATCAAAGAATGGAAAAACTATATAAAGAGATGAAAGTATTTCAACACATTTGTAGAAAATGGATCCAAAATACATGCTTATTTTGGTGTGAAAAATTGAAATCCATGTGTAGTTTCCTCTTAATATTCAGCTTTCATAACTTTTTTGAGATTATTTGTAGTACAAACTGTAGAAATACTATATAGTATATATAACATATTATCTCTTACACATATACACACCACATCTCTTGGATTGGTTCCTTCCCCCACCAAAAAAAAATATAAATCAATGTTATCTACTTCTAATAGTGGCATAAATTGGTGAAAGTATAACATCATCTTCTTCCCTATATTTATCCTTTACCATTCTAGTGCAAACTATTATGACTCACAATTCAGACTATTTTAAATTACTACCATGTATCAATAGGACTGCTACAATAGGTTTCTCATTTGTCTACCACTCTTCATTCTTGCTTCTGCCTACTTTATTAAGGTTATCCATTCAAAACCCAAATGATTCCAAAATCCTGCTAAACCATTGCAAAGAGGGTTGCGATTATTAACTACCACAGTTGTTACAAAAGCAGTGAGATCTGTATCACGTCCTTCAATTCCATCCTTGTTGTGCTTCAGCCTCCTCCTGCACTGTGCTCCCCCCGTTTCCCCTCCAGCCTGGCAATTTCTCCTTCAACTTCCCTTGCAGCTGCCTTTATGCCAGCTGTGTTTGGAGAGCTCTCACCTCGCCTTTCAGAGCAGTTCATGTCTCCTTAAGCTTTGGGACATACTTGAAATGTCACATTCTCCAAGAGGTTATGGTTGAATTCCAGAGTAGGTTAAGTTCTCTGTATGTGTTCTCTCACAATAGTAGATATCTTTGGTTAGTAGCACTTACATCAGATGCCACAAGGACAGAGATTATAGCCAGTGCAGCTCTCTGTTGTACCTAAGTACCTCACTCATGGTTATCACCAATACCATGCTTTCAATAATGATTGTTGAATGAATTGTGAATCTTTCAAGAAGATCAGTTTGACAATATATGGTAAAATTTTAAATAGATCTATTCTTTGACCCAGTCATCTGCAGAAAATTTATTTTTCTGTTACATATGCACATGGATACATTATACTTACATGCACATATTGGAATGTGCCTGGAAATTTCCCATTTAAAAAAATATCTGACTACTTTTTACATAATCAGAAGAAAACAGTAGAGATTCTCCTTCTTGGAAGAAAATGCTAGTTAATTGTCTTTTATGTAGGTTGTATGGGAACAGTTTGTATCAAAGAGGGAATAAAAAGTTATTAGTGTAACAAAAGAGATTGAACCTAATTTCTGTAGCAAAAGGTCATATGAAAAGCCAAAGAAGAATTGTTCCTTCTTGCTTTTGGAAATACACACTATACTACTACTGATAATCACCTCACCTTGTAAGAAAACAGCAGAGCATTTTTCTCCCATTTAACTTAATACTATTGATCAATCTTTCCTCATGTTTCTTTCAGCTTTAGACTTCTGATCTTGACATTATGTTGTCTGTACTTTTCCACGTGTTTCTTTTTGCTTTTCTAGTATCTTTCTTTTTTCTGAAATTACCTTTTTGCATTTTGATTTCTGTTCATATAAACAGAACAGATCCAATGCATGTTCTAGCTACAGTTCCAAGAAGACAGTTATATTTCCCTCCCTCCTCTGCTTCCCGAGGAGTATTCGTCTTCCCATCCCTCCCCTCAGCAATATTTGTGAAGTCATAATTTTAACCCTCTCTATATTCACAGGCCTAATTTGCCACTAACCATAATATTCAGCAAGTAGAAAGACCACAAGTCCATGTGTCCCCTGAAACATAGTATTTGACTTTCAGGTGTCAAACTTCACCACTTTTTTTGTTTTGTAGTTCTTGACTTTTATCATGCTTAGGAAAGCTTTATCTACTCCAATATTATTTAATTGTTTTTTTCAATTTTATCCTAGAACATTGATCATTTAATTTTCATGTTGATGGTCCATCTGGTACATATTTTGGCGTAAAGAGTTAGGAGCAATACAACTTTATTATTTTCCAGATGGCTATCCAATTGTCCCCACACCATGTACTGGATTATAAAAAGTTTCCCCTAATTAAGATATACAATCTTCATCAAATACTAAAGCCTTAAAAATATCAGGATCAGTTTCAGATGTTACTCTGTCTCATGGCCTCCCTACTTATTCATACACAAGTATTCAACCAAATCAATGACCTTGTCATCCTTTCACAGTTGTTTTGGTATCTATTAGGGTTAATTATTTTTTTGCATGGCTTCTTGTCAAGATTTACCATATAATTACCATGTTCATTTTCTTGTGAGAATTCACAACTCAGTTTGTCCAGTTCAGAGAAAAAAATATAAGAAGCTCTGTGGGTGTTTTTATTGTGACTTTCATTATATTTTAGCATTAATTTTTAGAAAATCGGTACCTTTGTAATAAGTTGTGTTTTTGGTCTTTTGATGTGCCAAGTGTATGTGTGTTCCTCACCACTATTTCTGTTTTGCTCATATAGATCTTAGTAATGCAATACTACATGAAGATTAGTTGTTACATAAGACAGGGACTAGACTGGAGAGGGATTGCTCCATTAAGTGAATAGTTCTTAGGCAGAATGCAATAAGCAAGTAAGCTATGCAAAGACAGTAGAAACAAAACAGAAAAATGTGTTTTTAGTTACTGGAAGTAAAGAAAAATGAAGAACTCAAACTTCTCCGAGATTTTGAGCTCAAAGAATGAGAAATTTGGAGATAGTATAGTCAGAAAAGGAAAATAACAAGAAGAAAAAGATTGTGAGCAAAAAGATGGTGCGTTGGGTTTGGGAAACAATGGTTATTACATCTCACTAACATGTTGAGGTAGAAATGGCCATCAAGGGCCCGGAGCAATGACTCAAATTGGTTAATCCTCCATCTTGGAAGCGCCTGGATCCCACACGGGTGCCGGTTCTAATCCTGGCTGCTCTACTTCCCATCCAGTTCCTTGCTTGTGGCCTGGAAAACCAGAGGAGGACGGCCCAGTCCTTGGGACCCTGCAGCAGAAGCTCCTAGCTCCTGGCTTTAGATTGGCTCAGTTCCTGCTGTTGTAGCCATTTGGAACAGTGAACCAGCAGATGCAAAATCTTTCCAATAAAAGCAAATAAATTGTTTAGAAAAATGCCTATTAAGCAAATGGAAATGCATGGCAGGAATATACAGATCTGAACCTGAGAAACAAACTTGTTGAGTGTGGATCAAAACTCTTCAAAGGGGATGGGAGGAAGCTAGAGAGGGGGACAAGGACAGGACCTTGGACATACCCTTATTTGAAGAGAAAGAAAGCCAATACAGGCACTGGGAGTTAACTACATGCACTGAACTTCGGCTTAAACATCTAGAAAATGCAGATAATGATAGTACTTGTATTACAAATCCATTGTGACAAATTAAAAGAGAAACCTCTGCAGTGTCAGAAGGCACCAAGAAATACTTGCTTCCTCCACAGCACACTTAGTTTCTGGCTGGACTATACACCTGAGTTGCCTCATTCTGAAGGATAAAGGAAATTGAGGGTTTGACATTTAGGGTGCTCTAGATGAGCCAGTACAGAAGTTCTTCTTCACAATCCTCGGTATAGAGTCAGATTCCAAGAGGCTGGGAAGCGAGCAGTTCATCCTTCCCATGGACACTGTTCGCCCTGTCCCCTTACCCTCGATGTAACGTATCCTTCCAAAGTTTACTTTGTAAATGCAAGCAAATATTACAAGGACTAAAAAGCAGCATACCGTATACCCTGCTCTGCACCTGACTTTGAGTAATACATGTCTTAGAGCTCTTGTCATTTCTGTAAATAGAAATCATCTTTGTCTTTTTCTACAGCTGCCTCCTAGTGTATGAAGATATTATAATTTTGTTCTCTATTGATGAAGATTTGGATTGTTTCCAATTTTTTAAATAAATAATTCTTGGCTGTCTAACCATGTGCACCTGTTATTTCAATAGCAGTTCTATCTCTTGAATAAATTCCCCAAAGACAATTTGCTGTAGGAGATCATCCTGATCTGACCCAAAAACAGAACTAATTCTTACAAATACAAAAAACACATATAATTCTTCAGCGAGGTGTCCAGTCTAGCACAGTAACAGATGACCAAAAAATATATCTATAGGATATCTGTAGGATATCTACCTCTTACTTCCTTTCTTTGTAAAACTAGAAAAAAAAAATTGAAATATCCAGGATGAATGTGTATTTTACACCCCATTTAGTGTGATTTGCTCCAGATGTTACTGAAATTATCGAGTTTTCTGTACCCTGTGACATTTTTGTTCACAGTACTGTAATAAGTCTTTTCAAGAACATTAGAGAGGTGACTGAGTTTGGCAAGAATTCATGTCCAAGGGCCCGGCGGCGTGGCCTAGCGGCTAAAGTCCTCGCCTTCAACGCCCCGGGATCCCATATGGGCGCCGGTTCTAATCCCGGCAGCTCCACTTCCCATCCAGCTCCCTGCTTGTGGCCTGGGAGAGCAGTTGAGGATGGCCCAATGCATTGGGACCCTGCACCCGCGTGGGAGACCTGGAGGATGTTCCAGGTTCCCGGCTTCAGATCGGCGCGCACCGGCCCGTTGCGGCTCACTTGGGGAGTGAATCATCGGAGGAAGATCTTCCTCTCTGTCTCTCCTCCTCTGTGTATATCTGGCTGTAATAAAATGAACAAATCTTTAAAAAAAAAAGAATTCATGTCCAAAAACTTGAGTTGAAGTTAGTTAGCACGACAATGATAGAGCTATTTTACAATCCTAAAATCTCAGTAATCATATATTTTGAAATCAAGATGCCTAACAAGTATGCAAGTTTAAATTCACGTGATTCTCCATCCCTTTCCTGGCTGTTTCCCTAAAACCAACTGCATAATCATCACTCTAACAAGGAGCCTCTTCATCCTGGAGGCCTGAAACACACAGCCAGCCAGCATGTCCATGGCAGCTGGGACTGGGGATTTGGCACTTGGACTGAGTGGGACAGAAAGGCCAGAAAAGAATCCAGTGCCAGGAGGCACGTTCTCCTTATTCTTCACATCAATCAATTCCCTTCAGATGATGTGGACAGTAGGAGAGCTGAGTTTTTCCAGGGGAGCTCTAGCCCACATCACATCCTTATAAATCAGAGTGAGCTGTCCTGTCACAATCCACTCAAAGGGCAAGCCATGCAGGCTGAGCCAAGGGCCAGCCCAGGCACCCCCAAAAGACAATGCAAGAGCCCCAGGCCCAGGAAGGACTGGAATAAAAGATGAGAAATGGCCAACTCGACAGAAGTCTAAAGCTACTGATACCTTGGGATTGGTAGCATTTGTTATCAACTTGAAAACAACAGTAATAATCCAAAACTACAAAACTCAACCTGTAAATAAGTGGAAGCAGCAGGAAGATAAATCCGGTAAGCTGCAAGCAGCTCAGAAACACTGCACCTCTGAAGATGGTGCCACTTGGAGACCACAGAGGGTTAAAGAAAAGAGCTCCAGAAACTCCAGCAAGCAAGAGGAGCCTGGAAGAAAGGCAGCAGAGAGCAAAGTGCAGCTTCTCTCTCTCTCTCTCTCTCTCTCTCTCTCTCTCTCTCTCTGCTTAAATCATTATATATTAGCTGCAAATGTAGTTTGTTGGCCAACACTCAAGAGTGACATATGGCCAATAAAAGGTTCGGCGGAGTCTTCCATCTGCTGTTCAACTTTACTATGGCTTCCACACAGACGGCTCTGAGTCAAAGCAGGCTGCACTTCAGAGGCCTTCCGTGAGCTGTGTGCCCACTGTTAAATGGGCACTGTTCGGAGCCAGCGTATGCCACCAGCCCAGCAGAATATTGATGTGCATGTTCGCTGAAATCTGTTGTGTTCACAGGTCCAAATGCCTTCCAGGACCCACAGAACTAAAAGTCCCTGAATGGGCAAACCTTCTGGAACGCCACAGGCAGCCGTGCCATCGGTGCTACAGGTGACATTCTCCAGAGATATCACTGAAAGGCACCAAAAAAAAAAAAAAAAAAAAAAAAAAAAAAGAACTTGTGAGGGACAACTACGCTCCGGATGCTCATTAAAGCCCAAGCCAAACGCAATGGAATTGGCAAGGGCCCACGATTCGGTTGGCGAAATTGTCATTAAAACGCAAAGAGGTTTATTTGCTTGGCCCTGGATTGTTCATTTCACCTACCTTGCAAGTAGATTTGCCTGCAATGGAGCAGATGAGACCTAGATGGTCCAGGTTGTGCTAAGCTTTCACACATCCGTCAGCCATTCTCCTCCTGGAAGTGCTGGCCTGTTGCTCCCTACAAGCCACTATTCTGAGACATTTGCACTTTTATAGCCCCATTGAACCAGGGCACAGATTTCAACCAGGAAAACTTGGAATGAGAAATATCTAACTGCTCACAATCATTCTAAACCTATGTTAATGGTTGTGTTCTTAAAAATGGAATTGGAAGATGACTTGCATTCACAGTGAATTCTTTGCTCCAGTAAAAGAACGAAAACTATCCCCCAAGGTGATTTCATTGTAACCCAAAAAGATACTAGCAAGAGACATGATGATTCACAAGCCTATATTTGCTTGCATTCTGTTACGTGCTGTCATTGCTCCTGCCTTCTCTGCGCCTGTCAGAAGTGGGCTGCCAGAGGCAGAGTGAGACTCGGGGCTAGACTGGGAGACAGCCTGTCGCCGACTTCTGTTTGAATCTTGGCAAAGAGATGATAGAAAGGAGGGAGACGGGAGAGGAAAAAAGACTTGCTGAAATACTACATAGGATTTGCTATAAAAAATGAAAAGTCCCTGAGACGGAGAAAAGGTGGCACGGATTCGAACAATGAATCATTTCGGACACGGGCCCTCAGCTCTGACAGATGGTGAGGATTTAGGAAGATGGATTCCTCCTGGGTAAAAAGCAAGAAGTGGCAGCGGGCAGGCCAGTGGCTCTCAGGGTTTGGCAATGCACCCACAAACTCCCTGAGGTGCTGACTCTGCAGAAACTCAGTCCTCAAAGAGCTGTCCTTTCTAGAAACTATTATTTGGTGTATTTGAAGGAAAATTTAATCTTTCTGCCTCTGACTCATTCACACTTAACTCAGCAAGAAGTTGTTTACTGTTAACTCAATGGCCAGTAAGTTAGAGTTTAATTTAGCAACAGTCCTTGGTTCTGGGAAAAAGACCCAAACCAAGACGGAAGATTCAACCCAACTTCTGCTCTGTTGGCAAAGGGTGAGAGGTTATTTCTTCAGACAACACTTCACCAGAACTGATCTCTATGTCTTCACCTTTCTCCTGCCACCCAGGGCCTTTGCACCCAGATGCACTCAGCCTTCACACACTCATTCACGAGCACTCACACTCACTGAACCAAGGCGTGAATCTGGGCAGGATGTGTGAGTGGCTCCGCTAGCCAGGACAAATAGTAGCCCTAACCACACATCATCCTAAGACATGCATTGAGGAGCATGGGTCCTAGAGGCAGACTGTCTTGGATTCAAGTCCTACCTCTGCCCCTTTCCTGCTATATTGTCTGTGTTACTAAGTCTCCCCAGTCAGCTTCAGCTTTCTTACTGTGAGGCATGAATAAGGATAACTGTACCCATTTCATAAATGGTGAAACATCAATGCTTTGATCTGTATATGGCAGTTAGCAGTCACTGAGTAAGTTGAATCATCAGTGCCTATTTGAAATTGATGAGTGTGACTCTAGAAGGAAGACCAGATATTCACTCGACATGTGCACATGCATACTCGGATGCTCTGGGCCTCACCTGGCCTCTGCCCCACAGTCACTGCAGTGCCCAGCTCTTCCTGATTTCTGGGAAACTTTACCTTGGTACCCTGTGAGAACATTCAGCAGTTGTCTCGGTTACACGTAGCCCAGCTCCCTAAACACCTGTCTGTCACCTTAGGTTGTTTCTCCCAGAAGTAGACACTTTGATAAAAATCTGGAGACGAGTTGGAAAATGAGACAAAAAGCCACTAACAGGTGATGTTAATGAGCAGACTGTTGCAGAGAACTGGGTCTTGATCCTGTTAATAACCTCTAGGAGAACCTACAGCACTTGTTTCCTAGTTGGTTTCCCCCAAGGAACAAGGAATCCTGGGATAATAAACCCTTGTTTCCTGGGCCCACTGTGCTTCGGCAACAAAGGGAAGTCTTAAACAGAGAGCTGTAGGTGCTGCCTTGGATAACCTAAGCATGCACACGGAGTCCTGAGGGGCATGGGTACAGTACAAAGCATCCCACCTCTGCCTTTGAGCCCCAGGCTTTTGATGATCCTCGCTTTGGGCATGCACATGCTTTCAGGAAAACACAGGTGAGTTAAGAACCTATTGGCATAAACCTTTTGATTCTTGGTAGGAAAGACAGGAGAACCAGCAAATAAATGCTTTTTTTGCCTCTCAGGCTAGACTGTCCTGAGACCCAGTTTACCCATCTTCTTGGAAACCCAACTTAAGGCAAGAGGGTTAATTTCTTACTAATTCAAATTTCCATTGCTGTGCCACCTTCACAGAGACTATATCATATTTAGGGTGATTAGAAGCTATTGAGGCACATGGACACCTGCTGGGAAGATAAGTTTCCCAAGTCGTTCAGTAGAAAATATGGAGCCCAGTGAATGAGTACCACCCTCAGAAGGGAAAGGCAGCTGCCACAGAGAATGCTCTGCAAATGCAAGGATTCCTGCTTCTCCCAACGAAAGGAAGTAGAAATCACACATCAGGGTTGAAGATGTGCTTTTAACAGCTTCCTGGAATGCAGTATTACCATCTGATTTTGTTCACAGCCACCTCACACAACCCCCATTCCAACCAATGGAAATCAAGGATTGGCGATGGACCAGCTCCTTCACGCAAAGATATGAGTAGCAGACACTTAACCATATGTATTTCAAGACTAATTACAAATTTTGATATTTTTAACATATTTTACAAGAAACCTTAAATGACTTCTTTGACACAAAATCTGTACTTAGGAACAGGAAGTTGTTCTAGAGACACAAAACTGTCCTGGGTGTGGCGAGGAGACACAATTCCTGCGTGCCTACTGCATTCTCCTAGCACAGAGATAACACCTCAACTCCAGGGCTGCCCTGCTGTTTTCATGCTGGGATAGACTACCTGCCATATGAATAATCCATCGCATTGTTTCCATGAGGACACTCACTCATTACTCTCACTTGCCAAAGTGTAGATGTAACAAGTCAGGTCAGTAATGACCCGTGTGATGTGATTTCAGAATGCTCCTCCTGCCCAGAATTTACCCATAGGAAGGAACTTGAAGCTTGCCAAAAGAGAAAGTGGCACTGGTGGCGCATCTGTGCACCACATTCTGTACATTGGACTTCCTATAGGTTAACTTGGGGGCTGGAGCAATTTTCCTGCAGTATTCAGGTAGCCAATGTTTCAGTACTGGTGATTGGAATAGCCTCTGTCATCATTATTCTGTCTTATGAGCAACGCAGCTGCCATAGGTAATGAGTACATGAATGGGCATGGCTGTGTTCCCATGAAAGTTTATTTTCCAAAGCAAGACTTGACCAACAGACCATTGTCTGTGGATAGCTGGAGGAGTTGACCCTTATAAGTACTGATAAACACAGCAAATCCCTCATACTTTTTTAGTATGATTTGCATCTACTCATTTAAAAATGAGAAATAAGGAAGAAGAAAAGACAATTTTGAGCAAATGCAAGGATCAGGAGACAGAGAAAGGAAATCGGGGGAGGGTAGAAGAGCCAAAATGACAAACTGTGATTCGAAGAGTCTACTGGAAGAGTCTAGACTGGGAATAAACAGACAAAAAAAATGACTGTAACATGGAACTGCTCCAAGATCACCCCCTCCCATTGAACCAATATTCCACCAAGTGAAAGCATACACTGAGGATTCAATGGCTTTGCCATGACTGGCTCTGCTACTGACAGGTGTGGTGGGGGGAAACTTTGGATACCTTTTCATTCTGAATGTTAGTTTTCTCATCTGTCAAGTGGGGATTCATAAGCTTGAGGGGAGAATTTAATGAGATAATGCATAGGAAAGGTGTAGCCAAGTGCCTGGCAGAATATGACCACTTGGTGGAGGCTGACAGTCATCATTACTGTTGTGGAATTAGTGCAGCCCATGGGAAAGTATGGGCTTTCAGAATTAGGGTGACAGTAACAAGCGCATAGAGACTCTTACTACATATTCTAGAGCTTCCTTTGCCCTTGCAAGTAAGAAACTTATCAGTGAGTCAACTGAACTATCTAGACTAACGATAAATCGTGAACAACACACATAGACTATCTGTCCCTTTCACACACCTGCAATCCATCCATCCTTGTCCCTGAGAAGTCTCCCTCCGCCAGCTTCACACACCTTAATATATTAGAAAGCAGAACACTCTGGCTGCAAGCACACTGCCATGAGCAAAGCTCAACATTGCAGGCTGTGTCTCCAGTCATTTCTATCGCCCATATTTTCTCAAAAGCTTCCTGAGGCTTGCATAGGGACACAATAAAGAGTACAATTTAGATAAAACACATTGCTCTCGGGACACAGGATAACTTCTTTCTGATTTACTTTGTTTGCATGAAGCCCTAAGGGACCAACATACGGCAAGTGTATCTAAGATAGGGAATTATGTTTCCTAAAGTGTAACAAACCATCAGGAAAACAGAAACATGAGAAATGCAAATTGAATGTTTTCTGGGTTGAAAATGGTCACTTTCTGTGGAGTCCTTCTGGCCTCATCCATCTATCTATCCCTGCCTTGGAAGATCCACAGTTTTCTGCTTCCTCTGGAAAGGAAGCCTGGACTCTCAGCTTCTCCACCTGCACTGGTTCCAGATCCTTCCACTGTTTCCATGGCAAACAGCAGGAACTTGCATTCCCAGGTGAACATTCAGGTAGTCAAGGGTTTGGGGTAAGCATTCAGCGCAGTGATTAAGATGCTTCCTTTGACACCAGCCTTCCATAGAAGAGTTCCTAGATTTGAATTCCAGCTCTACCTCTAACTCTAACTTCATGCTAGTGCGCACTCGGGAGGCTGCAAGTGATTGTGCAAGCAGCTGAGTCTGTACCATCCAGTTGAAGACCTGGTCCTTTTGCTAAGCCCAGCCACTTGGGGAGTGAACCAGCAGATGGAAGATCTTTCTCTGTTTTTTCCTTCTCTCTATAATTTGCCTTGCCAATAAAAATAAATAAATCTTTAAAAAATAACCTGGCGTATTTTTAAAAATGCACAGGGCCTTCCCACATTGTCATAAGTTATTTAGTCTGAGGAGGACCAGCCGTCAGGATAACTATTGATTTTCACTTAACTAAAATACACAGATAGAAAAAAAAAAAACTTCAATACTCAGCTCAATGAGTTTTCACAACAGGACACACCCTTGCAACGAGCACCCAGCTTAGGACATAGAATATTCACAGCAACCCGAGACACCCTCTTGTTCCCTTTCAGACACTAATCCTAACTTCTTCTCATAGCATAAAATCATTTTGCTTGTCCTTGTCTTTGATATTAATGGAATCATATGGTCTGACTTTTTAATACCTAATTAAAACTTTAAATTTTGGAATAGTTCTGTGTTTCCAGAAAGAAATGCAATTAATACAGAGATACCAAAATATGTTGCATCCAGTGTCCCTTATTGTTAACTTATTATTGTGCCACATTCACATGTGGGTCTTTTCTATCTGGTTTCTGTCAATCGACACATTGCTTAAGAGACTTAATCTACATTATCATGTGCAGCTACTGGTCTTTCATTCTAACTGCACATGGTGCTCCACTGTGTGATTATCCCATGATTATCTATCCATACTATGGTTGATGTGCACTTGGAAATTTTCCAATTTGGAACACTTACAAATAGTGCTGCTGTAAATATTCTAGAAGATACCCATGTTTTGAAAAAGCTCTCTATTGATTCTAATGTGCAAGCAGATCTGTGAAAACCAATCATATGAGGCAGACCCTTCGTTCCTTCCACCTTGGAATGCTGTCCTGTGATTTCTCATCCTTTCATTTTTCTTCTTCTGCAGTACTTGTGCTTCCCACAGTGTATGGTACAGTGCTGAAGACAAAACTGGTCTTCCACCTGCTTCTCGACTTACTGACTTGATTATGGTGTCATGTTTCACATCACTCTGTGTTCCACGATTGGGAAAGCCATTTCTTTGCAGCAGCTTCTCTCTTACTGATGGAGCAGGTGTCACAGCACTAACCTTTAACACTGCTGGCCTAATAAAGTCTCAACTCCAATCCTTATAGGCTGACTCCTAGATAGGCATCTTTGGAATGTACATGAAAGAGCAAATCCTGCATACAGCAGCAGGGCAGCATGCACAATGACCCTGCATCAGCCAATGGCTGCCTTACAGTCATTTGTGATTCTTCCTTTGGGTATTGATTACTTCTCGGTTCTGCCCACTTTTTCAATAGACATGTTTATTCTTATTGACTATTTTCAGCAGTTTTTCGTATATAAGAAAATTATCTATCATATATGTTGCAATTATTTTCAGTATATGACTTGCCATTGATTTTGTACATGTTGGCTTCTGAAAACCCCCTATTCAAGGCTGCACTTTTCCTCCCTGGTCCTCTGCAGTACACAGACAATGTTCTGCTTTATGCCTGGTGTCATGAACTTCCCATCCTAACCTCAGAAGCACTTCAGACCTTGATTCCCACTGGGAAGTATGGCTGTGTTACTGCTGGGTTTATGCATACGTTAACTCCCTAGGGATACTCTAACAAATTGCCATCAACTGGCTTAATACAATAGATGTGTATCCACGTACAGTCCAGGAGGCCAAATGGATCCATTTTGAGATTCTGAAACACATTTCATCCCATAGAAATACCAGCCATCAGATTTAGCATCACATAACCTAAGATATGACCAAAGGTTCAATATGACCTATTTTTTTCTTTTTTAAGATTTATTGTCATTGGAAAGGCTCCCAGGGCCTGAAATGCTGCAGTTCTTCGGGCTCCTAGTTTGCACGTCCCTTGCTTTTTCTCATATCACCCTCCTCTTCAAAATCTTGTGGTAATGAAATCCCAAAATCCAGAATACATCATGGCCATTGAGCTTGTCAGCTTGTCAGTGAAGTTGGGTAGTTCCTACCTCTCCTAACACAGCCCCTCTAAACATCCTGCAAGCTGGAGCACTCATCATTCCAAATCACAGCATGCACATTAAGACACTTGACGTTTTTGTTCATTGTCCTCACCTTGCTTAAAAGTTTCATCTTTCCCCTCTAGTTATGTATTATTTCTTCAAGGCCTAGCTCAACTGCTGTCAAACTTCTAATCTCTATTCTTCCCAATCTTCATATGGAAATGTCAATCTCTGTTTCTTCATCAGTTCCGTATCACCTTATACTTATTTAGGACCTATTCTATTCTATTTTATTTTGTACCTATTTGGTTTGGGGTCTGTTTCCACTAAGAAAAGTACTGAGGTCTTACTTCCCCACCCCATCTCTCTGTTGTGTTTTAGGTATGCAATAGGTGATCAGTAAATCTTTGCCTCCAATAAATGGACCATGCAGACCCAAATTCCCACTTCTCTCAAAGGGTAGGCTTAATGTCTACCCTTTCAGTCCTTATATCTATGGGTTATTATTTGTGCAATACTGTCTGAAAAGTTTCTGGTGTGTTATCTTACTATTTCTTCTCACCACATTGTATCACCCACTTACACCCACCAAAGGAACAAACACCTTGTCATTATCATCATTCTAGATAACCTGCTAGACAGGTCAATGTCACACCAGCACAGATCTGAAGGAATGAGTTAGCAACACTGTGGAAATCCAATCTGGGGTCTTGTCATTGCATTTGTGCCTCCACCACTACAAAAACATGTACCCAGCCTATTTAGGAAAAGGCAAAATCTGTACATGGCAGTCTTGACCTATCTACTCAATAGGCGAGCATAACTCTCTCTTAAATGAGTAATGGAAAAAATAGAAACATCTGAGATATGATGGAAAATCCCAAAGGGCCTGAGTTCCAACCCCAAAACATATGGTAATGCACCCAGTAGCCCCAGAAAAACAGTTAGAGGCACATCCTAAGTCTAAAGTGTAAGAAAACAGCTTGCATCTAAATTCATTTTGTATCTATGAGAGGAAATGAAGGATTTGCTTTAATTATGTTCCTGGATTCTTGGTGCAGACACATTTAGGACTTCCAGCTGGTACGCATAGTGGAAACAGACAGTCCTGTCTTCTCTCTTCAAATAAATCTCTTCTCTGTGACAAAAGATGTCATTCTGAGGACCTAGCAAACATAACAGATTAAGCTGTTGCCTGCAAATCCCATGTCCCACATAAGCACCAGTTTGCATCCTGGCTTTTCACTTCCAGTTCAATGCCTTGCTAATGTTACTAGAAAAGCAATGAAAGATGGCCCAATAAATGTTAACTACCCTGTCAGACACATAGGAGTGAAGTTCCAGGCTCCTGGGTTCAGTCTGGCCCATCAATGGCTGTTGTGGCCATTTGGAGAGTGTACCACCAGATGGAATAGCAGATGATTCTCTCTCTCTCTCTCTCTCTCTCTCTCTCTCTTTCCCTTTGCCTTTGCCTGTCAAATAAGTAATAAAAGTAAGTCATTATTAAAATATCGTTTTGAACTATTGGTTCAAATGAGCCCTGTTTCTCCTTTCCTTCAGGTCCCACATTTCCTGAGGGGAAGAGGATCTCCACTCTCCTTATTCAGATCACCACTAGGTTTCTCTGCTGTCCATTGTGCAAGCAAGGGGTCCTGTCCCTCCCCATGCCTTGATCCATGCTATTTGGCTGCTTAGAAAGCCACCTCTTCTCCTGCTAGAAAAGGTGGATATAAATATATATTCACTACACCACACGGCAGTGAATCGGAACTAAAAACAATTACAGACTTTGGGCAGAAGGAGACTGCGTAGGAGCTAGGAGCAAATCACGAGAAATCTGTTTCAAAAATATGCATGGCCTGTGGGTATGGAGAAGCTTCAATGAAAGCTGGGAACTCATCCTACAACAGACTCCTACTTTCACTTGCTCATGCTGCCTTGATTGGTGGGGCAGCCCTGCCCTGCTAGTGATGGAGCTACACCACACATACTGCCTTCGGGGATTACTCATCATCAGAGCTTAGTCATGAACGCCTGTTACATTACTCTAGGCAACAAGATACCCTAATTAGATTCCAGGCTCATCTGATGGCTGTCACTAACACTTTGCTTACATAAAACAAGGCTTTATGAAGCAGCCAATTTGAATTTTTAAAACGGATTTTAAATGTAATCACACAACATACACTCCTGATTCTTATGCTATCTTTCATCCTCAAATGTTTGACTTCCCCTGTCCCTGAGCCTTACAATATTTCTTACTCTCACCTTCGCCCTCATCTCATGATAGCTGATTATCTCCCCTCTAGCAGATGATAAAATGATGAGAAGCAGTGAGCAATAAGGAAGGTGATGCAATGGTGATGTGCAGGGAATGCAATGGTGGTGTTAGATCAAAGTATTACCTGATGCATTTAAAATTTTATTTTCTAAAGATTTGTTCGCTTATTAAAAATGTACAGTTACAAAGACACAGAGGAGGAGGAGGGGAGAGTTGCAGAGAGAGAGAGAGCTCTTCTACCCATTGGTTCACACGCCAAATGGTCACAGGGGCCATAGCTGGCCAAGACTGAAACTAGGACCCTGGAAATCCAGAGTTCTTGTATTTTGTGGCAGGGGTCATAGGATGTTAGACATCATGCACTGCTTTCCAAGGTGCAATAACAGGGAACTGGATGGGAAGTAGAATGGTCAGAACTTAACACCGGTGCTCATATGGGATGCTGATGTTGCAAACAGCAGTTAAACCCATGGTGCCACAACACTGGCCCTTTTATTTTTGAGATATGCTTTTCCATTCCTTATCTCTTAGCATTAAAATGCATATTTATCTTTGTTTTTATTTATTTTACACATAGAGCAGCAGCAGAGAGAAAGATTTAGCCGCTGAATTCACTCCCAAGTGCCTACAGGAGCTGGAGATGGACCAGGTTGAAGCCAAGAGTCCAAAACAGCATTCGATTCTCCCACACAGGTGGCAAGCATCCAAGTACTTGAGTCACCAGAGGCTGACTCACGGGATGCACATTAGCAGAAAGCTGGATCAGAGCAAGAGGTAGCACTTGAACTTAGGCACTCTGGTAGCAAGTGGGAATCGCAAGCAGTGGCTTAACCCACTGGGCAACAGCACTCTCTCCCACACAGGTGCTGGGTCCCAAGGCTTTGGGCCATCCTTTACTGCTTTCCCAGGCCACAAGCAGGGAGCAGGATGGGAAGCAGGGCTGCCGGGATTGGAACAGGCACCCATATGGGATCCCCGCGCATTCAAGGTGAGGACTTTAACTGCTAGGCTATTGTGCTGGGTTCTCTCCTTATAACTTTCTAAAATATGAACATTTGCTGAGTTATTTTTTAAGCAAATCAAAATACTCTAATATCAAATTGCCTGAATCAAGATGTTGCAGTAACAAAAGAAAAGGAAAAATAGCAATGGCTGAGACCAGCATTTGAGGTAGGAGGACCCTTATTTTCAACAAGGATGAATACATTTTGCATTGCATCATGTGTACCTAGCCCCTTTCAGCATGGCATAAATGTTTTTTTCCTGAATGTTGTGTGTATCTTCAGCAGATTCTTTGTCTTATGAAGCATAGTGGACACCAACATTAGGATGGTATAACGCTTAAGTCTGTATGAACTCCAAAGAATTTGGATATAGTTTCTTTGGAGTTAGAGATATAAATGTAAAGGCTTTTTTAGAAGTGTTCTCTTTTTTAGTAATGAGAGTGGGATCTGGGATTGGATATAAACTTGAAAATAACCATTAAAAACACAGGTTCAACTTTACTTCTCTAGGAAGTTGAAGAATTGGGGCATATTTAGAATGCAAGCTCATGCTTCTTTATGGGTAAGTAATTATTACAGTGCGGTAATTCAGGACATGCAACCAGCAGTCAACATCGTAGCTTATTGGCTTATTTATTTTTCAAAAATGATTTCATCAAAATAAAACATGCTGCAGAATGTTTCATTTGCTTTCTTCAGTCAACTCCAGGCAAGTTATTTATGAGAATGTTACTATTACAGGCTGTCAATGGTTTTTCCATCACAAAGCTATTTTAATTCATTACTGATGCTTTTTTAGGTGCCATTGCCTAGCCACAGATGAAGGAAAAGGATAACAGAAAAAATATCGAGAGAAATTGGAGAAATGAATGCTGTGAGTTTAGTCCTTGCTTTGGCTTAATGTAGTTCATTAGTTGTTGTTCTGATGCAAACAAACAAAGCAATGTTTCTATTGCCCGTGAGGCTGTTGAGGGCACTGACAGATATTCTGCATACACATTCTGCTTAGTTCTCCTGCAATCAGTCAGTTGGGTACAAGTATTCAGCACTGTGCATCCAAAATCATACCCTAACTACTAGCAATCTTGGCCAATTTGCTTAACTTTTCTGACAAAGTTTCCTTATTCATGAAATAGGGATAGCAATGGTACCCCTTCCATGTGTAGTGACCTGAGTAAGACTAAGCATTGTAAATACTTGAAAGCTAAAAACACTCAGTAAGTAGCAACCATTGCATTCAGATTGTGGTACAGCAGTACAGCTTGGCAGTATGAGACCTTCTCCATCAGGGTGCCTTCCTGATTTTGCTACAGCCTCATTGAGAACTCCTGTATGGAAGGCACATTTCTATGGATAACTGTGTTTCCCACGTTCTCCGCCTCATAGTTTTCTCATGTTTGATGCTATCTTTGACTGTCCTGTGTATTAGCCAGCTTTTTGTTATCACACCAAAGGCAGCTAACTTTCAAAAAAGAAGAGTGTCATTTAACTCACAGTTTTGTAAGTGCAAATCCAAGATCAGGTGGCCCATTGGTCTAGCCTGTGTGATAATGGTGGCTGACAACAATGGAGCATGCGCAATGGAGAGAGCACAGAGCAACCAGGAAGCAAAGACAGGAACTGAGCCTTTTGGTAAGAACCACTTTCTGTGGGCAAGTCCTCAAGGATCTCCTATTAGACCCAATTCCTAAATACCATAGTTGGATCAAGTGTATACCCACTGGGCCTGGCACAATAGCTAAGTCCTCACTTTACATTCACCAGGATCCCATATGGGCACCAGTTCATATCCTGGCTGCTCTACTTCCCATATAACTCCTTCAGCCGAGGATAGTCCAAACCCTTGGGACCCTGCACTGTGTGGGAGACCCAGAAAGAGTTCCCAGTTTCTATCTTCCGATCAGATGAGCTCCAGCCATTTTGGCCACTTGGGGAGTGAACCAGCAGATGAAAGATCTTTCTCTCTGTATTGCCTTCTCCTTGTAAAACTCTTTCAAAAATATAACTAAATAAATAAATCCAAAAAAAGTGTAGGCCCATTCAGCAGCACTAACATTTGACTGAAAGTTAAGTAAGACCCTGCAGGAATTTGAGGGTTAAATTATATCCAAGCCATAACAGACTGCCAGAACAAAATATGAATGTAGGGTAATTTTTAAAGCAGAGGTGTATTCCTTAAATTTCTGAGAGCTAGTAAATCTAAGATCAAGCTGCTGGCAGATGCAGTGTCTTATAAGTGTTAAAAGTACTTCAAGACTGAGTCTTATTGCTGTATCCTCACAGGGCAGAAGCGATAAAGAACATATTCTCATGTTGCATAAGGAAGAAGGGTGAAAAAGACCTAGTTAGTAACATGAAGTCTTTTCAGACAGTGATAATTCCATTAAGCAGAGCAGAGTCCCCAAATTTAACCAAATCCTAAAGACTCCACATCTTCTTTCCCCCATTTATTATTATTATTATTTTATGATACAGTTCCATGTGTTCTGGGATTTCCCTTATCCCCTCCTCAAATCTCTCCCCCCCCCCACTGATTTCCCCTATATTATTATAATAGTACAGTTTTTCATAAACAGTCATAAATCCAACATTATGGGCATGGACAATGGTACAGTCCAGCATCCTGTTGTCAAGATATAGTAAACAGTTTCATTGGGAGTCCATCTTTGATCTGGAAGTAGAGATGCATGCTGCATTGTACCCTCACATTTGGATATGACAATCTCCATTACACAGTTACTACACATCCCCTTAAATGAAACACCACAAAACAAAATCAACAACCAAAAGAAAAATAGAAATTTACAAGGCCATGAAGATAAATAGCATGCTACCGAATGACTAATGTGTCACTGAAGAAATGAAAAAGAAAATCAAGAACCTTCTTGAAGAAAATGATGCTACTGTATGACCTATGAGTCAGTGAAGAATTTAATGAGAAAAAAAAACTGTTTTGAAGAAATGAAAATAAAACCAAAAACATCAAAATCCATCAGATATAATTTCCATGATCTTAAAGATGTTCTCTTGACAGAGAAAAGAAATAGCACTCACCAAAAACAAAGGCAAATATGAACATCTCAGCCGAATAAAAACAGACTAAATCAAAAAATGAACAACCCATTGTCAAAGTGATAGAACCAAATTACCAGCTATTCAGATTAAACCTGAATGCAAAAAACTTACACCCATCAATTAAACATCATAGATTAGTAGACTGGATTTAAAAAATCCGTCTATTTGTTGCCTACAGAACTCCACATCTTAATACTATGATATTGTATTTCAGGTTCACATACATGTTTTTGAAAGTGACATGCATTAAAATTACAGCAGATAGCCAGGAATGGATATCTCACAGACCTGGGGACACTGACTCTCGACCCACTCTCTCTTCCTCTCAGCATGACACCAACTTTGCTGCTATGTACTGTTAGAATACTGAAGACCAGGATGAAAAAAAGAATGAATGGATCATAATGTGACCTTACTCCACATTACCTCAAGCTGAATCTTAAGATAGGATGAAAGAATATGCCACGACGGATTGCTTGTTGGATAACTTAAAAATCAATTCCCCGGGAATTCATTGTACTCCTCCAAATTCTTCAAATTGTGCCTATCCTACCCATTACTCCATACAAGTCTTTATCCACAGGGGAATATGAGCCTTTGGAAATAAAATGTTCATATGCCTTATAATTTGTTTCTAACTCTTATTAATTCATATCTTATTTTGATATTATAGTTGCCTTTGACTGTTTAGCTTTCCCAGTACCACAGATCTGATGTCATAAACCACGGCTTTCTTGCTTTTCCATAGTTCGTTGACTGTGTACCTTTTCATGCTGTGACATACTCATGACGAGCTTGCACTGATAGCCCAATTTGATGCATAAGCAATAATTACAGACCCTGACTCACAGTTACTTAGGCACAGTGACATTATAGCATCACAACCTCAGAAAGCACGACACAAGCCAAGAAATAAGGTTTGGTGTTTTGGTAGTGCAAATAAAAGTAGATTACCGGCTTCTAACCATAGGAAAACAATTACAGCTGGAACTGCCATAGCAGCAATATATGATGCTTAATAAAGTGATATAAGAAATCTCATGATGCTATAAAAATGGATTGTCTATTCTTAGCTCCAAACTGGATATGACTTTTCCCACACAAAGAGGCTGCAAACCCCATCAATAACCACGGCCCTTGAAATTTCAGCTTCTGGCCCAAAACTTACTAATCCTCACAGAGGGAATGCAGCTGTCCAATCAATCTCCTCTTAGAGCCAGAGAGTCAGAAATCTATATGACCATAAGCGTCGTGTTGAGAGAATATTGATGGGGAACACTCTTCTAAAAAACTGTATCTGATGGACTCAGAGCCAGTGACATCAGAATCAGAAACATTGTTTTCTTTTCATCAACTTGAATCTGTCTCAAATCTCCTAACAGTCAGGGGTGGGCTACCTGGCTTCTCAGACTTTATTGCAGCCTCTGCCCTTTATAGGAACCCGAACAACAAAGCACAAGTCCGTATTTCTGCACTGTGCTGTATGAATAAGCTCAATATTTTATAACATGCTGGAGGATTCTCTTCTCTGCCCTGAAAAGGCATCCAGCCAAAGAAGATGCAATCACCCTTTTTACTCATCTGCATCAAAGAAGGAGGAAAAATAGGAAAGCAGAATAAGTAATATCTCAATTCTTATTCTGCTGTAAGCAAAGACTCTCTGAGAAAGACCTAAGAAGGAAGCAGGTACCTCACTGTAGATAGAGCATTGCAGATGAGAATGACATGGGACATGCACAAAAGAAGGCAATCTGGGCCAGAACTGGACTAATGAAAGTAGATCTCCAATACCCGAGTAAGGGAAAAAAAGTGCAAGATACACTAAACATATTTTCTTTTCTGCTTCAAATATAGGCAAAGGACCTAGGAATCATCCTCACAGGACACCATCTTCATGAATTCCAAGATTCACAACCTTTCTGAAGTGTTAGAATTAAAATTACAACCTTTGGGTGACACCCATTTGTGCATCAAAGTCAAAATATTGGACAAAGCTAGAATATCATCTCTTTTTTAAGGACTGCTTTAACTGCAAATCACTCTATGCATGCAGGAGTAGGAAAGGGAATTCGAGTGTCTGCATGTAACTTCTCCACGGCATACGTGATTTAAGAAGTAGCAGGTGCTGTGACCCAATTTATTGCACCATCCAATTACTAAAACAAATTAGAGTTCTGGAAATTGGCCAATCATTTTAAGCTAAAGACTTGTGCTTTTCAAGAAGAGTGGAGAAAGCCTAGCTTATCTTTCCCATCACAGACACAGCCTACACAAGGCAATTTCCCAACCATAATACGTAGTCCCAAAGCTTGCTATTTCCCTGCTAGTTGTTGTCCAAGTGGTCCTGGATAGGCCTGGTGAACAGTCAGCCAGTCTGTATACAAGTAGCGATATAATACAGCATATCTTTATATTACACAAGTACTCTAGTGATCCATACTTATTGATAAACAAAAATTATCCAGACATTATATAAATAAATAAATAAATAAATAAATAAATAAATAAATAATAGAAATGAAGCTAGCCTATTTATCTGTGGCCACTCTTAATAACTTGCTATTTATTTCTCCAGATCTTTTAAATACAGAAATATAAATAGAATACATCTAATCATTACAAGAATTGGGTCATGCATACATTTCCACATACACAAGTGGACTTCCATTTAGTCATTTAAACATTTACAGAGCACACCACTGTGCTATACTCATTTTATTATAAACTTGTAGTTTATCTTCATTTTTTCTTAGATTATTAACAGTACTGCAATGAATGTACTACCGCTATATCTCTGGCTGTTCTCTTGGGAGAATTTCTTTCAAAAGGAATTTGAGGTCAAAGCTGTTCAGATTTCATAGGCTGTTTGAAATTGTCAAATTGCCCTTCAGAAGAAACGTTCCATTTTATACTCCCACCTGTGTGGTGTGGGTGAGTGTCCAAAGCATTAATCTTAATGCTCTGTAGTAAACTCAGTGACAGACCCAACGTCTTGTGATGGGAAGAGTATGATGCCCTTACAACCTGTGTTTATCATTCTGCACATCCGCACACCTCTGAAGCAAACCGGGTGTGGATCAACATACCTACTCCACTTCAACAAAAAGCCTTCAAGAGATGCTCAATCGACAACAAATCTTAACTCGTATTTCATTTTCTGAAACCTAGTTTAATCAGGTCTGCATCTGAATCTCAGGTTCTTTGTCAACCAGCTATTCTTGAAAGTCCTTTCTCTTCCTAAAATCGATGTCCCACACTACAGAGGGAAAGGAAAAGCCCAGGCCCTTCATCAGGCCCTGTCTCCTCTCTGACCTTCCTTGCTCCATTTCCCTGCAGGTTGTCCTGATTCCCTATGCTGTTTCTAATAGAACATTTCTAAAGTCTGTCTTTGGACGCGCTCTTCTCTGTTTTAGACATTGTTCATCTTTTCTTCCCACTCCCACTCTTGCAATATTCTATTCATCTTGAAAGTTCATATTCCAAAGTACCTCCCTGCGAAGACTTTCCAGACACCCCCATAGCCACTCTCTCTCTTATCTGCCTGGGTTGTTTGTGGCTCTTGACCACTCTGTGACACCACGGCGTCATGTCTGTCTCTTCTGGGAGATTCTGTGCCCTGTCTCCTGAGCTGAGTACACGCAGTTCAGTGAGTGCTTGAGCAAAGCACGCACGAGCATGTGAATGTACATGTCCCAATTTCATGAATCCATTGTGACTTCAGAGATTTACTCAAATCTGTATCAACGTGAAGGTGGGTGTTTTGCACACATAAGAGCCAGGCATTTCTTCTGGGGCTTGTCTTAGAACCAGGCTCTTTTCAATAGCATACACCTTCTCTTGGTTATGAACACAAGCACTCCCCAGTTCTCAACCCTGGATGAAGAAAGAAAGAGATTAAACTGAGTCTGTCCACAGGTGCTGTGGGATCAGCCAGGCACGATCCATCACAGGGCGCCTGGTTACACACAGAAGTGAGCTGGTAGATGAAAACTGGACCAGATCTTTGCATTCCTTTCCAGCAGTAACCAAGGCAGAACAGGAAAATAAACAAGAGGAAATTAAAGGGGAAGGTGTGTTTCCACTGCTGTTAACTTTATTATAGGGGACTTGGGCTAAGGACACAAAGTGAACTGTTCTCAAATAATCTGGACCTTTTGCAAGTTCATCATCAAGCAACGTTTCATGAGTGCTTATCAGTGAACAGCACTGCTCCCTAACTTGCCGCTCTGTCATTATTTTCACACAGCAAAGCATAGCAAAACATTTTCCAGTTGTTTTTTTAATCTCTTCTGATCAAAGACATGCTCTTTCATTTGTCAAGGAATTACATCCTAACCACACCACACTAGCAATATCAAAACTGCAACTGGGCCCAAGCTCTGACTTTGGTGAATCAAATTCCAGGAACTGGGGAACTGCATTGAAATTGCCCTCTAGGTAGCCACATAAGTGTCTCTGAACTCAGAAGCTGCGAAGTCCATTGCTTTAAAATGAACCCTTAGCAAGGTATCTACCCTTTTCTGAGTTTTTGTTATCTCTCACAGAATCTGTGTGTTTGTGTGCGCATGTGTTTGCAATGTTTTCTCCACAAAGAGGTACTTCCAGACTAGTTTGTCTACAGTGGTCCTTTCTGTCACTTTCTATCACCTCCCTGTATAGCTTGACATTCTGCCTGGCATTCATTACCCCCATTATTCTTTTTTTTTTTTTTTAAAGATTTATTATTATTGGAAAGCCGGATATTCAGAGAGGAAGAGAGACAGAGAGGAAGATCTTCCATCTGATGTTTCACTCCCCAAGTGAGCCGCAACGGGCCGGTGCGCGCCGATCCAATACTGGGAACCAGGAACTTCTTCCAGGACTCCCACGTGGGTGCAGGGTCCCAAAGCTGTGGGCCGTCCTCGACTGCTTTCCCAGGCCACAAGCAGGGAGCTGGATGGGAAGTGGAGCTGCCGGGATTAGGACCAGAGCCCATATGGGATCCCAGGGCGTTCAAGGCGAGGACTTTAGCCGCTAGGCCATGCCGCTGGGCCCACCCCCATTATTCTACTGGACTATTTGTTCATTGCCCTGTATTTGTTAATAAAGCACCAAGAAACCAAAATTTCTGTCCCATGGACTCAAGAAGGGTGGCTAGCAATACTATGAATCGTAATAACAAATAAATATTTATTTACTGAGTGAATGAATGTGAATACAAATTGCACCTCCCACCATAATATGATGATTAAATGAGCAATATGCCAACGTATCTATAGAATCATATAATTTAGAACAGCTAATAGTTCTAATAACATTAACAATAAGCATTCCACCAACATGTTAAAATGCTTATTGATGCAGACCCAGCTTCACCCAAGAAAGAACTTGTAGTAACTTGGAAAAATGTGAAGTTACTTCTCCTGACATAACTTACAGTTTTCTAGAATATTTTTACTGTTGTTGGCAAGATTTTAACGTGTTTTATTTGCTTGTTCGTATATTTGATGGAAAACATGATTGACAATATCCTTTTTCTCATGTACAACACTTTACGAGTTTCATGATTAAAGTTTGGAGAGAAACATGCAGTTTTCCACTATCCAGTTACAGGCAGTAGCGCTCGCTTCGGCAGCACGTGTACTAAACTTGGAACGATACAGAGATTAGCAAGGCCCCTGCACAAGGATGACACGCAAATTACAGGCAGTGGTTTGAGCTCGGTCCCACTGGCGCAGACATCTTTGCTAGCTGTACTCATCGACCCTCTTCTATTCTTCCAGATTTCTCATTTGTATCTAATGAAAACAACTCCCAAAAAGTATGGTAGTGTCCACTAGTGTGCCAATCTAAGCTTTTTCACAATGACAGTAACGAATGTACTTACTGTTTTTAATGATTGCAAATATCATGTATTGTAGAACTGACAGTTTTGAATCCTCTGTTTTTCGCCTTCATTTCTTGGATTTCCATTCATTTTCATTCTGCATAGGCCCTGTCTGTATTTGTCTTCTTGATCCATATTTTGTCATAGTGGATTTGCATTTCTTGTGAGAATCCCAAGTCTTTATTCATGATTTGATTCTTTTTTACATTTCACATGCTGTTTGGTTATGCAAATACATGCTCAGAAATTATTTTTAATATTTATTTATTTTTATTGGAAAGGCAGAAATACAGAGAAAAGGCGAAACAGGGAGAAACATCTTCCATCTGCTGGTTCACTGCAAGTGGCTACAACAGCTGGAATTTAGCTGATCTGAGGCCAGAAGCCAGGAACTTCTTCAGGGTATCCCACATGGGTTCCAGGTCCCAAGGTTTTGTGCTGTCTTCTGCTTTCCCAGGCTACAAGCAGGGAGCTGGAAGGGAAGAGAAGCAGCCGGGAAACAAATTGGCACCCATATGGGATCCCAGGTGTGCAAGGCGAGGATTTAGCCACAAGGTTATCATGCCAGATCTGCTTAGAAATTCTTAAAATCCTTTATTAAATAGATGAAAGCCTTGTTTTGATTAATGAGCAATCTCACACACTTGCATTTCCTGTAAACAAATGAGTCCAAAATAGGTGCAAAATTTAACATTATACATTCTCTAAATTCTAAGTTTTAAGAGATTAGCCAAGTAAATGTTCAGAAACATGTACTGCTTATACATGGTCCTAACTGGAATCTTCACTATCATTTTTTGTAAAATAACAGATTTGCTTTTCACATGACTGCCAGGTTCTTGCATCAGCTAAAGTAGCCAAAATAACACATCACCTAGTTAAGCCTTAGCAGTATACACTTTAGTACTCAATTTTTGACAAAAGTTCTAGCATAGGAAAGAAATCAACAAGGAGGAATCTAGCAAGAAGAAATCACCAAGGGAGGGAAATCAAGGACAGCTAACCTGAGGAAAGAAGTACCAACCAGTGCTCTGCAAGAATCTTGCCCTTGACCAGCAGTGACTGCATTGTAAAACCATTCCTAGAAAAACACATAACATACTTCTCCAAATCATTGCCAAAATTGAGCCTGGAACAAAAATTTGATTCCAGCAACAAAGCACAGAAGAAAACGTTTTTATTTATGAGACAAACTACCAGTTCACTTAGGAAAGTCCCAGGTCTTCCTCTCAAGGAAACCCTAGAAAAATGTCCCCCGTGAACCCTAATGCAAAGGAATGCGTGCAATGGAGCAAACGCCTCCTCGGAGATCTCCTCTATTAAATATCAAGGAGGGCTAAACAAGAGTGTTTCCTGTAACATCCCCAGCAGCAGGAAATGCCAGTCCCCAGAAGGCAATTCACAAAAAGTGATTCCTGAAGACTCGGAAGAGTGGGGTCCCTGGGCACAGCTCTCAATTCTGGAATAACTTGCAGTGAGAGCGGACTTGCTTGCTCATTCAGTAAATATTTATTGAGTAACTGTATGGATCAACTGCTGTGCTGGTCACATACACCAACAGCTCCAAAACATGACAGTGCGGGCACAGACACAGGACTTGAATTCCTTAGCATTTTATACCCTGTTGCCTTTTCCTTCACTTCATTACAATTATTCAGGTTTTACTATCTCACAGTCTGTTACTGAAATCAGCATAACCTCCAATATCTGGTTCAGAAAGCTTAGATCTCTGACCCACATCTCTTCTTTTAGTTTCAATTTATAGACACATTTTGGTCTCCCCAAACCACCCAAGACTACTTTGTTACTATCCATAAGGCAACCCTTCTCTTGCTTTTCTTTCTTATTCATTTAGCTCACATACTTTAGTTATTACTATCACCTGCTAGAAAACATCCTCTCCTTTCTGCTCCTCTTGCCTGGAACAAAACCAAGCCTTTCTGAAACCAGTTTCCCCACACCTCACTTGAAAAGCTAAATGTTATTGGGCAAAATACACATGTAATTCTGATTCCACTTTAAAGTCACAAGAAGCATCTGAATGAGACACTCTGCACTTAGGTCACGTTTCCCTAGTTGAGTTCACATTTCAGTCTCAAGGTGACTAGTTTACACCTTCCATTGTCTCTCTTCTTAAGCCTCCTTCAAATGCGAATTAGTTGTGATTTATTCAGTGTTCTTTATCATTAAAAATGCAAACCATCAGACAAAAAAGTTTATGTTTTCTCCCCACCAAATCTGGACATCTCTTCTCTCTCTCTCTCTTCTGCATCCCTCCTGTTTCAGTTAGTGGAGCACTGCTCCTCCAACAGTTTCATGCTCCCTCTGAAGGTCTGGAACATGACCCCTGACACCTCAAGAATTTTCTCCTCTTTGGCAGAGTTTTCATCTCTTTCTCATTATTGCTATCATTCCCATGAATGCATGCGCATGCTTCAGAATTGCTCATGGTACAAGCAAATACAATCAAGCAGAAAAATCAATTCCCTCATTGAACATCCCCCACCAACAGCAGTTTCTCTTTCATATAAAATGTAGGGGGGAAATATTCATCTTTCCAACAGTTTACTCCACTCTTATTGTTATTCGCAAGACTCTACTGAACTGCTGTGTTCAGGACACCCATGAACTTTGCGCTGCAACTATAATTGACTGTTTTGTTTCCCACTTTAACCTCTAGTCATTCCCTCCTATCCATCCACCCACCTTCTGCTGCAGCAACTCCACCTTCCCTTGATCTCCCTCCTACCTCCATGACTCTCCTTAATTTATTCGCTGGCACACCCCTCACCTGCAAGGCTGCACCTCAGAGCTGTTTACTCTTGAATTCACCATCCACACATGGGTATGAGAGAATAGTGGGTTAGTCCGGTAAATTCTACACAGTTCACCCAGCTGACCCTCAGACAAGCACACTCTAGCACTGAAGTCTGGAGAACAATTCTAGGAAAGAAAAAGGATTTCCAGAAAAAATCACAAAGATGAGGAAATCAGGAAATTATAGTTAGCTAAATGAAAAAACAGAAGTATTCCTAGGAACTAAATACTATACCTTTCTGTATATTTACTAATGTTGAGCTTGGAGCACAAACTTGTGTCTGTAATGGGCAAAGCAAAAAAAGAAAATATATTTACATAGGAGACTTCCCAGAAAAGTATCCGGACAAGGAAAGTGACAGGGCACATCATGTAGGTCATTAGAGAACTCTAGGCATTAGGTGGTGGTGGTATTGACTATGGAAAGGCATGAACTAACTCAGGACATGCATAAGAGGTGTTGGTATCTGGATTTGGTTATTGAGAAGGTAATAGATGAGAGAAGTCAAAGTTAAGGGTAACAATCAGCATGGTAGGGAGAAGATGGGCTGTACGTAATACATATTTCAGAATTTTCCAGCAATCTAAATTCTCCCAAATGGGCTCTTGAATTAAAGCAAAAGAGTTTATGTTTATTATTCTAGGGGGAAACACGTGCCGATATCGTCCATGAAGAACTACATGCTCTGATCATCCTTGACTTCCAACAGTTCAAGGATCACGCATGTGTGCTCAGCGCTCTGTCCCCTAGTGTTACACCTGCTCCACAGTAGTTCATCAGTAAGCCAAGAGCACATGTATGTTCTGGGCACTGAACCACAAGGGGTGACACTACCCTACTTCCTCTGCCTCTCTTTCCTCTATGTTAAATGGGACTGTTGGAAGTAAATTTCTCTTAGTTTTCTTTGTAAAGTTGTAAGAATGACTGGCACAAAGAATATGCTCATAAAGGAGCAATTTTGATTCATGAAATGTTTCAGGAAACTTCTACTTCATCATGTCAAAGAGTCAAATGACTTTCATGATGGTTTTTAAAGCAACCCATAGGTCTTACAAAGAATATGAGACTTTCCTGGAACTTCTGAGTTCTGCTTTAGTTCTCCAGATGCTCATCGACCTGGACTCCATCAAACATGCCACAGCATCTCTACCCCTGTGGCATCCCCTATTCACTTGTGGGGTTTTGTGGGTTTTTCTTTTGCGGGGTGACCCTCCCCAACACAGACACACCAAGAAAGCCAAGCCCACTACGTTGTTACAGACTATATACATACTAAACGTCACAGTCAAACTCCATTCTTTCTTGTGATCACTCACTCTTGTGGTCACATCATTTAGAGACATAAGGGCAAGTCCACAAGCAGGACACATTTATGACACTATATTAATTACATTCAAAAAGTAAGCCCCAGGGGCCAATGTTTACTGTGGGGACCAGTATCCCATACAGATATCAGTTTGAGTCCTGGCTGCTCCACTTCTGCTCAAGCTGCCTGCTTATGCCTGGGAAGGCAGCAGAAGATAACTCAAGTCCTTGTGCCCCTGCACCCACATGGGATGTCCGGAAAAAGCTTTTGGCTCCTGCCTGCAGATCAGCTCATCTAAAGCACTGCAGCCAGTTGAGAAATGAACCAGTTGATGGAAGATCTCTCTCTCCCTCTCTGCCTCTCCTTCTCTCTGTAACACTACCTTTCAAAAATAAATAAATAAATAAATAAATAAATAAATAAATAAATAAATAAATAAATAAATAAATAATTTAAAAGTAACCCCAGGGCCCAGAGCAGTAGCCTAGTGGTTAAAGTCCTCACCTGCATGAGCCAGGATCCCATATGGGCACCAGTTCATGCTCCAGCTACTCCACTTCCCATCCAGGCCCCTGCTTGTGGCCTAGGAAAGCAGTTGAGGACGTCCCAAAGCCTTGGGATCCGACACCCACATGAAGGAGACCTGGTGGAAGCTCTTGGCTGCTGGCTTTGGATTGGCTCAGATCCGAACTTTGTGGCCACTTGGAAAATGAACCAGCAGACAGAAAATCTTCCTCTGCAAATCTCCTTCTCTCTGCAAATCTTTCAATGTAAATAAATAAATAGCAAGTAATCCCAACGGCATAGAAAGAAAGGCTCTCCTCTCTTTGTCACCAAGAATAAAATCTGAGCAGCTCAGGACTGGGCCCTGGGGAGGTGCGGAGAAGGGTGTGGTGAGTTCAGAGCTGTGAGTACAAGGAGAGAAAGCAGGGCACCGCAGAGACCAGAGCTGGAATACACAGAGTATAAGTGGGCCAGAGTCATCCCCACCGAGTGCCTACTGCTTTCTTCTCTCTCACATCCCAGCCTCTCAAGGCACCTGCCAGAACAGAGAAGGTCACAAAGACAAGACCAACCCAGCTACTCAGAACACAACACCCAGCCTCTGGCCAACAGTCCACCATTCCTGTCAGTAACAACCAGCCTTTGCCTGGAGCTCTAGTGTTTACAAAACTTCTCCAAGTGGCTACAATGAAGATAATGTTTTCAAAATACTTAACTACTTTTCTCTTTCATTTCCTTTTGCCCTGAGGCTACCAACTGTGAATGGCGGCTTTCACTCCATCAAGTCAAGCACAAATAGCCTAGAGCAAAGAAACCATTCCTCAAGGTCAAGATCGTGAGGAACAAAAGGTTTTGAAAAGCCAGATGTTTTTAAGGGAAAGGGCATTTTAACATGTAAATCTCACTGCGTACTTATCCAAAGTGAAGTCTGCAACTCCACACAGCTCCCAAACACGTGACAACCAAAGGCTGAGATGCAGTGTCCCAAGAGACGGTTCCTCAGAAGCCATCACTCAGGTGGAGGGGAGGCACGAAAGATACTTTCTGGGGCTCAGTGTTTGTGAAAGGAAAGGTGAGGAAGCAGACGGGAAGTGGGAGAAATTGAGCTTCTGGGTGGATCCAACAAAGCTTCAGTGCCTCTAGCAGCAAGCTTCTCAGCGCAGTGCCAAGTGAGATGGCTGTGTTGTGAAGTGCCTGTTGTGATTAGCTGTGGGCTGCCTGTGAACGGTGTGACCTCAGGCCTTCTGCTACTGAGGCATCCATGAAGCAGTGTGAGAGCTGGAGGGTGTCTGTGGCCAGCATCCCCAGCTGTGCAGGCAACTGTCCTTCTTAGATGTCATGTCTATATATACCACAATGCCCTTTCAGTTTGAGGATGAATCAAAAAAATGATGAGAAGGGAAGCAAAGGAGGTTTCTATAGAAAACATCTAGTTCTCCTTCATGAGAAGGAGATTTCTAACTAGCATCAGAAGTCCTGAATGTACACTTTTCACAGGTCAGCTGCAACTGATGCATTCAAGATTCTGACTTAGTAAGAGGAACTCAAGTCCTTGTCCCAGGAACAGCCTCATACTGCAAGGGAATATGGCTCAAAGCTACCCAGTTCATAATGGCTCATTTTCCTGATCAATTCCCTATACTGTGTTATACCCCTAAAACCATCATCAGCGACATCCAGGATATGACAGCCTTGCTGTCTGATTGCTAGGGAAGACCCTCAGAGCCCATGATGGAGTGTGTATAGCCTACTGCAGCAGGGAAAGGATTACAAAGCCTTTCCCTGCCTCTTCCAGGACCGGATTCTCTTTGGCTCAGTCTTTACAAGCTCTACAGTTCTTGAGCCCCCAAGCCTAGGGGAGAACCTCCAAGGCCAGACAATGTTGAAGAATCTTTGATGGATTCCTTTGTCCAGATTACTTAGAGCAAAGGAGGCATCAATCTTCCCACCCGGGATGGCAGCTTTCACACAGCTGACTAAGAAAAAATTATGACGCTAACTCAGACCCCGAAGGAGTTTATTACACTGAAGAAAATAAATCTCCCCACTCTATCACGTTTGAGTCCCCACCCCTCCACCCACCCTCTTGTTCTTACTGGCCACCACCCAAGAACACCCCCATGAAATACAGCCGGAGGGGAAAGCAATAAAGCCAAGCTGGAGGCAGCTTTCTCCAGATCATTCAACCACCAAGTACTGAGGTACACAGGGAAGGCTTTAACTTGAACTCGAGAATGAAGATGGAGTGAGGAGGCCCAAGCGGGAGGAACAAGTCTCAACAACATCAAATTCCATTTTGTGTAAATAGAGCTAATGAAAATCTCCTATATGTTCACTCCGTCCCCAGCTGATGGTCTTCCCAATGCATTTGCTTTCATTGAGAGCTGAGCTGTCTGCCAAGTTCTAATAACACAAACTGTGATCACGTAGAATTACAGTACAGGGGGAAAGGGACCAATATTTACCTTCTAGGTCTTCAATCACACAGCCTTAGAAGTACATGAAATTATCCCCGTCTGCTAAGTAAGGAAGAACAGAGAGCTTCACTCAGATACGGCTAATTCTAAAATCATTTCCTCTCCTAAATGTTTATTTTAAACACTGCTATATCTTTACAACTTAAAGACTCCACATTAATTTGAACTCCATTTCAGGATTCAAAAGATTAGAATAGATCCTCCAGTTCTAATGGGAGGGAAAAATCCACAAACTTTGTGAAGACTCTATGGGCCTCCTAGGAATTTTCACTAAGTTGGACCCACAGAACAGTGAACTAAAATTGATTTGAAATTGGAGACTTCGCTCATGCTCTACATTAGTGCTCATGCCTAATTTTAGTCTCAACCGTTCTGGGTTTGCTGGCAAATTAAGGACAAGGGTCTCCAAAAGCTGGAGGGTACTCTGTGGACATATGAAACACTGAGATGATATTACATAATTTACAACCGCGCAGCGGGTCAAGTAAGTAACGCATGTGTTAATTACAGACAGAAAAACAAAGGCTGCTACACATGCTGATGCCCAGGCTGCTCTCCTAAGCAGCAGCCCAGGGGAAAGCCACCGGAGGTTCTCTAAGACCGTGTGCTGCTCTTATTCAGTCCTCTCCACCTTCTCAGGTGGCTCTCGCCGTGGGAACTACACACACCTCCTTGGAAGCTCCCCATGCGGCTTGAATCTGCCTGCTCTGACTGCAAAATGAAACAGAACACAATGTGTATTTTCTGTAAATGAGAGATTCCAAAAAAGTTTTTAAAAATTGAAGAAGCAATATTGACAAGCTGGTGTCTATATGGGAACGGCTTCCTTTCTCTATCTGCAACATAGCCAGGAATCCAATAAAAGCCATCATTTCAGGAGGAGAGTGCAGATAACACAGGGCAGAGAATGTTCATCAGGCCTAACTTGCATTACATGGAAGAGAGTCTAAATATCTTTTAAAATGGCAGTTTTCACAGCACATTTTCTGTGTTCCCTCCTGCCGGAGAGGGAAAAGCACAACTTGCGTTTGAAGCATCAGCAGGTGGCGCTGAAGAGCTGACTGAGCCGCAGGGTTAAGGCCCTCTCAGCCGAGGGGTTAGAGAGCTGGACAGAGGGCAATAGGGAGGAGACAGAAAGGCAGGCTTACAGAACACCCAGTTCTTTTGTTTGTTTTGTTTTTTGTTTGTTTTGTTTATTTTTATGGAAAAGGCAGATTTACAGGGAGAAGGAGAAACAGAGAGAAAGATCTTCCGTCTGCTGGTTTACTCCCCAAGTGGCTGCAATGACTGGAACTGAGCTGATCCAAAGTCAGGAGCCAAGAGCTTCATCCAGGTCTCCCGCATGGAATCCCAAGGCTTTGGGCCAGGCTCGACTGCTTTCCCAGACCACAGGTAGGGAGCTGGATGGGAAGTGAAGCAGCCGGGATATTAACCAGCGTCCATATGGATTCCCAAGGAGAGGACTTTAGCCACTAGGCCACCATGCCGGGCCCAGACCCAGTGATTTCTTAGAAAGTATTGTGAATGTTTTCAGTGAAAATTCAAGGTGTACTATCTCATTTCATTCATTCATGTCATAGTGTTTATTGGGATAGCAACCATGTACCTGGTATGGCAAATTTATTATGGGAACTGCAGTAAGAAATTCAGTGGACATGATCTTGCTCTCCTAAAACTTGCACTCTGGAGACCAGCATGATGGCTCCACAGGCTAATCCTCCACCTGCAAGCGTTGGCATCCCATGTGGGCACCAGTTCACGTCCCTCTGTTCCACTTCTGACCCAGCTGCATTCTTATGCCTAAGAAAGCAGTAGAGGATGGCCCAAGTTCTTGGGCCCCTGAACCCATGTGGCAGACACAGAAGAGGCTCCTAGCTCCTCACTCCTAGCTCCTGGCTCCTGGCTCCTGGCTCCTGGCTCCAGACTTGCTTAATTCCAGCAGTTGCAGCCATTTGGAGAATGAATGATGGCTAGAAGCTCTTTCTCTCTGTTTCTCTCCTTCTCTCTGTAAATCTACCTTTCAACTAAAACTAAAATAACTTTCTGAGGAACTGTCTCTGCTCTGGTTAGGGATGTTCATACTCTTCGGCATCAGACAGGACTTTGTCTACCTTTTCATTCTGCCGCTAAGGAACTACCCAACCTCAAAGCTTGAGCAATTGACTGTGTATCCTGTGTTTAGCAGGGATAGCAATAGCCACTTCAGCAAATCTCTGCATTCCCCCTTCATCTGAGAGTCTTTATAAAATACCCTGTACTGAAACACCTCTTAGATTTTTTATTCAGTTGGTTTGGGTAACAATCCATCAGTAATTTTCAAAACCACCAACTAGTTGTTTATTCTTTAGAATTTGTGGAGAGTCCCTCCAGCAATGCACACAACCACCCGCTGCTTAGTAAACAGGTGGTGGTTCACTTTGAGTTGCCAGCGTACTAGGTGCCATCTAACACAGCAGAGGTGTAGGTATATGGGAGAAGCTGATCCATGAGCAAGGAGGAGTTGGACATCATCCTGATGATTTTATTCCTTAAGAGATGAAGTGACTACACAGCTGATCACAGCTGAATAACTACTTTGCACTAATTATAATGGGTGAGCTTACTTGTCTGTTTACAGAATTGTGTTGTAAGGCATTGTTTATTCATTTTCTTCCCTGTTTTTAGTTGAAACCAAGCAGGGCTAAAAGATGTTTAATACCAGCATGTGCTAATAAGGAGAAGGGTTAAGAGTGCACCTAGTACAGACTTCATGTTACAAATGAGAACAAGACAGTCCTCTGAACTGAAATGGTTTTCCCAAGCTCAAGTCACCAGTTGGTTCACAGTTTTGTTCTGCTTGGCGTCAGCTTGAACCTATATAGCAATTTAAATATATGGAACTTTAATAAATAGGTAGGTTTCCTATGTATTATATGTAAACAGCATCTTCACAGGGCTGGTGCTATGGCACAGCAAGTTAAACCCTTTCATGTAGTATTGACAACAATATAAACACTGGCTCAAGTTCCAGCTGTGCCACATCTGATCCAGCTCCCTGCAAATGTGCTTGAGAAAGAAACAGAAGATAACCTATATCCTTGGGTCCCTGCGCCCCTGCAGGAGACCCAGCTAAAGCTCCTGGCTCCTGGCTCCTGACTCCTGGCTCCTAGCTCCTGGCTCCTGGCTTTGGTCTGGCCCAATTTTGGCTGTAGCCTGGGAAAGCAGCAGAGGATAACCCAAAAGCTTGGGACCCTGCACCCACGTGGGAGACGCAGAGGAATTCCTGGCTCCTGGTTTCCAATCAGCTAAGTTCCAGCCGTTGTGGCCATTTGGGGAGTGAACCAACAAACTGAAGATCTTTCCCTCTGTCTCTCCTTCTCTCTGTAAACTGCCTTTCAAAAAAAATCTTAATAAATAAATAAATAAAAGGAATAGGAGAATGGAAGAGCACAGGAAGAAAGTTGTAAGTCTTTTTGGTAATTAATTATTGGTGATGGTAGTATTAATGTTGCTATTTTGTGATTATTACATAGATAATATGGCAAGAGCAACTGAATAATTATAAAATATTTAATCTTTTAATTCTATCATTCCCATGTTCTTGAAAATAAGAACACTTAAGAAGGGGCACACAAAATGTTGAAAAAGTTCAGCTTCAAATGAAAAGTAGTACTTCTGAATTTGAATGAGAAGTGGTAACATGAATTTCCTGGTATTTTATAAAGGGGTAGGGGTGTTTCTGTGTTGCAGGGGGTATGTGTGTGAAAAAGAGATATTTAGAAACAGTGATCAATCTAGATCTTTACTAACAGCTCAAATTCTTAGCTCATGTTCCTGAAATGTTTTACAATTGAAAAAAAAACAGAGAAAAAGTCTGATTTCATGCATAAAGTGAACATGGAACATCTATTTATATTAAGGAAACTATAAAACTGTCAAAAATCATTTCAAAGATGCTCAGAAATTCAGAAATTAACCTAAAGCCTTCCACTGGATGGGACGATTTAGGATAAAACAGGTGAGGGGAGACCCACAAGCGACAAGAAAATGTAAACTTTTTTAAGGTAAAACTGAGCAATAATATCTTCAAGATGCACTCAACAAGGAAGGATGACATTCAGAAGAGAAACTACTTTCAGAAGAAGAGAAGGGATGCAATTAAACACATTGGGGGCTTCTAGCATCACTGGCAAAGGTCAGTTGTTCAGCTGGGGTGTTACTGTTGTTGTAGTAATAATGGCAGTAGTAATTTGTACCTGTGTTTTATTTTGCAATGACATTTTGAGGTCCCTTTGTAAATTCAATAAATGTACAGAGCAAACTTTGTAGGCCTTTACATTCTCTTCTCTTGGTAATTCTATATTCAGTTGTCTAATCTGCTTAGTCTAAACACATGCATATTCCTGAAATGGGTAAGAACCATTAGGAAAAGGCCAGCACTGAGGTGCAGTGGCTTTAGCTATCCTTAAGCACTCTGACATCTGTACCAGTTGGATGGCTGTTTGAATCCTGGCTGCTCTTCTTCCTAGACAGCTCTCTGCCAATGCACCTGGGAAGGAAGCAGATGATAGGCTGGAGAGCTTGAGCCCCCACCACTCATGCAGAAAACCAAGACAGGATGCTTGGTGCCTGGCCAAGCCACATGGGGAATGAAACAGCAGATGAAAGACGCTCTCACCCTCCTCTGTCCCCACCATCCCTTCTGCTCTTTCTCTCCCCCTTCAGCTGTCTCTCTGTCACTGTCTTTCAAATAAATAAATAAAACTTTTTAAATGAATCATTTTGACACAACTGGAGGACTTGCTGAGTGAAATAAGTCAGACACAGAAAGACAAATATCAAATGTTTTCCCTAACTTATGGGACCTAAAATTTAAAACAAAGGAAACAAAAGAAGACTGTGGGTCTGTATTGGTGCAAATGCAGTATCAGGAAACTGTTTCATACCTTTGCCAAGCCAATAGCCAAAAATATTATACTACTGTAATTTTAAATTGTGATTTCTTTAAAACTTACTATATATCAGTAAAATGATCATTTTTCCATTTAACTGTTTTGTATAGCCGTTGTCCTTATTCTCACTAAACTGGGGCTGTTTTGTTCTGTTGGTTGGTTTTCTTACTTGTTAAATTATGTGCTGAACCGCAGTACTAGCTGGCAGAGGCTGGCACTTGGAGCTAATTCTGTCAAGTCAAATGCCAGAACTACCTGGAGAGTGCATAATCTGGGAGTGAGTGTGGCCTAGAAGGGAAATAGTGGGCACCTCCTTCGGGGCTACCACTCTCATTGGACAGCACGAACACCAGGACAGGGGCAGGGGTGGCTGTAACAGAAGGGTACCTGCCGGTAGGTGTGTGGGCTGGATAGTAGGTTGGTTGGGTTGAGCTGGGCTTCAATGCCTATCGACACGTGCAAGAGCTAAACAGGATGTGGGACAGACTTGACAAGCCTGCAGTGCATGCTGGCAAGCATGGGAACCAGGGTAGGGGGCAGAACTGGTGGGGTTATGGGGAGTCGCCCCAACTAAGCTGCAGCTCCAACTGATTTGCCTGAGGACCAAATATGAAGTGGGCAGGATCGAGCTGGACTACAACACCCATTGGTTCACGAGGAAGACAGGGCTGGAAACAGAACCGACCCAGCAATCCCAACGACCAGCATGAGCATGAGCTGATTGGTGTGACGGACGGTGTCGGACTCTGTACTAGCAAACTCACACAAGAATCAGGCCTGGGATCATCTCAGATGAAGTTTCTTTGGAGATCCCTCCAACTGAACTGCTGATCTTAGAACCCCAACCATGAAGAGACTGTCAGCCAGTGGATTCTGAATAGGATTCATTGCGTTTGGAACGGCAGGATTGGCAGCAATTCAGACCTGTTGAACTATCAAAACTACTTGAGCAGGACCCTCGGAGCATGCTTCACATCGGAGACCTGGGATAGGAGTGGGAGGTTGGGTGGGGCTTTTCCCTTTGTTTTTTTTCCCTGACCCCAGATACAGGGTAAAATGATATTGCTGTGGAAACAATGGTATTACCCACTTTCACCCTGTAGCCCTTGACACTTTGTTCCATAATCAAATAAGTAAGATTATTAAAAAATAATTTTAAAAAAATTATGTGCTGAAGTATCAGTTCTACTTACTATGAGGTAAATCTAAAATGCTACCTCAAAAACTAGGAAAAAAAAAAACAAAGAAAGGGAGAGGAAAGAAGGGTACAAAAGAGAGGAGGGAGAGAGAAGACATGCTTTTGGAATTGTATCTACAAACTGTATTGAATTTGATATTAAAAAAAAAAACTAGTTAAAATTAAAACAAAAAGAACCATTGTGATGTAATCAATCAACAAATGTTGACTACATACCTACTATATCCAAGAAACTCCTGTTCCATTGCAATCGGCTTGTACCTTTGAAACAGACCCCTTTTCTGGAGTTAGTTGACAACACGCACTGGCAGTTTAACCTCAGGTTTGAGTCTGCTATGTTTAGCATCTTTGTTGTTGTTGTTTACAATGTTATTTTATGGCATCATTGAATGTTTTGAAGAAGGGAGGTTCCTAAGACACTTCCAGTCAGTACAAACCTAAGTGGTCTCTTCTATTTTGGCCACAGTTGGCATCAAGGACACAGCCCAGTGGTCTAGGGAGCTGCTTCCCACAGGATTCAGCAGTGGGGACTTTGGCATGTTGACAAACTGGTGTAACTGGCCTTTACTTAGGTGACTCATCCCAGCTCACAACCACATATGTCTGAATATCTGGTTCTTAGAAATGACCATTTCATGAGAGTTCATAATTGGTTGAAATTCCCAGAAAAAAACTGGGTGAGGGGATGTTGGAAAAATCTCACCATTCCAAGATTACTAACAATTTACTGTTTTCCACCAGATACACTATTTCTTTTCCTCTTCTTTTTGTCTTTTCTTTCCTTTTTTTTTTTTTTTTAAGAAAAAGAGGCATAGGTTTATTTATTTGAAACGCACAGTTACAGAGAGAAAGAGAGCAAGATCCATTCTCTCATCATTCCCCAAGTAGTCACAATGGCCAGGCTGGGCAAGGCCTAAGCCAGGAACCAAGAGCTTCCCTTGGGACCCATAGGCACCCAAGCCATCTTCCGCTGGCTTCCCAGGCACATTAGCAGCAAGCCAGATGGGAATCAGTACAGCTGGATTTCAGCCTGGCAACCATAGGGAATATCAGGATTGCAGGTCCTGGCTTAGCTCAGTAAGCCATAATGCCAGCCACTAAATCTAGCTTCAAAATCTGTAACTTAGCACACATATTTATTTCTGTTTGTGATGTAAAGGCATTGTTGGAGTTCCAAAACTACAAAATTCATTATAAGTAAAAAACATCTTGTCTTGCCATTAAAATTAGAAATAATAACAATAGACAATAACAAGAAAGCATTGAACACACGCCGGAGGCTATTCTAACCATAACAACCATTCATTTAAGTAATCCTAACTGTGCTAGGACTCCTGCTATGTGATCTGACGTGTGGCTGTGACTGACTCTGCCTCAAATTCTTAAAATTTTGGATAATCTCCTAAATGTTAAAGAAGACAACAGAATATATTTGGACACTGCCTGTTTTGTCAAATTTACTTTTCAGAACACACTCTCTGGCAAAAAGCATAGCCAGTCAACAATCAGAGAGCATCCTCCCTAGCTCTGTTATATTTAATGGAGCTACGGACTTTTTTCCATCCCCCATTGCCACTTTGCTAATTCTTTGGCCAAATTATCCCAGTTGCTTCCTAACTGACCTTCTTACCTCAAGCCCTACCTGAAGATAACAAAGCAGAAATAAAAAAGGAATGGCAAAGAATGTGCGGCAAATCCACTTGTAGGAACATTCAGCTGCTAGAAAGTAGATCTGCAGAGAAAGAAAAAGGGAGATGCAAACCGCAAACCCAGGTCTTCACAACTCTAGAGAAAAGTGAACATAGAGCCGGTACGAAGACATTAAATGAAACCATGTGTCTGCATACAGTGCAAGCTGCTTGATCTGCACTTAGAGACTATGGGAAGAACTGTAGACGGGGCTTGTGTGCCCTCCTCCCTAACCTACCAGCTTCCCTGGACTCTCGTCTCTGGATCAGAGAAACTCTGCTGGCTCCAGCCACCCTTTCGTCTTGTGCTGGCTTTGTTAAGAACTGCCCTGGGCAGGGCACTGGGCAGGAAGGAGATTCCTCACATGATTCAGATTAATCCTTCTTTTCTCCCTCCCTGAAGTTGCACACTGTAGTAACAACACGGCTGAAATGCAGACAAGAGGCTCAACATGGGCAAGAAGGGCCCTGCTGCTTGGCATCTTGTGGACTGCTGAACACCTGCCTCTTCCAGGGGCCTCTTTGCCCCCGCGTCTTCCAAGGGCTACAGGTAAGTGGACAGTGGGGTCAGCTAGTGTTGCTGCTGCAGCCACAAGCTGGTGAAGGGACAAAGAGAAGGAGACCTCATTTGATGCAGTTTGGCTTATGTTTCCAGAGCTCTGTTGGCTCTGTTTTTCAGCTTCTAGAAGGGTATCAAAGAGTTGTGATCTCTCAGATAATTTCTTAAAGACAGCTCCAAAAGAATTCACAGAGATTAAGAAGCAGGCGAGGCTCTGGTTTTTATCGCTGGAAACTCCATCATGAAAGGAAAAAGAATTTTTTTTATCCTAGAAATTCTCTCTGTGGATGGTTCTTTGTAGGCTTATGGACAACTTGGTCTCTGAAATAAGACAAGGAAATGTCAGAAATCTTTATTCACCAGACATCTAGTTTCTACTTCAGAAAGCAGTTGAGAATTCCTCTTTAGAAATAAAGCCAACAAACAGAAGTGATTTCATGATTTCATTCTTCTACCACCGCAGCTTATTTCATTTAAGCCTCTCTTTGTGGTGGCAAGCACTCATTTAAGACTTCACAACTACATCATGTTTGTAAGTGCTTTATATATTTTTACTGAGTTCCTACAGTGCTTCCCAGATATGCCACAGTACAGTCTCCTTAAGAAAACACTCTGTGAACTTGAAAAGTGTGACTCCAGCCTTCCTCAAACCTTCTCCTCCTTTTTCTTACCAGAAAACAGCACCCAGTGTGTGACTTCTTCATCATCAGAATTTCCAGAAGGGTTTTTCACGAAGCAAGAACGTCTGGATGGCGGCATCGTGATTTACGTGCTAATCATCCTTTACATGTTCCTGGCTGTGTCTATTGTGTGTGACGAGTACTTCCTGCCCTCCCTGGAGATCATCAGTGAATGTAAGTGGCTGGAAAGCTCCCCCTCTGACCCGCCAGTGCAGACATATAACGGAGGCATGTCTCTCTCCAAAACAGGCTAGCTACAATTCCATCCATCTCCACTGGACACAGGGTATGGATGTAGAAGTATATAAGTGAGAAGCCAATACTTATTATACTGCCTATCTCCAAAAATCTCCTGTTTGTATACCACACTGGTTGGCTGTCAGAACTGTTTCAAGATTTTCAAGTATATAACGGACATAATTGAACTAATACTTGCCATTTTATATTTAAAAACGTGTTTTACTTTAAGACCACTGTATAACTTTTTAAAGAGAGTTATTTGATAAATAGATGCAATGAAGGACCACTCTCCTTCCCCACCTTCCTGGCCTAGCATCCTACCATGAAGTAGATTAGCACCCTGAAGAGACGATAAATGAGTAAGCCTTGTATCCCACGTAAAGTGACCTTGAATATCAGACAAATGTTTAAACTCTTTTATTAAAACTTGAGCCATTGCCCCTCCCTGAGCACTCTGCTTTCAGCCGTGTGCATTTCCCGGAATGCTGCACCTTCATCCTCACTGGTGCGTGAGCCCCTGTCTGGTTGAGACTGTTCAAAGCCATGTCGAAGCCAAGGCTAGAGTTTCCTGTTGTACTTTCCCAAGACAGCCCAGAAATCATAGCATCAGCAACCCCACTGAATATGTGGATGCTCCAACACACACACACACACACACACACACACTCAGCTGTGTGTTACCACCATAACTTCACAAAGACAAAGCATGAATGGAAACTCTTTTTCTAGTGGCCCTTTCCCACTTTTTGTTCACTGCAGTACTGCAATATTCTTAGGACTTAGAATAACGGCTTGCAATTATAAAGTTACTCAGCATCGAGTTGCTTAAAAAGATTCTATGGAACAGGTCAGTGTCTATTTATTGCAAGTATTTTTGGTTAAGTCGATACGATTATTTATCCTGTTATGCTGCTGCTGCTGCTGCTGTTTTCTTTAACGTAGATTGGATTGTTACTTTATTTTTCTTAAATTAGTGAACTATAAGAAAAAAAATGAAGATTGCTTATATGTTCACCACTCAGAGATCTCCAGTTACTATTTTGTGTGATTCCTTTTAGTCCTCCAAAGCTTGCAATATGTAGTTTAGGACATTCTCTTTCTGCATATAATATTGTACACATTTTCTCGTGTTATTGGTATTGAAAAATGTGATTTTTATGATAGAACAAAATGTGTGATTCTTTAAATAGTTTGAACATCTAATATTATTTTTATACCTGGTAGATATTTGGCAAAAACATAATTTCAAAACCATTAATCACATCAAACTAGCATTTCACCTGAAGCTGTGTACACTCTGATCATTCCTGATGAGCCTTACAGCATAAATTGACCAAAAGGCATTCCTAAGGATATATCAATTTGCATCTCCACAAGTTGTTTCCATTACAAAAACTCTGAACAATGTCGCTTTCAATGTTCATTGATCTAATATGCAGTTTCATTTTATAAACTTTGTATTTATCTTGTAATTCATAGGGTGAGCATTTTATATGTTTATCAAATTTTTAGTACTTTTCTTGTACATGGCCTTGTCATTTTCCTAAATATTTTTGAGGCTTTTAAAATATGTGTAAAGATATTAACCCCTTTTATTCTTCAATTTTGTATCAGTTGCCGTTTCATGGCTTATTATTCCCTTGGTGAGTGTATGTGTGTGTGTCTCACATGGAAGCTAGATATTTTATAAACCTCTCCCAACATGATTCATCTTTCTTGTTTTCTTTCAGCACTTTCTTTTACATTTGTTTATTCTTATTCTAACAAGAATTTGGCTTGTTATAGCCTTGATGCTATTTTATCCCAAAATTGATCAATTTTCTCATATAAAGTTCGTATATATGTATATGTTTCTATAGAACAGAGGTTCTACTAATGAATTCATTCTCATAGCAATACTACATGTTTAATTAGAAAATGTGAAAATGAAGAGCATCCAGCCAAGAAAACTAAGAAATTTAAGTTTTAAGATGACATGTCAATCTCCAGTGATTCCACTGCACAAAAGCACAGCTGAAAGAATAAACCTATCAAATGTGTATTGGGAATGGTGAAAAAAGTTAAAAACATGCCCAGCCTTACAGAAGAAACTACTGCATAAAAATTTAGATTATAGTTTAGAAATAATCTTCACGAAGTGGTATGTGTATAATAATGACTTCCCCTGCCACTACTAGAATTGCTATGAAACACCATCAGCAAACAGCACTTCTTAAGTGCTTCACTCTGCCTTGAAATACAACATAGTAGTTGTTAGGGATGTGTGATTGATGTATGCCCCGCCACTGTCAAATCTTCTTTGGCTATTAAGAATTGATCCCCCTGTCCTGCGTATACAAAACACTGGCAACAGAATGAGATAGAAATAGCGCTAGCTCATTTTTAAAAGCCTATATATTAATTCTACCAGTTCTCCTTTCAAGGTCTAGCATGGTCTTCATTTAAATTATGACATCAGCAATAAAAAAGCAATTCCCCTGCAATTTGTTTACATCCTTCGAAACTGGCTTAGAGAGCGCCTGCAAATGCATTGTATCTTCCCATAGACCCTTGATGAACCTTGAGTTGTAACGGTTCTACTCATTTTGTCAGTTAGCAACGACTACATTAATCTTTAAAACAGTTTACTTCAGTGTTATCTGTTTACTTATTAACTATTTATAATGAAATGAATATATAACACCAAGCATAATACTAATATGTATATGTGAAAAAAGGGAAAAAGATATTATGGTTTCAATTAATCTTCACAAAAACCCTATAACTTAGGAAATAATACATTGGTTTTACTGATGATAACTGCCCAGGATAGGTAATTTCTCAAGACCACACAGTCAGTACAAGGTAGATTTCTTGGCTCTCTGAAACCAAACCTAAAGAATAATTTCACTTGCAATGTTTTTATTGTTACACATGCAGATTGGAGAGTGTCTGCCATATGATGTTGTTTCAGAAGACCTGTTCTAATTGAGCAGACAAGGAGTTTTCCTACTAATTGCACCATTGTTTTTGTTTGAATGACAAAGAAGTAAGCAGGGAGATAGGAAAGGCATTGTGAGGTCCATACACAGAGCTTTGCCACCCTCTGGATCACTCTGCAAATGTGCCCACACACCAGGGATGGTGAGAAGCAGACGAGATCCTGGGACTTCGTGCAGATCTCCCTCACTAGTGGTAGGGAATCAGGTATCAGAGTCACAACCTGATGCCTCTCAGTATGCATTCACAGGAGGTTGGAATCAGACCCAAGGACTCAGACATAGGATGCTGGCACCCCAAGTTGTGCCTTAACCACTACGCCAAGTGCCCACCTTCCACCGGAATTTGTTGTCAAATGTATCGAATATCCATCTTCATAAGAGAAGATTCGCTGTAAAGAAGATTGCACTGAATTTTTTTTACCAAAAATCAACTTAGAATTTTGGCAACCTTTGGGGATTTGTGCTTGTTTCAGAAACAGGGTACTAGGCAGGTAAGATAAGAGAGGAATCCAAAGGACAAGGAAAAGCAGAGTTGACTCAGTGGCTTGCAGCCATTTGTGCATGCCTGAATCGCGAGCTTTTTGTAAGATCTAGCTGTAGCTTGTGAAGTTCGTCATACTGCCTCCTAGCTCTCCCCTTTGGCTTGAGATTCTCCTACCTTCTCTGTATCTCTGTGATGTTAGGCTTGCTGAACAGTCCGCACAGTGCTGAGAACCCCCAGGGTCCCCGGGGCAGGTGGGGCGGGGGGGAGCATACACTGCCATTAGCTGCTCTGGGTCTCATTTTAACGCAGTGAGTTTGTTTAGAGTTTGGTCAAGATGCTTAACTTCTCTGCACTTCTCAACTGGGAAACAGGACAATTGTAATCCTTAGTTCATAGATTGGTGTGCCAAAAACATAAAGAAATACAAATGAATTGATTGTACAAGTTCCTTACTGTAGGAAACTTGCACTGAATGTTCATCACTACATATAACAAAGGTTAGAAATCCTTCACTCAGGAAAGATCAAAGTAGAGAAGGCAAAAGATCAAAGTCAATATTAACAAGTAAGAAGCAAATACCAAATCTGCTGTGTATTTGCTAGAGCTTGAAAATCAAGTTCACGGTAAATAAAATGCAATTTCTATTATAGGAAGTAAACTCAGGAAACCCATTCTTTTACTGTATCTAATAATCCATTTGGCAACTTAAACTGTACCTTAAATATGTCTGTAATATTGTTTAAAATTGATTTCACTTCTTTTTTGAAGACTTATTTGGAAGGCAGAGTTACAGATAGAAGAGGGGAAACATACGTACCTCCTTGTTTCACTCTCCAGCTGGGTTTACTGGCCAGGGTAGATCCAGGCACAAACCAGGAGCCTGGAACTCCATCAAGGTCTTTCAAGGGGTGACAAAGTGCTGCTTTTCTCAGGCACATTCGCAGGGCACAGGATCAGAAGTTAAAGTAGAGGGGACTCCAACTGTTTCTCCGCTGAGGTTCCAGCACTGCATCGCAGCTCCATAGGGCTGCTCCACAGGGCTGGCCCTTGGTTTGTTTCCTCCACGTCTGCACCTATGCGTTTTTATTCCAACCTTACCAATTTTTATAGTTTCAAAGATTCCTCCAAGTCACATTTAATGTAAAAAATATATACATGTAAATACAATGTATTTGCATAAAGCCCAAATATGACTATTATCTTTTGTCCATACAAGCAGTTTGCTTTTCGGAGCATAAAACTTCAAGGGTAAATATAACACACAGTATCCTTCTGGTATTTAACAGCAGTTTCAGAAATACTGAACCATTAACTTCAGCAGCATTTTTGACTTCTGTTTTTCAAGTTATTTACATGGAAAACTCTAGAAATCCCTCCCAACTGGTCACTGGATAGGGCCCAAATTCCACAATAAGCTAGCTAGGAAACATTACTTTTTAAGTGTGAAGCAATATATTATTCAGTTCAATCAGAAGTTTTAACTGAGTTTCAACATGTCTTAAGTAAAAACTGTCTCAATATCATTTGAGAACATAATTTTTAAAATATTTACTTTTTTAATTGAGCTAATGTTTGTCCATGCTGTTCTGTATGTTTTGAAAATAGACAGTAGTCAAGACAGTTTGAATTACAGATAGAGTTCTAAACTGATAAAACTGGGAGTCAAGTCATCCTGTGAGCATGGCATTTGGATAGCCTACAGTGGAGGGGATGGTTCGGGGCCTCAATCCTCAGGAAACTTACAGAGGCAAAAGCATTCCCAAAGAACAAAGGTACTGAGCACAGCACTCCCTCTGGGCCTCCTGAGAGCATTCCATCCTCCTTGTTGTTGTTGTTGTTTTCTCCCTCTCATCTAAATTGTGGTCTCCTTGGATTGCATTTAAATCTATCCCAGGCAGATGGATTCAAGTGAGTGCCAAGTACTCTGCGTGTTAAGGAGATGCTATTGCAGAAACCAGCAGCGATAATAACGATGCGACTAACAAAGCTCTGTATTCATTTCTTCACCTTACCCACATGGATGAATACAGCAGTTATTTTGGTGCCAGAATGATTTGGTTCTCCCTCTTCTGCAATTGTTATTTCTATAACCTGGGGCAGGTTACTGATCCAAAACTTGGCATTGTGAGCTTTGGAGGCAATGTGTCTTGTGTGTGATTTACATGCGAAGAGAAGGTGGCATTCCACCATAAAATCATAGCTGTTGTCAGCGGGGGGGCGGGGGGGAACCTTCATTTTCATGGGGACTCAAACCTTTAAAAGCATTAAACATTCGTTCAGAAGTCATTGCTTCATATTTCAGGTAAAATATGGGTGATAAATATAACGAAATCAGTTTGTTTTGATTTACTGCTAAGAAAACCCCACAGTCGGGCCCGGTGCGATAGCATAGTGGTTAAGGACCTTTCCTTGCATGCCCGGGATCCCATATGGGCACCGGTTCTAATCCCGGTGGCTCTGCTTCCCATCCAGCTCCCTGCTTGTGGCCTGGAAAAGCAGCAGAGGACGGCCCAAAGCCTTGAGACTCTGTACCCTCGTAGGAGACCCAGAAGAAGCTCCGGGCTCCTGGCTTTGGGTTGGCTTAGCTCCATCCGTTGCAGCGGCTTGGGGAGTGAACCATCAAATGGAAGATCTTCCTCTCTGTCTCTCCTCCTCTCCGTATATCTGACTTTCAAATAAAAATAAATAAATCTTTAAAAAAAAAGAAAAACACAGTCCTGGGTGTTTAACCTAGCAGTACAAAGCATGTTAAGATGCCCACAGTCACAGGGGAATAACCTGAGTTTGCTGATGATGCCAGCTCCTGAATCTGCTTCCTTGGAGGCACTTGGAGGCAGTAGTGATGGAAAAGGAATTGGGTTCTTACCACTCACGCAGGAGACCTGAATTTCGTCCCTGGCTGCTGGCTTTTGCTTTTCCCCACCGCTAGGATTGTCACCATTTAGGAAGATGACCCACTGATATGAGCACTCTCTGTCTCTTCTGCTCTATTTCACTGTTTCTCTAGCAAATAAATTCTTTTTTTTTTTTTATAAAAGAACAGAACACAGACTGTACATGTACCTAGATATGGCAGAGAGACAATTACATATTGTTGAGAAGCTAAACACTTATTCCCATCATGCTTAATTTACTCAAAATATTTCTAGAATTGTATAACGTTAGTTTCAGGCTTAGTTTGGCAAATCAATTTTATTTAGAAAGAATTGCTTCTCTGGTTGCTCAGCATGAATATTCACCTTAGTTGCTACATATAGTCAAAAGAGGTTTATTGTTTCCAAGACTCTGATCCAAATACAAACAAAAATTCAGACTTTTAAAAATTGTGCCAGAGGAAACCAAACTGCAAGGGCCTATAGTTGAAACTATATCAAAAAGCAAATTGTGAAAAGGATGAGACAAGCTAGAACTCTATTAAAATGATTGCAGTGGCTAAAATACAGTGTGGAAGTATAAATGACTCTTCCTCCCTTCATATATACATTTTCAATGCTATATGATTGCTTTTATAACAGGAATTTAATTAGCAGTGAAAATAGTATAGAATCTGAAGCCATAGAAACCCTACTCTGCCTGTTGAGCAAAGCTTAAAGATGTTGGATAATGATTGTGTAGTCCTAACATCAGTTTTACAGATGACAACTCAGGAGGCTTGCTAAATGACATATCCAAAAACCTCATCCCGAGTTACTGGAAGTGCTAGAATCTAGACCTCAGTTTCAGCTTGACAGTCCTCTTACTAAATATTCTGTTTCCAGAAGGAGCTCTGCTAATCTAGGACAATCTTACAATACAGCATGAAGAGAACGCATTTGAGAAAAGTCTGATAGTAATCAGTTAGTGTCTAGACAATGTGTTCATACTTAAACCTGTAAAGAAAACACATTTCTGCTATATTCTGAATGAAATGTGATTATGACTTCAGCATAATAGAGAGAGAAAAGAATAACAGCTATGGAAGAAAAAATCTGGACAATTTCTCTTTAATAATAAACTACAGCAGAGAGATATGCTACTCAAAGGTCAGAGAAGACAAAGCCAATCTATTCTAAAGTTCAAAGGCATAAACCATTTTACAAAGCATTCTTGGAAGCTTATGTTATAACTTGTTAAATATCTTTGAGATTTTACACATTGATCTCCATATAGAAACATTCCTGCTTTCCAAATTCAGTTGGAGCCCAATGAATAGCAGCAAATGGTAGCTTAATAGTTTTAGAAAGCAAATTGTTCTCAAGGGCACCCACTTCCCTGTCTTGCAATAGCCCGGTAGATCACATCTCTCCTTGGAGTCAGTTTTTTCTAGTGAAGAATTCTTCAAGTAGTGTTATGCAAAGAATAGTTGGTCAGCTACACCCAATATGGATACTTATGTAAAACTAAAGAATTCTGGTTTTTTCAATGTATTCCACATATGATCTAGCCATGATTTCATTTGGGAAGATAATTAATAACAGTGTGGTAACACTAAGTTGATGATTATGTTAGAAACTTACAGAGTATTCTGAAATCTCGGCATCTAGCTTTTACCCTAGGAAAGAATTCGATGAAGTAGTTAGGAAGGCAGCACCACAAGTAGGAAAAAAACAATTCAATCACCCACTGGGTTAGAACTGGCCTGGGTGGCTGTGTAATCATGAGTCTCTGTGGAGAAGCAGAGACCTGGGCTTAGAAGTGTGGCCAAAGCCATGGTTCCCCACATTTAGGTTCTTTACTGTCATGTAATCTCATAAACCTTTTTCCCCCCAAAAAATGAAATACCAGAATTCCTACTGAAGAGAGTTGACAGCATTGTGTACATCCACATGCAGGCAGGATACCCGCATAATTTCTTAAATAAGACAAAGGCTAATCTCAGAGTTGCCTGCTTTAACTTTTCCCCTGTTTTTAATTTTATGGCCAATTGGTCTTACTAATATAATTATATACACATATAATTATACTTACACATATGTAATAAGAAATGTAAGTAAACCAATAAAAGAAATCATTTGAAATGTAAGTTACACAAATCATTACTTCTCTTCTTTTATTAGTCACTGTAGGTAAATGTCCATCAAGTGACAAAATTAAGGAACTAAATTAGTGATTCTAGTTATGCTGATAATTGCAACTATCAGCAGAGAATTTTTCACAATGGAAGTTTATCAGTTGGCGAAACAACTCAGGTTAGAAATGGTTGGGTCTCTAAGAGCAAATAACCCAACAACAGAAAAATTAATGATTGGGGCTAGTAGCATTCATCAGTGAATGACTTTGCAAGGACTTCCCAGGGGGTTCCGAATAAAAGCCAAATCCTTACTGGAGGCCACAAAGCCTTGTATAATCTGCCTATTATTTTTGAGATCACCTACTGCTGTTACCTTCACACTTCTCATTCCAGACACCCAGTTTTCTATTTCTCAAACGCATAGGCTAACTTCCACTTCGGAACCTATGCAGTCATTTATTTTGCCTAGAACCACTTAGCCAGGTATATGAGTAACTAGCGCCTTCACTTCAAGGCCTTGAGTTACTTGATCAATTAACTCCTTCTTGGTTACCAGTAAAGAATTTCAATGCTTCTTCCGTGACATGTTGGACTCACAGCTCCTGTTCCTGCCATTTACAGTAGGATCTCCAGGATGCTATTTCTTTTGCTTGTTCCCCCAGCCCCACCCCACCACTCAAAAGAAAGCTCCTTGACAATAAGGACTTTGTTATAATCATTGCGATATTATCAGCACTAAAAAAAAAAAAAAAAAAAAAAAAAAAAAAAAAAAAAAGAAGAAGAAGAAAAAAAATCTGGCAATGTTTATCCAGTAAGTTGAACAAATCATTCCTCAAACTAATGACTTAAGATTATCATCACTGGGTCTTGCACAATGGCTCCGTGGCTAAACACTCTGCTTGCATGATCTGGGGTCCCATATGGGTGTTGGTTCATGTACCAGCTGTGCCACTTCCCAACCAGCTCCCTGTTTATGGACTGGGAAAGCAACGGAGTATGACCCAAAGCCTTGGGACCATGAGCCTACATGAGACCCAGAGGAAGCTCCTGGCTTCGGATCAGCTAAACTTCATCTGGTGGGGCTTTTGGGGAGTGAACCAGCAAACTGAAGATCCTTCCCTCTGTCAGTCCTTCTGTCTGTAAGCATGCCTTTCCAATAAAATATATATCTTTAAAACAAACTGATAATCATCATTCTCTTACCTTTTCCAATTTCTGCAAGTAGTGTTAAAGGAGGGGGCTGGAATGGTCTGAGCTTTGACTACCTCCTATGTGCCTAAACAGACATTTGAAACTTAGTAACTGAAACTGCACAACTTCCTCAGCCATCTGTATACTTTGATAGACCCATGAGATCTCTCTGTATACAGATTTCAAGGTAGCAAGATTTTTCATGTGGTGGTTTGGGCCTCTAGCAGCAAGTGGCCACGGGCAGAATATTGAAGAAGCCGTGTCATCTGCTGTGTCCTAATCTTGGAAATCCTGTGGCTTGCCACTTGTATACTTCATTAGTGAATGAACTTGAAAACTACTGATTTGCACCTCCTGTCTTTTTTACAAATTGAGTTAGATTGCTCAAATTACCTTAATTTATTTTGTAAAATAGTTCCATTCATGTTACTCCCTTACAAGCTCCACTGCTAGAAAAGGGATTATCTAGATTTGAAATGTTAAATCTTGGCATTCAGGATATATATGCATATAGTTAAAAAAATTTTCATGGAAAATGGAATTAAAGTGTATTTCTTGGGTGCAAAAAAAAATGTTCATGTATATGGGCCTAGAGCAGTATCCCAGTGGCTGAAGTCCATGCCTTATACACGTTGAGATCCCATATGGGCAGCCTTGCTTCCCATCCAGCTCCCTGCTTGTGGCCTGGGAAAGCAGTCGAGGACGGCCCAAGGCCATGGGACCCTGCACCCATGTGGGAGACCTGGAAGACGCTCCTGATTTCCGGCTTCACATCAGTTCAGCTCCAGCCATTGCAGCCACTTTGGGAGTGAGTCAGCAGATGGAAGACTTTCCTCTCTGTCTCTCCTTTTCTCTGTATATCTGACTTTCCAATAAAAATGATAAATCTTAAAAAGAAGTCCATATTAATGAAGGATCTTCAACGAGGTCATGCAAAACTACATGAAAAAGCAGTATACATATTCTAATATACAGAAATTGCATATATCCATAGGTTGCTCTAGGGTGTTTCATTACATTTAGGTATTGTACAATGTCCAATAAGGGTAAATATGTTATCTTTTCAATCATCTCACAGTTATTTAGTTAAGACCTCCATAAATCCTATCTTCTAGGTTTTAAATAGAGAAATATGCATTAATGTCACATTCACCTTACCAGACAGTAGAACTCCACATCATTAACTCCTGTCTAGCTCACACCCATCAACCAACCTTTCCAAACTGTCCATTTACCTCCCCAGCCTCTTGCAATCACAGCTGTAGTTTTAATTTCGATGAGATCACCTATTTTCAAGTCTACCTGTGAGTAAAATCATGATATGCATTTCTATGCTTGGTTTATTTCACTTAACATAATGACATAATGACCTCTTTTCATTAATGTTATTGTAAATGATAAGATTTAAATATTTTTTTAAAGATTTGTTCATTTTATTACAGCCAGATATACACAGAGGAGGAGAGACAGAGAGGAAGATCTTCCGTCCAATGATCCACTCCCCAAGTGAGCCGCAACGGGCCGATGCGCGCCGATCTGAAGCTGGGAACCAGGAACCAGGAACCTCTTCTGGGTCTCCCACGTGGGTGCAGTGTCCCAAAGCTTTGGGCCGTCCTCTACTGCTTTCCCAGGCCACAAGCAGGGAGCTGGATGGGAAGTGGAGCTTCCAGGACCAGAACCGGTGCCCATATGGGATCCCAGGGCGTTGAAGGCGAGGACTTTAGCCGCTAGGCCAAGCCGCCGGGCCCAAGATTTAAATATTTTTAAGAACGAGTGATATTTCCATTGGGCATCTGTACCACATTTCTCCCACCCATTTTTCAGCAGACGGGTTGCTTCCATTGAAATCACTGAGGCAGTTTCTGTTTCGTAGCTATTGTCAATGGTACTGTCATAACATAGGAGATAAGTGTTTTTTCAACAGTTCCTTTCCCTTGGACTCATCAGCACTAACAGGATTGCTGGATCATATGGTGGTAGATTTAGCTTTAGTTTTTGAGGTCCCGCCACTGTTCTTTTCACTGTGGCTGCACTAATATACATTCACCAACGGTGTGCCAAAGTTTCCATTTCTCCACATCCTCACATGCACTAGCCTTCTGTCATTTTGAAAATACTCCTTTTTCCTGGCATTAGGTTCCTGGCATTTACGTTTCCTTGATGATTAGTGATCCTGAGCATTTCTTTATGTGCCAATAAGATGTTTTATGTTTTCCTTCAAGAAATAACTTATTAAGGTTTAGTGCCCATTTTAAAATTTAGTCTTTTGCTATTTAGTTCTCTATGTGTTCTAGATATGAATCCCTTGTCAGATGTAACAGCTTGCAAATATTTTCTCCACATTCCGGAGATTGTCTCTGATTCTGTTCCCTTCTCTGTGCAGAAGTTCTTTAGTTTGCTGAAATCTCATTTGTTTTACTTTTTATTTCCTGGGCTTTTGTAGTCTGAAAAAATCTGCCCGTTTCAATGTCTGGAAGTATTTTCCGTATGGTTTCTTCTAGTAGTCTCAAAGTTTTAAATCCCATTTTAGGTCTTTATTTGAGCAGACATTTGTACTTAGTGAAGATATAGGAGACTAATTTTTCTTCTGTATGTGTATATCCAATTTTCCCAGAACCTTTTATTAAAAAGGCTTGTGTTTCCAATGCACATCCTTAGCACCTTGTGAAAGATCAGCATTTACCTATAGATGTGTGTGTATATTTCTATACTCTGATTTACTCCACTAGTCTGTGAATATTTTATGCCAATACAATGCTATTTTACTGTAGCTTTGTAATATACTTTAAAAATCAGAAAATCGGATGATGTTATGTTTCCTGATCTTTTCTCAGGATTGTTTTGGCTACTTGTCTTTTATAAAGCTTCATTTTACACTTGAAGGGCAGAGTTAGAATAAGTGGAAAGAGTTAAAAATCTCCCTATCTGCTCATAACTCCCCCCAAGTGGTCACAACAGCTGGAGCCAGGCCAGGCTGAAGCCAGGAGCCTATAATCTCATTCAGGTGCCCCACATGGCCACAGAGGCCCAAGCACTTGCACCATCTTCCGATGCCAATGTGCATTAGCAGGGAACTGGATTGGAAGTGGTCAGTTGTCACTTGCTAGCATTGCAGGCAATTGCTTAGCTCATTACATCGCAAAAATGCTGTTTCCTACTTCAGGTGTTTCTAGTTCTGTGAGAAATGCCAAATTTTGATAGGGATTGTATTGAAGCCTTAGATATCACTGGGCAAATTCTGATACTGATTTTTCTAATCCGTGAACATATGATCTTTTTATTTCTCTGTGTCAACTAGTTTTACCAGTGACTTCCAGTGTCATTGTAGTTTTCTCCTGTCTGGTTTCAGTTACTCTCAGGAGTACGTGTGTGTGTGTGTACTCACGTGCTGGAAGCTATTGGAAATGAAATTGGTTTGTCAAACGTTCTTTATTTTCCATGAATTTTTCACATACCCCTATATGTGCTTCTAAAGTCTCTCAGTTTCTTCAGATTTTATGTAGGAACACTAAGTAATGGATTCATAAATAAACCAAGACACTAGATACCTCCGTTTTATAATCTACGTGTTTTTATTTTTCCAGTTTGTCCGTGTTATGTTAACGAGTTGCTTTGAATATATAGTGGATTATGTCACATACATGCTTTCATTTTCTCCTTTATTAGATATAACAATCATTTCATTTCTCTTTAGCGCTTGGATTGTCTCAGGATGTTGCAGGTGCAACTTTCATGGCAGCGGGTAGTTCAGCTCCTGAATTAGTTACAGCTTTCTTAGGTAAGTAGTTCTCTTTGTATGTTTTATGTACATGGTGTGATTTTCTCCAAGTGAAAACTAACTTTTCCACTACTGTTGTGCTCACAGGTGTATTTATTACAAAAGGAGATATTGGCATCAGCACTATTCTTGGATCTGCAATTTATAATCTTCTTGGCATCTGTGCAGCCTGTGGCTTGTTATCTAATGTGGTGAGAAAACTTTACTCAACATGATATATTGCTTTGGTGACGTCTATAAACAATTCTTTGTAGTCTGGGAGTAACAATGAGTCTCTAGTAAATGTGTTCAATCAAATTTATTCATTAGAAAAACAGCCTGTATTCAATTTAAGCGACTAACAACTCTTTGTCAAACATAGGAAAGTCAGTGTAGGTGTGGAAACAATTTTGTTGTCCTCTAAGCAATATGTGAAAGGTAACGTTTAAATACAAACATGCAAATGATTTTAGCACTATTAAGCATTGAGCTTGAACGACTTGCCCTGTGACGGAAACAGTAAATGAACTGTCATCTTACAGGTTTCAACACTCTCTTGTTGGCCCCTATTCAGAGACTGTGCAGCATATGCCATCAGTGTGGCAGCAGTTTTTGGCATAATATTTGATAACCAAGTTTACTGGTAAGCTTGAAATAATTTTTATTCTTATGTAAGACAGAGAGGACTTCATTGATGATTCAGTAATTTTTTCTTCAGACATGTTACTTCATGTCTCACTTACCTGCCACTTCTACACCATATGCCAAGGGGCCTCTGAAGCAGCCTCCTCAATACAATTGCTTGTTAGGTTCTTCTCATTGCTTTATAGAAACTTGTTGGTCTCCTTTTGTCTTTTGCCAGTCACAGAGACTAACATTTTTCCTTCCATATCACCAGTCTATTCAGAATTTGCCAACATTTGTTGTTCATTAAAGCCCCAAGAGTTGGTTTCTTCTTTTACTGGACTATTGATTTACCTTACCCTTCTGAGAAGTGGTCATGTTCACAAAAGACTAGAGAAAGATTATGGAGGAAATAAGAGAATTCTCTCTAAATCCCTTTAAATCACTTCAGCTACCTCTGTTATTAGATTAGCAGGAGGAACGATGGCCTTCTTTTTCCAGGCACCAACAGTGTTTAAGCTTCTCTATTAAAAAGTGTTTGCTTTCCCATGATCTCTCTGTGCCCAGCTTGTCCAAGAAAATCAGAGTGTGACTGAGTGGATAGATACAAACTTTGTCCGTTAATTAGCCGCAGGCATCTAGTAGATATTTATGTCTACATTAAGCTTCATAATCAATGTCAAGGACACAGACATGCAGGCTGTGCACTACACAACTTCCAAGAGGACAGTAGAAAACTGAAAATAATGTAAATAGTGCATGTTGGAGTACAACTTGGCACCATTGCACAATAACTGCTGTCAAGAAATAAAGTACAACACAGAATTTTTAAATTAATTTCTCTGACATGCAGCTTGTCTTCAAAAACAGACTATTGGTGTTGTAGGGATCCTTCTGGAATTCATAAGCTGCAAGGGACTGTCTGAACAGAGTATCAAATTCATGTTACCTCCATTAGGCACATCAGAAATGTTGTTCAACTGTGGCAGAGATATACTGGTAATAAGTAAAAAGTAAATGCAAGTTCAGATCTGCTGCATTAATGAATTATAGTTCTTTAGGTAAGAAACCAGAATACTAGGAAATGGTGCCAAAAGAATAATTTGAGAGAATATTCTTTTTCTCTTGGGAATACTAGCAAATTTACCCACATTAAAATTTTCTGCATTAAATGCACCCAAATTTTCTGCATACAAACCTGAAAGGCCCAAGACAAAACACTCTAGGAATATTTTATACAAAATTCTATGCTGGGAAAATGAGTGAACAGATACTACGTGCACTGATAACTTTCACAGTTTTGTGGACACAGTATGTCAGTGAACTGAGTTAGCAGATGTCCATCACTATTCATTATTTTTACCTTGAAAATTCCCAATTGTTATTTTCAAGGTATTTTTTTGCCAGCCATTTAAAAGCAATCCACAAATGAAGACAATTTTTATTTCATATTGAAAGTATCATACTTTTATTAAGAAATGTGTAATAGCACTATAACAAAGTTTGAACAAATCTACAAAAGTACGTACAAGTGTTCATTCTAATGCTCTTTTTAGAAATTTATTAAACAGATACTTCCTAAAATCTATTCACACTAAAATAAATTTAGCTAACGTAAAAATACAAACTTCTCACCTTCAATTTATAGGTACGAAGGGATTTTACTGCTTTTGATATACGGAGTGTATGTTTTGGTGCTGTCTTATGACATTAAGATTCACCAACACCTAATAAGGAAATGCAGTCCTTGCTGTACCTGTCTTGCCAAAGCTATGGAGGAGACAAGTGAACAGCAGCCACTGATGGGATGGGAAGAGGAGGGTCAACCATTCATTCGTCGACAATCAAGAACTGACAGTGGAATTTTTCATGAAGATTCTGGCTACTCCCAGCTTTCCATAGGTTTACATGGTCTTAGTCAGGCTTGTGAAGGTAATAACTATATCAGACTCACAATTAAGTCTATATGTTTGAAATATAAAAGTCTCATTTTAATTCAGCAAGTACTGCTACTTCCTACAGACACTGCAGATGCAGAGATATTCAAACCCTGCCCTAACGGAGCTTCCAAGCAGGAGAAAACAAAAGCCAAATATTAAGGTCTAAGTATCAAAAAGGGATACCAAAACAATACATAGCTGTGGTTTATAAATGGGACAGATGGTATGAAATTTGAAGAGGATAGAGATCACATACAAAAGATGCTATGAAATGGGGTGATACGTGACCAATGGAACACAGCTACTCATATCTCCATTACATAAATGATGCAAAAGATAGAGTATATTCTATGAATTAGAGCCCAGGAAACAACGTAAACCAAAGGCCTGCACAAGTTCTAGCAGAACTGTAGCAGAGTAGCATTTCCATTATCTGAAATGCTTGGGGCCAGAATTTTTTGGAATCTACCCACCTAAAGAGGTAGCTTAAGGATGGGATCTAGATCTAAACACAAAATCCATTTATGCTTTATTCCAGTGTGCCTGTATTTTGACTCTGACCCATCGCATGAGGTCAGGATGTTTTCCACTTGCGGTATGCCAGTACTTCAACAGCTTCAGAATTTGGAACGCTCAACATGTATGATTATATGCATAGTTAGGGAGCAGAGGAAAGCAGGAAGAGTTTTTAATGCTAATCTAAGAAACTTAGGGGTTTGGGATGGCAAAAAAAAAATTTTAAATAAATCTGTAATGTTTTTGAGGAAGGAAATTATTTTTATTTTAGAAATATTTCCTCAAATGATGCTGACAATATAATGAAACTGAGTCAAGAGATAGGGAACTGCAGGAGACTATTAGTATACCTGACAAGTTGACCAGATGTCTAGATGAAACAAAGTAAGAATGAAATGGAACAGATGTGAGAAAATGGAATGAATCAAACCTTGCTACTGAGGAACACTGGGCAAGAAAAAGAAGCAAATACAATCTCAGTGCAGTCTGAGAAATTGGGAAAAACTTATAAAAGTTAGAAATTTAGGGGCTTGGCAGTGTGGCCTAGTGGCTAAGGTGCTCGCCTTGATCCCATATGGCCGCTGGTTCTAATCCCGGCAGCTCCACTTCCTCTCTCTCTCTCCTCCTCTCAGTATATCTGACTTTGTAATAAAAATAAAATAAATCTTTAAAAAAAAGAAATTTAGGAAAATTGGCTGATTTGAAGGAAAGAATGAAATCGCAAAAATTTAAAAAAGTTCAAAGCAACAGCAAAATATTTATGTATGTTCATTAGAAAATCAAATTCAGCTATGACCAGGAATGCAAATTATGACTTCCATTATTACACAAATTATAATTTCTAGTCCTTCAGGTATGAGTCTCTCAACTTTATAACAAGAAACTCAAAAGAGCTAGTCCAAATATTTTATTACATTAAAAATGTCTATTGTTACTCATGGTGCAGTGGCTGAGACTTGGCAAGCTTTTTATAAAGAGCCTATTGCAATTATCTGTGACTGGATATGAATGATTTTTGCAAATGTTGCACAAGTTTTAAACAATTTTAATGTGTTTTATCCAATATGTTGTTTTCCTGGTCTTCATCTTTCTTAATATGAATTGAATAACGCAATCAAGTATCCTGAATTGGGTCATACATGGTAACTTGGCTGAATTTTTAAGTTCTAAGAATCCAAAGTCTAAAATCAGTAAATGAAATGAATCGATGAAATAGGTCTAAACAATAAATGGAATATATATCTTTGTAAAAAGATATTTTATGTTCTCTATGTATGCATTGCCTGATACACACAGCAGACCAGAGGCACCATCAGTATTGGAAAGTAGGGTGCAACTGCACCAAGTCGGGACAGAAGGCCAGGTTAGCCAAGTTAATCCCACAAGTAGAGGTTACTAAAACCAATCCATAGTGCAAGAAATTTATAAGTGTCACTTCATAAGCACTCTAATATTTAATGTGTGGCTCAAGATAGTATAAGTTCCAAAACCAAGAAATGCTAAGTGTTATTGCTTATATTATCTTCCCTGGAGTTTCAATTAGTTTCTTTTTGCCAACAATATCAGTATTGACTTAATTGAAATGTATTAGACTTTTAAGAACTGATACAACTAATTTATTCAATATAGCTTTCTAAATGGGCAGTTCTAACTTGATCAAAATTGTTTAATTTTTCCAAACAGATCCACCTAGTGTTTTCAATATGCCTGAAGCAGACTTGAAAAGAATTTTCTGGGTATTATCTCTTCCTATTATTACATTACTGTTTCTAACCACACCAGACTGTAGAAGAAAGTTTTGGAAAAACTACTTTATGATAACTTTTTTCATGTCTGCACTATGGATATCTGCATTTACCTATATCCTGGTTTGGATGGTCACAATAACTGGTATGTATTTAAAACACAACAGCTTAATATAAAAATCAAGCAATTTTGTAAGAAAAAAATTCATGTAGTCTTGAAGTGATATAGCTAGGGAGCAAAGTTCTTTCAGCATGATTAATGATTAGCACTATTTACAAAAAGATTAAATATTAATATGACGAGATTTGATTTGCATGCTATGTATCACTATTATACCAACTAGGGAATAATTAAAGGGATTGCTTTATAAATGCACAGGATGTCTTCTTTTATGCTAATCTAACTGACTAAACCCCACTGCAAATAGACAGGTAATCAGTGTTTTGGGAAACAATGTGTTCTCACTCTTTAACTGATGTGTACACACTTTGGCTTTTCAACACAGCAATATAAGTATACTGTAGTATGAGTGAAAATGGTTTAAAGTAAATTTTCACTTTAGGTTTCTACTACATGCATGGCTAAAAATTAACTATTCCTGCTTGGCCATTATCCAATCTATTTCCAAAATAAAAAATGAAATGTTGGCAAAAGATCAGAAATTTCTCCCCAAAAAGTATAACCTAAATTGACTTATATTAGATAAACTACTGCTTATCTGACCGAATCATCTAACCTATTTTTAATTGTGAAGTTTTACTGTACACAGGCCCATTCCTTTACAGGTTATCTATCGCTGCTCTCACACCACATTGGCAGAGCAGAATAATTGCAAAAGAGGCTATGAAGCCACCTAAGCTTAAAATAATTACTATCTAATCATTCTCACACAAAATAAATTTGCTAACCCCTATCTTTTCCTAAATTACTATGTAAGTTTTACAATAATTTGTTACACAAAGAGCAGAGTATCTTCTTTTAATGAGGAAGTGTTGTTTTTTTTTTTTTTTTTTTTTTGGAAAACCAATTAGCTAGCATACTAAATCTACCCAAACTTTCAACTCAAAACACATTTAATATCAGAAAAATATAGACAGCAAATTCAAGCAATAGATCACAGAACAGCCCCCAACATGATAAATTAGTGTTATTTATGTACATATGAACTCTAGCAAAGTAGGTAACAAAATTAACAACCAATTCCAGTATCAACAGAGAAGCATGCAAATAAGTAAGCTATATTCTAATCAAGTTCTTTCAACATTTTAAGAAAAATAGTCTAAACCAAGTATTAAGTTACAACTTTTAAAAAGCAGTTACATGTCCTTTTTTGTTGTTTTTTTAAACTTCCCTTTAAACTTCTATTTCCCAAAATGAACACATTTCTGAAAAATGTTGAACAGACATCAAATTTAACAGAAGTATTAATAAATTGGGATCATATGTTTAAAAAGCTCAAATAGAAAACAAAGTCTTGTTTTTCTCAAAGATTACGGGTTTTGCTGAGGAAACACTAAATTAAAGTACATTACGAAGGTAAGACTTAAAAAAACGTATACATGTGAATACTATTATAGGTTTTAAAATACTATAAGTATTTTAACTCTGACTATCTAAGGTTTAAATGAGATCATCTGTCTCATTAACATGTACTAAGCAACAGCCCTGAAAACAGTAGGAGTTCACAACTCCCCTAAGAATAGCAAAGAGGGAGATTTCACAAGGGTCAAATTTTGGCTGTTAAATATTTGTAAATTTAAAAAACCTATGTTATCTGACTTTCCAAAATTTCCAACCTGATTCAAGTATTTTGTTAAAAATTATGTTTGCTCATACTGGTTCTAAAATTTGTGCCTATTTTATCTTTGCTCAAGGACAAAGAATCTGAAACAGTTGAAGAGAATGTTAACAAGAACTGCAATATTCATAACTTGTAATATCTACATTTGTTGCAGGAGAAACACTAGAAATTCCAGACACAGTCATGGGCCTCACTTTATTAGCAGCAGGAACAAGCATACCAGACACAGTTTCAAGTGTGTTGGTTGCAAGAAAAGGTAAGGTTCAGGTCCCTCAGTCTGCAATGTCCACTGTTCAAGCCTGAGTGAAACATATTATGTAAAGAGCTTTAAAAATATTTACTTCCTCAGTAACACGAACTGAATGAAAAAAATATATAGCTGAAGTGCACTATTAAATAGCACGTTAATTTCACTAAATCTAAATCCCCAAGTACTCAGCTGAAATGTGCATTAATAATTAACCATGGCAAACTAGAATGAAAAGCAATGAGTAAGCTACATACTTATTGAAAAAATGGTTTAATAAATAATTATTAAATAAATGTTAAGACTTTAAATACTAACCCAATAAAAATTCTAAAATACAAATTCAGTAAGACTTTTGTTCTCATAATAACTTTCCAAAACCAAGCAACAACAAAAAGCATCCAGTGTTCTTTTCTTATGAAAATTATTAATAAAATACAGTATTGGTATGCACATTTTGACAACATGCTTCTTTTGCAGGTAAAGGAGACATGGCTATGTCTAACATCGTGGGATCCAATGTGTTTGATATGCTATGTCTTGGTGTCCCTTGGTTTATTAAAACTGCAATTATAAATCCATCAACTCCTGTTGAGGTGAACAGCAGAGGACTAACTTACATAACCATCTCTCTCAGCATTTCAATTATTTTTCTTTTTTTAGCAATTCACTTCAATGGATGGAAGCTAGACAGAAAATTAGGAGCTATCTGCCTAGTATTATACTTTGGGCTTATTACACTGTCAGTTCTATATGAACTTGGAATTATTGGAAACAATAAAATAAAGGGATGTGGAGGCTAATATTTTTAATAGTTATGTGAAAAATCTGAGTAGTTCAAGGGAAAGAGAAGGAAAATTTCATTTTTTCATTCAAGACAAATAAACATGAATTTTAGAATCTAAACCTTACTTACAATAATTCTTTTATCACCAAAGAAAGTAATTTAAAACCAACCAAGATCACATCTTAATTTTGTCTGAGCCTTTTCACTTCACAGACAGTTACATTTATAAAACAAAAATTTTGAAAAAACTATCCACATGTTACCTTACAATAAGTTGATAGAATCTGGGGAAACTGGAACAAATAAACCCCGCTATGTAGTACTAAAAACAATAACAAGAAAATGGCTTATTTCATTAAAAACAGTATAACCATTCATTTAAACTGAATGACCAGACTTCTGTCCTTTTAAAAACCCAAACTTGAGATTAACAAAAAATCACAGTATTTTTAACATTATATTGTTAAAAGCTGGTGCGAATTTTAAAGTTCATTTTTACAGCTTTTGTAAGCATACAGAATTACTTTAAAAATGACTTTTAATAAGAGATTCAGCAAAACAGATGTAGGAATGTTCCAATGCTGGTTTGAAATTATGCATTACGATCCAAGCGAACATCAATTTCTCTGCCACTGATCTTGATGCCATTCATTATTCTGCAAGCTTTCTCAGCTGACTCCGGGGAGTCAAATCTGACTGTTCCACAGCCTTTTGACTTTCCATTTTCCATTTTTATTTCTGCAAACATTACATGACCTGTAAAGTAAGGTAACAGAATTAGTTGTCAGGTTAAAGGAAGATCATTTCACTACACAGAGTTAAAACTTCCTCATACCTAATGAAGTACCAAGATTTTTGGTAAAAGACATAAATATTCATGTTTTAAAAATCAAAATTTCAAATAAGCATTTACTGCCATCACGTCACATCCTAATATGTAATCCAGCTCATTTAAAGTAATGTGTATAAACACATCAGAATGTACAAATTAGAACTGGCCTGAATTTGCTTAGGCTTTAATATTTTATGTTATCCTCCTAATTTTGGAATAAATTTTATAGAAAAAGGGCAAGCTGGCATAAATGCCACTAATTCACCAGACCCCATCACAAATTGAGGCAAATAACAAAAATTACTTTTAGAATAGTTGTTTATGGCCTAATCTATTTAACCTGTTATCTTTCCCTTTCATCATCATTTCACTCCTCTGTTCCCTGCAAATAAGAGCAAGCACCCCAATTTTATTTTCCAGGTTGTCAAGGGACCTACTAGTTCAGCCACAGTGCGAAAGCCATTTAGTGTCTTTCACAATTGGAATTCAAACTCTATAAATGGCAACAAACACTTTCTGGTTCATTATAGGTTTAAAATTAATAAAAACAGTAATAACAGAGAAGAACTTTACAGAAGTTTCTGGGAGGATGAAATCCAAACAACTATTTCTTACACAGTTACTTCCATAGCCAATCCTATAGACTGATATTGGAAGTGAATCAATATCATGTATCAATATTCAATGTGGACATAAAAAACTACCATCTCAAACAAAATACTTTAAAGAGTAAAAAGACAATTATTTATTATTCACATAACAGGTGAGACTATATTCAGCCAAATAGGATCCATGACCCTCCAGAAAAAAAAAATAGGTTCTGATTTAGCATGTGGCTTTTTACCATATTATTTCATTCCCACCCACATGTACATGTCAAAAGAAAATAAACTAGAAGACACCTATCTAACATTACAGTTGCCAGATCAGTGTGGGCTAAAATTAGTACGACAACCAGTCAGATGGTCAGACATGTTAGTTCTATAAACGGAAAAAGACAAGAGGGCCAGCGAGAGCATTACCTAAGCCCTCTCTAGAAGATAAAGTTTTACTCTCATTGCATATGTCAGTTATTTTTCTTTTTTTCAGTTAAAATACAAATATGAATGATCTTTCATCAACAACATCCTGGACTACTTTTCTACCTTCTTTTTTTCATGTTTCACTCTAGTGCATTTATTTTTAAAACCAATTGGGAGTCAACTGCTCACCTATTCAACATTAATTAAATAGTCCACGATATTAAATGCCATAAGGAACCATATTCTTGGAAGTCAGGCCAGGAAGTCCTAAAATATGTTTTGAAAATTATAAAACAGGCGTATCCCCAAATAAATTATAATAAAGTAAACCCAAACACTTAACACACGACTGACAAAAACAAAGGAAAGAAACAAAATATGGCAATCACAAAACAATATAAACATCATTAAATTGAAACTGGAAGAATATTTTTAAAAGGTTTAAATACAGATGCAGAACAATATCCAGGGTTCTCTTAATAGCACCTGAAAAAAAAAAGCAAGTTTATTTGAAGACGCATAGCTTGGCAAACAGCAGGACTTCATAGTGCTGTTAAAAAGCATGTATGGAGAATTTTCAATGGCTTTTGTGTCAAAGTTTCATCCTTATCATAATTTTAAACACAAACTCATGTTTTTCCTAGTTGTAATCATCCCACAATCAGTTTATTAGAAAATACAACAACATTCACACACCAAAAAATATCTTCAAAATGTCAAAGGAAAATATTTTGCGACACTTTTAATCTTGCTAGAGAAAATTTCTTCATTTTTTTTCTTTTGGTCCTTCTTAAATGGCCTCCCTTAGTGTAGGAATCACCATGCAGAGCTCCAGATCCCTGCTGTCATAATGATCTCAAGGTCTTTGCAGCAGGAAATAACCCTCCAACATAGCCCAATTGCTGACAGTCTGGACAGCCGAGACAGAGGACGACCTGCAGCCGCAGCTTTACGGTTAGACCATCCAAACACTCCAACGAGGGCGGAACAGAGTTGTAGGTTTTATAGGTTTCCTCCGAACTGTATGAAATGCCCAACTGAGATATTTTCTTCTTAAAAAATGATTGATAAGGAGGAAAAGTTGGGTTTAGATAACTGGTGAAAATCATACATGCCTTAAAAAAAAATTGTAGGGGTAGGAAAAGCTACAGCATGAGGGACTGACTTGTGGCTTTGGATCCCACAGACCAGAGGACAACCATCAGACCCTTAGTGAGACACAGTGTCATAAGTATGCATAGCTGTGGAATTTATCTGGCCTATATGAATTAAACCACTTCTCTACCATATCAATTTATCAATCTTGGGATTTTGTTTTTCAAGAAAAAGATTTTTTTTTTCAATTTGCCACAAGCCAGTACTGAGCTCTCTGGCAGTAGATACTGTTTTTTTTTTTTTTTTTCTTTCCTGAGTATCCATGATGACAAAAGTGTATCCTCATGGTGTTCCATGCATTTCCCCTAAATAGCACCTGCCTATAAATGATCCCACTGGTAAGATCCCTGCTTATACAAAAATGTCCTTGATAAATCAATTAGAAGGGCTGAGTCAATGTTACATTATAGGTTATATTACCCTCAGTACAGCATTTTCTCCGCATTTATTAATTCAGAAAAAAAGTGTTTTCAGCTATCCCTAGATCTTAATGTTCCCAAACAACCTTCACCGTTTTGCTTTGTTAGATTACCTAGTTAACTTGTTTACAAAACATTTTTATAAAGAATAGTTTCCCTTTGTTGAATTTTAGATAGAAAAATAAAGAGCTATCACAACCCAACTACCAAGAGAAAATTCTGTAGAGTTACAATGCATGTTGAGAGCAGAAGTATCTGACTTTATTCATCTTCACAATTCTAGTGACTAGTGGAATGCCAAAACTACAGTTTTCTTTAGATTTCGTGAATGAAAAAATAATCAAATAAATGAATGCAGATCTGCTCAGAATGCTTAACTTATACATATTTCTTAATCTCTTACTCTCTGTACAGAGGCAAGGAAAGGTGCTAGAATAAAATCATAACATCCTTGCCCTCATGAGCTTCTATCTAGGACAAAAGAAAATGTGAACTAATAATGAAAAACTACCACAGAGAACCTAAAGATTAAATTAGCTGTAATAATTAACACAGGCTATATCTATGGGAAGTCATTAAAATGATCCCTTTCATGACCTTACAAATTTAAAAACAATCCAAATATTCTTAGTTCTCTATTATTCCATGAGGTTGAATTAACCACTTGTATCATCATATATTACTTACATAGCCTACTAATGTGATTACGGTCTCTGGAATTCTGTGCAATGACAGAAAACTACCAGCAGGCAAGTTACTCTATACTACCAACAACGAAAACCACAAGTCCAGCACCATGGTGTAGCAAGTAAAGCCACCACCTATAGTACTGGCATCCCATAAAGGGTGCTAGGTTCTGTCCCAGCTGTTCCACTTCTGATCAAACCACTTGCTAATATGACTGGAAATATTACTGAAGAAGATGGCCCAGCTGCTTGGGCTCCTGCACTCATGTGGGAGACCAGAAAAAGCTGCTGGCTCCTTGCTTCAGGCCAATTCAGTGCCAGGCATTTTAGCCACTTGGGCAGTGAACCATCAATCAATCTCTCTCTCTACCTCTTAAATTTGTGGGGAAAAAACCTACACCAGTTCTCCCATTTCAGGTGAAGAGCAAGAACTTATCAATTAAGATATTCTATAACAAAAATATAGTACATAAAAGGCTCTTTTTCAAATGTAATAAACCTTCTAATCATGTCAAACCTGAACTAAGAAACACGTTAAAGTTTTACAGGGAGTATGATCGCTAAGAACAGTTTATAATTAGAAGAGGCCTCAAGATAACCATGCCCTGAGCATTTCACACAGCATATTCTATGCTACCTGATAAACTTCTTGTGTTGTGTGGACATTACAGAGTGTGCAGCATCAGTCTCACCTATTAACTCCACATCAACTGGATGTCAGCTTGTGGCTGGCAATCCACTGCACTAAGCTATAAACAAGGGAGTAAATATACCATTTATTAAGTGTTTCTCTGAAGAAAAAGCCCTTTCAATGCAAACAACGATGATATATTAATCCTTTAAATCGGGTAACAAAACAAGTGCTTTCTTGATTGATGGGAGACAACACAGGTGGCCCTGTGCTTCATAGTAATATGCACTGTTCAAGGTCCGAATATGGCAAAATCTCTCTTTTGTTTGAAGTGGGAATTAGAACTTGACACTCTCCACACTATGTGGGAACAGGTATCTGAACAGGTCAAAGTCTAAACTTAGTGTAGTTGAAAGTTATTTTTCCTCCATAGTCAATATCAACATCTACAATCATTGGCATACTTACCACACTGACTGAATTTTTCTTTTAGTTTCTGCCAAGTCAAGTCAAAAGGTAGCTAGAATGAAAAGAGGTATTAGTAACATATATACAAGAAATAAAAGAATTTTAAGTAGCCTTTACAATTATGTGCTTACATTTCTGACAAATATCTGGTTGCCTTTGGAGCCTATTCTGTCTCTCATTCCGCTTCCCATTGGACCCGATAAAAATCCTCGATCCATATCGATGCTCCTTTCCAGTATAGCTCCTATACCTGGTCCCATTCTATCAAAGCTGGAACTCATCCGGTCCAGTCCCATCCCCATGCCTCCAGTCACACTGTTCATGCCACCCATTCCACCACCTGGATTTTTCAGAAGGTAAGGATTCAGGAGTTTTGTGTTTTTGTTTTGCAAAAGCAGAAAGAAGAAAAGGAAGAAGAGGAGGGAGAGAATCATGTTGAGAAAGAAGGGGAGAGAAAAATTAATTGATATAATTATATATTAAACAGAATTATTTTCATATAAGCAATATAACAATTTTCCAAGGAACAAAAATCAATAGATTAGCTGAGAAATTTTAATTCTAGGCACTATATAAATATTTATATATTATAAAATACATCATATACAGCTATATATCTATAACATACATGGTATAAAATACATCACATCAATTATATAAACTTGCCTATTAATTTTTGGCAGTTTTCAACCTTACTATTCTCCAAAAACCACCAACCACAAGAACTGCAAGAACAAAGATATGCAGAGCTAAATTCAAATGACTGCGACTCTAACACACATCGCTCTCATTGTGCTGTCCTACATATTTCTTTCCCAGCTTCTCTTTCACCTCAGTTTCATTACTTCTGTTTCCCATAGACTTTCTCCTTACATATAAAATCAATCTTCAGCAATAGCAGAAAAACATGACTTTAAATCGCAATATTATACAGAAGTCTTGGAGGGCAGAAAAACTGGTAAAACTCCTCCTTAGGCAAAACTTGACAGTTTAGCTCCTGGCTCACACCTGAATTCTTATGCAATGCCTCTACTTCTTAGCTCCTTTAACTATTCAATCCTATCCATTCTTAAAATGTGTGTATTTTTTAATCTAACACTCTCAAACATGTGAATTATAAAAATTAACATCACCCTCAAACTGACTTTTTGTGAAATGAAAATATGAAGTAGGGGAAACAGAAATCTAAATACTGAGACAGAAAAGGAAGTTAGGAAACTTATATAACCAGGGAACTTTCAATTCACAGATTAAGAAATAAGGAATAAAGTAGTGAGTAAGGCACAATGAAAGCAGATGTCATCAGCTAACAGGATTTCAGAATTTACTCTTAGAATCATTCAAGTAGGCTGCATTTCCTATTTGTGACATTTCATCAATTAAAGGGAGTCAATGAAGCAAGCAGCAGAGGTCAAAAACTATGGTCTGTGTGAAGGCTTACTATAAGGCCAAAAATGTGGTGGGAACACAAGGGAGAGATGCAGCATTCCCCAGTGTCACCTTTTGCAGGAAAGGAGGAAACAAGCACTTGTTTCATTCTTAACCCTCAACATCAGGAGGTCTCTAAAGTGTTAGTCCGTGTCTACCCAAAGACACAAACTACTCCAGATAAAATAGTCACTATTAGCTGCTGTAGAAATAGCAAGGAAAACAAAGTAGGTGCTACAGCAAGTCATTTCTGACACACTATCAGAGAAATCCTGAGGTTCCTGAGTTGGCAAAACAAAGGTTTTTAGAATAGCAGATAGTTAACACACACTTTGGTGCTAGTTTACAAACACCGATGAAGTAAAATTCGAACAATTACTTCAGAAATTTTTAACACAAAAGCTTAATTCAAAAGTTTCTCAAATTAAAACAAGACACATTTACAAGAACAAAGCATTACTATTCTACAATAACTCCTCTTACACAGTCTTTGCAAGCACTCAAATATTACTGAATAAATTCTAGTAAAATTTAAACCTACTTATTCCAGATCCTACTGGACCCATGTTAGAAGCTCCTATTCTTCCTGCAAACCCTCCAATCATTGCACTGCCTAAACAAAGATGAAAAAATAATATACTAATTAATTTAAATTCCATACTTAAAAATTTCCAAGGCACTATACTCTTCAAAGATGTACATTAACTGAAAATTATACAAATTCTGGAAATAGAATTCAAATACATAAGATACTGAAGAGATAGTACATTAGTATCACTAAAATGTTTTCTTTACATAATAAATGTATAATGTGTCATTAAGAAAAAAATTTTGAAAAATATAACCTGCAAAAACACAAGGAGATGCATGCAGCCAGCCCTACCAAGTCTACCAAAGGAATCTCCAAAGCCTCGATTTATTCCAATATCACCACGTCCAAAATCTCGCTCCATGCTACTAGTCATGGCACCACGGTACAGTTCTGAAACAATTGTGCAACAAATTAACCTTTTCAAGTACATTAATGCATGGTAAGCAGTCCAGGAACATAGCTATACTAAACTGAAGAGACAGTGAAAGTCACACATTCCAAACAGTCTTTGATTTACCCAACTCACCTCACATGTACCATCCCCATTCCCACCCTGCCTGTCCTCATCCCCCAGTATCCACATGACTTCTCTGGACACCCATTCCTAAGTAAAGGGGAAAAAGTTTAATAATAGGGAAAACTAAATGTAACCTACACCTTCCTCTGGTTACATAGACTTACCACCCATTCGACCAACTCCTCCAAATCCTCCCATGCTATTCATTGCTTCCAGACCACCAAACCCAATCCCTATGGAATAAAGATGAATTTCTGAGATTTGCATGTCAGCTATTTAGGTGAACATTTCCAAAATGGACGTTTTACTGTTATGTCTCCATTCACCCAATCTCGTGCAGCTACTTAGCATGCCATCTTCCCTCAGGTACACACCCAGGCTCAATTTCTGGTAGCAGCCGTTAGGGCATGAGCTAACAATAAACTGTGAGTTTCTTCCTCACTGTTCCCAACACAGTTCCTAGTTTATTAGAAGTGGTGATGAGTACATATAAAACAAATGCTTATACATACCTCCTCCAATTCTATTCATTCCTCCAAAACCTGGACCATCCATTCCCATACCTCAAATAAAATATACAGTACGTACTTTCAGTAAATCTTATTTTTATGACTAAAGAATAACGTTACTCACTATGTATCCAGAATGGAACAGTAAAAACAAAACAAAACACACAAACAAAAAACAAGTATAGGAGGGACGGCCGAAAGCACTGTCACTGCAGTTGTCAAAGCATTAGTCTTCCAAGAGGCCTCTGCGAACATTCATTAGACAAGAAAGCAAGATTCACAAGTCACACCTACAATATTCAGTCGAGAGAATATCCATCAGTTAAATCTTTTTTCAGGATAGACAAAGAAACAGCACTACAATGAATTTAAAGTGTAAGATAAAAAGGATGGATTCCTCAAACTCTGACAGCTAAGGACATAGTAAAAAATTTCAATATAAATAGCATGTGTTTCGTAGAGTCAGGGCTATGACATGTAAGGGAGAAAATCTATTGTGACTGTAATGATTACTATATTTAGCCTAATAATCCAAAGGGTGACTAAGACATCTCAACAAAAATAGGAATATGGAATAATTTATTAGCCCACTAATTAAAACTGTGACTCTCAAAGTATGGTCTGAGGATTCTTTAAGGTCCAACAGATCAAAACTAGTTCAGTTTTCGAATACTATTAATAAATTACTTGCCTGTTTCATTCTCATCTCTCTAATGAAGGTAATGTGTGATTTTCTAGGGATTATGCTATATATAATATTATAACAAAAATGCAGATATAACATGGCTATCTTACGTTAAGCCAAATATTAAATTGATACATAAGAAAGAAAAAAATCACCTCACTAATTTTTTGTATTAGAAAATAGTTCATTTTCTAAAAATTTAACACATGTGTTCTTTATTAAATTTTAAAATATTGCTTAACTGCTAAGTTTTTGATAATAATAAATACGGACAAGTTGAACCATACAAACAAAAGAACTTTGAATTCCTTAACAAAATTTAATAAAAGTGTCCTGACAACCAAAGGGTGGAAAATCATTCTATAAAGATAAACCGCTAGTTGGTTCTGTAAGCAGTTGAACACGTCCCTGAAAACTATCTACCTTCCCAACTAGAAACACAAATTGAAGTTGCCTATGACATGGCAGCATTCCGGCCAACCCACAAATGCTATCCATCCCTTACACACAGGCCACTCTGCTGAGCATTCTTCTTTTTCCTCCAAGATATTTCAAAATCCATAGAGGTAAAAGGCTACGTAAAGCATGGCTGGCCTCAGAGGAATATTCCTGATACCTTTCTGTTCCCCTTTTTGTCAGCTGTTCTTAAGGCTTTAAGTTTTTTTCAAGACAGAAGTGACATTCTAAATATCTAATTATAAAAATAGGATTTATGAAATAAGCCAAACATAGGAAGACGGGCATCACCAACATGATCTAAGACACACATGGAGTACAAAAAATATATAATCCCAGAAATTAAAAGGATAATAGTGGTTACCTGAGGCTGAGGTAGGGAGACAATGGTAAAGGAGAAAACTGATTACTGGGCACTAGCATATAGCTAGATTGAAGTAAGAGATTCTGGAGTTCAATTGTACAGAAAGAGAACTATAGAAAATGCTAATCTACAGCACATTTCTCTCTCAAAAAAAGTAGAAAATGAGTGCCTGCATGTTTTCATCATGAAGGAATGTAAACTATTTCAGGTAATAAATATTTTAGCCTAACTGGACATTATACAATATGTACATGTACCAAAACATCACACAGTACAACCAATTATGTATAACTTTGTTTTGAAATCTTGTAAACATTTAAAAATAAAATCACTTAAGCATTAGTATAGAGTAGTGACCATCATTACCTATGAAACAAATAAGTTAAAAAGAAATAATAAAGTTAAAATACTTACCACTTGGACCTAAATTTCCCATGACACCACTTATATTCAACTGGCTGGCACTAATAGGCTGTCCCCCTGGACCAAGTCCCATTCCAATGCCTCCAAGACCACCTAAAACATAAGCAGGAATGTTATTCTCAAGACCCATGCCTGATCAATCATCACGAAAACTTAAAAACAACAAAAACTCTACAACAGTATTTCAAACTTCTCTAATTTGCAAATAGGAGTCGTAGTTCTTGTTTTCCTCTAGAAAGCAGCAAAGTGTGAATATAACATCTTTTAGTAATACGAGTGCCCTTTGAAGCAGGTTTTCATTTTTAAATCCAACTTACAAGCATACTCAAAGAACTAGCAAAAATATCACAAAGATTTTGAATTTCAGCATACAGCACTGTAAAATTGCATGCATATGTGAAAACTGATATCTTGTGCAATTTGTAGAACCACTTAAAATTTTACTATTAATTATAAAATGGCTCAAATCAAACTCAAGACTCAGCAACCATGAAAATAAAAATTCAATAAAACAGATATTACTTTACCTAGTATTATTACTGACATAAGAATTTGTATTTACATGGTACTTGATATTAGGTTTTCACATACTCTATCAACAAATAAGGAAATTTTGAAGATTTTAAGTTATGGGGCACAATACCATTTACATAGTAACTAAGCTAGGACTATAATTTGTCCTCAACATTCTTTTATTATTTCTCTTAAACAAATTAAATTAGTTGGAAATAAACATTAAGAAATTAAGTTGGTGTCTTTAAGACAGTAAAATTAACATCTGAATAGGAATTGTGTTATTTCATTAATCTAAATATGGTTTTAATTATATATATATATTTTAAAGAATTATTTATTTTATTACAAAGTCAGATATACAGAGAGGAGGAGAGACAGAGAGGAAGATCTTCCATCTGATGATTCACTCCCAAGTGAGCTGCAACGGGCTGATGCGCACCTATCCAAAGCCGGGAACCTGGAACCTCTTCCGGGTCTCCCACACAGGTGCAGGATCCCAATGCATTGGGCCGTCCTCTGCTGCTTTACCTGGCCACAGGCAGGGAGCTGGATGGGAAGTGGAGCTGCCGGGATTAGAAACGGTGTCCATATGGGATCCTGGAGTGTTCAAGGCGAGGACTTTAGCTGCTAGGCCAAGCCGCCGGGTCCTAAATATGGTTTTAAAGTTCTTGCTATTCAAAGTAGCAATCAGTAAGTCTTAGGGGCTTTTAAGCAGTCTTACATTCTGACTGCTAAAAACTAGAATTGGGAGTACATTGTATTGAACTGTAATGATCAGCATAAAGAAATAACCTTCTTCCACCTGTCTCTAAACATTCTACCTGGAAGCACTAGTACACAAGAGCATCACCAATGCTTATATTTATACAAGCTGTCATATTTTTCAGGAAGAGGAGGCCAGGGCAGGGGCAAGCAGATTAAACCACCACCTGCAGTGCTGGCATCTCATATGGGTGCCATCTATACTGGATAACTCAGCTCCTAGCTAATTCAGTTGGTAAAGCAGCAGAAGATAGCCCAAGTGTTTGAGCCCCTGCCGCCCATGTGGTAGATGAGAGGATGCTATTAGGTCCTGGCTTAGGCGTAGCCCAGTCCTGGCCATTGTGGCCATTTGGGGAGTGAACCACGGGTGGAAGATTCTCTCTATGCCTCCGTCTCTCAGTAACTCTGCCTTGCAAATCAATAAACAAAAATCTTTTAAAAACAACACTAGCAATATTAAAGAGAAGCTTCATTAAGGAAGGCCCAATCCAACATTTTGAACCCTGAAAAATCAGACTGAATCTTGGAGGTGCTATTTTTATCAAAAGGAATATCAAAGGCATGGGAAATGAATGAGTAGGCTCCTACTTGTCAAGTTTCAATAATCTGAACAAAGGAAAGGAGGAAGAGGTGGAAAGAAGTTAAAGGGTTAAGTTAATAACAATTAGCTTAAATGATTCTGTCAAAGTCTGAATGTATATTATATCTCAATAGATACAATGTAAATCTCTGGAAATAGAGATGTAACACAGAAGTATAAGTATTAACACAACATTTTATTTAAATAAACAAGAGTATGAACAACAGTGGAAAAGAAAACTGAAGCCTTTCCATAAAGCCAGCTTATTAAAAGATGACATCCTGGGTAGGTGAACCTAGGAGGAGAGGACAGCCCTACAATGTTCATAAATATGTGGTTGAGAACTTCCTAAAATGCATTTTTACAAATTGATTTTCAGATTGTGCTAATCCAGTAGTGGTCATCCAAAACTGTAGTAAAATCACACCCCAAAGGCAAAAATACTGAAATAATTCAAAAATATTGAAAACATGAAGAACACAGATTACCTATAAAGGATAGTTCAACAAACAGCTAAACCGAATAGCAACAACAGAATCCAGATGAGTGTAATATTTTCAAAGTGCAGAGAGACAATAACCACTAATTTCCCCCATTAAAATAAGTGAAACTATCTTTGAAGACATTTCCAAATAAACCAAATTGAGAGAAATTCAGAACAAATCCTCACTAACACAGCTCCTAAAATGGATACTTCAGAGGGACAAAATTACTGACAGTGAAAGCAGAGGAATTAACAGACAAGAAAACAGTCATAAAAGTGTCCAATCTGGAGGACTGGAAAAAGGCAATGTAGAATGAAAGCACTGAGCAATAGCAGCATATACTCTAGTATGAAAGTGATTGGAACCACAAAATTCAAAGGTCACACTATTACTTTTATATCTTATATGATATGATGTATATATATATATATAACTATTAATTTTAAGCTTCACCTATACATATTAAAATATCCAAAATAAGCATTAAAAATGAAAGAAATCAGAAAAAATATTTTTGAAACATTCAAAAATGGAACCCAGAGCGATGGCTTAGGGGCTAAATCCTCATCTTACAAGCACCAGGATCCCTAGAGGCACCAGTTCTGTCCTAGTGCTCCACTTTCCATCCAGCTCCCTGCTTGGGGCTTGGGAAAGCAGTCGAGGATGGCTCAAAACCTTGGGACCCTGCACCCTCATAGGAGACCTGGAAGAAGCTCTTGGCTGCTGGCTTCAGATCGGCTCAGCTCTAGCCATTGCAGCCACCTGGGGAGTGAACCAGCAGACAGAAATGCTTTCTCCCTGTCTCATCTTGTCTTTGTAAATCTGTTTTTCCAATAGATACAAAAACAAAACAGAAAATAAGATAATGGAAATTAATTCAAGTGTATCCATACATTAAACTCTTGATTTCCTGGAAAAAAAATTATCAAACTGATTTTCCAAAAATCTAATATTATCTGTAACACTGTTTATGAAGGACTCAAGATAAAATAGGAAAAACAAAACATCAATAAAATAAAGCTGTTGTACTTACATTAATATTAGACAACAGAATAACTCTACAATGTATAGAGGATAGAGCCATCCATAACGCAAGTCCAAGTAAATTCCAAAGAACCATAATCATAGAGCTCATACCCTTGAACTACACTGAAGTTAGAAATTAATAAGAAAAAAAATCCCATACTTGGAAATTCAAAAACTGTATTTTAAAATAATAAATGCCTTGGGCCCGGCGGCATGGCATAGTGGCTAAAGTCCTCGCCTTGAACGCCCCGGGATCCCATATGGGCGCCGGTTCTAATCCCGGCAGCTCCACTTCCCATCCAGCTCCCTGCTTGTGGCCTGGGAAAGCAGTTGAGGATGGTCCAAAGCTTTGGGATCCTGCTCCCGCATGGGAGACCTGGAAGGAGGTTCCTGGTTCCCGGCTTTGGATAGGCACGCACCAGGCGTTGCGGCTCACTTGGGGAGTGAATCATCAGACGGAAGATCTTCCTCTCTGTCTCTCCTCCTCTCTGTATATCTAACTTTGTAATAAAAATAAATAAATCTTTAAAAAAATAAAATAATAAATGCCTCAATAAAATCTTAATGACATCTTTTAAATACTTCTAAAACTAAACAATAAAAATGTTCCATAGAAAAGTCTGTGACAGTGGCTCAGTGTACAGTCACAACTTTTCATATTAGAAAAGCAGCTGTGGGGCCGGGCATGGTGGCCTAGCGGCTAAAGTCCTCGCCTTGAACACTCCAGGATCCCATATGGACACCGTTTCTAATCCCGGCAGCTCCACTTCCCATCCAGCTCCCTGCTTGTGGTCTGGGAAAGCAGTTGAGGACGGCCCAATGCATTGGGACCCTGCACCCATGTGGGAGACCCGGAAGAGGTTCCTGGTTCCTGGCTTCGGATCAGCGCAGCACCGGCCGTTGTGCTCACTTGGGGAGTGAATCATCAGACGGAAGATCTTCCTCTCTGTCTCTCCTCCTCTCTGTATATCTGACTTTGTAATAAAAATAAATAAATCTTTAAAAAAAAAAGAAAAGAAAAGCAGCTGTGACTTACTGAAGTAAACATTTAAAGAGTTAAGACAATAAAACACTAAATTCAAATAAACAGTAAAGAAAGCCAAGAGCAGAAATAAAACATAGGAAACAAATTTCAGGTTTTTTTAAACATTAATAATAATGGTAAATATCAATAAAAATGTTCCAAGAAAAAAAGGAAATAAAAGTCTTTGAAATAAAAAAAAAGAAAAACCACAACCATACACAGAACTAGAGATAGCAGAAATTTGACAGTTGAACCATGTTAAGCCAATAAATATGAAAAAGTCAGCAAAGCAAAATTCTTAGAAAAACTAATATACCAAGCTTACTCAAGAAGTAACACCATAATGCTAAGGGAAATGAGCCAATCCCAAAAGGTTAAATACCACATGTTTGCCTTAATTTAAGATGATATGATGTTATGTATAACATATTATGTTATGTATGTTATATGTTGTATATAAACCAAAATTGAAATGTCAATGAGGTAGTCACAGAAGGTGGTTAAGAACTTGCATTTACTCTTAACATATTGGTTACTCATTACTATGTCAATTAATTCCATGGTGATGGAAATTTTTGCTTATGGTATGTTCGAGCTTTTGATTGACTGGGATGATACTCTGCTGGCTCTGTCTTCAGACCAGAGTGGGTATATCTAAGAAACCGATGAACTTGACTGAACAATAAGATGCTGGACTCTATGTTTGGTATATGCTTGCAATGGGGGATTCTCAACTGAACTTGAACTATGGTTATGCAACAAGGTGGAGGAATCCACCATGGTGGGAAGGTTTGGGGAGGGGTGGGGAGAATCCAAGTACCTATGAAACTGTGTCACGTAATACAATGTAATTAATGAATTAATAAAAAAAAAAAAGAAGTAACAGAAAGTATGCTCAGTAAGTAAACATCCTTCCAAAACTGTGTAAGCTGGATAGTTTCACATATAATTTCTCATAAATATTATAAGTATGGTAATTCTACCATGTAAATAGCAACACTGTTCATAATAGCCAAAATTTGGAATAATCAAGGAATCTATCACCAGATGAATGGATAACGAAAAGATGGTATATATAAATATATATACAATGGAAGATTATTCAGCTATAAAAAACAAAATTCTACCATTTGCAGCAAAATGGACACAACTGGAAGACATCAGGTTGAATGAAATAAGCCGGACCCAGAAAGACAAATACCGCATGGTCTCCCTTATATGTGGGAGCTAAAATTTAAAAAACAAACAAAGGAAAAAGAAAAAAGAAATGTCTGTATCAGTATTGCTGCAAATATAGTTTTGTAAATCTTTTATATCTTTGTCAAACCAATGGTTAAGAATACCATACTACTATAGTTTTAATGGTACATGATTACTTTAAAATTTACTTTATTTGGGTGAAATAATCATTTTTCCATTAAATTATTGTTTACAGACATCACATGTATTTCCACTAATCTAAGGTCTTTCTGCTTTTCACTTGTTAAACTTCTTATTTGGTAAAATACTGTCTTTTTACTGTGATACAAATTCAAAATGATATCTCAAAAAGTAAACAAAACTAAACTAAAATGAAAGGGAGAAGAAGGTAAAAGTAAGCGAACATTGTATCTGCAAATCATATTGAGTCTGTTAAAACTAATTAGAAATTAAAATAAAAGAATAACTCTATGCATATACTTTACTGAATATAAAAACAATCATACCACAACAATAAGAATAGCTTATATAAATTATACCATACGTCTAGCTTGGTTAGAATGATTTATTTGTATTTGTGTACATATTCACCTAAGACCACAGAGAGGAATGTTCATCATGTACTACTCATACCGTATTTAAATGTTTATATAGCACATACACATAGGAACTTCACAACCAAAATCTTTTTCTGATCTACTTTAAAAGCAGTAAAACTACCTTATTACAAATCAGGACAGTAATCATCGACGATGCGTGGGAACAGTAATTGTGAAGGAATACAAGGAAAACTTTTGGTACTGACCGTATTCTATTTCTTTTCAATAAAATGACTGCAGTAACTCTATTTTTGAAAGTTCACTTTGATGGTTAAGTAACATATTAAATAAAATATGCCTTGCACTATTTTTAGCTCAATCTGAGATTACTATTATAGGTCCCAATCAGGTTTTAACACATCCATACCTTCTCTGAATTCTCCAAATAAGACATTTTTATCTCCATGGCAAGAGTAGAATTTTACACTCTGATTCACAATACAAGAATCTTTTCAAATACTGTCTATAATTAACCAATTTAATTAGAAAGAAAAGATAGAAATTACAAGCTGTTATTTTCTCTGTAATACACTGGTATCCAAGGAACTAATTAAGCTTAAATAATGGGACAATTTTGCTTCAATTTTAATTTTTTATTTTATTGAAAATCTGAAGAAGAAAAAAGTGAGATATCTTCAATTTTACAGGTTCACTCCCCAGATTTCCATAGCAGCTATGGCTATGTCAGAATCCCACAACTCCACCTGGGTGTCCCAGGTGGGTCATTATTTGCTGCCTATCAGGCTGCTCCCTACCACAAAGCTGTAATCAGACATGGAATAGCTAAGACTCATAACGTACTCCAATAACAGACAGTAATACCACAAACAACAAATAACTGTACCAAATGTAAATAGTGAGTTGCCAAAATTAAAGTATATATATGCATATATATAGTCACCTTTATGCAGGCTGTATCTTAGGCAGAAAATAAAAGAAAGGATTTATTGACTAATGTTCCTGAAGTTAATAATAATTAGATTCCTATTCCCTAGGAACTATGAAGTGAAAGGAAATAAACCTACAAAAGACAACTCCTTCCCTGGACCCTAAGTCATATCACACACACAAATACAGAAAGAGAGAGAAGCCAGAGAAAATTGGCTTGCTGATAAAGGCAGAAGAGTCCTGTTCATTGTGTGTAACATGATTAATGCTAAAATAATGTATTAGCACAAAACTCCAATATCTAGTCCTTCCTTTGTGGTCTTCTCAAATATCAGCGATGTAACTGTAGAAGATGCAGTCCTTCTGTAGTTATTCACTAAATGTCAGGTTTTCACAGTCTATTCCAAGGATGACCCTCAGACCCAAAAGCTGGGCCAGAGATGACTTAACGCCCACCCACATTGGTGAGATCAACCTTTCTTTCTCAGTCTACCAATTCAATAGCTACTCTTTCGCAAATGCCCTCAAAGAAGCAGTCTCACACCAGCTATCCTTAGTCCAGCCAAGGTGACAAAAAAGTTTAACCTTCAGGCAGCCATGTGCTTGGAGCCAGGTGGGTCAGTTCACCCCAGGGGCGGGGCTTAGGTCTGAAGGCTTGCCAGGTGCTCGGAGCTAGAGGGGCCAGCCTCCTCCAGGGACTGGCTCCTAAGCTGTGGGACTCAGGTTGCAGGCTGGGGTGCCCATCTGCTCAGAACCAGGTGGGTTGGTTTAGCCCGGGGCAGGGTCCCTGGCAGTGGAGCTTGGGACAGGTGGACTGAATGCCAATGGCATTGGGCAAAGCTCTCGGGCCACCCAGCAGTGTGATTTTGAGGGAAGAACGTGAGGACCTTTTAGGTCCTCCAGCCCTTGCGGGAGATCAGAGCTGGCGTAGTTAGGATTGACCAATGCCAAATACCATTCACTGGTGCACACTAAAGCCTGGGCTGGGGGCTTACCTGGCAGCACTAGATCACAGAGCCCACCAGTCAGAGTCAGAACATGAATGGGAAATGTTAGGCTGGGCCATGGCACTGACCAGCATGTAAGAGAACTGGGTCTGGGGACAGATTCTGTGAGCAATGTGTGGAACCATCCCCGTGATCTGCAATTTTAGCTGGTTTTCTTGGAAGCTGGGGGTGCTGATGGGCTTAGCAAGCCATAACCATGGAACCCTCTGACATGTATGGCTACTGGGGTTGGGTACAGGATGGGTTGGCTCACGTTGCAGCACTTGTAAGCACATACAATAACAGAATGTGGGGTGGGCTGGGCCACAACATTCACCACTAATACACAGGCTGGGAAGGAGGGGTAGTCCGTGCCTGGTAAGGACCTAGCACCCGCTAGCACATGTGAGATCTGAGTCTGGGGTTGGGTCTGGTGGGGGAACTTTGGAAACTTCCCTGGTGTGTCACAGCTCCTTCTCGTGAACATGATTCAGGCCTGGGTGTTGGTAAGATGGGATAGGGTAGCTCAAGCCATTGGCAACTATGTGGGTTGGTTTTGGAAGGGGGTAGACCAAACAGAGCCAGACCTCACTGGCAAGTGCAGAAGCCAGGCTGGAATGTCGGGCATGCCATGTTAGGCTATTACACCTATGGGTTTGCATGAGGCAGGGATTGGAATGGACTGGGCAGAGCCAGGTTATCGCATTCACCAGCGAGAGTTGGGACTGAGCGTGGGCCAGCTAAGGCCAGGCTGCAGCATCCACCGGCAAAGGTCAAGACAGGATGAACTATGCTGAGCTGGGTCAGAGCAACCACTGGCATGAGCAAAATCCAGGGCTGGGAACAGGCCTGGTTCAGGAGCTAAGGAGATGCCCCAGCTTGGTTGCAGTTCCCACTGGTGAACACAACAGCTAGAATGGGGGTGCTGGTCTAGGCTGGACGTGGCTGCAGTGTCCCTTGGCATGGATGTGGACTGGGTCTGGGGTGCACCAGACTGAGCTAGACTCTATCACTCACTGATATTCATGAGAATCAAGGTGGGTACTGGACAAACTGGGCTAGGTTCTGGCTCCCACTAAACTACACAAGAGTTATGTCTGGGCATGGACCAGGTGTGGCTGGTCTGTAAGACCCAATAGTAAGAACCAGATTGAGTATGAGCCACTTGGGCAAGGCTACTGTTCCTTCTAGGATGGGAGTGGACTAAGTCAGCCAGGGTATGACTAAGTCAGTCATATCCACCAGTATGTGTGAGTTCTGCCAATGGGAGAAGACCCAATGAGGAGCTTGGGGGAACTCCTTTGTCATGGTGCAGTCCCTGCAGTGGAGCACAAGAACCAAAGCAAGGAGCACCCTAGGGCAGACCAGGTTATAGTACCTGCCAGCACATGTATGGCTCAGGTCTGGGGGTGGGCCAGGCTGGGCCAGTTCATAACAACCAGTGTCAGATCTGAGAATCAGGATGGGGTGCAGGACAGGTTGGGTCTGGCTGCATCACCAGCCAGTTCACATTAGGGCTGGGACTGGGAGCTGACTGCGCTGGGTTGGGTGACAACACTTGCCAGCATAAGCTGGAATGGGGGGCAGACTGGGCCATGCCAGGCTACAGCACCCGCCAGAAAATGCTGAGGTGAGACAGGCCACACCAGACTGGACTGCAGCACCAATCAACACATGCAAGATGAGAAGAGGTATGCAAGTCCAGTAAGGGAGTAGTAGGGATTCCCTGCTGGGCCACAGCTCCTGCTGATGAGCGTGAGAGCTGGAACTGGGGCAGACCAGGTTGAGCGGGGCTACAACACCTGTTGAATGTGAACTGGGTTAGGGGGAGAGTCAGGTTGGGCTAGCTCATTGCATCCACTGGTACAGGCATGGCTGGAATAAGGGCAGGCGTGTTGGGCTTTGCCACAGCAGCAGCTGGCAAGTGCTGGAACTGGAGGCAAATCCTGTTGAGCTAGACTGCAGAAGCTGGAGTGTGAAAGATCCAGGGCAGGGAATGGGTCTATTGTGGAGACTGTGGGCACCTCTCTGGGCTGCAACCCCATGAGAACATGAGAACATGAGTAAATATGAGAACCAGGACTTGGGGGCGGGCCTGGCTGGACAGGTGGTAGCATCTATTGGCACGAGTGTGGGCTAGAGAGTGGAGAGTTTCGGTCGAGTTAGGCTTCAATGCCCAATGACGTGTACAAGAACTAAATGGAATGTGGGACAGACTGGAGCAGTTCGCTGCACATGCTGGCAGGCACAGGAACCAGAGCTGGTGACTGGTCCAGTGAGAGTTACTGGGGGGTCACTCTGACTGGGCTTCACCTCCCCCCTGGTGTACATGAGGGCCTAGTGGTTTGTGGGCAGGGCTGGGCTGGGCTGGGCCAAAGCACCCATTGATTTGCAGAGGAAGGAAGGCAGAACAAACTGATTAACCACCCCAGTGAAACTTGACAGCAAACTTCTGGGTGAATGGGGAATCTGAGGTGAACTGTCAGCCAACTGACCTTGGAAGGATTTCCTCATACTCGGACCATCAATAGCATCTCAGAACTATCTAGACCACTTGAGCAGAACCCTCAGAACATACTCCACAGTGAGACCTTGGGATGATATCAGGTACTGGGAAGACTGGGTGTGGTCTCTCCCATTGTACCCTCCCCTCCCCTCCCCTCCCCCAGATACAGGAAGAAGAAAAAGAAAATGTGTAAACAATGGTCTTGCCCACTTTCCTCAAATCCTCAATCCTTCCCACCGTGATCACCTGTGTAAACATTATCAAAAGTAAAATTTTTTTAAAAAAAGCTTAATCTTCATAGTTATGAATTATGTCCTGCAGGAAAGTTTTATTAAGAAAGATTTACCTATTATTTATTTGAAAGGCAGAGTTAAAGAGAAAGTAAACGAGAGATACAGAGAGAGCTATCTCTCATTAACAGATATCCATTTAAATTCCACACTACCTTCAAACTATATGCAACATAGGATGCAGGCACAAAAACAAAGAGCTTTGCTTAGCATGCAATAAACCTACAAAACAACAGTCTGTGTTGTTTCCAATAGTAACGTTTACTTACGTGGTAATTGTGGTGTTTTACTATCGTGTGAGCGGTAGTCTTCATGAGGGACAGACTTGTCATCCTAATTGCAAAAGAGTTTTTTATATGGTTAATACATTATAAAACAAGATCCATGATGTTGAAAAGAGCTGAAGAAAGGCTTGAAGAAGTTGGAGGGCTGAGTGATTTATGGAACTCACCATTTTCACATGCATGGGTCTATCAAATAAAAATTGCCCATTGAACATAGCTGTTGGTTCAGTCAAGGAAAACCAGTTTAGATAACTATAAAATTATATTTGAACACAAGCTAGAACACAAGCTTTTTATCTTAGAGCCTTACTATCACTAATATTTTAATTAACATCATTAATACTAATTTGTACTAGTTTCTTCCATAAACCTAGACAAAATTATAATCTTCTTTTAATTTAACCACTGAATCAGCATTGACAAGCCTTCATTTAAAGCCACTGCATTGGCTGATATACAGTGGATTATACAACTGTTCAAACCATGTATACATACAATTAGATGTGGCAGAGAAATAATGTAGAAGAGAGAGTTCTTACCAGCCCTATAAAATTCAGCTAATTCAAGTTTTAAGAGTGACTTTAGTATTTGGATACAGTAAAGGTTTTACATACTGGAGACCAAAGTCTAAAATACATAAGCCAGGCAACTTAAATTCCATGAACTTCTTTCTCCAACATCATTGAATAATGCTAAAATGTAAATCAGGATACAAATTGCTTGAACTGCTTCAATTGCTTGCTCAAAAGTGACAGTGCCCATTCCTCTGCTCTTGCCATCTTTGTCTTCTTTAATATCTGCCCGCTTTACAGTTCCAGCTATGCTGAACACTTCCTTTAGCTTCTTCCAACCAACTTTGAAGTCAAGCTTAACATAAAATTACATAAAGTTACACACCTAATATAGCCCTCTGCACGTGGAAATATAATCTTTTCTAAACTCTCAAAAACTATAAAAACTATAATTTTGCCTAATAACATGTCAACAATAATCAAATAGAAGATAGACTGTTTGAAATGAGTTAAGCTACATCTATGTTCATTGACCCTTATCCTTATTTAAATTCTCCAACTCATCTCTCAAGTGACCAGTCCTGTATAAACATTTCAAACTTGTACATCTATTTTTACTAAGAGAAACTCAGATTTTACAAAAGTATTGTTGAGTTCACTGACTTTCAAAAGCTAAGAAAAAAATGACAAACCAACTACAGCATGCAAGTTCACAAACATCAAAACTACAAGAACAAAATCCATTTACTAATAATTACAAAAGCCCACACAATTAAATAATTTCAAGAACTGTTTAAACATTTATAAATCCATAGCTCTCTGCTAAAGAGTCATTAAGTAGCTGTAAGACTTCTTCACATAAAGACTTAAGTTGAATTTGAGCTTACAATAATTTCACAAAATGTTCTTTTATAAACCTATAACCCAATCAACCAATTAAATAATCTAATAATAAATTAAGTATCTAAATGACAAATTTTAGACTAAAGCTTACACTTACATTAGCAACAAAAATTGTGGAACCAAGTCTACCAGCCTGCAAATTACTGATAACCTCAGGAGGAATGTTTGGATTATTGAGAATGGAAGGTGGCAAATTCATCAACCCCGATCCTATGTCAGAGACATGTCCTCCTGGAAAGGATCCTGCTGTTCGTTGCAGTGCCCTACGAGCATTTTCTCCGTCAGGGTCCTATAACACATATCGAATGTTAAATGCCACTAAACACAGCAGTAAATCTACAAAATTAAAAATAACAACTTCAAAGTCTCCAATAGCTATCCCATCTGGCTCATATTATTGACCCTCCTGAAGAGTGAGCATTTTTTCTCATCCAGAGAATTGAGTCCCATAAAAACCTGTGGATAGGACAAACAAAAGATTTCAGTCTCCAGGGCTGTCAGTTAAATACCTACTTCCAATCACTAAAGTCACTTAAGAACTTGAAATTAGTTTAACTTCATGAACAAGTATAGTACATACACATAAATACACCTAGATTCAAAAAGAAGTAAGGTACTTGCTGTGACACTTCTCTGCCTAAAATGCAGTAAAGGAAAATTCTCACCACTGGATGCCCACAAGAATGGCAAATTCAGACTAATTCAATGTTTCTCAACAATGACATAGAATACTATAAACCCAGAATTATTGGGATAGATTGGGGGTTTATTGTAATCTGTAAATTTTACTCCTGGACGACGTACAATTATCTGCCTTCTTATCTTCCTCAACAGTGATTATGATCTGAAAAAGGGGCAGGAGACAGGGAACAGAAGGCTAAGTGTCCACGTGAAGAATGATACTAAACATTGTGGCATTTTGTTAAATTCATTGGTTTTAAAGAAATTCATTGGTTTTAAAGCTTTAAATGAAAGAAGAGAATAAAGAAAGTTCCAACACACTGTTCACACTTCTTCCTAGGCGGAAAACAAAAACCAAAACAAAGAATCAAGCATGTTGGTAGCCTATCATCTGCTATGCCATACAGCCATGCTAAAGGTAACACCAACTCTATTGGCCTCAGTCTAGGAATACCAACAAAAACAAAGATGGGTGACTTCTTACTGTCTCTAGCACAACTGTGAGAATTAAAGGGAAAAGGGCGAACGCCAAGACTGAAAACATTCTGGCTTCCACACATTTCTTCAACGAAACAAAAAGGATGACAAAGTAAAGAAATAAGTTTTATCAAACAATGCTATAAAACATTCAAGTCAATGAACAGTAAATGGTTCAGATCTGAGGATTTAAAAACTTGAGCCAAAATCCAATATTTATCATCACTGCTTACATACCAAAGAAAGAAGATAACTAACACAAGACGGAAGATGCCTCTTGAATTAAGATAAATTGTTTGTGCCCAATATTAATAAATCAGACTGCTATATCTTAATATCTTTTCTATATATGATGAATAAGCACAAATATACAATAGCTATGATACACAAAACAAGTAACTTCTTAAATAACATGGTTTTCATTCTTCTTTTTGCTGCTAGCTTGCAGTCACTTACTGCTGTTACTAGAGAGGCCCATAATCCATTTCTAACTGGTACTAATCCCCATTTAATTGAATGAAAATGTAATTTTAAAGTCTATCAGGGAACATAGGAAATATGCTTTCTTTAGAGTTCTATTCTAGTTCTGAACATTCATTTCAGCTAGCATCAGATAAATATTCCCAGAGAAGAGATTGTCTTTAGTGATATTAATCCAAAAAAATGTAATTGGTTAAATCCCTCATCATTTAGTAAGGCCAAACATGACCATTTCTTACTCTTTAAAGTTAAAAATGGGGCCTGGCACAGCAGCCTAGTGGATAAAATCCTTGACTTGCATATGCCGGGTTCCCATATGGGCGCTGGTTTGTGCCCCTCTGGCCCCGCTTCCCATCCAGTTCCCTGCTTGTCGCCTGGGAAAGCAGTCAAGGACGACCCAAAGCCTTGGGACCCTGCACCCGCATGGAGACCTGGGGGAGGCTCCTGGCTCCAGACTGGCGCAGCTCGAGCCTTTGTGGTCATTTGGTGATAGAACTAGCGGATGGAGAATCTTTCTATCTGTCTCTCCTTCTCTCTTTAAATCTGACTTCCCAATTCAAAATTTTTGAAAAAAAAAATTTTTTTTTAAGATTTATTTATTTTTATTGGAAATAAATATATATAGAGGAGGACAGAGAGGAAGATCTTTCATCTGATGATTCACTCCCCAAGTGGCCGCAACGGCTGGAGCTGAACCAATCTGAAGCCAGGATCCCGAAGCTTCTTCCAGGTGTTCCATGCGGGTGCAGGGTCCCAAAGCTTTGGGTTGTCCTCTACTGCTTTCCCAGGCCACAGGCAGGGAGCTGGATGGGAAGCGGGGCCACCAGGATTAGAACCGGCACCTGTATGAGATCCTGGCATGTTCAAGGTGAGAACTTTAAACACTATGCTACTGCACCGGGCCCAAACAAATCTTAAAAGGGAAAAAAAAAGGTTAAAAATGGAGGCATCCTCTATCAATCTGGACTATATAACTCTATTTTTGGGTCTCAAAAATACTGTCATGATTTAAGATGTGCTAACATTTAACAGAACACAGTGTGATAGCCTTGCCCTTCAGCATCTAATAAACTTTTCTTTCAAATTAAAAATAAGACAATGAGAAGCTATAAAACTTTCTCTTGAAGAGAAATAGAAACAATAAATGGCAAAATTATCATGCTTAAACTAAGTATTTTAGAGAATTATGATTTTAAGAAAATTATTTAGGATATCAACATACATATGAAGCACTTGTCCTGGCTTATGCATAAAAGCCACCAAATAAATGGCTAGTACAAACCAGGAAAGTCTAATCTTTCTCCACCAATTCTTCACATCCCTTAAAATTAAAAAAAAAAAATCAAATAACACCCAGGATCAAGTCGAATTAGAGGAATTTAGAAGCCAACTCCAATAAAAAGAGGATACAAGTATATGACTCCTAATCTCAAGCTATTACCTAATGACTACTGGATAGGCAGAAGAATCATAATTATTATTACAACTACCATTTACTACATAATTATAATATTTTGAGCACTGTGCTAAGTAGACTTCAAATAAAATTTAAAAAATAAAAGGCTATTAAATGGTTTAAGTAGATTTATTCCTTGAGTTCTTAAGACACTATCTGGTGGGTTATAGTATTATCTTCCTTTGAGTAATAAAATAAAAAAACCCAAGCAGGTTAAGTCATTTTTGTTAGGTCACACAGTTTCTCTGATGCCAGAGCCTCAGTTCCATATATCTAACTTATTTAATCTTGATTTAAAAACCCTAACAAGTAAACCTTATCAGCAGAATATAAAATATTTACTGAGGTTTAGAGAAATTAACTAACATTCCAAGTCACACAGCTAGAAAGTAATGCAGTCAGACTCATTCTCATTCTTTTAGTATTAAATGTCAAGGCTGACTGACATTACTACTCTATAACCAACGACTACCATCAATGTTAGCAAATAATCTTCAAGTTCCCAAAGTTATACTAACAACACAAATTTTCATAAGGATATGAACACAACTGGTGTGCAATCAAACTAAGGTTAACAATATAAATAAAGGAATCCTTAAGAATAATTGCTAATGATCAAAAAAAGCAGTTATAATTGATCAGCTATAACCTTGAAGACCAATGGGTTTTCAAAAACTTCACCAAAGGGAACAAAATAGTGTTCAGCAGATAAAATGCATGCATACCACAGGGGAAAATGGGGATTCAACTCCTGGCTCCAGTGCCTGATATCAGCCTCCTTCTAATGCAGATCCTGGGAGGCAGTGGTGAGGACTCAACTGGGTTACTGCCACCCAGGATGGAGGCCTGGGTTAGGGTCTGGCCTTGGCCCTTACTCAGCTGAGCTGCAGGCAAGGGACACATTTAGCGAGTGACAAATGGACAGGAGGTTTCTTTCTCCCCTGCCTTCTTTCTATCTGTCTCCATTTCAGATAAACACATACAATTATTTCAGAGTACATGCAAAATTAGTATTATTAAAAAAAAACCCACAGAATTCAAAAGCACTATGCACCAAAATAAACTTATTTTTAATTTTCCCACAAACTCTTTGAAGTTCCTGCCTATCTTGTGATCAGTCTTTTGTCAACCAATTTTCACTGCTACAATTCCACATGAAGAGAATATTTACAATTTGTTTTCAAGTATCAGTTGCAGATTTCATTAATACTAATCATTTTGTCTCAAATTTTAATCTGGTACTTTTTACAGGCTAATTTCATTTAAATGAGTGTTTTATTCAAACCCATATGGTATTTGCATAAAGAAACCTTTCACCATCAACTACAGGGAGTCTCTGCTATATTTCTCAAATTAACACAATCTAAAATGTAAACATCTCTATAACAAATAGAGCCAGCAACTGATGCTTGCCATCTTTAAATTCCTGCATACCATTTTTTTTAAAAAACATGCAACTGTTTTTCCAATTTAAAATAAATCAGACAATGATAACTACTTAACAGCAAATAGAACATTATATGCAAGTAAAACCTAGGATCAATATGCAATGCTTTAACAAACATCTATTCAAAGTAAGTTGTAGTCAAACAAATAAATTTGCAAAATGAAAATCCAAATTATGTCCTAATGGTCAAATGTTTAAGTTCCAAATATAAGGAATCTTACCTCTTTAATATTCAGAGGCCTTCCACTAAGATCATATTTGTTCATTGTTTCTAGTGCTTTCTTTACAAACTCTTCATCTTTGAATTCAACCACACTTAATGAAAGAAAAATGTACAGAGAACATTTATGTACTAATTATTTTAGAATCAGAGGTTTAATTTTACTTAAGAAAGTTTAAAAAAATTTTCTTACCCACAACCCTACATCCAAGTAGATTTGTCAATATATGCAAAAGAAAAGAAGCTTTAATCAGTAGATGAAGTTAATGTATACTCTAACATTTGTCATTAAAAGTAATCAGGTATTTGACCAAAATATTTCTGTAAATTCTTAAGTCCATTGTTTTAAGATAGTAGAATCTAGAATATAACAGCTTGGAGCACATTTAGACGACTTTTCATTAAGTTACAACTAATGTACAAATTCACCCAACAGTAATTCAAGGAAATAACTGAAAAGATCTTTACATAGACACAAATAAATTCAGAAGATGTATTGTGTACCATATATTTTGACTCTTAAAAATCAAAATAACAAACATTAATTTTATTTTAAATAAAGTTTCCCATCAGATTAAAACTGGCTGCACACAACTGAACAGCATCTAGTTCCAAACATGTTTTTAAAAAAACCAAAAGTATGCCAAAAAATTGTAGAATCATTTCATTATTATTATTATTATTAAATAATAATCATTTAAGTCCTTGTGATTACTGTTCAAAGCGCCATTTTAATGAGATAACAAATTTTGTAATTTCTCATGTACCCAACTGGTTTTTGCTCATTTAATAAAACACTGTTCAGAGTTCTCCATTGTGTTCTTCAGTATGCTGCACTCACATTGCTAAAAATTAAAGAAAAATCTACTATCAATCAATTCTTTTTACGCCAATTTAATCATCAATGTCACTCATACCATTTAGACAGAACACTGCCTCTTATACAGTCCTGCAGGAACCAATTACACTTTTCAGTAAAAGTTTAAAAAATGCATTGCAAATCAACACCTTAAAGCTATAGGCCTTCTTAAAACTCTTAGGGAATGTTATCTATTCAATAACTATTTAATAAATATCCTTGAAAACATCAAAAAACAACCAAAAATCATACATTAATATCTTATTGGCTAAGAAGAAGCATTACCTTAGAGCGTTAGAAACATGAATGCCCTCTATGAATATTTACAAACCCATCCCTTCCAGGCAGCTAGTTTGGTTTGTACAAAGTGTCAGACTTGCTGGTATGAAACCTCAAATCTTGCAAAATAAATTAAAACAAAAAAATGAAACTTAAATTTCCAAAAACTGGTACAAGTATTATACAAAAAGTAAACTGCTGAGGAACTTTTACACCTCAAGCAGATTATTGCCCACAGCACTTACCCTTGATTTTCCTTCCGCATCCTTAAAGAGCTCCACGTATGTAACCTCACCAACTACATAAGACATACAAAAGGAAGATACCAAGAAACAATACATTTAAACACCAGTATCTTGCTTTACTGCACACCTGTGCACAACTCTACAGAAAAGCACCTATTATTCACCAACGATCAAAACCAAACCAACATACCTCCTGTCAAAGGCTCTGTAAATTTAATTTTCAGAAGTGTACATCATCCACATTCTCTAAGAAAGCTAACAACCATATTAACCCAATTCATACTACAGATCATATTTTGGCCAGCATGATATTGTTGGTGAACAAATACACATATACATACAAATGGTCCCTTAGCCTATCATATTAAAAAAACATCAACATTAACACTTTTCAAGTAACTTTGGTCAGCCTACACGCAACAGCTGTTTTAAGGTGACTTTCTACCTGAATGTCTTCAATCATGTTTGCCATCAATAAACAAAATTTACAAGTCATGCTTCACAGCAAGCCACACACTTTCTAATAAATTCAATGAGTAAAACCAATCAAATAGTTGTCACCTTACAACAGATACACCAATGCAATTTGGTTTTAGTTCTTCAAAGAGATCAGCCTCAAAGCCAAGGACATAGTGTGCAGGACTGTTGAAACTCAATTTTTCAAGAGATAACAAACTAACTTTTACAAGATCAAGTGTTAAGATTATTTTTCCCCAAAGCCAACCATATATATAAGATGAAGGCTTTAAGATTATTCTGAAAGCAAAACTGCAACAGCAGTAACACAATTTTCATATAGAACTGCAAAGACAGCTTCATGGCAGTAATGACAATGCAAGCAAAATGAATTCCACAGCCAGAGTCCAGACTCTACCAGATAAGAACAAAACAGCTTTTGGATAAAAAAATAATCAACCTTATTATTCATACTTTTAACACACTACATGTATTGCTTAACTAACGCAATAGTCCTTTTAGAATCAATAAAAGCTTCAACTAGACAAGCAATCACTTTAGCAAAATTCTTGGTGACATGCATATGGCTAGCTCACTACTATCCTACTAAAATGGCAAAAAGAAAAGTGCTTCATTTATCCATGCTACTTTGTAATGAAATTGTGTCAAACAAAAAAAGAGCAAAACGTTAGTTCATACACATGTCAAGAAATAGAAATTGGGTTTTTTAGTCTGTGTGGCTAAAAGGAACAAAACTTATGCTTGGTCCTCTCCCCTTTCTATATGAAGATTATCCAACAGTAGGTTATGTCAAAGATACTTACCTTTTTCTCTCATTAAATCTTTAATCGCTTGCCATTTCATGTCATACGGTATGTTGCTAATGAAAACTCTGTTACGATTTGGACCCTTCTTTTCCCCAGTGCTGGAATTCTTGTCTTTTGAATAAGGATGAAATCTATTGGCCTTCTTATTGCCTGTAGATTTTTCTTTTAAGTCAGACTTATCTTCTTTCACTGACTCATCATTCTCCCTACGAATTTAAAAAGAAACATGACAAAAAAGGTTTAGCTGTGCTTTCAAGAACATTAATCTCTATTCAATAATTCATACCTATCACTTCATTTCACAAAATCCCCAGTAAGCTATTCAGCAAAGCAGCTGGAGAGTCAGCCTGAGAGCTCTAAAATGGCCCAATGCTATTTAAAACCATTTCTTCGGACATGTGAGCAAACTGCTCAATAACTTTTCTTCATTTTTCCCCATGTTAAGTGTAAATAGCTGAAAATGCAAACAGCATCCCAGGATCACCACACTACTTAACAAATGTCATTAGATCCAAACTGAGGTCCCAAAAAGGCAGTGACTTTGTTTCTACAGTATTCAAAATTGCTTCCTTGACCACACAACATTCTGGGCTTTATTCAAAACCCTAAACATGAATAATACCCTGAAAATGGCCATCTCTTTATGGCTAATGTTTTTTTCTTAGGACTTACTCCCATATTTCTTAAAAACATTATTAACACATAAAATACATATAGCTATGTCATTGATTTACATTTATATACCAGGGGTCTTCAAAAAGTTCACAGAACTGTTCTGTAAGTTCCACTGTCTATAAACATTTGGAAATGCACTGATACAAATACACTCAAAATTCTCACTTCTTTTCCCAATTTTGATCAAAATGGAAATTTTGAAAAGGCATACTAATATTTCCATGCTGAATATTTTCTCGTTTAACCAGTAAACTGGGGCAAAGTAATTCACAGAAACAAGTTATTTTTGTTAGTTAATATTGCCTACAATACAAGGATGAATTTGGAAGACAGAAGAGTAATTAAATGCAACACAAGCCAGAATTTTACAAATGTGCTTTTGAATGAAACCTTAATGGGAGAAAAATTTATTTATAAGTCTATGATCCAACTATATGATACTATGTATTAACCAAATGATGTAAGTATAAAGAAGATACATCTATGTGCTTAAGGTAAATGATATTGATAAAAATTGAATTTCTGTTTAAAGACCTGATTTACTCTTCAGGAGGAATCTTTTTACAGAAATAGCAATAAAATGAAGGAAAAGGCATTTTGATGAAACTTGCTCTGCTATCTTTCCAACCCTTAAAAGTACTGTTCGTAGGGTCAAACTCCCTCACTAACTATCCAACTCTAGAAAGCATCTGCCTGTCTGAACACAGTGGCATTTCTGAAAACAGCAGCAAGCTTTCAAGCACAGAGGCCTTCCCTGTGGTTTCTAGGTGCAGCAGATATAACAAACCCTACTTTTTCACCTCCCAAAGAATCCGTTTACACAACAATCTGAAGGTGAATTCAATGAATGTCTGTAAAGCAAGGCTCTGTTCAGCTGAGCAGATATCTTTACGACCTCTAGACAAATGCTCTTTTCCCTGCCTTTTTTCTGGATGAATCCAACTGTGAAACTAAAGTTCTGAAATGTTGGCACTGTTTTCTTATTCTTGACATACGCAGTTACATGGATCTTAAATATTTGCTTACAAAAATCTGATAAATCCATTAAAAACCAGTAATATATCTTCTTTAAAACATTTATTCAAAAAGTTGACCAGAAATAGTAATTTATTCGAGTCTTTTTCAGTTAAGAGCACCTTTAAATTATTGTTAAAATTGCTCACTTACAATGCATAACATTATCTATATAAAGCAAATCACTCTACTGGCTAGAAGGATGATCTGATTATTAAAAAAAACTAAGCCATAATGACAATTCCTGAATTTTCTGCCATAAATACAGCCTGCAACAGAAAGTAAAAATATATGTAAAAATATTGGGACTATATCCAGAATTTCACGCACTAATTCCCAGACTAATCATTTTGGTAACCCCTCTCTTTCACGTTCTCAAAATAAAGATTCTATAGTAGGAACATAATTTTTTATAACACAAATTTCCTTTAAAAAATCAATTTTCAACATCAAATCAAGAATGCACATAGTATGAGGTCAGAAATTAATCCCAGTCCCAGAAGGAAGTTAAAAGTGACAAACGTCTGCATGAAGATTGCAAACAACCCAATTCCAGGAAAAATTAAAAAAACAATTAGTAACAGAGACCCAGATGGAGTTTGAGGCTCCTGTCTTCAGAATGGCCCTGTCCCACTGAGGCAGGCATTTGGCATGTAAATCAACAGATGAAGATCTCTGATTTTTGAAACTCAGCCTTTCAAGTAATAATTTTAAAAGAAAAGGACAAAAGAACAAAATAAGTCCCAAAATAGTAAAAGGAAGTAAAGAACAAAGATCTTAGTGTAAATAAAATACACTAAAAGATCAACAGAATTAAATTGATTTTTAATAGGATTAAAAAATTGACAAATACCCATATTAAGGTAGACACTAAGAAAAGAGAACAGACTCAAAATCCGAATGAAAGAAATTAAAAATATACTACAGAAATATAAGGGATCATTAAGTGACTCCTATCAACAACTATATGCTAATAGACTGAATAACTTAGAAGAAATGGGTAAACCCCTAGAAACACACTAATTCATAAAGAAATAGAAAATCTTAACTAACATAAAGCAGATTAAACTAGGTAGTTAAAAATTTCCTAACAAACAAAAGGCCAGAACATGAAAACTACTGATGAATTATACAAATATTTATGAATACCAATCCTTTTCCAATCCTTCCAAAACACTGAACAGGAATGAATTCTTCGAGATCATTTTGTGAGGCCATTATTAATCTGGTACAAAATTAAAATAACATTAGTAAAAGAAAACAGAATTACAGGCCAACAATGATGATGAGCCCATATGCAAAAATACTCACCGAAATCCTACTGAACCAAATTCAACAGCACATCAAAAGAATCAAATACCATCAGCAAGTGTAATTTATTCCAAAAATGCAAGGATGGATTAACAGAAACAAACCTACAAATGTGATATACCACATCCAGAGAATGGAGACTAAAAAAATCAAGCAAGTATCTCAGAATTCTAAAAAAAAAAAAAAACCAATTCTGATAAAATCCAACATTTCATGATTTAAAACTCTCAACAAATTAAACATAGAAGAAAACATCTTAATGTAATAAGGGTCACACAGCTAAAATCACAGAAAACAGTAAAAAGTTGAAACTGTTTCCTCTAAGAACAAAAGAAAGACAAAGATGCCTACTCACACCAATTTAAGTCCTAGAGAATTGTCAAGAAACAAAAGGCAGAAGTAAAATTGTTTACAGATGATGTGATCTTATATAGAAAAAACATTAATGACAAAATACTATCAGAACTAACAAAAACTCAGCAAAACCACAGGCCATAAAAATCAACATATAGAGACATTTGCTATAGTATAGTGGGTTAAGCAGCCCCCTCTGATGCAAGTATCTCTCACATGGGCGCCACTTCTAGTCTCAACTGCTCTACTTCTGATCCAGCTCTCTGCCAACATGCCTAGGAAAGCAGTGGAAGGTGGTCCAAGTTTTTGGGCCCTTGCACCCCTGCGGGAGAACCAGACCAAACTTTTGCATCCTGGCCTAGCTAGCCAAATACTAGGTATTGTGGTCATTTGAGGAGTGAATCAATAGATGGAAATTTCTCTATCTCCTTCTTTATAATTGACTTTCAAGTAAATAATTTTTAAAATCAAAACACAAAAATGAGTTGTATGTCTATACAGTAAACTACTAAAAAAAGGCCATAATCTCATAATCCCATTTACAGTAACACCAAAAAGAATTAACTAGATCATTAAATTTAACTAAGGAGGAGTGCACTGAACACTATCGAGCATTAATGAGTTAATGAGTAGCTGTCACTGTAGTGTAGTGGGCCAAGTCACCTCTGGAATCCCATATGGGTGTCAGGCTGTCCTTGCTGCTCCACTTTTGATCCAGCCCCCTGCTGATGTGGCTGGAAAAGCAGGAGGGAAGCCCAAGTGCTTGAGTCCCCACACCCATGCACAAGCACCAGATGAAGTTCATGGCACCTGACCTCAGCCTAGCCCAGCCCCTTGTCATTGCAGCCATTTGGTGAGTGACATAAACAAATAATTTGTTTTAATTAAGGAGAAGTTTAAGATGACATTATATCCATAGTTCAGAAGCATCAATATTATCAAAATTACACCAAATAGCTAAAACAATCTTGAACAAAGATGGGGGCATCACATATTTTTCCAAAGGGGCAATCATAATAGAAATGAAATTCAAAACCACAATACCATTTTATGTATGTTAGCATTGCTATTATCAGAAAGTCAGAAGATAACAAGTATTGCCAAGGACATAGAAAAAAAAATCTTACAAACTACTGGTAGAAATACCTGCATACATTGCAATAGCCATTACAGAAAAAAGAACGAAGGTTCCTCAAAAAATTAAAAGCTGGGCAGGTATTTGGTGTAGTGATTATGGTACTGCTTGGGACACCACCCTCATTCCACATCAGGTGTGCCCAGGTTCAAGTCCTGGCTCTACTTCCATCTTCAGTTTCCTTGAATGAACCAGGGCCCAAGGAAGCAACAGTTAATGGCTCACTTAATTGGGGTACCTGTCACACATGTGAGAGCCAAGATGGGCTGCTGGTTCCTGGCTTCAGCATGGCCTGGGACTGGCATGTGCAGGAATTTGGGGTGTGAAGCAATGTATGGGAGTGCTTGCTTGCTCTCCCTCCCTTTCTCTACCTCTCAAGATCTTTTTTAAAGATTTATCTATTATTTTCATTGGAAAGTCAGATATACAAAGAGGAGGAGAGACACAGAGGAAGATCTTCTGTCCGATGGTTCACTCCCCAAGTGACCACAACGGCTGGAGCTGAGCCAATCTGAAGCCAGGAGCCCGGAGCCTCTTCCAGGTCTCCCACACCGGTGCAGGGTCCCAAGGCTTTGGGCCGTCCTTGACTGCTTTCCCAGGCCACAAGCAGGGATCTGGATGGGAAGTGCGGCCGCCGGGATTAGAACCGGCGCCCATATGGGATCCTGGCCCGTTCAAGGCGAGGGGACCTTAACTGTTACGCTATCGCACTGGGCCCTGTCTCTCAAGATTTTAAAATTAAATACAGAAATATCATAGGATCCAGCTATCCCATTTCTAGATACATACTCAAAGGAAGTAAAATCACTGTATCAAGCAGTTATCTTCACTCTCATTTCCTGCAGTATTCATAATAACCGAAATACGGAAAAAACACAAATGTTACTTTGATGATGTATGGACGGATTAAAAAAAAACTGATCTCATAAACTTAACAAACACAATGAACTATGTACTAAAAAAAAAAAAAATCAAGAAAATCTTGCCATTTGCCACAATCTGGATGAACCTGAAAGACACTATGCTAAGTGCCATAAGCCACAGAAGGCCAAATACCGTCAGATATGTACTTACACACTCCTATAAGCAGGAAGCAGAATGACTGCCAGAGGGTGAGAGGTGGGGAAAGTGGTTCAGAAATATCAACCAAAGGGTACAAACCTTCAGTTTTTAAGTGAATTAAGATCCTGGAGACTCACTGTAGGCTACAGTAGCTATAGTTACAGTAAATGTCTATACATGGCCCTTGGCAGAGCTGGCATACCACTTTGGCATAAAGGAAAAGGCTGGGATCTAGAGAAACACAGCCTTAATTTCTTGTCTAAAGATGTGAACACTGCAACCAAATTCTCTGTTGACAAGTTTCATGGTCAAAAACGTTCAGTTGTAAATTGCTTCAGCAAATATTTACTTCCAGGCCTTGAAGATCTGCAGCCGAGGAGGACACAGTAAGCCTCTACTCTCAGGAAATGTGGTTAAACTCAGCTAGTCATCTCAGCCTAGATAACAAGCTCTGCTCACTTGGTGATGGAAATCTTAACACACTGCATTTGGCACTTATTAGCAATAACGAATTCTGGCAATTAAAAAAACGCTGTATCAACCCAAAGTTTATGTGTGGGAGTTGTCTATATTACTATTGCCTCATAAAAACCACAAAGGTCTGGACCCCTGATCATCCACTGTTTGTAACCCATGGTGGACCAACATAAGTTGTCATGGAATAGACAGAACAGAAGGTCCCTGAGGGCAAACTGGTCTCTCTTCAACTTTGTGAGAAAGAGGTAGTGAGAGAAATGGATTATAAGCAATGTAGAAAGAATCTGCATGTTTTAGTAGTATTTGTTACTACTTTCCTCATGTTACATTTTTCACTTTCTAAATTAGATAAGGAATTTTTTTTCTCACATCTCCCTTTTTTCCAGTATCCTTCATGAGATTTCAAAAAGGATTAGAGACATTTAGATCCAATAAAGGTTTAAGTAGCAGCTTCTAAAAATAAATAAATCTTTTTAAAAGAGTGGGTGGTATCACATCACAGCACATTAAGCCTTCATCCGCAACATCAGCATCCCATATGGGCAATGGTTCAAGTCTCAGCTGTTCTACTTCTGATCCAGCTCCCTGCTAATGTGCCTGGGGAAGCAGTGGACACTGGCCCAAGTCCTTGGCCCCCTGCACCATATGGAAGGTCCGGAAACACTCCAGGAGCCTGGCTTCCAATCAGCTGAGCTCCAGCCACTGCAGCCATTTGGGGAGTGAGCCAGCAAATGGAAGACCTCTCTCTGTAACTCTGCATTTCAAATAAAAATAAGTACATTTTTAATACAATACTTCATCTATACAAACTCTACTATGCTATTCTTACCCAAATGTAGTAACACTTCTCTCTGGAATTTAAGGCTGCACTTTTTGTTGACACATTGGTGGTGTGGGGGGTACACTTACACCTAGATATAAACAAATAGCACATTCCAGTCCTCATTCAGCATCCTCAGGGGATCCTGATTGATTCTAGGCCCCACATTCCACTCCCATGATAGAAAAGTCTGAGCATGATCAAGTCCCTGGTGTTACACGGCACAGTAGTTGAACATAACTCCTGCACATTCTCCTTTACTTTAAAGCAACTCCAGATTTCTTACACTACACACATTCTTTCTACACTATGTTGTAATTGCTTCACTAGAAAGTCAGTATTTGTGCAGTATACATTTTTTTTTTCTATTCCAGGATGGTTCAAGCCACAGGTGTGGAATCTGCCACTAGGAGACCAGAGGGTCAACTGTAATTCTACATTTGGGATTTCACCGTGTTTGCAATTCCTATTTTTAATGCCAAATGACTTAAAGCCAATATGTAGCCAAAAACGTTTCACTTACTTTCTGGTTTCTCCATTACTGATGTACCACTTCCCATCCAGGAACAAACTCCTCTGAATTCTAGTCTCTGACCTCCCGTCACTACTCTGCTGCTCAAAATCACGCCCATGTCATCTGCTATCACCCCTGCAAGGGACTGACTGCTTCAGGCCTTTCCATTCCCTCCCACGCACTCTCACATCACAGGAGTCTGAGAAAGACTTGTTTCCTAGTTTAGTGTGACACAGACTCACTGCTCTCTACTCTGAACGTAACTGAGAGAGGCAAAGAGTGTTTTCACTGAATTATTAGCAAACTTTCACCTTCAGGCTCCAAGAGGGAGGCACGTGAAAATAAATACCTGGCCTCATATACCCGCTCCCACAGGACAGGAACAAAGAAGAATATAACATTTCCTCACAACCAGAAATGATTGTGGATTTCAGCCAAATCCTTTGCAGGCATTATTGATAGCCACAATCTTAAAATGTTTAAAAAGCTTATTTTACATTATACTTAAATGAAGACCATCACTCCCTGGGTTTTTAAAAAATAGCCCAGCACAGTTCACAAACATCACCTGGTGGGTGGGAAAGCAATCGCACATTAACCCCCTTTTAAAGTAGCCAGGGAAAATTCAGGGGAACACAATGGATTCATGTTAAAGGCGTATTATTATTAAACTTCTTCTCGGGTGTTAGCACTTCAGAAGAATATTGGTTTCAGAAAGTGATAACAGAACGCTGCAACTGTAAAGCTCTGAATCGGGCCGAGGAGACGGATGTCCCTTTCAAATACCAGCTCAAAGTACGATGATGTCATCCCTGGATACTCCCTAGTGATGAACACGAACTACTCGTCTTTAAAAAGGGGATCGTTTTCCTGCACACGGGTGGCAGTCACTAAGCTTTGCTCAAAGGTGTCCCCAGCTTAAGTCAGGGAACAAGGGGTGTCCCGTGGTCGGCCCGGAGCGCCGGGCCCCTGCTCCCCTCCACCGGCTCCGGCGGGCGGGGAAGGCCTGGGAGCGTCCCGGCTGCACCTGCTCCTCGCACCGCCGACGGCCCGCACACCGACCGGGGGGCTCAGGGGCCGGGATCCTCCGTCCGAGGCCCGCTGCCCGCCTCCCCGCCCCTCTCCGCGCCCGGTTCCCGTAGGAAAAGACAATACATTTTAACGCCATTGGAGCTGCTGCCGTGCTGCGACGCCTGCTTCTCCGGCTCCGGGGGGTGCGGTTCTCGCCGCGGCTCGCCCGGCGGCTCCGCGGGCTGCTGGGGTAGGCTGTCGTCGCCCACGGCCCCGGCCACCTCGGCCTTGTCGGCATCCGCCATCCCGCCGCCGCTGCCTCCGCCTCGGCCGCCTGCGCTGAGGGGCTCCGAGCACGACAATGGCGGCGGCCGGCGAAGCGGTAACGGATCCCGATTTGAAAAGGCCCGAGCGCTCAGTTCCCCGGATCTCGCGAGAACCGGTCGAGGCCGGGCGACTGGGAGCTGGTGCGCGCCGGGTGCGGCGGGTGGGAGTGCGGCGGGGGAGGGGAGCGGAGGGGACGAGGCGGGGACATGGATGTCCGGGATGGGCCCGGGGACGGGGCCGGGGACGGGGCCAGGGACGAGGACAGGGATGGGACAGGGATGGGGACGGGGCTGGGGCCGGGGTAGGGACGGGGACGGGGCCAGGGCTAGGGATGGGGATGGGGACCCTGGGCCCCACAGCTGGCCGGGACCGGACGCGAGCAGTCTCGAAGCACCCGGGGGTGCCAGCTTCGGACCACCAGTGTGGGGCTCTTCGCCTGCGAAGCACGGTTGAACAACTCTGGAGCCTAGAAACCCAGAGGATGCAACTCGTTCCGGATAGGGAAAGTTTGTTAGAGAACCATGCACTTGAATCTCTAAAGAGCCGTGCATATCTTCAGAGTCCTGCTTAGAGATCCTTTGAAGGATGCAGATAGAGCACTTGGGCCATTTCAATGCCTAAGCACCCCGTGGGCATTCAATAAACTGTAATTGATGACTGCAACTCACCAAATTGAATGACTTTGAATTTCTTTGAGGAATGGTTGCTCTTGAAAGTGAAAATTTCTTTGGAAGTCAGCTATAAATTTAGAAAAATAAGATTAAAGATTTAAGAAAAATTTTTTTTCAGCGCAACAATCAGTCGGGGGAATCTCTAGTGTTCATGAGACAGCTCCCAGGATGCCTAACAGTAGGCATATTGGTTTGGAGTCATGTGTTTATTATACTGCCTTTGCAAATTATATGGGAAGCAGGTATAGGCCCTCAAACAAATTTCATTAGCATATGGAGTTTTTAAATCGTCTTAAAATTCTTCCCGTTTAAGTATGAAAAAGAAACACTTTCAACGTAACCATCTCCTTGAGCAATAAAATAATATTTCACATTGGGATGACATTTTGGGCTGAAAAATTCAAAATCTTTCCAGGATGTCTCTTTTCATGAAGGTGGTGAGGATGCAGTTTACCTGCTATGCATAATAGAATGCACACAATACCGAGAAAGCCGTGACTAGCAACTAACGGAAAATAGCACATACTAGCCTCAATTTCCTCCCTGTTCTCTGGAATTTCCATGCGGGGATTCCTGACCCCCACCAAAACAAGCAAAAAAAAAAAAAGGATTAATTTTAAAAAATCCTAAGACATTTCATCTTGTGCCTGAGAAGTGAATCTACTTTTTTTACAAGCCCACGGGCAGATTATACTCATGATGAGGGATGCGTGGGAATTCCACCTGTGTTGTTTCAGGAACACAGTGAACACTGTGATAGTCGCTGCCCAGATGTTTGCTCCTCAGTACTCCTGAGGCCTAGAGTCTGCAGAAGCAGAAATAGCATTTGATGTTGACACAGAAAATCTGCAGGAGCATCCTAATCCTGCTGCCCTCTATCTGTAACCCTAAGCAAGTCACTTCATCCGTCTACGCCACAAAGAGAATTACAGCAGCTACCTTACAGGACTGAGGTGAGGATTGAAAGAGAACAGTGTATGGAGGGCAAAGTACTGTGCAAATACAAAACAGTCCAAAACACTGCGTCAGGAGGCTCAAGCAGGTTGTTAGTGAAAGAGAAGTCAGGTGGCTTTCCGAGGGTGCTACTGTATAAATACTTCCATATATTCCTCATTCTATGTTACCCTTTTGACTGTAACAGAATTTAGCAATGAAAGCTTAATTCCACGGTCCTTAGTACAGTATCTTCTTGCCAAAAAAAAAACTTTAAAAAGTACTATTTTTAAAAGACATTATTATTTCAAAGGCAAAATTACAGTGAGAAGAGAAGGTGAGAGAGAGACACCTTCCACCCCCAAAGGTTGCTGACAGCTGGAGCTGGCCTGGTCAGAAGGCAGGAGGAGGGAGCTTTTTCTGGGTCTTGTAAGTGGGTCCAGAGGCCCAAGGACTTAGACCCTCCTCCACTGCCTTCCTAGGCCATAATCAGGGGCAGGATCAGAAGAAGAGCTGCCTGTGCTTGAACTGGTGCCTCAAGCAGAAGCTGAGCCTACTATGCCATGGCACTGACCCCTAAAAGGCCCAATGCCTTGGGACCCTGCACCCGCGTGGGAGACCCGGAGGAGGTTCCTGGTTCCCGGCTTCGGATTGGCGCAGCACCGGCCGTTGCGGCTCACTTGGGGAGTGAGTCATCGGACGGGAGATCTTCCTCTCTGTCTCTCCTCTCTGTATATCTGACTTTGTAATAAAATAAATAAAAATCTAAAAAAAAAAAAAGAGTAGAAGGCACATGCAGAATACAAAATTTTTGTACAGTCTTGTTGAGAGAATACATTCATTAAAAAGCACCGAGTACTATAGCTGAGATAAAAGCAAAATCTAATTAAAAATTGTTGACAAACACAAGAGAATGGTCCACATGTTATAGTGTATCAAAGTATTCCATTAAAATATTTACCTTCATTACTGAGCTTTTGGGTACTGCCTTCAAATTTTATGCCTATGACAAATGCCTCACTCATTGTATTCTGGTTTTGATTTGATAAATACATCATCAAGAGCTTTTAATTCCTACAGGAGATCAGCAAGAGCTTCATAGGAGAGCTGGGTCTTAGGATAGGGAGAGAGTTGGGGCAGCTTCTGAAGACAAGAGCATGATCACCCCTTACACTGAACGCTCTGCGGATTGATCCTTGGTCTCTCCTGTGTCACACTATTAATACAGTGCTGAGCATAGATAAATCTGCAAGAGGTAACAGTGGCTATTAACAACATATTGATGAATTCCATCTCTATGGTTTCCTTTCTTCCTCATTACTGGTTTTCTTTTAATTCATTTATGTGCATTAAAAAAAAACCCTCTTTAGTAATGCTCAAGTTTACTCATTACAAAGGTGTGGTCCTTTCTGGCTGCACACATTACTGCTACAACTTCATGTAACAACTTAATTTATCTTATAAATTGATGTATGTGTATGTAAACGCAGATAAGATAGAAACCATTGTACGTATCTAAAAGTTTAAATCAAAAATTCCAAGATATTTACAATTTTGTGCGTATCATTTAGGAGTTGTGGTCTCCTGCTAATAACGGCAACTGAGAGTCATAGCATCTTAAGTAAGAGCCATGTTATTATCCTCCCAAGTTAAAGAAACGTAGGGGGAGATAGCAGAGATAGTATAGTAGCTACACAGTCATGATGGACCCAGATGCCCACAGCATGAATATCAACATCCCAGTGTGAGCCTTCCATCACCAAAGTTTACCCATGACCCAAGATGGTTATTGAGGAACTGGATATTATGTCTACAATAGAGGTCACTACAGATCCAGAAAGAAAAGCTTCTATCCAGAACTCATATACAGTACTTCTACAAACTTGGTCACACGTCAAACTCAGCTGTAGATGAAACTGACAAATAATTTGGGGACCAGGATCACTGTTCAGGATCCTGTCATCAAGGAGGATTGTGGAATGGCCCCTGAGTGAATCATCAGCTTTTCTATTTGTCTTGCCCTCCCTCGCAGTGACCATCGGGATCGCTCCGAAAACCTCTCACAGCAAACAGACAATCATACAAACTAAAAAAAAAAAACTAAAATAAATAGACAAACAACAGAAAGTAGAGCTTGAAATCTGACAGGAAAGAGCTGGCGTGGATTGGCTCATGCCTTGCTGGGTGGGACACAAAGATTAGTCACTCCTCACCATGGTGTTGAGGATTTTCCTGCACACCCTCCCCCCAAAAAAATGTTCTGCACCTTAAATGTCGACAAATATCTTGTTAGAGTTACAAGCCAGTGTAGATTATCCTAAAATCTGCCAAGATCAGCAAAATTATACTTCAGCACAACAAATGGCTAAATACTAAAATGAAATAGACACGAGACAGCTGAATGGTACCTTATAGCCATTTTAAGGTATATAGCAGCCGGTCCGGTCCTGTATATAAACTAAAATTGAGATGTCAATGAGCTAATCATAGCTTGTGGTTAGGACTTGCTTTTTTTGTTTTTTTTTTAACATACTGGTTACTCAAAACCATGTCAATTCCATAATGTTGCAAATTGCTGTTGATGTTATATTGGGACTCTTAATTGACTGTGATGATATTCTACCAGCTCTGACTTCGGACCAGAAATGGTCTCCCCAAGAAACTGTTCAACCCATCTGGACAATAAGTAGCTGGACTCTATGCTTGGTATATGTTTGCAAGGAAAGAATCTTGATTGAATTTGAACTGTAATACTGCATCAAGGTGGAGGAATCCACCAGGGGGGAGGGGAGGGGTAGGGGTGAGGGGATTACCAGAGCCTATGAAACTGTCACATAATGCAAAATATTAATAAAAATCTAAAAAAAAAAAAGGCAGGGGTTGACATGGTGGCATAACAGGTTAAGCTGCTGCCTACAACGCCAGCATCCGCTATGGATGTCAGTGCATGACCTGGTTGCTCCACTTCCAATCCATCCCCTTGATAATGCACCTGGGAAAGCAGAAGAATATGGCACAAATCTCTTTGCCTCTGTACTCATGTTGGAGACCTAGTTAAAACCCCTAATTCCTGGCCCTCAGCCTTGCCCAGCTCTGGCTACTGCATTTCTGACCAGATGGACAGTAAGCCAGAGAATGGAAGATTTCCACCCCCACCCCTGTAACTCTGACTCTGTAACTGGAATCTTTTCTTTAAAAGTGAGATCAATAATATAAAGTGAAACAAAAATCACAGTCTAACTCTTTAGTAAGTTTGCCTGACTATAAAATTATGGTTTGATATAGAGTAGTATATCTTTAAATGTTAGAAGGTAAGAAATTTCTTTTTTAAACCTTAGAAATGAATTTGGAAATTTGAAAATACTGTGGGTTGTAATTCAAGTCCTAATATGTCTCCCTTTTTCCTAAATTCACTCCATGATGATAATCTAGCTGTTGGTTATCACCAGTAGGAGGATATTTAATCTTAGTCTAGTGACTGACTGTTTCTCTCTCTTAAGTCCATACATGTTTCCGTTTTTCCTAAATTCATTCCATGATGATAATCTAGCTGTTCGTTATCAAAAGTAGAAAGATATGTTTAATCTTAATCCTACAATTGATTCTGTTTCTCTCTCTCCTCTTGTACCACTCTGTTTAAGAAATCTGTTTTGCAAAAACTGAATATTCCAAAAAATTCATCCTATAGAAAAACTCCCACAAACCAAGGAAAGTTTAGAATTAAGACAATTATCTGAGCCAGGAACCTCCTCTGGGTTTCCCACATGGGTGCAGGATCTCAAGGCTTTGAGCCGTCCTCAACTACTTTCCCAGGCCACAAGCAGGGAGCTGGATGGGAAGCGGGGCTGCTGGGATTGGAACCGGCATCTATATGGGATTCCAGTGCTTTCAAGGCGGGGACTTTAGCTGCTAGGCCACAGCACCAGGCCCTAAATATACTTTCGCTTTTTATAAACAATATTGAGACATTTCTTTTTTCCTAAATGTCTAAAGATTCCTACAATTTCTATATATTTACTTGAATCCTAATTTTTTTTTCTTTTTAATTTTATTTTAAATTCATTAATTACATTGTATTATGTGACACAGTTTCATAGGTACTGGGATTCTCCCCACCCCTCCCCAAACCCTCCCACCATGGTGGATTCCTCCACCTTGTTGCATAACCACAGTTCAAGTTCAGTTGAGATTCCCCCATTGCAAGCATATACCAAACATAGAGTCCAGTATCTTATTGTCCAGTCAAGTTCAACAGCTTCTTAGGTATACCCTCTCTGGTCTGAAGACAGAGCCAGCAGACTATCATCCCGATCAATTAAAAGCTCCAACATACCATCAGCAAAAATTTACATCACCATGGAATTAATTGACATAGTAATGAGTAACCAATATGTTAAAAGTAAATGCGAGTTCCCAGCCACCTTCTGTGACCACCTCATTGACATTTCAATTTTAGTTTATACACAACCTATAACATTCAAAACATAACATGTTATACATAAGATCATATCATCTTAAATTAAGGCAAACATGTGGTATTTAACCTTTTGGGATTGGCTCATTTCCCTTAGCATTATGGTTTCCAGTTTGGCCCATTTGGCCACAAAGAACTGCATTTTGTTTTTTTTAATAGCTGAGTAGTATTCCATGGAGTAGATGAACCATAGCTTTCTTATCCAATCCTCTGTTGATGGGCATTTTGGCTGCTTCCATGTTTTTGCAATTACTGATTGTGCTGCTATGAACATAGGAGTGCATGTTGGTTTCTCATAAAACAAGTGTTCTGGATATATTCCTAGGAGTGCTATTACCGGGTCGTACGGTATGTTGTATTTGAGTTGTTTGAATGTTCTCCATACTGATTTCCATAGAGGCTGTACCAGCCTGCAGCCCCACCAGCAGTGGAGTAGGGTTCCCTTTTCTCCGCAACCTCGCCAACAAGTGTTGTTGGTGCTTTTATTCATGTGGGCCAGTCTTACTGGCGTTAGGTGGTACCTCATTGATGTTTTAATTTGGATTTCCCTTATTGCCAGGGAACTTGAGCATTTTTTCATATGTTTATTTGCCATTTGGGTTTGTTCCTTTGTGAAGTGTCTGCCCATTTCCCATGCCCATTTCTTGAGTGGCTTGTTTGTTTTGACATTTTGGTTGTTTTGTAGCTCTTTGTATATTCTGGAGATCAGCCCTCTATCACCTAAGTCGTGTGCGAAGATCTTCTCCCATTCTGTGGGTTGCCTTTTTACTTTGTTGATTGTTTCTCTAGCTGTACAGAAGCTTCTTAGTTTGATGAGGTCCCAATTGTTTATTTTGGTCTTGATTTCTACTGCATTTGGAGTCTTTTTTAGGAAGTGAGGGCCTACCCCTAAGTGTTGCAGTGTGTTTCCAACATTTTCTTCCAAAAGTTTGAAGGTTTCTGGATGTAGGTTTAAATATTTTATCCATTTGGATTTGATCTTAGTATATGGTGAAAGATGTGGGTCTATCTTTTTGTTTCTGCAGGCTATCAACCAGTTGTCCCAACAGCATTTATTGAACAGACCTTCCCATTTGCCTGGGTTGTCATTTGTCTTTTTGTCAAAGATTATTTGGCTGTATTTCTGTGGGTTCCCATCTGGTGTTTCTATTCTGCTCCATTGATCTTCTTCTCTATTTTTTTGCCAGTACCAGGCTGGTTTGATAACCACTGCCCTATAGTATGTCCAGAGGTCCAGAACTGTGATTCCCCCTGCTAACTTCCTGTTCTTGAGAATGGTTCTAGCTATTCGTGGTTTTTTGTGTTTCCAGATGAACCTTTGAATCATTGTTTCCAGATCTGTGAAGAATGTTTTGGGCAATTTGATTGGGATTGCGTTGAATGTATATATTGCTTTTGGCAGTATAGACATTTTAATGATATTGATTTTACCTATCCAGGAGCATGGGATGTTACTCCATCTTTCTAGATCTTGTTCAATTTCTTTTTTAAGTAGTTTGTAGTTTTCTTCAAATAGGTCTCCTACATTTTTGGTTAGGTTAATTCCCAGATACTTCATGCTTTCCTTTGTTACTTTGAATGGTATCTTGCTGGTTAGATCTTTTTCCAACTTGGGGCTGTTAGCATACACTATGGCTGTTGATTTTTGTTCATTAATTTTGTACCCTGCCACTCTACCGAACTCTCGTATAAGTTCTAGTAGTCTCTGTGTTGAGCCTTTTGGCTCTTCCATATAAAGAATCATGTCATCTGCATATAGTGAAAGCTTGACTTCTTCATTTCCCATTTGGATTCCTTTGATTTCTTTTTCTTGTCTTATGGCCTCAGCGAGTACCTCTAGAACTATGTTGAATAGCAGCGGAGAAAGCGGACATCCCTGTCTTGTTCCAGATCTCAGTGGGAAGGGTTCCAGTTTTTCTCCATTCAGTATGATGCTGGCATTGGGTTTTTCATATATTGCTTTGATTATGTTGTGGATTTTTCCATCTATGCCTACCTTGGTTAGAGTCTTTAGCAGGAAGTTGTGCTGAATTTTGTCGAAAGCTTTTTCTACATCTATTGATACTATCATGTGATTCTTGCTTTTCAGTTTTTGGATGTGGTGTATCACATTTATGGATTTCCGAATGTTGAACCATCCCTGCATTCCACTTGATCTGGATGAATGATCTGTCTGATGTGTTTTTGAATTCTGTTGGCTAGGATTTTGTTGAGAATCTTAGCATCAATGTTCATCAAAGAGATAGGTCTGTAGTTTTCTTTCTCTGTAGGATCTCTGCCCGGTTTTGGGATTAAGGTAATGTTGGCTTCATAGAATGAGTTTGGAAGGGTTGCTTCCTTTTCTATTGTTTTGAAGAGTTTGTAGAGGATTGGGGTTAGTTCTGTTCGGAATGTTTTGTAGAATTCTGGAGTGAAGCCGTCTGGGCCTGGGCTTTTCTTTGTTGGGAGGTCTTTAATCACTGATTCAATCTCTACTTCAGTTATGGGTTTGTTCAGGTTGATTGTTGCCTCTGGGCTAAGTTTTGGCAGGTTGTGTGAGTCTAAGAACTTTTCCATTTCTTGGTGGTCTTCTGATTTGTTGGAGTACAGTGCTTTGTAGTAATTTCTGATTATGTTCTTAATGGTTGTAATGTCTGTTGTTATGTTGCCTTTTTCATCTTTGATGCTGTTAATTCTTGCTTTCTCTTGTTTTTTCTTTGTCAGACGGGCCAGCGGGGTGTCTATTTTGTTTATCTTTTCAAAAAACCAGCTTTTTGATTCGTTGATTTTGTGTATGGTTTTTTTTATTTCTATCTGGTTGATTTCCTCCCTTGTTTTGATGATTTCTTGTTTCCTGTTGTGTGTGGGGCTCATCTGTTGCTGCTTTTCCAATTCCTGGAGGTGTGTGGTTAGTTCCTGTATTTGGCGACTTTCTTGGGCCTTGACATGAGCTCCAATTGCGATGAGTTTACCCCGTAGCACTGCTTTGGCAGTGTCCCACAAGTTTTGGAATGTTGTATCAGAGTTTTCATTGGTTTCCATAAATTTTTTGATCTCATCTTTAATTTCTTCCCTGACCCATTGTTCGTTTAATAGCATATTGTTCAACCTCCAAGAGTTTCTGTATTTCCTTGGGCATTTTGAATTGCTGATTTCCAGTTTCATTCCGTGGTGGTCTGAGAGGGTACATGGTATGATTCCTATCTTTTTGAAGTTATTTAGATTTGCTTTGTGTCCTATCATGTGGTTGATCCTGGAGAAGGTGCCATGCACTGCTGAAAAAAATGTATAATCTGTGGTCTTAGGATAAAAAATTCTATAAATGTCTACCAAGTCTAGTTGTTCTAATGTTTGTACGAGCTCTGTTGTTTCTTTGTTGAGTTTTTGTTTTGTTGATCTGTCTATAGTTGTTAGCGGGGTGTTAAGATCGCCCACTATTATTGTGTGTGTATCTATGTCTCCCCTTAAGTCTGTAAGTAGTTGCTTCACGAAGCTAGGCGCATTGGAATTAGGTGCATATATGTTCACGATTGTAATTACTTCTTGATGGATCAGTCCCTTCACCAATATATAATGTCCTTCTCTGTCCTTTTTGATGTCTGTCAGCTTGAAGTCTAGGTCATCTGAGATTAGAACAGCTACACCAGCCTTTTTTTCTCGTCCATTGGCATGAAATGTCTTTTTCCATCCTTTCACTTTAAATTTCTTACAGGATTTTCTGGTTAGATGTGTCTCTTGTAGGCAACATATAGTTGGGTGCTGTTTGATGATCCAGTCCGTTAATCTATGCCTTTTGATTGGTGAGTTTAAGCCATTTGTGTTTAGAGATAATATTGAGAGGAATTGGTTTTGGGTTGCCATGAGTGTAAGTGTGCAAGTGTGTATTTGCGACTATTAGAGTTTCTGATTGGTTGACTTTTCTTGTATGGATTTTAGTGGGGAGGTCTTCCCATTTGCCATCTTTGATTTTGGTTTGTATTTTTTCTCTCTGGGTTTAGCACCTTCCTGAGGAGATTTTCCAGAGCTGGTTTTGTGTTGATGTATTCTTCGAGTTTCTCTTTACTGTTGAAGTATTTGATTTCATTCTCAAATATAAATGAGAGCTTTGCTGGGTACATTATTCTTGGTTGGCAGTTGTTTTGTTTCAGGATTTGATAGGTTTTACCCCATTCTCTCCTTGCTTGGAGCGTTTCTTCTGATAGGTCGGCTGTGATCCTGATTTCCCTTCCCCTGAAAGTAATCTTATCCTTTTTTCTTACTTGTCTTAGAATGGTTTCCTTGTATTCACTTGAAGGTAGCTTGAGGACCACATGTCTGGGAGACAATTTGTTTGGGTCGTATCTACTGGGGGTTCTTTGTCCTTCCTGGATTTGTGCTGGATTTATATTTCCAGTATTCTGGAAGTTCTCCTGTATTATCTCATTGAGCACCCGTTGCAAGCCTGTCTCCTTTTCCACTCCTTCGGGAAGGCCTATTAGTCTAATATTTGATTTTTTGAGGTTGTCTTTCGTTTCCTGTATGGACCTATTGGCTTTCTCTAGATTTGTCTCCAACTGTTTGATGAGCTGCTGCCTTTCATTCTGATTGTCTTCCAATTCTGATATTCTGTCCTCTGCTGTGTTCATTCTGTTGGTTAGGCTTTCAATTTTGTGCTCTATATCGAGGATTCCCTTTTTGACTTGATTTATTTCTGCAGTGATATGGTTTTCGAATGCCTTAGACTCTTCCCAGCGCTTTTCACTCTCTCTGACGAATTTCATCATTAGCTTCTTAAAGTCCTTATCTGATAGTTCCTCTATGTCTTCGTCTTGCATCTCAGATATTGAGATTAGTTTTTGGTTGTATTGGGAGGGAGTGCTTGATCTTTCCTCTGGGTCATTGCTTTTTCTGATACTTCTCCTCATTGTGTTTTTGCTTCTTGTTGTTTTGAGATTTTAGGGATGATTCAGCTGAGCCGGCTCTGGTTTGGGGTCTCCGGCTGAGCCCAGCAGGGCTTACTGCCTGAGTCACCAGCTGCTTTCAGGGTCTGTAGATCACAGCCCCGAGCTGGGTCAGGAGGCTTTGTGGGCCAGCCCTAGTGCCAGGCCCCTTCCCCTGTGGCTCCCTCTCAAAGGCAGTGCCCTACAGATTCACTCTGCTGAGCCACACCTGGGCTTTGGGTCACAAGGCTAATACAGCGGGGGTCTCTGCCTCAGTGCTGAGCCGAGACTCTCCTTCAGGGCTTGAGGTTAGCACAGCAAGGGCTCCTGCTGCTCGGAGCCTAAAATCCCCAACCCCGGCCTGTGCTGGGCTGGAGATCTCCGCGGCCCCATTGCCAAACTCGGAAGCGCTGCTCCGCCGAGGGCTGCAACACCGCAGGCAGGTCTTTCGGAGCGGGCTCCTGCTGGGAAAACCTGTCCGGCCAGTTCAGCTGAGCCCGCTCCGGTCTGGCCTCTCTAGCTGAGCCCAGCTGGGGACTCCGCCCTGAAGAAGCCACTTCCTCAGCTGCACTCTCTCAAGGGTGGAAGCGGATCTCTGAGAGGCACAGAGCCCTTGAGGTGAGACGTGCCCCCACTAGTCTGCTCCTCTGCCCAGGACGTGAGGCCCTGTCGAGCGTTGCCCAGCCTCTGGGGCTCCGGGCGAGTCCAGCAACAAGATCCACGGACTCTCCCGCAGCCAGTCCACAGCTCGGAGCCCATACGGGGATCTCTGAGCCCCAGTCCCACAGCGCCGCTCCTGTTCCCTCTGCACTCTCCCACAGCCGCTGAGCAGCGGGTAGGCAAGCCTCTGGGAAATCTCCCCTGCTTTTCCTCCACTTCTGTAGGGATAATGCACCCAATGATCAGTCCAGTAGCCTCCTCTGGGGGCTCCTGCCTTCCAGGGGACTGGTGCCCCTGTCGGTGTGGGCGCCTATCTTTCCAGCCGCCTCTGTTTTCCCTGGGGCGGTTGAGCCTCTGCCGCCTTCCCCCTGCCTGGGATCGTGACTCACCAGGTTTCTCGCAGCGTGCTGTATTTTCTTTCCTACTTTTTGCGGCTGTTCCTTCACGCTGTGTAGATCTTCTTGCTTTAGTGAACTCCAGTGACCTTCTTGCTCTTCTCCCTACAGTTTCGCGCCTCCTGGCCTGTTTCTCTGCTGGATCGGCTCCCCTCCTTCCCTACTCTACCCTACACCAGCTCTCTGCAGTCGGCCATCTTTTTTCGGAAAGTCAAATCCTAATTTTTTAAAACATTCTACTGATTTCTTAACCAGTTTAACTGATACTAACCTGCCTGTTCCATAATCTCACCCTTAAAAGATCAGAAGAGCAAATTTCCAAGAAATCTATCCTACAGACAAAACTATAGACATAACTTCCTCTAGACATAACTACTCCTTTCTCCATGAATCGGGGCCTGCACTATGGTACGGTGAGTTAAGCCTTGGTCTGCAGTACCAGCATCTCAAGTCCCTGGTTCAAGTCCCTGCTGCTCCACTACCAATTCAGCTCCCTGCTGATGCACCCGGAAAAGCAATGGAAGATGGCCCAAGTACCTAAGCGCCTGTACCAACTTGGGAATCTCAAAAGAAGTTCCTGGGTCCTGGCTTCAGCTTTGCCAGGCTCTGGCCATTATGAACATCTAGGGAATTACCTAGTGGATAGAAAATGTCTCTCACTTGCTCTTGTTCTCTATGTCTCTCATTTTCTCTAACTCTGCCTTTCAAAGATAAGTTAATCTTTTTAAAAAATTCCATGAACTGAGCTTCCTCTGTCCAAAATCATGGATATCACATGGCAAGGTTTTAACTATCCTCAGTCCAGTATCCTAAATCAGAGTATCGGTGAAAAGAATTGCTTTGTTTTGAATATTATTTTAACTAATTATCCTTTTTAGCATCATTCTCGATTTTTAATTACAACACTTAAAGAGAAAGTATCTTTATTTTAGTGATAAGTTGTGAAATTCAGTCCACATGCTATTCTTCCTATAGGAAGATAACCCTATAAATGGTGATGACAGAAAAAATATACTTGACATAATCCATCTTCTCTTCTTATTTGCTCATAGAAAATCAAATGGTAGCTATGACTATTACTAGAAACCATGTTTTCTAGCCTCCCTTGCAGTTACATGTACCCCTGAGACTATGTCTGGACAATAAGATATCTGCATAAATTTCATGGGTACTGTGTGGGTACTTTCTTAGAAAAAGCTGACTTAGCTGTATAAACAGTCCTCTGGTCTTCTGTTGCCTCTTCCTGCTTTGGGGTAAAGAAATGATGTCTGTAAGCAAAAGCAACCGAGTTGGGCCAAGAATGATCTTGTTATTGAAAGTTCAGAGCTGAGTATAGTGAAATACACTTTGGATCTATAATGGCACCATGAAACTATGATAATAATACAGACATGTTTACCGTCAGACTTGTTTTCAAGAGGAGAAAAGAAATTATCTTGATTAAATTCCTGCTTTGAGGGAGTAGGGACTTTCCATTGCATATAGCTGAACTAAATCCTGATAGCCATTATTTTTAGTTGAGATGACTGATTTGCTTCATAGTTTTCACTACGCTGTGGTCAGTTACAAGCAGTGGTTTTTTGAAGCCATTATTTCCATTGATTCTTATTTGCTCCTTTGCTTTACACTGCACAACACTGAGGTTTTTCCATGGAATATCCATTTTCCCTTTCTGCACGAAAGATCACAATTTTTTTTAGGATAGCAATGTGAGCAGCTAACCCATTAGGAATGGCCATAGCACACCACTCTATTTAACGTGTTGCCAATAGTAATATTCACATACTAGATTCTGGGAGAGTGTTTACTTTTCCAATAATCTCTTTGCCTGTCTGCCTGCCTGCCTTCCTGCCTTCCTGTGAGGCCAGAGGGAAGGGAGTATAAAACTTAAAGCTGTGAGTCAATAGGTATGAAGATAAGCACCACAAACTAAAGAAGACAAATCAGAAAGTTAGGAAATTCATAAACAAGTGACCTCATAGAGTCCTTGAGCAAGCCATGGGATGCCTATTTCCAAACTTCTTAGGGATATAAATAACTTCTGTTGCCTTTAAGTATTACCATTGAATTCCTGCTATCTCAATTTTGACCCACTGGGTGCCTGTAGTCAGGCAGCCCGGGGAACCAAAGATGCTGGGCAAAGCCTCTCGGGCCACCCACGGGTGCACACTCATGATCAGAGAGAGGGTCTTTATTTATAGGGGGATGATGGAATCACAGAAGTGGCAGTGGGAGATGACCTGTGGTTTTTGATGCCCAGGTTAGGAATTATAGCTGAGGGACTTCCATTTGTAAGTCCATGATACGTGTATGTATGTAGGGGACTGACACCAAAGTGGTTTGGAAGGGAGAATAAGGGTGAGAGAAGTGGGTCCGATAGCAAAATTTGTGGGGACAATATGGGCCTGGTCCACCCCTGTGGAACAGCAATCTCTGCTGGCTCGCCCAAGAACTGCAGATGGGGTCAGGCCTTGCTTGGGAGCTAAAGGGGGGGGGCAGCTGAGATGGGGTTCCCACTGTTGAGAACAAGAGTAGGATTGAGGGCAGCAGGCATGGCTGTACATGGCTACAGACTGCACTGGTGCAGGTGTGCACTGAGACAATGGAGTGACAAATCCCCACTGGTATTTGTGAGAGCCAGGTTGGATGTACAACAGGCCAGACTAGGTCTTGGCTTCCACTGAATCACGTGAAAGCTGTGTCTGGGCGCGGAACAAAGCCTCTCGGACCACCCACAACAACCAACAAAAACCAGAATGGGTGTGGTCGGTTGAGCAAGGCCACTGTTCTTTCCAGGAGAGAAGGTGGACAAAGTCAATCTGGGTCAACAACCCACTGGTATGTGCAAGAACTGCCACAGGGAGGAGACTCGATGGAGGAGCTTAGGAAATACCTTCATTGGAATGCAAACCCTGCAGGTGAGCACAAGAAGCAAGGCAAGGAGCAGCCCAGACCATGTCAGGTTACAGTACATGTGGGTCAGGTCTGGGGACAGATTAGTCTGGGCCAGCACATAACACCCAGTGGCAGATCTAAGAACCAGGGCAGGGGGCAGGAGGAGCCAGGTTGGGCTGCAACACCAGCCAGTTCACATTAGAACCAGGACAGCAATCAGGCTGGGCTGGGATAGGCTGCAGCATCCACCAACAGGAGCTGGAACCGGGGGCAGACTAAACTAGGTCAGGCTGCATATAATACTGCAGATGCTGAGGTGAGGCGAGTTGTCAGCCTGGGCCCAACAGGGGGCCGAGTACATGAGTCCCAGGGACAGAGGATCTGACAGTGATTTGGTATCTTGGCTCAGGTCATGGGTACCACCTTTGTGGTGGCATATGGGTTCCTGAGCCCCTGGAACAGGGGAACCGGTGGGATATGGGTCACTTGGCCCAGATTTTGGGTCCCACCTCCTAGGTGGGTGTTGATTTCATGAACCCTGGGGGTGGGGGATCTGGCATGGCTTGGGTCTCTTAGCCCAGGTCCCAGGGCCTACTTACTAAGTGGGTGTGGGAATCATGAACCCCAAGGGTGGAAGATCAGCAGCATTTCAGAACTACCTAAACCAATTGGACAGAAACCTCAGAATATGCATACATTGAGACTCTGGGTTGATATGAGATGGCAGTTCCTCATCCTTGGATACTGGGACGTGTATAAAGTCATGAGTGGTTTCCCCCTTTGTCTCTCCCCTTCCCCCAGTAACAACAAGAAGAAATAGCACATTTGGAAGCAATGAATTCACCCAATTTTCACTAAATCTTGATCCTACCTACCCTGACCAACCATGTAATCATTATTTTGCAAAAAATTTTTAAAAAAGAAATAGATGTTTTGACTCATTCAAATACTGTGGATATGCCAGGCAGAAAGAGATTCAGTCTTACGCAACCATCGATAGAGTTTGGAGAGCAAAGTCTGGAAGTTATTGCTAGAATTTGAAAACTCAGGAAGGATGAGAATCATAGGCAAGCACCACCAGTGATCTCTGACCTGGAGCAGCAAGTAAGTCTCAGGACTCCTCATGTCCAATGCAGGAGCTGCTGACATAATTTGCCACCTGCCACTTACTGATACCAACAAAGTTACCCTCAACTGTCACTGAGAACAATCATTTCTTCTCTTCTTCCTCCAAAATTTTGCAACAACATCTCTCACTGGTTGGATTTTGGTTGGAATATTGCTGACCACAGAATTTGAGAACTATCTCATGGGAGGAGAGCTTAGAAAAATGAGAATGATGCTGAATATTATCAGGCAATGTTCAGCGCCATTTCCATGCATTTGGTATGCTCTGGGAGGAGCACACACACAAAGGAGAGGACTACTCTACTCATGTGTTCACTGATCCCATCAAACATGGAATAAGAGCAAATTCAGGATTTTAACATTTATTATGCACACAGCTAGACAATTTACAAATGGAGAGACCTTGAACTGAAAGTGATCAGAAGCAACACAGAGGCATGGAATTTCAGGTTGGCTTATACAGAGAAAAATGAGGAGGCTGATTCATCTTTATAATGATTGGCTGGCTGTTACCATGGGGCTTTTTTCATACAGCAGAGGAGTGGTTAAAGTAATTCTATGCTACCATGGTTTGAAAGGCAATTTAAATTCCATTTATAATTATCAGAAGTCATCTAACTTTTTGTCTGCTTAGGAAATCTGGTCTTTATTTTGTGTAACAATACAGTAATTCACTGTACCTAGTAGATTTATAAATCCAGTCCTTCTAAAGGTGATAAAGTATGCAAAAACACTGTGACATAGTATTCCTATTACTCCTTTAACAAGTTTCAATTTCTCTGTAATATCCTGCAGGTTACTAAGGAGCCTACAATGGTATTCTTAATTGAGGGGTGGATGTTCTGACTGTCCCAAAGTCACAAAGCAAATGTAGGCATCCCTAAGTGTCCATGAACATCAAACTACAATTCTGCATCTACATCTCTAATATTTCTGTCAACTAGTGTCAACATATTTTCTGAAAAAAAAAAAAAACAGAGCTTATTTTTCCATCTGCCTATTGTTTGAGCACCATTTGATGTCCTAGGAACAGTCACAGAAGAATAGCTTATTAGGGGTTAATGCAACGGCGGCATAGTGGGTGATCTGTGGTGACAACAGCCCACTTGGGCACCAGTTTGTGTCCCAGCTGCTCCACTTCCCATCCAGCTCCCTGCTTATGACGTGGGAAAACAGTTGAAGACAGTCCAAAGCTTTGGGACCTTGCACCCAAATGAGAGACCTGGAAGAAGCTCCTGGCTCCCAATTTCAGACCAACTCAGCTTTGGCAGTTACAGCTATTTACAGAGTCAACCTGAGGATGGAAAATCTGTCTCTCCTTCTCTTACTATAGCTCTGCCTGTTAAATTAAAAAAAAAAATCCTTTTTGAAGATGCTATGTGAATTTATAATGTTATATAAGGATTATGTAAATTAGTCCTCAAAACGCTCACTCTAACCTATTTTTAAGTACTCCTTTAAACAATAACCAGTAATTTAGGCTTATTGTCCAGAGCCAGTGCCATGCCATAACTAGATAATCCTCCGCCTGCATACCTGCAGTGCCAGTATCTCATATGCGTGCGAGACCTCGGTGCTTCTCTGCCTATCAAGCTCCCTGGCATGGCCTGGAAAAGCATGAGAGTATGGATGGTCTTCAGGTCTCTGCACGCATGCAGGAGATGCAGAAACAGCTCCTGGCTCCCAGCTTTGGGCCAGCCCCGCTTCTTGTGGTCATTTGGGGAGTAAACTCGCACATGAAAGATACCTCCTTTTCTTTCTGTAACTTTCGTTTCCTTGCAAAGAAATAATAACTATTTCTAAGATTTATTTTTCCACTGCATTCAGGTGATGTTGGAAGATAAGACCTCTTGTTAGGCATTAGCAGTTGTCTTTAAGAGTTTCCAAAAAATGACTTCTTATCTTACCAGCTGAACATTCATTCTATAGCTTTGTTTAAAATATGATAGTTGTGAATTTATTTGGTTTGTGTTTTACTAATGTTATTTCAAGTTTACAGATTTTTTTTCTTTAAAAGTGTACACATGTCTGGAAAAGAAAATTTCAGTTCTACAAAATCATGTACTTAAAATAAACGACAACTTAAGAAAATAAAAGATGACTCCGAAACTAGGATAAATTCTTTTTTTTAAGATTTATTTATTTTTATTACAAAGAGAGGAGGAGAGACAGAGAGGAAGATCTTCCGTCCAATGATTCACTCCCCAAGTGACCACAACGGCTGGTGCTGTGCCGATCCGAAGCCGGGAACCAGCAATCTCTTCTGGGTCTCCCACGTGGGAGCTGCTTCCGGGTCTCCCACATGGGTACAGGGTCTCAAGGCTTTGGGCTGTCCTTGACTGCTTTCCCAGGCCACAAGTAGGGAGCTGGATGGGAAGCGAAGCTGCCAGGACTAGAACTGGTGCCCATATGGGATCCTGGAGTGTTCAAGGCGAGGACTTTAGCCGCTAGGTCATGCCACTTGGCCCAGAATAAATTCTTAACAAAACACATATCCAATACAGTATTTGTATCAAAAATTTGCAAAGAACTTTTTGATTCAACAATTAAAAAAACACATACACTAATTAAAAAGTAGGAAAAGATTAGGACAAATACCAGAAGAGATATAAAGGTGAAAATAAACTTATGAAATACCATCTAAATCACGACTCTTTAGAAAATTGGAATTGCCAATTGCAGCATAAGTTATTTACTGCTACAAACCTATCACAATGTCTGAAATTCAATATACAACCCCAAATACTGACAAGGACATGGAGTAACAAGGACATTTATTGCTGGGAGGCATGAGCAAGTTAAACCACTTTGGAAACTTCTTATAAAGCCAAACAAGATCCTACCATGCAATGCCTCTGCTCTTACTTATTCACCAAAGAGTCAGACTTGTCCCACACAAAAGCCTGCACATGAACGTTCATAGCATCTTTGTTTGTAATTCCGCAATAACATCACTCCATGGGTCAATGGATAAATAAATTTTGGCATAACAATAAAGTGAAATATTGAGTGAAATGTGACAGGAAAGAGCTGGCGTGGATTGGCTCATGCCTTGCTGGGTGGGACACAAAGATTAGTCACTCCTCACCATGGTGTTGAGGATTTTCCTGCACACCCCCCCCCAGAAAATGTTCTGCACCTTAAATGTCGACAAATATCTTGTTAGAGTTACAAGCCAGTCTAGATTATCCTAAAATCTGCCAAGATCAGCAAAATTATACTTCAGCACAACAAATGGCTAAATACTAAAATGAAATAGACACAAGACAGCTGAATGGTACCTTATAGCCATTTTAAGGTATATAGCAGCCGGTCCGGTCCTGTATATAAACTAAAATTGAGATGTCAATGAGCTAATCATAGGTTGTGGTTAGGACTTGCTTTTTTTTTTTTTTTAACATACTGGTTACTCAAAACCATGTCAATTCCATAATATTGCAAATTGCTGTTGATGTTATATTGGGACTCTTAATTGACTGTGATGATATTCTACCAGCTCTGACTTCGGACCAGAAATGGTCTCCCCAAGAAACTGTTCAACCCATCTGGACAATAAGTAGCTGGACTCCATGCTTGGTATATGTTTGCAAGGAAAGAATCTTGATTGAATTTGAACTGTAATACTGCATCAAGGTGGAGGAATCCACCAGGGGGGAGGGGAGGGGTAGGGGTGGGGGGATTCCCAGAGCCTATGAAACTGTCACATAATGCAAAATAATTAATAAAAAAATTAGTTATCAAGAAATGAAAATTCACTTCAATGTGCATTATGCAGAAAGAAGGGCCAGTCTGAAAAAACAGCAGTGTCTATACCACTCTACCAGCTACAACACAACATCGACCCCTTGACTTTCTTTTAAAAAAAACATTCATTTATTAATTTTTAAAAACAGAGATGAAAAGATCTTCCATCTGCTGGTTCACTCCCTAAACGACTGCAATCCTCAGGGCTGTGCCAAGACAAATCCAGAAGTCAGAACCTCTGTTCATATGATCTGGATGGCTGGCAATGACTCAAGTCCTTGAGCTGTAATCTGATGCATTTCTGGGTGCATACAAACAGGAAGCTGAATTGGAAGCAGAGGGGAGACTTGAATCCAGGCACTCTGATAGCAGAGGTGGACATTCCAAGCAGGAGCTTAACCTATCATGCAACAACACCCATCCCTGGGCGCAGTGCAGTGCCTCAGTGGCTAAATCTTCACTTTGCAACATGCCAGGATCCCATTTGGGCACTGTTTTGTATCCCAGCTGCTCCACTTCCCATCCAGCTCCCTGCTTATGGTCTGGGAAAAGCAACAGATGCCGGCCCAATTCCTTGGGACCCTGAACTCACATGAAAGACTGCAAGGCTCCTGGCTACTAACCTCAGATTAGCTCAGTTCTGGCCAGTGTGGCCATGTGGAGAATGTAGCAGTGGATGGGAAGGCCTTTTTATTTCTCCTTCTCTCTCTGAAAAACATTCTGCTTTTCAAATAAAAATAAACAAGTTTTTTTAAAATACAAATAAATATAAGTTAAAATAAGTAGTTCAATTTTATTTTAAGCTTTACAAGTTTATGTAATTATGGAAAAATGTAAGACTAAGTTCTGTCCAAGCAGAAAATGAAAACCAGGGACAATTGTGCAGGGAGTATTTTCAAGATAGAGTGATATGGATCAGTTAAGACAGACAATAGTGATTGGACCAACCACGAACTCTGCAAAAGTGTGAGTTCAGGTGAGGCTCTTGGAACACTAAGAGCCTCTGGCCTGATTAAGGTTATTGTCTATTTTAGGTCATGCTGACCTTGGTAACTTTCGCTTTGTCTGCCAAGATATTATTGCTTTTTAAATTAACAGGCTGCTACCAGTGACCACCCTGCTGTTGTGCACATAGCATGATTTTTTTATATATTCATTTTTTTTTTTACTATAAAAACCCTGCTTTCCTTCCCCATGGTGTGCTATCCTGTGGGATAGTTGCCACCCTGCTTCACAATAAATTCGTTTTCCTTGAAAGGCTGAAGACTCTGTGTTCTGATTTACAACAAGAGAGCATGTGGTCAACCTGAGACAAGATCAGAAAAGGAAAGTGAAGGAGTGTTGTGGGTAGCAGCATTTTCCTCCACAGCTTACTTCACTCAGCTGTTAGTGGACTTAGAGCTCAATCGTTTTATTTGGTAGTCAAAACATTAATGGATTAGGGAAAATCATAAATAAAGCAATTGATTTCCACATCCTATTGACATCCCTATTTGCCAATTTGGTATTCACTGATTCACACTATGGAAGCAACATAATGTAGCAGCAAAATAAAATACTACTGTCTTTGTTTATTTCTTTAGCCTTATAAGATAATTTAAGCAAATTCCTATTCATAGTGCGGTGATGACGGTTCTCGCAATCCTGTGCCCTGTGCCCAATGTACCCTGTCCTACTCATTAGATCCAACAAGAAATAGAGGGCTGGACGCACACTTTAAACGAAACAGGCTTATAGAAAGTAAAGTTAAAATGATCTAAATTTATTTAAATAGATCACTCTGAACTAAAACCCTTGATGCATTATTTTTTGCAGACAAGTTTACCAGAAAAACATAAAACCTCATTTTCCATGGGACTCATCAAATAGATGAGCATTAGGTCATTATCTACACTGAAGTGTCATCATGTTCAATTCACTTAAGTCCACTCACTTAGATAATTCCTTCACTGTTGATAAAATCCCACACAGTCATTTTCTAATCAAATCTAATCATCCTATTACTATACTTGCTAATTCTATTTCAGCACATTCAGCATTAGCTGCTGCTCTCGAGATGTTAGGTAGCAAAATGACCTAGAGGAAGAATTCCAAGGAAAAAAATAAAAGAGCAAAGTGATAAAGTGGCTTTCAACCACTCAGGACCTAGTCACAAAGCTTTAAACAAGATCATGCAAATAAACAAACCTTAAACAAAGGGGTGAGGGCAGCATTGTGGCATAGCAAGTTAATCAAGCCCTTGTGATTCCAGCCCCCCACATCAAAGTGCCAATTCCAGCCCCAGACATTTTGCTTCATGTTCAGCTCCCTGCTAACACACTTGGGAAAGCAGCTAAAGATGGCCCAAGTGCTTGCCTTCCACCCCTGTAGGAGACCAGGATGGTATTCCTGGTTCCTGGCTCCTGGCTTTGACCTAACCCAGACTTGGTTGATGAAACCATTAGGGGAGTGAATTCAGTGCATAAAACACACACACACACTCTCTCTCTCTCTCTCTCTCTCTCTCTCTCTCTCCTTCTCTCTCTCTTCTTTCCATTCTCCCTTCTCCTTGCTTCCCCCTCCCCAATAATAAATCTTTGAATGAGATCACAAATCATTGATTTATAGCAGATATTTTATGTTGAGCTCCTTGAAGTCCAAAAACATCTGTTTTGAATAAAAAGATGAATTTGTAGAAAGACAGCACATGCTTCTTACTGAACTTGCAAAATCTTTAAGATTTCCTACCAAAAAAATAAATAAATAAATAAAACCACTTACATAAGAAAAGAAAAGTATAGGACCCGGCGGCTTGGCCTAGCAGCTAAAGTCCTCACCTTGAACGCCCCGGGATCCCATATGGGCGCCGGTTCTAATCCTGGAAGCTCCACTTCCCATCCAGCTCCCTATTTGTGGCCTGGGAAAGCAGTTGAGGACGGTCCAAAGATTTGGGACACTGCACCCATGTGGGAGACCCGGAAGAGGTTCCAGGTTCCCGGCTTTGGATAGGCGCAGCACCAGCCATTGCGGCTCACTTGGGGAGTAAATCATTGGACGAAAGATCTTCCTCTCTGTCTCTCCTCCCTTAAAAAAAAAAAAAAGTATGGGTAACTACAAATGACACTCAAAATGGGGAGGAGTTCATTTTTTCAAAAACAAGCGGTGAACTGCTGAATAGTTAAGTTAATTATGTATCATCAGCTAAAACCATCATCAGCATCTTCTCTCTCTCTCTCCCTCTCTCTCTCTCTCTCTCACTCTGCCTTGAAATAAGACAAACAAACTATATCTTTTGAAAAAAACCTAAGGGTAATATGTGTGTCTGAAAAGTTCAAGAGGAGATTCTACTAAAAGAAACTTAGGGCCAAATTAACAACTAGAGACAAAAATAGCAAAAATTCCAAGACAGCAAATTTTCCTCTGAAAGGAATTCTTTCCAGATCTATTGGAGGAAATTTTTGCTTTCAATGTCTTTGTATCAATTTTTTCTAGATTGTTCTTATTAGAGTAGGGCTTTCATGCTTTTTAAATTGTTATCATGTCTGTCTTCTAAAAAATGGATAATTAACACACCTAATTTCTAAAATGATGAAGCTTCTAATCATACAAGGTACACTATTTGGAGTACAAATGAAAAGTAAGAAGTGTTTGGTTAACCTGATCTTTATTGCAGAAATCAAAACATGTTTTCTGCTGATTTAACATTTAACCCTGATTTTTATGTTCAAGGTCCACTAGCTGACATATTTTTGGTACTTTAGTATCTTATTAAAATAAGTTTCTGGGACCCCGGCACAATAGCTTACTGGTTAAAGTCCTCACCTTGAACGCACCAGTTCTAATCCCAGCAGCCCCACTTCCCATCCAGCTCCCTGCCTGTGGCCTGGGAAATAAGTCAAGAATGGCCCAAAGCCTTGGGACCCTGCACCTGCATGGGAGACCCGGAAGAAGCTCCTGGCTCCTGGCTTCGGATTGGCTCAGCTCTGGCCATTGCTGTCACTACGGTAGTGAATCATCAGACACAAACAACCAGGAATACTCACTCCACAGTCAATATTTTTAAATCAAAAATTAGAGAAATTTGTATAACAGCAAATATTAATAAAGATGATTCTTGTAAAAATAATATATGCTTTTGATAACAAAATTATAGTAACCAAATCAATAAAGAGGGAATGTAGGTATAGAAACGTTAAGGTCTCAAATATAGTTAATAAATGTTGACTGCTCCTTTGACTCTGATGCTACTAGTAACTAAGGAAATGATAAATGTGATTGATTACATGATTTTGTTTGTATCTAACATCAGGACACATCACTTACCCTTGGCTGGTTTAAATGAGGAGGAAGAACACAGTTTATGCAATTGGTATTAAAAGGAAATGTTTTTGAGGAGATGTTTAAAGGATCCACACTCCTTAGACATTTTTGTGGAAGGAATGGAATGTGAGGGGTTGATCAAGACTTTGGTAATAACCCTATCATAGGTTTAGAATAGATTACATCTGGCAAGAATTATATCAGGGAGAATATGTGTACACAGGCTTCAAACACAACTTCAAAGCACCATAAATGCAATTCTGTCTAAGGATATATGAACAATGCTACACACACATTTAACTTTAAATCATTTGGACTGGTCTGAAAATAAATCCTACACTTGCTAGAGTTACCCACATAAAAGGTATATTTCACATCTTCCAATAATTTCTTTTATAGAATTTTAGCAAAGACAAAACACAAGCATTCTGTGTTTTACATTTTTTATTCCTTCCCCTCTTTGACAATGGAGAATAAAACATAAATAGCTTATTACTCTCTGTGCTTCTACAGAGTGTTGGAGAACTCGCCTTGTTGTTTTGTAATGTTATCTCTTCAAGGGCAAAGACAAAAATCTCATTTATCTTTGTATCCCAGCATCTAACAAAGGAAGTGGAACATAATGGATTTTCTAATCCATTATGCCTTCTGAATGAGCTACTACAGACTTTTGAGAGCATCACCACCTTTCCTAAAGCTCAGAAAAGGTCAAAGTCATGCACAAGGCAACATCACAGAACCTAATTCATGGCATCAGTTCAAAAGCATTAAGTAGAAGCTCCTAGCTCCTGGCTTCGGATTGGCTCAGCTGTATCAAATGAAAATCACCCACAGCAACAAGGAAAATCTATGCATGTATATGTATGTAAATGACATGACAGATCCACGTTTAAACAAAGAGTATCCCCTGTTCCACTTATTAAACTGGAAGGGGATTACATCTGTAACATCCAGGTTTTAAAGAGCAGCTTTGTGATCATTTGCCATGGAGCCATATTTGTAGTCATAAAATCACAAATCAAATCGCCAGCTGTGCAATCAAATTCTTAGAGACAGATCCACACATCAGGAGCAAAACTGTGTTAATAGTTCTACTCCCTTAAGCAAGGTGTACATTGAGAGTAGATGACTGAGGTTCATAATAGGAAAATGCAGCATGCAGCTAGTTGTAACATGGGTTAAAACAATGGCAAAATAAAATCGAATGTATCACATTCGTAAGCAGGTTGTTAATAGGAAATGTTTACATGATCATTTTCTGTACTAATTTGAATAATTATACCTGCAACACTCTAGAAATATACACAGAATAATGGCTGCAATAATCTCCTTTCTCACACAGTATGGGTGCACTGCCAGAACACAATTATCTCTAGCACCTGCTATTTGAAGTGTGGTCTTGAAACTAGCAACCCATGTCAGCACCAGGGCTGTTGCTGGAAATGCAGAACCTAAGACTTGACCTCATATCTATGAAATCTGAGTCTGTAGTTTGGCAAGATCACTAGGAAATTATCGATCACGTTCAATTTCAAGAAACATTGTTCCAGCACAGACTGCTATTAAAGAATGTGAGGGAGACCAGCATTGTAATGCAGAGAGTTAATTTGCCACTTGCAGTGTAGACATCCCATCGCAGAGTGTTGGTTCAAGCCCCAGTTACTCTGCTTCTTACCCAGCTTACTCATAGCATCACTGGGAAGGTAGAAGGAGATGATCCTAGTACTCATGTAAGGAGCCATGGTTGGAATTCTTGGCTCCTGCCTTCCAACTGGCCCAAGGCCAGCTTTCTCTCTCTCTCTCTCTTTGTCATTCTCTGACTTTCAAGTAAATGAATGAGTAAATCTTTCTAAAATAAAAACATTTCCTTAGAAAAATTTAAACAAATCAATAAAATCATAGCTATGGAAACATCAGAGAAGATTTACCTTTCACTTTCTTCCATAGTAATTAGCTAGCTCATCTCCATTGTGGGTGGTTTAATCACTTTAAGTGAAAAAAAATAATAAAACCAATTTTGGAGAGTGTTTTTATATGAATACCCAGTTATACCTTGTCATTTTGTACAGGACTGTTAAGTGTCCTAAGTTAGTAAATATTTTGCATATTTAAACCTTATTCTCACTTCAGTATTAAGGCTGATTACACTTAGATTGTTTTCCTCTTTTTACTTGAATAATGTCCGAATTCTTTATCAATATTTTCCCTAAACTCATAATATGAATAAAGTTTTTAGAGAATATACAGGTGCTTGGAACTTGCAGGCTTTGGATACAAAACCAAAACCTAGACAATATTGCCTTAGAAGTTTCTCACAATAAAATGGTAAAACAAAATTGTCTCATAATTTTAATATCCTATAACTTCCTGGCTGATATATTTGGGTGGGGAAGAAAAACACCTTTATGACTGGTGTAGTTATTCTACAATCAGTGCAGTATGCTAGATAACATTGAGTTCTTATCCATTTTCCTTAGCTATCTCTTCCTCCATCTACTCATCTATAGAAAACTGTGTCTTTCACACAATATGAACAAAAAATTGTTGGAACCTGAATATATTTATCACACCTCTTTGATTTAGGCCTGAATTGGTTTAATGTATTGTTTCATTTCCATCTTTGTATCTCCACTAAAAGCCGATGCCTTGATTATTTCTGAAAAACTGGGTTTTAGAATCATTTTTTTCACAGTAAGAATCTCTCTCAATTGCTTCTTTATGCATAAATAAAATATTTTGTCTAACTCTTAATGCAAAAAAAAAAAAAATGCCCATATGGATTTCGGGACCTTGCAACTACATTTGGAGAAAGGATCAGACATCTAAAATAAAGATGAAGAATGGGGAAGTGGTTGTTTTTGCTTTGTTTTGCTTTACTTTCGACGCTTTTACTTGAAGTCTACATATACAACATGTTTAGCAAACATGCCTCCCAGCTGCCTAGGAGCTCCATCCCAGCGTTCCTCGCTACTGTTTTGATGCCTTTTAGCTACCCTTTAGCGAGGCAACACTTCAGCACTATGGATAGCGCCCGGGCGCGGACTCCCAGCATTGGGAGGGGATTCAACTGCGTTTTGGGGAAGAGTAGGTGAAAGAATTTCCAATGACGCACTTAGCCCCCAGTACACCTTTCATTCTCTTATCTGTTGAGAAGAAATCTAACATAAGCATTTGGTGCCCAGTGTTCAGCTGAGACTGCTGTCGCTGAGCCCAGCAAAACGCCCGCGGTACAGCTGGGGATGCAGCAGGAGGAAGGGGCGGGGGCTATATATTAATTAAATCCTCACTGTCTGAGGAAACAAGGAGTGATAGTCTCCGGAGAGGAGCGAAAACGAGCGTCCATTTCTTCTTGCTTGTTTTTTAGCCGAACTGAAAAAGAGATGGTGCCTGTTGCTGCTGTAACACACAGCTTCCCTTCTCCGGCTCGCTTCCCAGCTCCTTTCAGTCTCGCATACACAGAAGATCAGACCCACGCACATACACACCCGATCGCCCGCGAAAGTGTACACACTGCACACCAAACAAAGCAGTGTACATTTTCCTGCAAACACACACGTGGGCGTGCACACAGGCGCGCCCCGGCGGGCGCCCACATCTTCTAGCTCTCATCCACAAACACACAGTGACACGTAGGCCAGGAGAGCGCTGGCCGCGGTCCTGTGTCTCCACGCAGGTGCTTACAACACACGCCTTTCACGTTGTCCCTGAGCCGATCCGAGAACACAGACAAATCTGTCAACACTTAAGTCTACTCGCTGGATTTCATTTCCATGGCAACAAACATGGAAGGTGAGACATTGCTGCCTGCGAAACTTTCTCCCCTTTCCCTCCGCATTAACTGAAAGGGATCCAGTGCAGGTCCAGATGAGATGTATGTCTTCATTATCTTGCCTTTCTGGAGCTGGGGACGGAGAGGTGGGAGGCGAGGGGAGCCTGCAGGTCTGCTGAGTTCAAATTCTGAAGGGGAAACAGCCCTGATGTTTCTGCAGCTGCTGATGCTGATGCAAAAACCAAAGCCAGAAAAAGATGTGGTGTGTGTGTGTGTGTGTGTGTGTGTGTGAGTGTGTGAGTACGCAGATTGCTAATGCTTCTCCCCTAATGCTTTGTAGGAAGTTTCCATGATTCTTCCATTTAATATGTGGAGAGAGAATTGGAGACAGACGACGCAGAATAATAACGATGGTCTAGGGTTCTCTACTGAGATGTTTTGAGGATTTTCAGAACAGTGCTTTGGAAGCAATGAGTATCACCCAAAGATTCTCTTAAGGCTGAAATCTGAAAGGTTTGGGGATGGATTCTGGAAGATCCCAAGATTTTGGGTCTCTGGGACCCCTTGAAATCTGTGCACTTCACTATCATGAAGACATCTGGGTTTGTAATTCAGATTTTGCCTTGATTTCAACATGTATAATTGCTAATCATTAACTAGCTATGCAGGTGTGGATTCAGTAATGCTGCTTTTCCCCATCTACTTATTAGTAACCTCTGTATTTGGTGTGGGTTTGTGTCTGAGTATGTATGGGAAAATACAGTATTTTCTAAAATAGGTTTTCCTGCACATTTCATGAAATTATGAATACCATGAATTAGCATTAGGAATTATTGAATAATAACCAATACTCAGTACTTTTCACCCAGAATGTCATGTTCCAATCCTAATAGTAGTGATTTCAGATTTGCTGTTTGGAATGCCATTACTAAGTAAATAAACAACAAGGAAAAAACCTGTTGATCCAAATGAAATACAAGAGGTTCTTTAAGAAAAATGAGAACATATTTTTTTAACATTGCCTTCTGTAATTATACATTGTTCTATACAACTAAATGACTCTAGACTTCTGAAAAGTGAATTTTTTATGTCTCCTCATCAGCAAATGTTTCACAGAAGAAATAAACTCCACATCCAACATTCATGAATATGAGTAGTTATAAAAACATTATCTTTCCTTGACTACTTACAGTGGTATGATATGGGTAACTGATCACAGAAACATTGCTTATTCACTCACTGATTGCTAACGACAAAATGACTCTGAGATTTGGGCCTTTTGGTGTCTACAGGTACACATTTGGCCCAATCCTATGACTCATCAGAAGTTAAAATTCTCAGTGCCTGACAATTACCATATAGGAAATGATGTACTATCTCCTCCCTGACTGTTTATTTCTGGAGAACATAAATATTCACAAGAGTCACTTATAGCTCAAGGAAGCTTTTTATCACTTGTAATAGTGTCACAATATATACTTAAATATTTTACGCATAGCATATTTAAACCTTGATATTTAAACTGTACCAACTGCATTGGTAATGCTATCTATGTTGTGGTGTAGCAGACTGAAAATAGCTTTCACCAGTACTCAATTTTGCAATCTACTCTTTTTGTTGAAAATTCATTTTTCTGTTATTTTTTTGATGTCTCATTTATGTTTTGTAGCTCCATGATCTAAATTTTTCTGAGTTCTGAGGTAGGCATTACAGTGTTATGCAGAACCTAATGATTACTTTCTCATCTCTTACTGTAACTAGAGAAAATAAAAAAGTATCCTTCATCCTTATAGCTGTTGAATATGCTTGACACCCTCAGTACAGGAACTACAGATTTTGTTTTTTGAAATTATTTTGTGTTACTATATTCTTATGAAATATCAAGGTCTATATCAATAGAAAGGCATCACTCTTCACATGAAATGCAAAAAAAAATTATGTAAAGTTCGGACACTGCTTGAAGAATTTAAGCCTGAGATACTGGTATTTGAAGGAATAAACATATAACTTACACAGCCAAGATCATATATTTGCTAAACATACTGCTATACACTTGCTTAACTTCTTCCTTTTTTCATATAATTGACACAACTTGTGGTTATATGGGTTTTTTGTTTGTTTATTTTCAAACTTTGAATTTTGCCCTTTCAGTAGTTTTCCTTAACCTATATTTTGTTTTCATGTTTATTGGAAGGTAGAATTTTAAGATTCATATGAAAGCCTAGCTTTTATTTGAAGATTGCATTAACAAATCTGAATCCCTCAAACCCAGCTTTTTTTTGGGGGGGGGGGTTTAAAAACGTAAACCACAGAGTTCTCTGAAGCCAGCTGCATTTACCTGACTTTCTATGTGCTGAGTACTCAAAATGATTCGTCTAATTACTTAACCTCTGATGCCTTTAACTTCTGCACCAGAATTTTTTCGTTAAGTTTACTTGTAAGCAATGGTTATATTTTCCCATTACCCATCTCTCCTAAATCTCATTGTATACAGTGCTCTCCTGGACACAATTTAAATTTGTTTATCTATGAAATATTCCTGAATACCAAACTCAAGGCTCTGTTTCACAGTGCCTACTTTCCATTGCCCATATGCTGTTTGACACTACCACCAATGCTTCCTTCTGTAACTCTAGGCTCCGCTATTTCAAGTGAAATTCCTATACATATTTCCTAATGCCATGATTTTTCCAGTAGACCATTCCATTTTCCCTTTGAAGAGGAGGCATTCCTTGAGGCTCAAGGACGGTTAACGCCATTTTCATTACTACAGTAACATCAAATAAAACCTTGATGAAACTAAAAAGTTTCTCTGTATCAATCTAGTGCAAGTCTATCTGTTTTCCTATAAGATAAACATGTAAGTTTTTGAATGTACTTATTGTATTCTTTGGTCTTCTCTTTCCTAATCAATAATTCCAATTCATTCCTTAAATTTTCCATCTGCAAATACTTCTCTGCACTAAGCCTTCTCCATCCTGAATAAATTTTTCTGCAAAAAGCTTTTTATAACACCCTTAAAATGTTCTTCTCACTAAGAATTTTATGCTACACAAATGATCTGATAAGTTATTTATGAAATGTCTACTATCTGCAAGCATGAGCACCATCAATTCCCTAAGACCAAAAATAAACTCTGGATTTACTTTCTAAGCCTGTCTTTTGCTTTGCTACTTTCTTTGTGTGGGTGAATAAGCACACTATGGTACACTGTCTAGACTTGCTGCAGTAGAGCTATTGTGGTCCATATTCTCTCTTTTGCTAAACCCATCCCTTCTCTCTTTATATACCTCTCTGAAACCCATATCCTCTTCCAGTTCCTGATTTCATTTCTTCTCAGCTAAACATTTCTTTCCCGTGATGCTCTCTACCTCAAATTTATATCTACTTTAGCCTCATAATCAGCTTTATGGCAGCAGACTCCAAATCTTAGCCTGTGAATTAAAAACCATTTGTGTCCAATCTACCTTTCTAATGCTTTATGTCCCATAATGCCTTCTGCTAGGGACTACGTTGTTGACTAATCAGGCTTTTTCCTTCCCCTCAAAATATAAATTCTCCTGTCTTTCAAGAATCAGTTCAAATCCAATCTGTCACCAGAAACACTCCTGATTCTCAGGTAGGTGATCTCTAATCCTTCTAAGTTTATGTATCTTTTTGAGTCTCTTCAGTGCTTTCGTCAAGACACTGAAGATAAACTACTAATCTCACAGTTACTGAGAACTTGAAAGCACTTCAACAGAGAAATAGATTTTCAATAAACCTGAATATTAAGAGAAAAAATGTATCTGAAAATGCATATCTGTATGCATGATGTGTGTAAGAGATAGTATAAAAGTAAATCCTCCTCTCCCTTGGTAAGCTTTTACAGCTCTGGGGAGTTACTAAATATTTGTTATTGAAAAAATACAATACATGTTCAATAAAAATAACTGTAGTGAATAAATTAGAGTAAGAAATACTAGGAAACATCTAGTATGAATTTTCCTCAAAAAAAATTTTACCTAATTCTATATTAAAACATGTGGGAAAGGATGTACTATGGACACTTACATTGATATTAAATCAATCATGTGCATTTGATAATCTAATAAACGAAATAGTCCTATGTATTTTCCCTAGAGGTAACCTAGAAAATTGATATTATTACTTGTAATTCACTTAAATAGAAATTATAAACATTAACCTCAATTTTCTTGTCTTGTTCAGATATTCTAATTCCCTCTTTTTTGAAGAAATTCTTTATCTTTCTTTAAAAATAAAGACACTGAAGATAATAATATCAATTATGTGATGACAAAATTAAATATGTAATACATTATTTGATACACAGCCAACATGAAATACAATTTTTTCCTCTTGTCTTTGTAAAAGTCCACATTGTTTTGCCCTTTTCTGAGAACAGATATTTCCATATCTATTTAAAATCTTTTTAAGTAGTGGGATCTGTATTTATTAAAATATCCTAGCCAAAAAATATAAACTTGCAATTCAATAAATCTATTTAAGTGTACCGACTAGTCTCACAAATGCCTAATTGATGCATATTGATATTATTCCTTTGTGTAAATTAGTATTTTTTTCAATTTAAAACAATATTCTTACTATCAAGTAGCCACCACACAACTTTGGCCAATTTTAACTGTCGACTAATTGCAATCTGCGTATTTATTTTACATAAATACCCAAGCTACGTCTTTTCTCCCTTTTGAGGATGGTACAATTCCTTCCTCTTGATTTAACACAGGATTTCAAACTGTTTCTACTAAATTTTATGTTCCTTTCAGAATTATTTTGAATATTATTGATTCTATGAGTTACTATGGAGTTTTGGGCAAAATTTAACGGTCATAATTTTGCTATTTTCAAATCAGACAGCATTCAAAATTGCTGAAGATTAGGTAGGTAAAGCTAAGTCTTTGTAATACTGTGTTGGAGACCTGTCTCCATTTTTATATAACACCATATTTATCAGGGCAAAGCAGTGAATTAATGAATCTATATAAAAATACTATTGTCCAGACATATCTCACATCTTTCCCACAAAGATATCATAAAGAGTTGCTGGATGTAATGATAAAATTGCTATTTCCATGATTTTTCACATCAATAGCAAACTTTCAAAAATGAACTGAATTTGGAATTAATCATCCAACTCATGTATGTTTTTAGTTAGCAGAATTATCTGTTAAATAATTAACTATGGATTTACTGCAAAGATTAAATGTAAGCCATAAACACATGTTTTTCATAATTCTTCCTAACTAGTCCTTTTGAAAGTTGGGACATTAATCTGTTTATGTATATAACTCTGCAACTCATCATTAGTAATTTCTAAAAGCTCTTGAAAGTGTATTTGTAAATTATAAATCTTTGTAGTAGAAATGTAGAAACTTATTTCTTTTTTGCTTAACATCTACATTGCATCCTTGTCTCCGACATATAACAATTCTGCTGTCATTTCTAAAGACCACTCTAGATTTCTTAAAATTAAAAAAAAAAGATTAAGTAGTTCTACTTTTTCTTTAATCATTTGATACCATTAAATCATCCTGCATTCTTAGAATATCATCCATGAAATCTCTCCTAGGTCAAAGTCTTTGCAATGACTTTTCCCTCCAATTTGAAAGTTCTTCCTCTAGATATGTTAATGGCTTCTTCCTTAACATCACACAGGCTTCAAGTCAAATGACTTATCCCTAGAGAAACTTCAGCTAATCTCTTAAACTGAAGGAGTCCCTCTCATCCATCATCATTCTTGTTCTTACATTACTTTGCTTTCTTTTGTAAATTTATAACTATCACTACCTGGAACATTAAATACGTTTATAAATACAGATCTATACAGTCAGATATTTTAAAGTAAGTTCAGCCATCTCCTCCACTGGGATATAACTCACTTGTCTCTTTCACCACTATCTAACATCAAAAACAATGCTGACACGTAACAGATATTGAGTAGATATTTGTTAGATAAGCAAAAAGAAATAATGAAATAGATTACTTTAAGTCTATTCAGCTCTCTAGACTTCTTAATGGCAGTCTTAAAGTTTGTAGTGACTTTTCAGTGTTTATCCTAGTTACACTGCATTTTTTAAATATCTTTCAATGACTAATCTACAAAGATTATGTTTAAAGTAGTTTACTCTCCACTCAATAAATCAGGTTTATTACTCATTTCATCTATATATCCCCTAACTACCTAAAAGGCAGGCTTGAAAATGTTGTGATCTAGTTAAAAAAAGGAAGGAAGGAAGGAAGGAAGGAAGGAAGGAAGGAAGGAAGGAAGGAAGGAAGGAAGGAAGAAAGAAAAGAAAAGAAAAGAAAAACACAAAGACAGCCTAATTCAGACCACTTATTTACCTAACTAAAAGCTTGGCCTAGCATCTTCAAGTAGACATATTCTGCCTTTCAGCTTTTCCATTCACTAAATAGATGAATCAGAGAGTACACTAATCTCACTTGATCTTTTTTAAATTAATTAATTAATTTTAAAAAATGATCTTACTGAGTTGATTAGGGTACAAAGGGTCAAGGGCTACAGAAAAGTGGGTAATACCATTGTTTCCACACTAATATCATTTTTTTCCCCTGTATCTGGGGTCAGGAGAGAAACAAAGGGAAAAGTCCCACCCAGCCTCCCACTCCTATCCCAGGTCTCCGATGTGAAGCACGCTCCGAGGGTCCTGCTCAAGTAGTTTTGATAGTTCAACACTTCTGAATTGCTGCCAATCCTGCCGTTCCAATCGCGACGAAACCTATTCAGAATCCACTGGCTGACATAGTCTCTTCATGGTTGGGGTTCTGAGATGAGCAGTTGAGTTGGAGGGATCTCCAAAGAAACTTCATCTGAGATGATCCCAAACCTGATTCTTGTGTGAATTGGCCAGTACAGGGTCTGGCACAGTCTGTCTCCCCAATCAGCTTATGCATATGCTGGTCATTGCAATTGCTAGGTCGGTTCTGTTTCCAGCCCTGTCATCCACTTGATCCAATGGGTGTTGTAGTCCAGCTTGATCCTGTCCACTTCATACTCGGTCCTCACGCAAACCAGTGGGAGCTGCAGCCTAGTTGGGGGAGACTCCCCATAACCCCCACCAGGCCTGCTCCCTACACTGGTCCTATGCATGCCAGTATGTACTGCAGGCATGTTCAGTCTGTCCCACATCCCATTTAGCTCTGGTACTTGTCGATGGGCATTGAAGCCTAGTTCAACCCAACCAACCTACTATCCAGCCCGCACATACTGGCGGGTGCCTTTCTGTCTAGCCACCCCTGCCCCGTCCTGGTTTTCTCCAGAGGAAGTGGTTACCCACAAGGGAGGTGCCCACTATCTCCCTACTAGGCCACTCCAACTTCTGGATTGTGCACCCTCCAGGTGGTTTTGGCATTTAACTTAACAGAATGGGCCTCAGTGCCAGCCTCTGTCATCTGATGATGTGGCAAGATCCAACCAACCCTCACCCACTCTAATTTTTGCTTGCACCAGTCAGAACATTCAGCCCAATCTGGCCCTTCCCCAATCTAGCTCACATGAGGCCCACAGGTGTTGTAGCCCTGCCTGGTCTGGTCTGCCCTCTTCCCAACTCATGCTCTCCAATGGGAGTGGCTGTCCAGCAGGGGAGCCCACATTCCCCTGCCTGCTTTGCCTCTCCCCAATACCCCCGGTTCTCACGTGTGCTGTTTGGGTGCTGCAACCACATCTGGTACGGCTCACCTCACCATGGCATTCCTTAATTTGCACTGGTAATCTCACCTGATCTTATCCAAAAGACCAAGAAGTGATGGTGTACTGATCTCAAAAAATGACCTTTATCTAACAAAAGTAAGAGAATCTGAGTTTTAGTAAAAATTTTTCAAAATCTGGTTAAGTCTCAGTATCATTAGATATTCAGCCCAGTCTTTTGTGCTCTTTCAGGATAAATAATATAAAAACTCTGTTTTCATAATGATCACTCTGAGCCAAATGACATTCTAAATAGAAGGAAAAATAGAGTTCACTAGACAGTATATATTAAAGTAAAAACAGGATTTCATGGAAAAACTTCAATAGAGGAAAAGTAAACAGTGTTTATTTCCCCTTAAAAAAATAAAGCAGTCAAACCACTGGTATAAATCACAATATTTTGCGTATTTTTGCCATTCAGGATTTAAAGAAAGTGCTCTTTCATAACCCAAATCTTTATAAAATATTGACTGGTCCTAATATTAATTGGTTGTATTACCTGCTGGGTAATTTAGACAACTAAAAGACTTGTTCTTATTAACTTTTGTCTTTCCCCATCGCTTAGTCTGTCTCAGTTTCTGAAAACTGAGTTCAAACCAAGTCATAAGAGTCAGTCATTTAGACAGACAACATCTAAAAATCATCACATGTAATCAGGATGGAAAGAAAACACTCAGTGTATCATTCTGTTATTGAATGACAAGCTATTTGGTGACCCTCTCAAGGAAGTTAGCAGCATATTAAGAAAATCACTTGAGTTAATCAGCCAAACACTTCCAAGTGATTTACTTGTCTTTTTGAAATTAAAAATATCACATATTCTTTCTGATATAAGGCAGCTTTCATGCAAATTGTAAGATCAGCACTGTTTTTGCTGGATTCCATGGGCTTTGATATTTTTGTTTTCATTTTCATTTCTTCCAATTAGTTTCTTTTCTCTTGTTGAATTCATTGCTGGCTCATAGATGGCATGGTGGCATCATTTTATCCAAGAGGCTTTTGTGTTTTTTTTTTTCACCCATGTGTTGGCAATTCAGTGACGTGTTTTTGACTCCATGGTGCTATAATTTTTTTGTTTTAACTTCATCCCTATTGTTGACTTTGTTTCATGACTTCTCATTTAAGGGAGTATATAGTGATGACATAATAGAGGCTATCATATTCAGATGTGAAGATATAATGCAGTATTCATCTCTACTTCCAAATCAAAGATGGACTCCCAATAAAACTGTTGGACACATCTAGACAATGGGATGCTGGACTGTGTGACATTGTCTGTACCAGCAATGTCGGGACACACTTAAATAATAGACTGATGAACATATGACTACTTATGAAAGATTATGCTATTGTAATAAAATGGGGAAAATCAGTTAGGTGTGGGAACTTGGGGGCGGGGAAAATCCCAGACCCTATGGAATTGTACCATAAAATTTCAAAATTAAGAAAAGAAGGATAAATAAATCTTTTAAAAAGGATGTTTACTTTAGTACAATTTTGAAATCCATGCATACAAAAGAGTTTCAAAATGATCACAAAAAATGCACAGTATAAAAAATGCATGCCTAGTCTTCATATATGAACCCAACATCAGAGTACCTAAATATATGAGTACAAAACAAACACTAAGAATTTTAGGGGAGACACAGACTGCAGCATAGCAGTGGTTGGGGACGTTCATCAATGAGCCAATCCTCAAGGCAGAAAATCTACGAAGAAGTTTTGGATTTAAGTTGTATCCCGGTTCAAATGGACAGACAGAATCTACATAGCATTCTATCCACCAGCTGCAGAATACAAAACTGCATAGAATGGGCACAGAACATTCTGCAGAACACAACACACTCTAGGGAACAAAACAAGTTTGAACAAATGCCAACCAAGAAACTCAAAGTCATACAAAGCAATATCTCTGACCATAATAGAATAGAACAGGAAATCAACCACAGGAGAATTCTGGAAATACATGAAAAATTAAACATATTCCTGAACATGATTGCTTAGAAATTGCAAGAAGAAAAAAAGAAATTACAAGGGAAATTAGTCTCTTATTTTTAACACATACAACTTGTTTTACTTACATAAAGTGAACAAATTTCACAATACAGACTTAAGATCTTAGTAAAACTTCTCAACTTCCCCTCCCCTCCTGCTTCCAAGTGATTTGTTTAATTATCTTCAGACATGAAAGAGCAAAAACAGTTTTGTGCACTTTCTAAACAGATTTAGAAATTCAATTTAATAGGAGCTTAGATGTAGAAATGTGGTTAGGAGGGAGACTGAGGAGTTTGTCTTGAAGCTGAATTTTCAGAGAAAACATGCTGTTTAACTTGGATTTTATATTTATTTAGGGTGTTCTGGAAGCTAATGAACATGGCAGAGAGGTAATTAATGGTTCACAATTATTGTTGCCTATCCCTTGGAAGCTGCATATGTTAACATAATCTTAAAAATACAACACTCTAAGAAATTCACATTTTGTGTGTGAGTGGGAGTAGAAAATAAATGCAAGCACATAAAATTTAAAAGCTAAGGTGATTTTAAAAAGGCACTACATGCATTTACAAGATCAGAATGTGGATCAGACAAAATGGCACTGGAGACAGACGCTGAAGTACGCACTTCAAGTAGTTTGAACATGTTAAACTCTATGATTGCTTAGGGTGTTTTCTACACATGCGAAAAAAAAAAAGTGAAAATCATGTCAATTCCAAGTTAAGAAACAGTGACTCAATTATCTACTAAGGAATCAAAAGCCCTAGGGTTAAGTATTTGAATTATCACCCTCATAGTTGATTTTATATCTAAAGCTTATGGTAATCATTTTATATGGCCACAATGGTGTTCTGTAATTACGGCAGTAGGAGTAGCATCTCCAGTGCTAATTTGATTCTAGTCCATATCTGAAGATGTTTTCGAGTGTCGTTTGTTAACAATTTCACACCCAGTACCAAATAAGGATAAAACTAAACCGAGTCTAACTTTGTACCTAGGCCAAGAGTTGATTCCAGCAGGAATTCTCGAGAGCCACAGCGATGTGCCAGTGAATAATGAGTAGCATCTACTGTGACAACTCTTCAGCTAAGATGAGTGTCAGCGAAGTTTCAGCTTTCTCACTGACCTTGGAGCAAAAAACTGGCTTTGCTTTTGTCGGGATTTTGTGTATCTTCTTGGGACTCCTTATCATCAGATGCTTCAAAATTCTTTTAGACCCTTACAGTAGCATGCCTTCTTCCACGTGGGAAGATGAAGTTGAAGAGTTTGACAAAGGGACATTTGAATATGCACTTGCATGAGTTCCAGCCTTACAGTTTTTACAGTTATGCCATTGGGATCCATGGTGAATTCATTTGTAATTATGTTGAGAGTGCTGCAGAGGGCAGATTTCATCCACTAAATTTAATAAACATATGTGACTTATTTATCCATCAGGCTGTGTAAATGATAAACCACTTTTAGAATTGTTCACTTGCCTCTCTCCTGTATTGATGTCAACCCCACATAGAAGCCACTTCTAATTTATCTCAAACAAATATTTGCCTTTCATCTATGCTTCATTTTTTTCAGATTTTATTTGTTCATTTGAGAGCCGGGAAAACAAACACACACACACATACACAAAGAATAAGAGAGAGAGAGAGAGAGAGAGAGAGAGAGAGAGAGAGAGAGAGAGAGAGAGAGAGAGATGCTACCCTCTGGTTTTCTCTTGTAAACACCCATGATAGCTGGAACGGCCTGGTTCAAGGCTAAAGCCCATAGGTGAAAGCTCAACCCAGGTATTCCACACATGGTAGCAGATATTCAATAACTTGTACTATTACTACTGCCTACTGATGTCTATGTTAGCAAGAAGCTGGAATCAGGAGCTGGAGCTGGTATCAAAACTGTGTACTCTGATATTGGACAAGGTACCTAAATCAGTGTCTTGACCACTAAGTTAAATGCCACCCCTTTGGTTCCTTTCTTTTCCTAATGAGTTATGCCAGAAGTTTCCAGATTGTCCTCATCAATGTCCACGTACCCTTCCTATATTCCAGACACAGGCCCCTTTAGCTGTAATAATTCATGTCTTACCATGAGAGACTCAATTTTTCCATCCAAAGAATAAACAGAATATGACTTTCTTAATAATACGCAAAATTCAAAAAGATTGGCAGATAAAACAAACTCAAAACTAACATACAAACCCTGAAAGTAACCACATATTCTCTCTTACATTTCAAAATTATCAAAAACATTAAAATGAGAGTTTCCAGCACTCTCCAGAGATGGCAAGTCCAGTCCCAGTTTTGCCATTAATAGAGCTACACAAATTTGGGCAAGTCATCTAGTTTCTATTGACTTCAGTGAGGGAACTAACCAGAGGATTGGTTAATTTTTTTAAATTTTTACATCTTTTAATTCTAGTGTAGCTATGAATACTACAAACATACCTGGAAACTCTGAGATCTGGGATGAATGAGGATTTAAGAGAACATTAAAAAGCTCTCAGATTAAGGAGCTTATATTCAGAAATTTGAGTCTCATGTTGGCCCACCCCCCAAAAAAATATTTATGGTTTACATAGTTTCCATATTTTCCACATACAGAAACTCAGATAAGGAAACCCATCCTGTACAGGGTGTTGGGAGGATAGATGAGATAAAATAAATATTAAAGCACTTTGAAAATTATAAAGCACTGTTTAAATGGACCCTGTTTTCTTAACTTATTCACTTCATTAGAATAGTAACAGAGATTCTCAAGCTCTAAGAAGTGATGTAATGCATGTTATTCAGTCTCTTAAATCTTCATCATCTTCATTTAAAAATAATACAAAATCCTGTAATTCTGAAACTATAAAATTTGAACTTCAAATTATAAAACTATGTAATCCTGACTATCTATGATAACAGAAATGAGCAATATAACAAGAGATAAATACAAAAATACATATGTCAGGACCACAGAAATATCAAAACATATTAAGAAGAAATACACTAGTGTTTACTGAAAGCACTACACTGCATATTTTTCACTTATTTGATACTTTTTTATTCCTTTAGGTTTGAGATTACTATTTCTGCTTTATTTATTGTTTACTATTTATTTTATATTTGTTGGAAGGCAGAAAAACAGAGATGTACCATGTGCTCATTTACTTTCCCAATATCCTAAAGAGACAGAGATGGACCAGTGCATGCCCAGAAGTTAGAAATACAATGTAGGTCTGTTACGCGGATGCAATGGACCCAAGTATTTGACACATCACCTGCTGTCTCCCAGGGTTTACATTCCAGAAGGAGGCATCATGGTGAGATTCCCAGATACTTTCCATCTCTTGTACCTCAGTAAGAGAGCTCTGGAATTACCTCAGTTGGTAGTTTATCCCAAGATACATTACTGTTCCGAATCCCACTGGACTTGATGAGAGTTGGATATGCCAGGACAACAGGCATCTCCTTGTGAACCAAACTTCACTGCATTTGTCTGCTTGAGAAAACACTTATACACAGATCCTCAGTTTTGTTTAGAAAATAATAATACCAAGTCTTTACTTCGAAATGAAAAGAGGAATAAAAAAAGAAAGCAAAAGCAAAAAATTGAATGAAATGTGAGCATTTTTTTCCAAGAGTTCAACTCCAACAAACATTTTAGATGTTAATGCTATTGAAATATTATTTCCAATGCTGCTAAAGAGAAACTGGTATCTTCATTCATGCTTTCCACTCATGATTTATTATATGTCTTAGATCTTTGAGGGAAAACAGGATTATCATGTGTATTTTTAAAGCTAGAGACAATATAAAAATGCAAGACTAGTTACAGTATGGATACAACATGGAAATTTCATGAAATGCTAACCCTTCTAGAAAAAGATGTTCAATGTCATCCCTTTATCTGCTCCTAGTTTCCCCCTCCCAAGAGCCTCACCATAAAGAATAGGAGAAAAGGTAGTGATGTGAACCTACAAACAGCTTGCTCCTGTTACTGTACCTACCCTTCTTTTTTTTAAGATTTATTTATTTTCATTGGAAAGTCAGATATACAGAAAGGAGGAGAGACAAACAGGAAGATCCTCTGTGCACTGATTCACTCCCCAAGTGGCAACAATGGCTGGAGTTGAGCCAATCCAAAGCCAGAAGCCCAGAACCTCTTCCAGTCCCAAGGCTTTGGGCCATCCTCAATTGCCCTCGCAGGCCACAAGCAGGGAGCTAGATGGGAAGCAGGGCTGTTAGGATTAAAACCAGAGCTCATATAGAATCCTGGTGCATGCAAGGTGAGGACTTTCGCCACTAGGCCACCATGTCAGGCCCGTTATATCCACCTTTTTTTTTTTTTTTTTTTAAGATTTATTTTATTTTTATTACAAAGTCAGATATACTGAGAGGAGGAGAGATAGAGAGGAAGTGGAGCTGCCGGGATTAGAACCAGCGGCCATATGGGATCAAGGCGAGGACCTTAGCCACTAGGCCACGCTGCCAAGCCCTATATCCACCTTTTAAAAGAGTCTAAATCGGGTTCACCTTTCACGGTTGACTTTATGGATGGGCTAATTTCTTCTATATCCCACAAACCATCTCCCATCTACTCCAGAAAGTCTGAGTCCTCTTAATAGAGAACAAAGACTTTAATTTCACAGAGATAAAAGCCATAGAATGAAAATGTCTGGTTGATGTAAGACCAAGACTAAAACTAATCCATACTACACTGCAGTCAGCCATGAAGTCAGAAAGAGAAAGAGAAAGAAAGAAGGAAAGAAAGAAAGAAAGAAAGAAAGAAAGAAAGAGAGAAAAAGAGAAGAAATTTACTGGTATCAGAGGCACTTACTATCTTTGATAGAGAAGAAAAGTTACAGAATTAAATAACTGACTCCTCAAAGAGAGTGGCAGATACCAGTTCACAGTTCCTGACCTGGTCTTATGAACTGAACTGGCTTTGGGTCTCACCAGCTCCACTCGCATTCTCTCCAATCACGATAAAGACACAACCCCACCAGATAAGTCTAAAATGCCTAAAATGTGATTAGTTCATAAACCTAAAATTCTTATATGGGAAGTCATAACCATTTTTTGAATAGAAAAAAAACATATTGATGGCACTTAAGAGGACATTCAGTAATAGCTACTTGGTTGTAATTTTGTCTCCGTTTCTTACACAGCTAAATGATATTTGCCAGATTAGCATGGTACTTCCCTGAGAGCATCTAAGAGGTTTGACTCAGGTATCATCTCCAGACCCTTTTCTGTAATATATACCTGTTCAGCAAAACTTTCCCTCGATTCTAGTAGGCATAACATCCCTCCCAATCTCTAAAGACTGGTCTCAAAATCCTGGGTGTGACTTAATAAAAGTCACCTACCAATTTCAAATATTGCTACAATGACAAAAACTAGCACTGTGCACAAAGTAGTTCTATTTTAAATTCAACAAATCAATTCACTCAACCTTCAGAATAACTCTACAACATAGGTTTGTATCCATATCTACATTTGCCAATAAGAAAATAACTTGTCTGAGTTCATGCAAATAGGAGGTGGAGAGTCAGGATTGAAAATTCTAGCTCCAGAGTTTTACTTTTTTTTTAAGATTTATTTATTTATCTATTTATTTATTTATTTTATTGGAAAGGTGGATATAGAGAGGAGAGACAGAGAGGAAGATCTTCCATCCGATGTTTCACTCCCCAAGTGGCTGCAACTGCTGGAGCTAAGCCAATCCGAAGCCAGGAGACTCCTCCAGGTCTCCCACGTGAGTGCAGGGTCCCAAGGCCTTGGGCCGTCCTCGACTGTGCACCCAGGCCACAGGCAGGGAGCTGCATGGGAAGCAGGGTCGCCGGGATTAGAAATGGCGCTCATATGGGATCCCGGCATGTTCAAGGCGAGGACCTTAACCGCTACGCTATCGCACTGGACCCAGAGTTTTACTCTTAACCACTATGATATACCAACACTGAACTCCTCTGGCAACTGGAAAACACAAGGGTAGTTTCTTTCAAGTTGTAAGGAGCACTCATTGAATCATACTGATGGAAAACCAATGGTAGAAACTGCAGGGAGAAATTGTCTGTGCTGTCTTAACAATCACCAGTTTACAATCAAGCAAAACCTGTTCTTCACCGAAACTCTAAAATCTGGTTTGATGCAAGTACTTCTGGTACAGGCCAGGTCATGTGGTTGTACCTGGGAAATTAACCCACAGTTTGATTCATACTTGAAACTGACCGGATCATTGATTCTGTTCTCAATCTTCTCACACCCCATGAAGACAAGTCAAAGGGATGTGGTATAAGCAATATAAAATAAGTTCTGACACCATTATCTAATTACAAAAAACAGAAATTATCTCTGGAGGACAATTCCTTGGTATACATGCTGAAGACAGGATGCTAGGACTCATCCTGAGACTGTGGGACTCAACTTGGCCCTTTAAGATGGCAGCAGTGATCATGTTTTTGGAAGGAGTGGTGTTAAGCAATCCAACCCTCCTTATAAATTAAAGAAATGGTGTTTACTTCCTGCTTAAAAGGATTAATGTTTCACTAGCAGTTATTCGCTGATGTGGTACTTAACATTCCCTGGGGGCTGATGGCTGTGTGGGGATTATAATACTATTCCAGGCCAATCATTGTAAAGCTAACTCCTTCAAGAAGGGTCCTAACCAATGAGGAGGAGCCTGACATGTTGAGCGAGAAGCCCAATGACTTATATATGCCTGTGTGAGGCTGCAGCAGGGGCTTCTTCAGCAGAAGACTCTGCAGTGGTAAGTTACACAATTGCATGCAAAATCAGAGTCTCACTTCATCTAATGCTCTAATGTAGCTTCTCAGGAAAAGAGTAAAGGTGAGGAAGTCAAGGACTACAGAGTAATATGCTTTTGCAAAAATGGAAAAAATTTTCACATGTGATTTCTGCAAAAAAAAAAGTCAAGAGTTGAAACTGAGGGTTTTTTTTTTCAATCAGAGAAGTAGCTTAAGTAAATGAAGAGAAAGGAGAGTTTTGTTTGTATTCATTTCCTTTTTCTAGAATTTTCTTTGAAAAGCCAAATTTTATGATGTCAACGAAGTGTTTTAAAATAAGCTTATGGCATGTGAGTGTGAAAGTTATTATGTAGTTTGTTCATCTTACTTCAAATATAATTTCTCAAATGTTGAGAATATTTCACTAAAGGGAGCCAGTAGATCATGGTTAGTTTTCCTGAATATAGAATATGATATTATTAGTGGCTATAATTTATTTTCTTATCCCAAATACTGATATTTTAAATGTTTCAAAATAACATTTGCAAACAGATATATGAGCAAATGAAACATTTTAAATGTTGGCAAAAGCTCCAAGAATTTACAGACATCATTTTGACAAAATGCCTTTTTAAAATTCTCACCCTAAAATGCATATCTTCATTTGTTGCGTAGACAATAAAATTCCTGAAATAAATCTATTATAAGATTATGAAGGTATGTACAGATTTTTGTAAACTAACAACAATGTAACATTTTAAATTTTTATAATTTCTATATATTTAATGTATTCTTAGCAATTATTAAATGAGTTGCCATTTCAGTATTTAGTACTGCCAATTAATGACAGTTCAGGGTTAAAACAGTCTCGTCAATTCTTATTTTTCTCAGCTGGTGTAGTCACATCTTTCCTGAAAGTCATATTAAATCCAATGGTACTGATTCCAAATGAATAGTGCAAACACAGCTAACGTTTCACTGGTGCCATTGGAAATCCTGTTTGTTGAAACAGTCCCAGTTATTTATTATTTTTATTGCTAAGGTTCTTGTACAGGTAATTTTTAGTGAAATGAGTTTAAAACTGTATGTCTTGTAAAAGTAAACTATTCCTATATACTACATCTCTACTTACATGTATTTATACTATTTAGAACAAATTTAATTTTCTTCTTCAACCGCAGCTTTGAAGAACATTCTGAAGATTGTACAGAAGACAATAACTATAATCAAGAATCCACTTAGTGAGTTTGGCTGGAAAAAAAAAATCCAAGAGCCTCCTAATGTAACCACGTTACATTAAAATAAGCACATTAGTGCTTATTTTTGAGGAGGAATATATAGATTTTTTTAAAAAAATCATAAAGCAAACAACTTAGCACACACATAACAAGAAAAAAAATCCCACCCCAAAAATCCGTTTTGGAAGATGTCGCTGAATAACTCTTCCAACGTATTTCTGGATTCAGGGCCCACTCATACAAGTCGCTTTCAAGTGAATGTCATAAATGAGAGCCATGAGAGCAGTGCGGGCGGCATCGACAACGCCGACCCACCGCATTATGAAGAAACTTCCTTCGGGGATGAGCAAAACAGACTCAGAATCAGCTTTAGGCCTGGGAATCAGGAGTGCTATGATAACTTTCTCCAAAGTGGAGAAAATACCAAAACAGATGGCAGTCTTCACCCTTATGATTCTCACACAAACACCTACTACCTGCAAACCTTTGGCCATAACACCGTGGATGCTGTCCCCAAGATTGAGTACTATCGCAACACCGGCAGCGTCAGTGGGCCCAAGGTCACCCGGCCCAGCCTGCTGGAGATCCACGAACAACTGGCAAAGGTAAGCTGGAGAGGGGCAGGTGAGTCTCTTGCCTGATAAGTTCTTTCAGGTCATTCCCTCCTCTTTCATCATGCCAGGAACAGAAAACAGTCAAAGGAAGAGGTCTATTTCAAATCATCTATCTTACTAACACAACTGTCCCTAGTACCCAGGAAACCTAATTACATAACAAATGCTCCACAAACACAGACTTAGGATAGAGAACTAAAAAATTAACTGTAAGTTATGCAATATAATACATCTACTTTGCAATTATAGGCTGCTCAGTTCACACTTGGTTAAACAAGCTAGTTCTATGTTAGTTTAATGCATCCGATCAAAAGTAAAACAAAGAAATAAAGAAATCATTAGTGCTTTTGTAGTTAATGTTGTGGGTACCTGCCTTTAGTGTGCATGAGTGTTTTTATATTCCTTAAACAGAGAGCAGAGATTTATAGGATTCAGCATTTTTACTCTTTCTCTTTGCCTGAGGCTTCTAAGTGCACCTAGACATTTAAGCTACAGAAGCAGCAGAAATAGCTAAACTCTTCCTTGCTGGAGGAACACAGCTAGGTTCCCAAATCTGCTGGTAACATGAAGCAGCATTTTTTCTAATCCTATAGCACATCATTTGGAAACTTACTGAGTTTCTTCCTCTATAACTTTCTGTAAAATATGTTGATGACTTTATATTCTGCTCTTCTGGAACATAATTGAATAAAATCATTCTTGAGGGAATATGATTACTTACTAAGGAGAATAATTGGATGTCACACACTCAAATGTAATTTATTCCTGTCCAGATTTTTATAAGAAGTCACAGGAGTGATTGTCACAGGTCTATCGCCATTCACTCAAAAAAAACTTTTTTTTTTTAATTGAATGATGACCCATTGTAGGGATAACTGTGCTAGCACTCTACCACATTACTTATGGTAACTGTATAAACAGATCCTTTCATGGGAACTGGTATTGAGACTTAAATATCCTTACTCATCTCATTCCTTAATTCCCAACAAAATAAAATTTTAACTCCATTAAAAGGAAATGGAATAAACTCATGTTGTTCCTAGGACTAAAATTTTAAATTGAAAAAAAAAAAGCAGCTTTTTTCTAGCTTTGGAAATCATGGCTTCCATAAATCTTGAAATAAAGGAGAAATGCTTCAAAGCCGATCTGAATGACCACACAGTAGAAATGTGACAGGGACACTTGACAAATTTGATAGCTGTTTGTGATACTGTATCATTTTTGAGATTTTAGTTGTTTTGCTTTAAAGCCTTCTTTTTCTCAGATACAAAGGAATGGCAAATCAAATACATTAAAAACTAGGTGTAGGCTCAATGTTTTGAGTAATTATCTTGAATAAGTATGGTGGCAAGTTACTGCTTTTATGAACTTGACTCTCATTTTTGTAGGAGTCAATCGGTAGGCATATCCATGTTGCCAAATGGTGAGCAGACTTCAGTCAGGGAACTATAGAGCCCACAACAAGCACATTCCTGCAGCCAGTGCTGCTGAAGTTGAAGGCACGGTCTGTCTCTGCTGTCCTTGAGTGCTGTTTAGGCTCGCACACGAAGACGGGCAAACCTTCAGGTTATCTTCCCTGAACAAACCAAGCTTCGTTCAGCTATGTCCCTGCATCCACCCTCAAAACATAAAGATGACGATGAAGGCCTCCCAGGGATACTTTTATGTTGCCACATCCCTGTGGCCCTGGATATTTTTATGGTAGTTGTTTAAATTTCAATTAGAAAGCAAGTATTATTTAATAAAACAGCACTACTACATGGATTTTGGATTAAAAAAAATACATAAATTACAGTGTTTGTGTTGAGACTGACATTGTCTCTAATTTGCATCAGCTGCATTTTATATTAGAGTGCCAATTCCAGTCCCAGAAGTCCCACTTCCATTCCAGCTCCCTGTTAAAGCACCTGATGGACACCAGGATAGAGCTTGGGGCTCCTAGTTTTGGCCTGGCCTAGCCCCAAACTTTGTGGCCATTTGTAGAGTGGACTAGCAGATGTAAAATATCTCTCTCCCTTCTCTCTCTTTCTGTAAACTCTGCCTTTCAAGTAAGTACTTTTTTAAAAAAATTGTGTTTATTTAAATAATTTGGTCCTGGAAAAAAACTGGCATATACAACTTGGGTAGCATTTTTTAAACTTTTACAGCAATGATTCATTTACACTCAAAGGCATAATATATTTAGTCATGAAACCGGTTGCATTCTGATTGTAATTTCTGAGTGAGAAAAAATTCACAGTATTGTCCTAACAGGTAAAATGGGAAATACACTTGAAACACATTGTTTTAGGTCACTGCCTTATATGAAATTTTAGTGGTGATAGGCATCCACAGAATTTGTAATCTCAACTGTTTGAGTTTGCAATTGAAGAAATGCTATTCATTTTCTGTGTGGTAAAGAGCTATACAGGTGGCTCTGCATCATGGATTTCTAAATAATATTGTTAAAAGCAGAAAAAAGACCCTATACATTATGTGTTCTGCACTATTGTGCAAGCTACCTAATTTCTTCTTACATGCCGACAAAGTTCAGTACATCAAACACAATGAACAAGAACACAACAGATGACTATTTACAGTGATGGTGGTGATTTTTATGCTAACATTTTATTAAAAAGTAAAATATATGCTGATAAAATATTTAACAGGTACTAAATATAAATATTTATACATATATATGTATATATAACACATAATGAAATGTCTCTCATGGGATATTAAACTTAAGTTATTCTCCCCAAGGCAATCACTATTGATAATTTCTTTTAAGTCCTTTCAAAAATTTCCAGGTTTATACACACATACACATAAGCCTATAAATATCTGTATTTATATCTGCCTAACTTTCTGTCTATATTCTTTTTTACAAGCATATATGGGGCATGTGCTATTCTGTGCTCTGCTGTTTTCAGCCACTTGAGACCCCTCCTCTCTTTGTAAAGAGACTTCTGCCTCCAGCACTGAGCTTACGTCATATGGCCATCTTTTCACACACAGTTCCTAACCAAAGTGAAACTGTTACAACCATACTAACCACCATTCAGAGGAATATAAAGATTCTCAAAAATACACACCCTTTCTATCAAAGTCATGTGTCTCTGAGATAAACCATCATAAAAGTACAAAATATTATCAAATCTAAGCTGGAAATATATTATTTTCTTTGGATTTATTTATTTATTTGTATTTTTTCATTTATTTGAACAGCAGATTTAGAAAAAGTGAGAGGCAGAGGCCTGAGCAATGGCTCAGTAGCTATCTGCTCGCCTTGCACACATTGGGATCTCATGTGGGTGCTAGTTCATATCCCAGCTGCTCTGCTTCCCATCCAACCATGACCTTCATCAAGGTTTATCATCAGTACACGGCGCCAAGCACTAGAATCATCCTCTGGAGCTTTCCCAAACACAAAGGCAGGGAGCTCAGTCGGAAATGGGTCAGCTGGAACTTGTGTTGGTACCCACACAGGCTGTCAGTGCTGCAGGTAGCAGCTTAGCCCATCGTGCCACAGCACCAGCCATGGCACTATGTAATTAAGGAATCAAGCTGTGTAGAAACTGATTCAAACCAAACAAAGCCAAAAGAAAACAAAAAATCCACACAGAAATAACTTCATGTTTGGATCAACAGGCTGTTAACCATTGAATATAATTTGAGTGTAGCAGTGTTAATATCGATTGTAGTGTAATAACAATCAGCTTTTTTTTGAGAATTTGGATGTGCTAACATTCGAAAAATTCTCACTCAGTTCTTACAACAGTCTCTCAAGGTAGGGACTATCATTATTGCTGTTTTATAGATGGTATGGGTTTTATAAAACACTATGGGTCTTTCAGATGGGAAAACAAATAAGCCTGTAAGCATCCATGGTTAAGAAACCAAAGTCATTTGGTTAATAAGTTGAATCCACGTATACTTACCTTCAAAGTTCACTGCCTCTTCCATGGTCATTTTTCACGGTCTGTGTATTATGCCTATTCAGTAGCCATCAGGTGCAGTGGAGCAAGACACAATGAAGATAGCTACATCTTGATCATGATGAGCAGAGCAGGAGACGTCAGTTCACTCCTTGTTTCTGGGACAGTACCAAGAGATTGCCTTGCTTCCCTACAGAATTAATTGTGGATCTTAGTCATTTTCATGGTCATCGTCAAAATATTTATTAGATATTTACGTGAGTGATGAGATAAAGTGAGTGAAAATGATTTGGTTTCTACTAAGATAAAGGACAGGTGGTTCAGTTAATAAGCGTTGTGCCACGTAAATCAAGGCATGAAATGCTAATCTTCCATACAAGAACAGGCAAAAATATGTTTTCTACAACATAATCATTTCTAAACTCCAAGTGTAACATTTGTATTGGGGCTACTCAAGATATAAATGGTTCCTAAACTAACCCCCAAAATGTTAGCTGGAGCAACACTTGCCATGAAGATTTCATTCTGATACGTAGTGGATCTTTTTCCTCAAGACCATCTCTCTGGAAGGTCACTCTATAAAATAGTCTGTGGAAAAGTACAAAAACATTGTTAGCTGCCTGTTGTAAATAGTTTGGTAGTAAATAATAAGCAAAATGAGAGTTCCCTTAAGTGTATACTTAAAAAGCATCAAGAATGTCTGCATTTTATTTTTCATATGGTAATTTATTGTATATAGCTAACTTTTGACTTAAGTTATCAAAAACACAAGTTAATACGTGGCAGTTTTATGACAAATTAGGAAATGAGTGTTTCCAAATACAATGAAAATGCTGTAATTATAAATTTTTCTAATTTATATAGAAAAATTATAAATTATAAATGATTTTCTAGGCTTAATTTACAATAACTTTCAAAAGAAAAAACTAAAAGCCCTCTCATTTTCATGTTTTTATTCTGGATTAAAACTTTAAAAATGTCTGATTCTTATTCAGATTGATTTTTAAATAATCTGGTGGCAGGGGGTGACCGAGTTTAATTCGAATAAGATTGACCAAATGCTAATAATTGTTGAAAGTAATATTTCTTATATTGTTCCCTCTTTGTATTTGAATATTTCAATAACAAAAAATGCTTAAAAATAATAGGACCATATAAGACTAAATATTTATGTAAAAATTTCTCAATGATTGTCTAAGAATTCTACCATGAGATTTAAGACTCAAAACTTAAAGCATGTATGATTTGAGAATATTATCTAGTCAGAACTTAAAGAATATATATTTATTTTCTTACACATTGATGACAGCTAGAAAGATGTTTGTTATTTTTCTCAGTCCTGAAATATTATTTCATATTTTAATTAAATAAAAACAATTTAATGTTTCATCATCTAGAAGAACTCATTAGAAATGTGTACCCTAAACCTGTGTAGTTGAAGCTTCACTAATTTTTTAGGATTGAAGAGGGAAATATTTAATCAAAAAGTCTTGCATTCTTTCTTGAATGTACTTTATCTTCTTTGAATTCTTAATGCACAGGTAAAACTCTTAGTAAATAAGTAATCATTCCCTAAAGCCATATAATTTTAAGTGCATTTATGAAGGGCTATGGGTCATAATTTATGGTAATGGAGTGTGAACAAACACATTAATTCAAGTATGAAGGGAAAAACTAGTTTCAGGCAACAACCATAAAATCTTCAGTCTTTGAGACTTGAGTGTCAAGAGCATACACTAGCTAGGAGCCTGCAAGGCCTCAAGTCCCACAAACCTCTGAACCAAACTCATGGGCAGTGCTTTCATGGTATCTTGAGCGCATGACTTCTATTCTGGCTTACAAAAGAGGCATTTATTAAACAGTGAGAGCAAGATTTGCTTTATCTCGTGAGAATAGGAAGATGACAAAAAAGATGCTGGATGTACCCTTACTGATAGTATCCAAAAAGAGGTTAATTGCTAGAGGAAATACATGAGTTAATGGCATAGCCAGAGTCACATTTCAAGTATCCCTGTTGATACAATGCAGGATTTTGGGTTCATACATGAATAAGCAATGGAATGGCTTCTGTACTTGTAATTTTACTATCTGATTTTACTAGCCAATGAAGAAAATATAAATACAAGGATTTTTTCCCTCTGTGGTATAAAAACGTTCAAAATTTTTATACTTTAACAGGTTGAATATATTTACCTAACAGATTCAAGCACCCTATACTGACTCTATTTTTGGAAAATTAATAAAATTATTGCTTAATTAACTTCTATATATGATGGTTTCTATGTCATACTCTTATAGAATATTCATTTTGCATCAAATTGTCAAATCCTAGTGATAAAGTAAACCACCATGAGACTGCAACTAGGAAGGGTATCCTCTACAAATAAATGTTCATTGACGGAGTGACCTCAAATACCCATCTCATCCTTTAACCTAATTGTAGGGTTTGGGTGGGGGTGGTAACAGTCATTTGTATTACACATCTAGATCTATGAGTCACAGTCATCAGTGGGCTTCACCAGGGAACTAAGCAATTATGGACAGGTTTAATCAGAAAACAGGAGTTTTATTCAGAGTACTACTCTTTAAAAGGCATGTGACTAAAGCTGTGTCTCATGGGATCCCATTTAATCCAACCAAAGAAATAGTTCACTTTTACAGGATGGGGTGACAATACTACTAACAAATATTTACCTCCCAAATATTAGAAACATGGTATTTTACAAGGAATAATTTAAGTTGAAAGGTTTATATCTAAACCCAATTTATTTCACCAGTCCTATTTTACTTGGTGAAAAGCAACTACCAGAAAATTTGAATTATGACTTAACCTTTGCAGCTAGCACTGATTACTGATTTGGGTCCTCACAGTTCAGCCATGATACCGTTGGCATTTGTTTTCCAGGATCTTGCACTGGTACGAAGATATGATACCAGCTTTCAATTATCTGTGCAAATGAGGGACCAAGAATGCTTATGACTGAGCAATTCCTCAGCTATTTCAAAAGTAAATTTTAACCATTCAGTTGATCTTCGTTACTCACTTTTCCCCCATTACTGTCAGAAAATAAGATAATGAAAATTAGGATTCATCCTCTTCCTTTTTAATTATATATGGCACAGTGGAAGCAATAATAAATGGACTGTCCCATAGAGAAGGAAGGGGAAAGAAAAAAAAGGAAATAAAAATAGATGAGACTGACATTTGCTCCTCAGTTGTGGAAATTAGGGATCTTAAATTCCACTCTGTGGATCTAATGTTGTTTATCAACGATCTACTACATGGCAGACCCTGTTTCAGCATTACTCTGTGGTTAGTTTTATACAGTGACTGCTACCACACTGCACTACTTCAGTTACCCAAGTGTTACATTAGTATCACAATGTCTCATGGAAGAGGAAAGGTAGAGAAAAATCATTACTCTCACATAAAAGGAGGAGGGTCTTAGAAGAAAGAAATAAGAAGTCAAAATCATTTGTAGTAAATGGCCCAAATTAGAGTCATTTAGCAGTGGACACTCTTATGGTATGCCAAATCCCAAAGATACAAGAGCCTTTGAGTATGGCCAGTACATGAACTTCAATCATTCCCAAACAGAGCCCTTGTAATATTTACATGTGTGAAATTCTTATTTAATACCAGTTCCATTTTACAGGGATACAGTGCTCTTGTCCAAGACTTTTTAGCTAGTGATATTACAGCATATCCTCTTAACCTTAAATCAGCTTAGACCACTTAAATAAAAATGAAGTCATTCTGCAATGTTAGTAATTAAAGGATGAATATAAGGTACTTCCCCAATGATTTCAAAGCCCTTGCGGGAAAGTTTGCTTTAGGGAAACTCAAGTAACTAGTCTGATGAGGAAGAACACAAGTAGGCACCAGACACATTGAGATACATGTGAAATTTTTCAAAGTTTCATGCAGAGTATAAATTAAGGACTGAGAGAAACAAAGACACATCTTCTACCCATTGAACTAAGAGAAGGAGGAGAGTTGTTTTCAAAATTGGACCACAGGGCAGACAAGCATTTAAAAGTTTCAATTCCTGTTTAGAGTACTGACTTTCGGTTTCCACTCTACCAGTCTTCCTATGGTCAGCCATGAGACTCCCCAGGTGTTGATATGTGACGTGAGCACGTGCAGCAGTTCTTACATACAATCTGTGAGAAGCTGCTCTGCAGGAACAGTGTCGTTACAGGCCTGCACTGCCTGTAAACTTTAATAGGATATTTTTAATTTTTTAAAGAAAATCTTCAATGTATTATTTCCTTAAATCTGGTTAAAAATCCTTCTCCTGAGGTCAGAAGATTTATCATCATTGTTTCAGATAAATGCTTCTTAATCTAAAATAGTCTCAATGGTGAAAGGGCCAAGGTCCCATCAACAGCCTTAGTTCTGCTTGTAAATCACAAAACAAGCCCATCCACTCCCAAAACAACAAAAATTTCAAAATGACCAGAATATGACCTTTTTTTTTTTTTTAATATTCTAAAGCTTTCTGTCAATAGTTTTGATCTGCCTTTGAGAGTTAACCAGTGACTGGGGTTTTTTGTTTGTTTGTTTGTTTGTTTGTTTTAAAATGCAGAATGTGGCAGTGGCTCCTGGCTCCGTTGACAGGGTTGCTAATGGAGAGGGGATGCCTGGAGAGGAACTTGCTGAAAACAAGGAGGAAGAAAACAAGGCTGGTGCTGTGAAGTTTGGATGGATCAAAGGTGTGCTGGTGAGAAAGCTCCTATGTTTATCAATCAAAGCTGTAGTGGGATTAAGTATCAACAAGGCCAGGCCCAGGTCCCAGAGTTCCAAGGGCAACTGGGTTGGGCCCCAATGTCGCCTCCTTGCCTCCTTTCAATGCCGCCTTTGATCCGCAGGTGAGGTGTATGCTGAACATCTGGGGAGTCATGCTCTTCATCCGCCTCTCTTGGATTGTTGGGGAAGCTGGAATCGGTGAGCAATGGATCCCCTCAGAATTAACCTTGGACATAAATTATAACCACTGGAAGCAGCTGGTTCACTGTTCAGGCTGAACGTGAACAGAGGGTCACAGAAATAATTTGCACTTGAGCTCCATCAATGCTGCCTCTTTCACCATGCTTGGAAGAAAGAGTGAAGAGTTAACCCCTCTGAGACTGGAGTTTTCTAGCTCATCAAACAATCAGAATCTCAAGTAAATATTTATACCTTTAATAGAATTTTAGGTGTACAGATACATAAAAGCACCTTCCTTTTAGGTAAGATTTATGTTTTGGGGGCAGAATTGTGGAATAGCAGGTAAAGCCACTGCCTGAGGTAACGGCATACCATACTGGTGCTGGTTTGTGTCCTGGTTGCTTCACTTCTGATCTGGTTCCCTGCTAATGCACTTGGGAAAGCAGTGGAGAATGACCTGGACACTCGTGCCTCTGCACCCACATGGAAGACTCAGAGGAAGTTCCTGGCTCCTGGGTTCACACTGGCCCAGCAGTGGCCATTGCGGAAAAGTGAAAGTCATTGGGTAAAAATGACTGCCTTCAGGCTTTACCTGCTTTTCACACTCATCTTTCTTGTCTGATGGTTAAGTTGCCCCAGGTTTCCATGATAGATAAGAATGACTAAATGCCATCATTAACTCATTCTGTCATTTGTTTTGTAAAACAAGCACCCAAAACTATTCCCCAGAATGGTTATCCAAGTAGCTAATGTTACTACTGCTTTGAGATTCCTTTCGCTATTTTTACAAACTGGGCTCCTAAGTGTAGCCAAACTACCCTCAAAATCAGAAGTAAATACTTGTATTTGACTCGTTTCTTCTGGAGTAAAGTAAAACCCAAATTATGACTCTAATTCATTTAGCATTATGTTGACAACAAATGTCAGTGAAATTCAGTAAGATTGATAAGAAGTCTCTACCTCCCACTAAAAATCTCTTTTTTTGACAGCTGAAAAGAAAGTACAAGCCATCATTCAAAGGAAAATCCACCGAATAGCCATTGGGAGGAACATGATTTAACTACTTAAAACTCTTATTAAAACAAAACTAATGTTTGCCCGTATAGTAAGTTTTAGTATAAATCATCATATTTTACAATTTTCTAATAAACTTGAAACTGGATTGACTGTGAAGAGTAATGTAGGATCTGATTAAAGTTCAGGTTATTGCCCAAACATATGGGTGTTAAATAAGTTGCATTAAAAAGAATTACTCTTGCCCTTGGCTACCCTCATACCTCCAAACAAAGTAATGTTTCTTGATGGTCTCAATAAGTTACTAAACTGCCCTTAAAAACCTAATTTTGCGTGAAACCCTGGAGCAAAACCTTGGCAATAATAAGATGCAGATTTTCCATGAAACAGCATATACTTATTTTGGAGCCTGCGGCTGTAAGCATTCATTTGATATGCATCATAAAGCCGGCAAGCAGGCTTTTGTCAGGAACTCAGCGGTTGCCAAACATGAAACATGGAAAACTATGGGAACTAGCTCCAGTTTTTCAATTTACCATTTAGCTCCTTCAAGTTAGTTTTCTGGAGCTTCTGAGTGTGACTGAAGAAGAAAGGCAATCAAGAATCACCAACTACCTTATAAACACAGGTTGAGATAGATTCGGTTAATATTTGAAGGCATGTCTGAACTTTTGTGTTCTTTTTTTTTTTTTAAGATCTACTTTTACTTTCGTTGGAATAACAGATTCACAGAGAGAGAAGGAGAGGCAGAAACATCTTCCATCCATTGGTTCACTCTTCAAGTGGCTGCAATGGTCTCCCACTTGGGAATGGGATCCCAAGGTTTTGGGCCATCCTCCATTGCTTTCTCAGGCCACAAGCAGAGAGCTGGTCGGAAGTGGGGGAGCCAGACATGAACTGGAGCCTGCATGGGATCCTGGTACCTGAAGGAGGAGGATTAGCCAGGAGAGTCATTGTCCTGAGTCCTGAACCTCTATGTTCTTGATTCCCCACAAAGTGAATCTGCGATGTAATTTTCGTATATAAATGGAAGAGCATTAATCCCAGGTGGATTCCTGTTTTTTAAGATTTATTTATTTACTTATTTATTTGATAGGCAGAGTTAGAGAGATAGAAGAGACAGAGAGAGATCTTTAATCTGCTGGTTCACTCTCCATATGGCTGCAATAGGATTGTGCCAGGCTAAAGCCAGGAGTTTCACCAAGGTCTCTCCAGGTGAATAGAAGGACCCAGGTGCTTGGGCCATTCTCCACTGCTTTTCCAGGCGCATTATCAGGGAGCTGGGTGAAAATGGAGCAGCCGAAAACAAACTGGCACCTAAAGGTGAAGCCGTTTGTGGTAGGCAGTGGCTTCAGGCCTCTGCATCTTAAGTAAACATCTCCGGCATTTCAGGAAGCAGGATGGTTTAAGCACCACACTTAAGAAAAGCAATGAACTCAGTGAAAGTTTTCTGTGATGTCTTTCATCCTTTTACCTTGGGAATTTAAGTTTGATTGTTAAAGAGAAGAAAATCGCTTATTTAAAACTTCATTCCAAGATTTTAACTAGATTTCAGAAATACATATAATGCAAAGAATGGATGAAGCATTTCTGGGAAAATAGAGGCAAATGTAAAATAATAGCAGAGAGATAATGAAATCTGCCTAGGTGTAATGTCGTGAAATGCAAACAGTTGGTCTTGTACAGTCTTTGGGGTATGCTAAACATTTGATACTCAGCTTCTTCAAAATAAAGTCAAGGGCAAAATAATGTGCAAACAGTAAGTATATCATGTTAGTGGCACAAGAATTTGAGGCCTCATAATGTTACAGAAATGATGCTCAACACATGATCCCTGCAAGAGATAAGAAGACTTTAGTACAACTATTTCTTACAGCCCCAAACTTGAAAGAATCTACAGGGCATAAAGTAATTTGGTCCAGCTTGTGCCACACAATTAGTTTATTCCCACTGCATTTTAGCTCTCAATATAGTCTACAGATATCCACCAGAGGTAGGGTATTGTTGAGCACATCAAAATATTCAACTTCTGTAAAGTCCCCATTGGCTGAATCATCTCAATCATTGCTCTGGCTTGATTGAGTCTGATTCCAGTTCATGACCATTTTTGTGATAATTCATGCCCATGGCTTTTTATAAAAAAAGTCAAATAAAAAAGAAAAACATTTTAAAGATTCAGCTTCTAGTACCTCATTTCCATTTCTACCCTTTAGCTGCCTTTACTTTCCCTTCTTGGGACACAGCCAGAAAGATCATAACCTCTCTTTGCCATCTACTCTTCTAATCATCCTTCAGATAAGACAGCCTGCCAGCAGTAATTATAGAGCTTTCCTCTCACATATGGATCTTACAAAATTGCTCAGTCCAACATATTCTGCATGGAGCCAGGGTGAATTAAATGGCCCTGACTCCCCCTGCTCCAGCCTTCTCCCTGAATTCTGAGTCAGTCTTCTCTGGAGAAGGCATTTTAGGGGAGAAGAACCTGTATCTCTACCCATCTTAGAATGAGGACCTATAAATTACCCTGACAACAGTCAGATCTCTGAGAGACAAACAGAGGTTAGCTGAGGTTGCATCCCTGCGTACACAGGAGAGCACTCAGTGGTGGTGAGTGACTCAAAGGGTGATTAGAACATCAGTTTGTGTATCATCTGAATAAAGGAGTAAACAAATTGTAAAGAAATGATAAAGCAAAAAAAAAAAAAAAAAAAAAAAAGAAAGAAAGAAAAGAAAAAAAGGAGTTTCCAGGATGGCAGGATGGCAAGTTATGGGGATGTTAAATAAATGCAGAAACTCAAGAAAGATAACCCTAGACAGTGAAGTTGTGTATATTTTGTGGTGCCTCCTTCAGTTTAACAAAGTCTAACATTGTTCATTCTTCTCTTACTTCACAAGAAGGAAGGGTGACATGTTTATGAATTTGTGTCTTGCATTAAGCCAAACAGGAAAAAGCCAGAGAGCCTCTGCTGTATCTGCTTTTCAGTTGCCTTCAGCTCAAAACAATACTTCTGCCCCAGGGTTATATTTTAGCCTGTTCTTCTACCATCATGGTCCTCTAGAAGTTCCACTAAGTTGAAAGCAGGCATGCCTTCCTCTGAATTCTGACCTCTGTTGCTTTCTACCTGTCATTTAATTAGTCTTTCTGCATCCTGATCTGGAAGGCAGATTTAATTTTCCATTTCATTTTACTAAGTCCTTATATTTTTCACATTCTTTACTACACATCTGGATCTATAGTAGGCTTTTAATAAATATCTTTTTAAAAGGACTACTGTAGATTGGATCAAGAAGCAGTATCATTGATTATGTAATGTTTTCCACGCCATATGCTTCTTCCCTCCCCAATTCCCCTAACATTTTTAAATGAAAATAATTAATTGGCCAGTGGTTACACAGCTAATAAGTAAATATACTTCAGCTTGATACTGTCCACTTTACCAATCTACTGCATCAGCAATTTTCTATGCTGTATGTAATGTTCTGCCCCTATATAATTAAATGCACATAAAAACAGCTACCTAGAAGGTTGACTAATTTCTAGTTCTATTTCAAGCTTGAAATTGTAGAGATCACTTATTATACTCATGGGTGTCTAGAACATCATAGCTGGGGTTCACATTCTTTATGTTTTGACCAGCCACAATTCTTTAGTTGTGTGCAACCCATCATTGTGTGTTTTAGGTCTTCAGCTTCTTGGAACCTAAGCTACTATAGGCTAAAGCTTAAAAGTTGAGTATGTACTCTCTTCTTGATTGCCGGCCAACTTATTAAATTGTAATGTTGTGCTACAATGATTACCCTAGACTTGCTCGCTTTTATGTAAATGACCCAATGACTTGTTCATCATTTAATTGGCTTTATTTTTCCTCTTTCAACTGAGGTCTTGGTGTGATTATCATCGGCTTAGCCGTGACAGTGACTGGTATCACTGGTTTATCCACCTCTGCTATTGCCACAAATGGATATGTCAGAGGAGGTAATTAAACTTGTGACCCGCAACATCATTTGTAAGGTAAAGGCAACACAGGCTCAAATAGCTCACCACTGACCTTTCTGGCGTATTTCAAAGGTAATGCAGGTTGGTTTCTTTTCCCTGCAGGCAAAGGAATGCAAGAAAAATGGAGAAGAATTAACCTTTGTCAAACTCCCAACTTTCTCATTCAGGTTCCTTTTAAGCAAGAGAGAAGGTCAAATGTCATGTTTTCTCTTTTCACAGCCAGAGTAGCTTCTCTCCCAGGACGTGAGCATAAGTCAACTTTTCCTTTCCAGGGCTACATGTTAGATTGCATTTACTTTTGGAAACCATGCTTCATCATAATGAGCAGCTCTCTGACTCGATCTTTAGGCCAATCAAACCAGTTTCTCCTTAGCACAAAGAAACCCTGTTGGGACCCAAGTCATGGATCGGAAAACTTAAAGACAGTATAGTTTGCAACACTAGGGAATGCAAGGCAGAAAAGTAAAATATAACATCTTCTATCTTTCATTGCTAACAGGTCTTGGAGTTCTCATAATTCTTCTTTCTACCATGGTAACTTCTATTACTGGGTTGTCAACTTCTGCAATAGCAACTAACGGGTTTGTTCGTGGAGGTAAAAACTCTAAGATATCTAATGCCCTCATCACTTGCTACGGGTAGGCAACACTTTTTGTATAATCCTTTTTAATGGGAAGAAGTTACCCAATGTTCTTGAAGTCTGCTTAACTATTTGGAGGTCCTGGATGAAGAAGAAAACATAAGGCACTGTGAGTAAAGTCCAAGTCTACTCTGGTCAGCTCTGGTCACCTTTCTAACAGAATTGTAGTACATTGCAGGTCATGCTCTGCTTGTGCACAAACTCCTTAGTCAACATTTTATTTTTCAGGCACCATTTCCTGATGATTCTTGGACATGGCTTCAGTTTTAAAGTTTAGTACATTTCAGGTGCTTTGGAGATTTTCATGGAATGGAATCTTTCAGAACATTTCAGGTTTTCTTGGGAATATTGATCCTTCTGAGACAAGCTTTCGAGAGATGCCTCCTGAAGGTCTGGTGGCGCCTCCCAGTTCTGTAGTCAAGCATTTCTCTTGGGGCATTTTGCAGGTCTTGGAGTTATCGTCATTGGCCTGAGTGTGGTAGTGACAACACTCACAGGTATTTCTATGTCCGCTATTTGCACAAATGGAGTAGTAAGAGGAGGTAAGCTAATTACTTTACTTTTAACTACATGCTGTGGTGTTGTAGTCATGTCTAGAGTTGGTTTAATATTTAAAGTGAAATTTGAATATTGACATTAGTCCTCCAAAAATTAAAAGTAGATATATGGTTTCTATGCACTCTGAGAAAGCACTAGGGACTCTCAGGTTCCCTCCAAATGATCTTCTCTGGTCCCTTCTGCCACCAGCTGGCACTGGTGATGGGAAGAAAGTAATTACTAATGGTCCCCAGTTGGTAAACCACTCCTGTGTCCAGTCTTCAGGGCTCATTCCAAACACAATGCCCCTTGGCCAGAAAGAGGAAGGGATGGATGGTAGTGGTGAATCTTCCATCTGCTAGTTTACTCCCTAAATTAATGCAAAAGCCCGGGCTGGGCCAGGCTGAGGCCAGAAGCCTCTACAGGTTCAAAGACTTGGGCCATCTTTTGCTGCATTCCCAGGTGCATTAATTGGGAGCTGGTTCAGATGTGGAACAGCCGGGACCCAAACTGGTACCCAAATGAGATACTGGTACCTCAGTCAGCAACTTAACGCACTGAACCACAATGTTGGTCCCAACCTATATTATTTTTTTTTCAATCAAGGCCTGACATTGAAAATTTTTTCACGTAATATTTTGCTTCAGTTGCATCATTAATTTTAATACCCCAGTGTTTTTTTTAAAGCTAAAACATTTTTAAAGAGGTTTCTTTCTTTTTTGCAACATCTTTTCACATTTAGGTCTCAATAAATTGGATTTTATCATCAAGATACTTTTATTACATACTTTGCAGAGTACAAGGGATAGTTTATTAGTAACATATGATTCCTATTATTAGGAAGTTATATTTTTATTAGCCTACTTAGCAATTCATATCTTCTCAGATGCTCATAATCATTTGATCGCATAAATTCATCCCTTAGTAGTTCCTCAATGTAAAGCATGTTCATTTCTGTTTCAGGTGGGGCCTATTATCTTATTTCCAGAAGCTTAGGGCCCGAGTTCGGTGGGTCAATAGGCTTGATCTTTGCTTTTGCCAATGCAGTGGCTGTTGCAATGTATGTGGTGGGATTTGCTGAGACGGTGGTAGATCTTCTCAAGGTAATTAAAAGCTTTTCTCTTCTTTGGCCAAGTAAGATAACTCCATTTTCTTGCTGTTTTGGGGCATTAGGGAATGTCATTATGGCAGCATGAGTGCGAGAAACTGGCCAATGTGGTGGGGAGTTACAGGGCCAGCATCAGAAGATCTGCCCTTGTGTCCCAGATTTCACAGTTATTGGCTGAGATTGGTGGGACCGGTTCTTATTTATCTAGACCCTGTTTTCCAAGTCTATAAAATAAACCCATTATACTACTGTATATATTTCTTTCTTTAAAAGATTTGTTTATTGTTATTGGAAAGGTGGATATACAAAGAGGAGGAGAGACAGAGAGGAAGATCTTCTGTCCAATGGTTCACTCCCCAAGTGACCACCACGGCTGGAGCCGAGCCAATCTGAAGCCAGGAGCCAGGAGCTCTTCCGGGTCTCCCACGCGGGTGCAGGTCCCAAGGCTTTGGGTCGTCCTCGACTACTTTCTCAGGCCACAAGCAGGGAGTTGGATGGGAAGCAGGGCTGCCGGGATTAGAACCAGCACCCATATGGGATCCCGGCACATGCAAGGCGAGGACTTTAACCACTATGCTATCTTGCCGGGCCCTACTGTATATATTTCATAGAAAGGTTGTATAGGTCAAATGAACTAACATATGAAAATGAAGCATCAGATAAGTAATACATATTATCATGAGTAGTAAAAATGTTATTATGGTTATGCATTCCCAAAAGTAAAGAAAGTTAGAACACTAGAAAGTTTTACTTTAGGAAACTAGGTATTTTCTAGTTTGGTTATCTCATCTAGAAGGGCGTGTGTGAAGTCACAGTGGTTACCTCATCAAAACGAACTTCTAGTCTTCCTCTTATAACACTGGCATTAACTAAACTCAATTGGAAAAAACCTCTACTTGAAGTTCAGATGAATAAATGAATGTTTTATTTCCTTTAGATAATCTTTTAAGAGATGCCTTATCAGATTTCTGTGATCTGATTATATATTTAACAGCACTTAATTTTCCAATATTCACATTAATTTCAAATTAACCACTCATTTTTTATTCCCCTTGAATTCCCTCGATATTCAAAAATAACCATTCATTCTTTTTTTTTATTTTATTTTTTTTTAAAGATTTATTTTATTTTTATTACAAAGTCAGATATACTGAGAGGAGGAGAGATAGAGAGGAAGTGGAGCTGCCGGGATTAGAACCAGCAGCCATATGGGATCAAGGCGAGGACCTAAGACACTAGGCCACACTGCCGAGCCCTAACCATTCATTCTTGAAACAAAATGCAATACGTGTTTGCAGAATTTGAATGTGTACTATATCTTCAAAAGCTATAATTAGAATTCATCTCTAAACTTTCTAACTCCTGTTCATGGCTGTCAAAGGCTTATTATAATGAAAAAAGAAAATAATGCTAGATTTTTTATTTTCTCAAATTTATGAACACTTTACTTTTTTTGTCTTCCAAAATGACCCCAGGTATTATTAAGTGCTACAAGAAGACACGCATGCAAAAGGCTGTATCTCTAATCATGTCAATGATTCTTTTCCTAGGAAAGTGATTCAATGATGGTGGATCCAACCAATGACATCCGAATAATAGGTTCCATCACAGTGGTGATTCTTCTGGGAATTTCAGTCGCTGGGATGGAATGGGAAGCAAAGGTGAATTTCTCAAAATGTTATCAACCACTGACAGACCCTCAACAAACAGCAGATAAAGAAAAATTCCATGTTCTAAGAAAATTGCTGTTATTTGCTACCAGGTGGAACCCCAAGTCTATGAAACACTAAGTCTCAGGCCGTTGTGACTCAATAGCTGACACGTTTGGGCGGCGCCTGTGTTTTGTCCTTCTTGGTGCTATCATCACAGCAGTACAGTCACCAAGGTTGCTGCCATCTGCACAGATGCCTTATGATTACACCAACAGTCCACATTAGGAGGCTATGTCTCTCAGTCACAAACTAAGGCTTCCCCACTTGTTTGTGGGTTCTGGAGTCCCAAAACAATGACAAGTGAAATGGTAGAAACTAACAGAGACAGAAACTACCATTCATTTCTGAAACTCAGAATTCCACCAGAAAACCCAAGTACATCATAGCCTTTTAGGGCTAGGAAATGTCTGAATTTATCTACTAGCTAAAATAGCAAATTTCTGTCTGATGAGTAGCCTAGAAAATAATTCAAGTCTAAGTCTGTCAGTGTTAAAGCTTTTGTTTCCCTTTATGAAACTGGGGCTAAAGTAATAGTTGGTTACTTAGAATGTTCTTGAAATGTCACCTTGAGGAACCCAAGCACATTCTTCCATTAAGCATGCACCTGCAGGTAGAATTTGTTACTAAGATGTCCTTTCATAAGGATGTACTTAGTACCTACTCTAGGTGACAGGTCTTAACTGGAAAATTAGAGTCTTTCTCCAATGGACACTTAGAACTTTTATTAACATGTATATTTTTTAATAAATCTAATTTGAACTTATTTTACTTTGCCTTTCCAGGCTCAAGTGATTCTTTTGATCATTCTTCTCATTGCTATTGCAAACTTCTTCATTGGAACTGTCATTCCATCTAACAATGAGAAGAGATCCAGAGGTTTCTTTAACTACCAAGGTATATATGGCAAATTAATTGCTTTTTGATAAATGATTTACTATGGTTCCCCTTTATCACCATCCCCAGCATCAAAACCATAGTGATCAAATTACCAATGTGGTTCCTGAAAAAGCAAATATGGATCTGAAGGACACTGGATCACCTAATGTGTTTGAGTCTCACAATTTTCCTGCTTATCTGAGAGGGGTGATAATAAATTTTTGAGGGAATCTTGGGAACCAAAGAAAGTGGTGACTATGGAAGTGAGTAATAAATCTTAATACTGCACAAATTATTTTTACCACACAAAAGTAGATAAAGCACTTAAAAGGAGAGACAACCCAGCTCTAACTCTGTCTCTCACAGTTTAAGAAAGCCCAAATCAGACATGGTATTTCTTAGTTCCTGGCAGACTTTTTCTGCAGCTTCTCTTGCTAAGCATTAACTGGTCATGCACCACTGTTAGATTTCTAAGGATCCTGTGATAATATCAAGAGGCATTTGACTTCTCTCTCCAATTCTACTCTACCTACCCACTCTTTCCTATTTAGAAATTTATTGCTTGGGTTTTAAATTTTTTCCTTCACTGTTTACTCCTTTTTCAATATTAGTTTTCCTATCACCTCTTCCTGTCTCTTTGCTTTGCATGTCAACATCCTTTTCCTGTCTGTTCTTCTCTTTTCCTCATTTTTGCATCTCAGATTCTTTTGTTCACATTTTCTTCTTCCCTTGTTTTCCTTTTCTATTTTTCCTCTGGATTGTTTCCTTCTCATCTAAGTATTTTGGTGGCAACCTGGACAAAACTTCTCACTATACTATTTTATGAACAAAACTTCTCACCCTCCTGTATTAGAGAATTTGGTCTAAAATCCAATATATGAGTGTGAGGAGTAAAAAGATTCAAATACTAGTAGAAAAATGAAAAAAATAACCTTACCCACAAAATGATCCTATAATTTTTTTTAAAGAGCACAGTAAATGGTGTTTATTATTTAAGGTTTTCATGCATTTACTAATGCAGTTTTATATGTGTGGGACTGGTGGTGGTATATGAGTATTTATGGTTTACTAGTGAATACGCCAGCATAGCTATGAGAAAATTTTAAATTCACAAAAATCAAGCAGTCTAGGTCTTTGCTGACACAAAAATCATTGATTCTGTACTATGTATACTTCTATTTTTGATAACTATTAACACAGTCTCCATCAAGAGTATACCAATACCTGCAAGGTCATTCCATGTAGGATTGTCTATGTCAGAGTATTTCCATATAGGAATATCAAAATCAATGATAATTTTATCTCCAATACTGAAAAATGATCATTTTCTCTTAATCTGTGTTGTAGCATCGATATTTGCAGAAAATTTTGGGCCAAGCTTCACAAAGGGTGAAGGCTTCTTCTCTGTTTTTGCCATCTTTTTCCCAGCAGCCACTGGGATACTTGCTGGTGCCAATATCTCAGGAGACTTGGAGGTATGTTGTTTGTTCTGTTTGCTTTGTTGTTTGTTCTGGGAAGTGGTGCTGTAGAAGATGGACAGTATGGGAGGTATAGAGATTAAATGTGAGTACATTTCCCTATCGATTCAAAACTGTAAGATTTCTGCAAGATTTTCTGACAACTTCTTCAAATGCCAAAATTGAATTCCTATGCCAGATCTTCCAAAAGTTTTGAGTGATAACAGAGAGCAGAATAGATTGATAGTGTATAATATTTACAAAAAATAAATGTAGATAACATTTTCTTTAAAAAAATATGCCAGAACCATATTTTCTGCTTAAAGCCCATTTTGTAGGACCAGCATTATGGTGCAACGGGGTTAAGCCGAGACTACAAAGTTAGCATCCTGTAAGAACAGCCGTTTGTGTCATGCTGTCCCACTTCCAAACCAGATCATGCTAGTGGCCTGAGAAAGTAGCTGAAGATGGCCCAAGTGCTTGGGTGCTTGCCATTCATATGAGACAGCCAGGTTGGTTCCTGGCTCCTGGTTTTGGCATGACCCAACCCTGGGAGTTAGTCACTTGAGAACTGAATCAGTGGATGGAAGATCTCTTTCCTTAAACAAACAAACAAACAAACAAACAAACAAAACAAAACAACAATGAATGAGGACATGAAACATTCATAAACATGCAAATAATGAAAAAAATCCAACCATATTATTAGCACTCGTACACTATTTTATGGTACATATTAAAAACACTGTATTAGTTGGGATTTTGATTTGAATGTTTGATAAAAGATTATTAACAGTGGCTAAAAGAAGGAGGTAGTTTATTTTTCTATGTGTAAACATTTGAGCTCAGTGCCCATCTAATGGAATAAAAAAGATCTCCAAAAGGTATACCAGGAATTCAGAGGATTTCTCTAGTTTCACCAGCACCTTGGAGCTTTCCCTTGTGTGCAAGACCCAGGAAGAGTGATCATTTCCAAGACAATATTCCAGTACATAGGAGAACGAAAGAATAGGGGGCAAACGGTTGCTGGAACTTGAATGCATTGTTTCTATTGACATTTCTGTCAGCCAGAATTTAGAATTATGATATTACACATTTCTAAAAGAGCTTGAGCAATGTAGTACCCGGCTGGACAACTATGTGCCCAAAGAAGACTTTAGGGAGCTGTACAATCAAAAGGAAGAAAATTAAGATTAATAAAGATAGGGGACAATGAACAGTTTCTGCCAACACAGAAAGAGTAAAAGACACAGTTTTTACTCCAATGAAGTTATAATCAATTTTAGAAGACAAAAAAATATTTTCAAGAGCCGTCAGAGGACATGAATAAATTGACACCATAAACTGCCCTAGCAGCTTGTGAGATACTTTCACAGTAATTTTTAAGTTAGGTAAGCAATGACTAAAAATCGTTGGTGAGGAAATATAAAAGTTTTCCAGATATAGCGGATAATAAAAACAGTCCAACCTAAGGAAATTGTGAAAAGTATCTTTTGTTTGAACCAGAGAAATCTGATACAGCTGGATAATCTTAAAAGGTGAGAAGAATGGAGTAGGAGGGTTCTTAGTGAGAAGCACTTGCTTTAGAATGAAAAATGAAGCCTTTGCCTTTGGTTTTATTCATTGTTGTATCCTCAGAACTAGAAAGACATGGATAAATAGTTATCAATATATAAAAGTGTTTGGATTTATTTCTGCAGTGGTCCATAGTATCACAGTAAATACATCAGCAGAGACATGGAGTAAAAAAATATGCCAAAGCCAGAAAATTTAACAAACTTCTTCAAAATGATGCAAGTAATATTACCACATAATGAAACTTAGCCATGGATGTTGTTTCTGATTTGTCAACTCTCAGAAAAGTACCAGAGGTCATTTACTACAATTTCTGCAAACTACAGATACATCTTTAAATGAAAAACTACTGTGCTCTTTGAAGATTTCTTAGAAACAAGTTTATATCATGTGCCTTGTAGTCAGTTTAGCTTAACCAACACTTACTAAGTATCTGCTCACATCAGGCACCAGATAAACAAAGAGCTTCTGCATCTTTGTGGAAGGAGGAGACAGACTTAACTTTATGAATTAGAACAAGCAAAAAATATATACAAGGAGAAGAGAAAATCGAAATCACAGGCCCACCGCAAAAAGCATGGAAACTTTCAGAGGTGGTGATGCTCAATCCAGATTTCAATACTCAAATAAGAGTTTGTCAGTAGGACAAACAGAGGAATATCTGGGGGGAAAAAGCACAAAGAAAGATACCAGTGGGAATTTTTTATGTGCAGAGTATAATACATAGGATTTTCATAAATATGTTAATAAACATATTTCTAAAAAAAACCTTCTCTGTATCTTAAACACTCTGGGAATAAGCTGAGAACTAGAAGATATTATCTCTGCTGAAAAAGACAAGATTTAGATTCCCCTTCCCCACAAATAAGTGGTTGCCTGATAGGGCATTTAATATAAATAATTTTATCATGCATTAATATGTAAAGAGAAATTTCTGATTTTGAGTATATGTACAAAAAAATACATAGACCAGTCAGTAATAATTTTCAAGATATATAAGGCACAATATTTAGAAAAATATTGTATTTTTTCAAGTAAAAAGATTTCTGATTTTACAATTAATTTTTACACTGCTATGCAATTATAAATAGAACTCAAAGGTCCTTTAAACTATAAACAATGTAATTTTAATTTTATCCCAAGACAAACTAGATTTCTTAAGAAAATTACATAAAGGAGTAATATGATCATATAAATGTTTTTAGAGGAAGCTCACTAGCAGCTTCTGAAGGATAGATTAGAAAGTGAAGAATTGAGGACAGAAAGCAGAAAGAGCAGTTACATCATGTCACAGGCATCTGAATGAAAGAGGACATGGTCTGAATTAAGGCCTCGAAGAGGAAAGTATCAAAAAGTTTGGCTTTGTTGGAGTTAGGAGAAATGGAAAGAGTATATTTCCAGTATAGCCTGAAGGAAAAGAACCTGGTAAATCAAATTAGGTACACATTCACAAAATTTTCCTTAAATATTTTCTTCTTCTAGGTCTTCCACATGGGTGAGAGGGGACCAAACATTTGGGTCAACCTCTGCTGCCTTCCCAGGCCATTAGCAGGGAGCTGCATCTGAAATGGAATAGCTGGCAATCGAACTGGCACCCAAGTGAGATGTTGGCATTGCGAGGCACATCTACTCACTATGCCACAATACCAACCTCTATATTGTATTCTTCTAACACTGGCTGCAATTTACTGATTTGACTTCATGGAATCGTAGATGAGAAGGGAAGGGAAGCTCAGATTTGGTCAAGGGTGGCGCTAGCAGGTCATAAGAGCAGAAATGTTTGATGGCTAAATTATTAATGTATTAATTTAATGCTGTGGAAATGAGATTTCAGTCAGAACTGAACTCGATGATATGCTACAAAGTCCCTGAATGTTCTATTTGCTAACATTAGTACACTAATAGATGATTATAAATATGTATCTATAAGATTTGGGGTTTCATGTTGTGGCTCAGCAAGCTAATCTTCCCCCTACAAGCACTGGAATCCCATATGGATTCCAGCCTGCGTCTCAGCTGCTGTATGCCTGCTCCAGCTCTCTTTAGGGTCTGGGAACGCAGCAGAGGATAGTTAAAGTCTTTGGGACTCTGCATTCATATGAAAGACCCAGAAGAAGCTCCTGGATCCTGGCTTCAGATCAGCTCAGCTCCAACCACTGCAGCTATTTGGAAAGTAAACCAACTGATGGCAGATTCCTCTTTATTTCCTTCGCTCTGTAAATCTGCCTTTCCAATAAAAGTAAATAAATCTTTAAAAAGAAAAAGATTTGGGAAATATTCAAGTCTAATCGAGAGAGTTAAATTGTAATTTCAGACATGCAACATTAGGATGGGTTGATCTAATCAATAAATAGCAATGTTCCTTTAAACAGTGTACCATGGATAAACATGATGTCTAATAAAGATGGAAGTTTAGGTATGTAATTACTACTGAGGAATCAAAGCTAACAGGTAGAGTGAAAAATGAGAGTTTGTCACAGTCCTGAACCCTGTTTATGAGTAGCTAGACCAGACAATGTCATACATCAATATAGTTCATATGCTAGTGTCTTAGGGCAAAATTAGATTCTCATGTAATTTACATTTGGCAATTTTAGAGTTTGTGGTAGATAGATGTAAATAAAAAGGGTAACTAAAAAGATCTTTGATTTTAGTTGTAAAACTGTCTTCCTTATTCACACCTCTTTATACTTAAATATTTTTTCTTACTAAATAGTTCTTCACATTTCACTTATATATCAAGAAACTGTTAATCTATAAAACAATTGTCAAAACATAGCATGAACACTGGAGGAAATGAGCAGTACAGATTTCAACCACGATTCCTTCTTCCTTTCATGTGCTGCTCAAACACACATACCTGTTACATTGACTTTCTGAGAAAATTGTTTGGAAGGAAGGCTCTATATGAGAATGAGCCCTGTGTGTAGTTATTCCCAGAAGTGTGGGGAGGAATTAAAGACTGAAGAGTACCTCCACAGGGCTGGCTTCCTCCCACAGGTTCAGTTATGATTCTCAGCTGTCAAACTGAGTTTACATCCACCATGAATGCTTTTTGATGGACTTAGCAAGCATGTTTAAAGTCTTCAATCTCAAATTTTCTTTGACTGAATTGATTATGTATTTGTATTGACAAACCTCATGTCTTCTGGTGAGGAGACTAAGGTCTGCTGAGGTGATTTCTTCACTTTCATAGTTGACTTCTACTTCTAGCAGACTCTGCATATATAAGCAACGAGTATATCGAAATTACTTAAAAATCCCTGTTAAGCTTAGCTGAATATAATTTGATATTATCCTTGGAAATTGATTCAATATGATTCAAGCACCCAAAATAGGATAGAAAATGATGAATTTAATGGGATGTAATGCCAACTCAGTGAATGTATACATTTATTAGCAAGAGAGATGCCCATTTTCTGGAGTAAGCTTTAATATGTCTCTTTATGCCTTTTTATGAGAATTAAATATCTCCCTCTGCAGTCATTGCTAAACTGGAATCCATATTGCGGATTAGAAGGACTGGAGAATTCAGTAGGTTATCCTTTTTCTGCTAAGTCAGAAGTAATTCTTTTAAAGTCAGGTCTAAATGCAGTGTAGCACAAACACACAAAGAGACCATCCGTTTGCCAGATACTGGAATATTTTCTCCTAACACTTCAAGGTCTGATCCATCTATAGCAAATCCCCAGGAGGTAAAGGATGAGAAAGGTCTTGGTGAGCGTATTACCTGGAGTAAGTAATACATATTCCTTTACTCATTCTGAACAACTTGCGTTTATCCAAAAAGAAATCGAGCTTGCCACTTTGCCTGATCTATTCTTAAGAAAACCTAACTACTCAAGGAGGGGAGCCAAGAAATTCAGAAAATACAAAAATAACAAAATGATTTATACTGCCCTCTCTAACTCTGTCTTCATATTATTTTTAAAAGGACCCCCAAGATGCCATCCCCAGAGGAACTATGCTGGCCATTTTCATCACCACTATTGCCTACATAGCTGTTGCTATTTGTGTAGGTAAGCAGTATGCCTCTGGTGTCAGAAAGTCAGAATTACAAAAGGTTGGGATGCTCTTCAAATATATCGTCGTTTCAGTGAATTATAAACAATATCTTTAAACCAACATTTTTAATTCCCTTCATGACACCTCAATGATTTTGATGGTTCAGGAATTTGAATGAAGTTATTAATAAAATGCAGGAATTTGAATGCAGACATTTCAGACTCAGTATTAAAGCAGGACTAATCAGACTGTAATTCTACCAGGACACAAACAGGATTCCCATTTTGTTTCTCTAAATGGCAATTCCATTAGTAAGGGAGCTGCCACTTACAGAGCACAACTTCCCTGCGTGATAGAGAACAGAAGCAAAAACCTAAACAAAACCAAACTTCAAAACCAAGACCAAAATCAACCTTAGCAAGATAGGAAAGATATGGAATATATGATTATATTTCATCCTTGCATTGTTGTTCCTCAGCTGGAAATGTCACTTTACCAACTGGCAGGAAATCAGCGCACATTCCAGCTGCTGGCAGTGTGGGTTACCAGCCCTCACACTTCTTACTTAGCAGAAAATACGTGTTTTCTCTTGGTGTGCCTTAGGCTGACTTTGGTTCCACTGTGGACTGCCTCTTATTTACACAGGAGAGGAAGAAATCAGGTTTCCCAACTTTTCTGGGTGCAACAGGGAAGACAACAGCAGCTTAGAGCCCAAAAGAAGCCTGGATGGCCATTTTACCAAAGGGCACATTCCAGTGATTTCTGGCTTATGGTAAGGTGACTAGGAAAAGTGCTTAGATTTCTTGCCTTCCTCATTGTGTCTTATTTGAGAACATTGTATAAACTTTGTCAAATGTATTGTGTCATTTCTAAATTTAGTTACGCATAAAGAGATTTTGTCCAAAGGAAATGAATACATTTTTCTGACACAGAAATCACCTAAAGTTAAATTTCCCAAATGCTTTTCATTTTCACACAGTTAAAATGAAGAAAGGAGTAACATTATAGATGCAATTTCAGATTCTTCTAGTTTTTGTCTATCTACCTCCACTGATAGAAAAATTTATCTTTATATATGCATAAATGTAGAAATTTTGTGTAACTATATGATACAGAAAGTGAATTGGACAGGAATGACCAGCACAGAGGTAAAATCTGAAATGGACAGTTTTGCTTAGTAACCAACAATTCATAATTTCAGGGATATGAGAGCAACATTCATAATTTCAAATGTTTAAGCAGACTGTCAGGTCATCTCTCAGAGATATGAGAAAAAGGATTCCTATACTGATTGTTATACTGGCTCTTTGAACTGAAGATTCTATGATTTTGAAATCTTCCTCAGGTTCAAACAACATGAATTCCATGGCCAAGACTAAAGGCTTTCAGAGGTTTTCTATCATTGGGAACTTTCTTGAGATGATTAGCAAGAAATAAGAATCTACCCCAGGGAGGAGATGTCAAAGTAAAGCGAGTAATTTTACTGGTTGGCATTGAGTTTGTCTCTTATGTAGCTCAAAAAGTTACATGTGTATATATTTCACTTGTGTAGTTATACTTTTCCATAATCCTATCAAAAATATAATTAGTAGAGATTACATTTAGAAAAGTTTTTAAGGGAAGTTAGTGAATAAGATATCAAGTGTCTTTAAAATGTTTATAATTCCAGATCTGAGAATGTATCCCAGACAAATATTTTCAAATACAGGAGAAAATTTTATGCATAAAGATTTTCATCTTAGAATATTTATACTAAACAACAATACAAGTACTGAAATGTGTGAAGATAATGAAATGGGTAACTTGAAATAGATATTTGATGAATATTAGCGTTACCTATGATATCCTAATATTTTATTCCCCCATTTTTTTATATAACATGGAAACTGTTTTAAAATTAAGCAAGGATTATCATTTGTTAAAAACAAGGACTCCATTCTCTCAATTATTGGAATTCTGTATTTCTTTCCCCTAATTCTTTCCCAGATGAAGAGAGAGATCATTCTACTTGAGAAACAATCAAGTAGCCCTAAGCCAGGAATATGAACTGAGTATATATAAGCACAAAGGTTCTTCAAAAGGTTCATGGACAGATGGAATAAAAAGATATATTGCACCAAAATTTTAATTCATATTTTTTTTTCATGAAATGGACTTTCCATGAAAATGACTTGTATTAAATATGACCCTGTCATACATTTAACAGATCAGAGAGTAAGGACAGAATCTCATCCCTCAAGTTTTCTTATAGCAGCAAGTGAGATGTAGGACCTAAGCCGCCCAAGGCAGTCCAGAGGCAGCCTGGGACTGAGAGGGTGTGCTTCCAGGACCTAGAAGCTCCAGGAAACACTGACCATGAAGAGAGGAGATTCCATGTCAACTAAGTATGTTTTTCAGTAGAGAGACCAAAGGGTACAGAATCTTGGTAAAGAAATGACAAACGTGGTTGTTCCCACAGGAGCATGCGTGGTCCGAGATGCCACAGGAAGCATGAATGACACCATCGTTTCCGGGATGAACTGCAATGGGTCAGCAGCCTGCGGGTTAGGCTACGACTTCTCCAGATGCCGACATGAGCCATGTCAATATGGGCTGATGAACAATTTCCAGGTTAGGATTGAAAACAAGATTTATTGCAGTGATTTTCATTTTCAGAACATCATGTATACTAAGATTCCCAAACCTGTAACTGATTTGTTCATTGGTTGATTCATATTCAGCAAGGAACAATTAGGGAGATGAAAAATTATACAAGGATCACACATGTGAGCAAATCCTGTTGTTCCATTTGCTATGAGCAGTGGGTGACAGGAGGGAACAGGCAGTAATATGAACCGCATCAACAAGGAAGAGAGATCTCTGCTTGGGACTATGTGTCTTGCAAAATTTCACAGCGAGAAGAGCAGCATAATTAGCACTGAGTGGGTTTCATCTTAGAAAAATCCTATGGGGTGGCCCTGGCATACCTGTAAGACAAGATCAGGAGAGAAACTGAATGCAGAAAATAAAGGTAAATGAAGGAGAAGGAACCAGGGAAGTTGAGAAAACTGGAGGACTAGAAATATATTAATTTGTGTGACCAGTGAACAGAAAGAGAAGTAAATTTGTCATGAAGGCTTCACTCATTTATCTTAACAACCAACAGAGAAAAATTAACTTGACTGAAGTCATTACTCCAAAATAGGAATTAAATTGATAGATTTTCATCATGTCTCAGATCTAAAATTACGTTTAATGAGCAAAGAAAAAGCATAGATTTGAAAGGTCTCCATGTGCAGCAAGAACAAAGGCTAATGCCTCTTGAAAGACTTGTGAACAGCTGAGCCCCTCCCAAGCCTTACTAAAGCATGGCTATCTCATCATCAAAGCAACACATGACTACAGGGAAAAGAAGGCGGAAATGTCAAATCCTTCAAACCTTTGTTTGTTATTCTTTCTACTATCTTCTGGATCTACTGTAATGAGAATTTAGCATTTAATAAGTAACAAAAAGATTGGGCAGCAGGTTATGTTGCTGCTTTGGACACATGTACCTAACATCCAGCAAAGGGTTCAACTCCTGGTTACTCTGCTTCTGATCTACCTTCCTGCTAACACCCACTCTGGGAGGTAGCTATGACAGCTCAAGCATTTGGGTCCCCGCCTTCCACATGGGAGACCCTGATGGAACTGCAGATTCCTGATTTCAGTTTGAGTTCTAGCAGTTACAGGCATCTGGAAAATGAACCAGGGTTTATAGTCTCTCAATCCACATCCCCCGCCCCAAGAGGTAGAGAAGTAATTGGTTATAGAAGAGATCCAAATCACAGGAAGTGAAAAAGGAAGCATGTGCATAAGGTGCTGTTTTTTTATTTTCAACTGCTTATGGAATGGGTCACTTTTTCACCAGGACATCTCTCTTCCAGGTCATGAGCATGGTATCAGGGTTTGGCCCTCTCATCACTGCTGGAATCTTTTCTGCAACACTCTCCTCTGCCCTGGCCTCCCTCGTCAGCGCACCCAAAGTCTTCCAGGTAATACAGGCACAGAGCCAGCACTCTGCCACACTGCTGTTTCCACTGAATGGGGATGAAGCTGAAACGCTCATTCATGCCAGCAGTCATTTTCCATCATTTTCTGATGCTGTTAATGTTTGATCTGGCTCAAGTGCTACGTCTGCCCCATAGTCAGGATCGATTCAAATAACACAGAGAATGATAAACGGCAGTGTTAACTTAGGCCTCGTATTGTGTATCACTTAATCTTTCCTAAAGTTTTCTTGTTTGAAACACCTAGAGAAAATGACTGTGCATAGATATAAATGACAAATTTCTCCTCTTCTTTCCCATTAGGCGCTGTGCAAGGACAACATCTACAAAGCCCTGCAGTTCTTTGCAAAGGGATATGGAAAAAACAATGAACCTCTGAGAGGATATCTTCTCACTTTCGTTATAGCCATGGCATTTATTCTCATTGGTTTGTAGTTTTCTTGTTCTTACTGAAAGCCAAAACATTCTGAGTATTCATAGGGTTTTCCTTTTTTCTTTGAGAAATTGCCTACTACATGTTCAATATCCCGTTTGGGAATATTAGAATTTGCTAAAGAAGGAACTCAGAAATCCTTATGTGGAGAAGGCCTTGGAGGGGTGCACTTTGAACTTTGATTTGTTCTTTGCATCTTGGTGTTGGAAATCCATCCAACCAAGCACAACTGAATTCTTTTTCTAACCTGCCTAACCCTGGGTGATCCCAGAACCTCCTTCCGCTGCCATGATCATTGGTCTAACAATAGGACTTAACTGCCTGTGTTAGTATTTCTAGTGACTATCCTTATGGTTGTGAAAGTGCAGATGTTTTCATTGCTGAGTTAGAATATCCAAGAGAAGAAATCTGCATTCTTCAAGCTCTTAAGAAGACTGGCAGAAGATAAGTATTGGAGAACCAGTTACTGCCTAGACAATATTCTTGGCTTCCTCTCCCCAAGCAATGTAGAAACTAAACAATATTGTAGAGACACATGTATCACAATTAGTCTGTATGTTCCTCACTTTTCCCTAAGGAAAGTTTCTCCTTTATTGATAAGCACATCAGAGAAAAAGAGGCAAAACCATGATGGGGAGAGCCTTCCCCAGCATCACAGTGCCAACCCAGTGAGGGTTTTCAACTTTAGTGTTATCCACAGGATGTACTAATCATAGGAAGTGACCATGATTCCTGAATTCTCCTAAGAGTTCTGCAAGGTTGAAAAGGGGAATACATAGCTTTCTCTGTGTCTTAGATTTTCTTTTTTAAAAAAAAAAGTAAATTCATACAGAAGGTCCCAGCTGTATAATTTAAAGCCTCAAATTAGGTGACTCAACATGCCAAATTTAAATTTTTTTGCTAGATCAAATTCTGTCTTTAAAAATCAGTCTTTCAAAATGGCATCGATTCTGGCACACCAAGACCACCGACTGCCAAGGCCATCCTGTGGGGGTGTCCAAGAAGAAATAAGTCTGCAAGCCTTTTCTGTTAACAAATAGTTCATAAAATGGCATAGATTAGTCCATGCACAAGTTTTGTGGTGACTGTGCCTGTCTGCTATCCATGTGCTAGAATTAAACTCAGCTGCACCTGCATTTGCATCTGTGAAGCTGACAGATGTCTGACCTTCAGAGAGGATGGCTTTACATTTGTTCCTATATCACACAGCAAACAATCCAGCTGGGACTAAACCATGCTGTGTATTTCACTGCTGAGGTCAAAGTGCTTTTGTAAGCCTTGAGAGGTAGAATCCTTTATAGACTAACAGTGACTAATAGGAATCCTAAGTCAGTGAATGTGGTGTGTATATGCAGAGATCACCAATTTGGAGTTTCTGGTACACAGGTATCCATCTACCTTGTCACTGTGCAGAGCCTTCTGGTTGTAGACATATCAGCAAAAGGACACAATGCCTCCAGAATGACTACAGGGGAACTGACTGTATGTTCTAAGCAGGCCCAGTTGGCTCCTTCTGGGCAGAGGTCTCACTGTGTCCTGATTGGTGGGTTCTCTGGCTTCTTCCCCTATGGAAACTCTAGCTAACAATATAAATGTGCAGCCCCCAAGAAAAAAAATCACTATTCTCTTAAACTTTAACAGATGCTAGCTGTGTTTTCAATTTCCAAATAAAGTCAAGCTTCCAGGCAGGAGCAGCTGTTCAGCCCCTGCGCTCATCACTCATCACTACATGTTCAATTCTGCCTCTTTTCCAGCGGAGCTGAACACCATTGCACCCATCATCTCCAACTTTTTCCTGGCCTCTTATGCACTTATTAATTTCTCCTGCTTCCACGCTTCTTATGCCAAATCTCCAGGTAAGTTTCCATTTCAAAACTAAAATAAGTACAAGCAAACAGTGAGTTCATCTCAGTAAAATAAGCCAGTGAAAACTGTTCAATCTGTGTTTACATGTTTTCTTATATCCTAGTGGGCAGTATAATCCACTTTATTTTGGTGAGTTGGGGTATGACTTCTGAAATAGAAAAAGAATCATTTGAGCAATGGCCTTTTTGACCAACCGTAAAGTCAATTTTCTCCTGTGGCAATAAATTATTCATTGCAAGAGAAACCACATTTATTTCAGCAGTAGAAAAACACCACTATTTATTTCCAGGGTAAAAGTGACCACAGAAGTGGAATAAATGTATATATTTGAAACTTCCTTACTATCAATTTGCTTCCTGCCCATGGTGCAGGAGAGAAGGATGAGTAGCTCCCATAATTACCTGCTGGGTGCAGGCAATGCAGATTCATGTGGGGTCCCATCACGCTAGTGCCCCGCGCATCAGTGTACTCCTTGGACCACGGCTTAAAGTCGTTCCAAATTTCACACCAAAGAAACTTCTCCCATTGAACCAACACACCTCTTCTTTGCTTCTGTTGGCCAATAGAATTTCTTGTGGTTTTCTGCCTGAAGTAAGACTTGCCATTATCAGTCCTCGCACTGTTTTTCACTACGCGTCTTGTTGGCGATTTGCGCAAATCTGTGCTCTTTTAGAGTCTTCCATAATCTAGAGTCTCCATGGGAAAACCTGCTGTCAGTAAGATAAAATACAGATGGAAGGGGGACGTCTATCCAGCCAACATGAAGCTAGAGAAGATAACCAGGGAATCCCCCTTCTGTTCTGTTATGTCCTATGAACACACAGAGATGTGCAACTCAACACATGCTGTGGCAACTTCCAAAAACAAAGTGAAGTAACTTGAGGAGTCTGAAATGTTCATAGAAGATTCACATAATGAAAAAACTAGGGGGAGGCTGGCATGATAGCCTAGTGGTTAAATCCTTCCCCTGCATATACCAGGATCCCTTATGGGTGCCGGTTCGAGTCTCAGCTGCTCTACTTCCCACCCAGCTCCCTGCTTGTGGCCTAGGAAAGCAGTCAATGATGACCCAAAGCCTGGGACCTTTCACCTATGTGGGGGACCCAGAAGAGGCTCTTAGTTCTGTTTCTGGTTTCAAACTGGCTCAGCTCCGGCCATTGCAGGCCACTTGGGGAGTGAACAGAAGATCTTTCTCTTTGTCTCTCCTTCTGTCTGTATATCTGCCTTTCCAATAAAAATAAATAAATATGAAAAAAAGAAAACCTAGGCATATATATATATATATATATATATAATGCACACACACACATATATGTATGACATCAAAATAAACTTATCTTTTAATGTCATGTTTTTTCCCCAATGTCATCTCCCCCCCAAATGTCTCATAGAGACAGAGGAAGAAGTTAAAAGAAGGAAGGGAAGGAAGGAGAAGGGAGGAAGGGGGCAGAGTACTAAACTACATAGATGAAACCGAGAAAATGTCTCTCTTTACTCTCTTCTCTGAGCCAGACTGAAAAAAAAAAAAAAATTACGGTATATCCTGTGAATTTTTCAAAGTGTTGTTTCCATCTTGTGGCCATTTAGGAAATTGCTCCTGCAGGCTTAAAATTCTGTTGTGATTTGGCAACTCCCAATTTAAAATATCCTTAACCTACACTACAAATGTGCCCTCCTAACCAGAACTTTCCCCTTTCTGACCCTATTGTCTCTCAACTCCTTTCCTTTCAGGTTCTAATAGAACACAGAAAGCCCAAACACATACATAAATCTTGAAAACTTAATGTGTGCCATATTAATGTACTAAGTTGAAGAATTCAGACAGAAACATTTTTCCTTTTTTCCCATAGATCATTTATTTCTAAATAGGCCAGCACTACCCCCTTGCAGTAATGAAGAGCTGCCAAAAAGCCAAACAGACTGACCCTTGATGGCCTCTGTCTTATCAATGGGAGCAAGACTTTCATTGTATTAACCTCTTGGTCCATCAAGTTCTTCCCTCCTGCTGCACCCCACTATTTGCATCCCTCTCGGCTCTTTTCCACTCTTAATGGCATAGGTAACAGATGCTTAAGGTGTGCTAGTGGGGGAAGACAATCAGGAGGCATTCAGGAATTATAGAGGGATCAGGAGTAGTCATGAGCATGAAGGTGTTAGATGCTTGATTATGCTTCACACAGTTTTAAAACATCCTGTTTGGTACAGCCACTATAGACCAGGGAACCAAACAGAGATAGGAAAAATGACTCTAAAATGTTAATTTTTTTAACAGGAAAAGACATTTTGCCTGCTTCTTTAAAATATGCAATGGTACAAATGAGTTCCTTCAGTACATTTTTTTTAAATTACAGGATGGAGACCTGCATATGGAGTTTACAACATGTGGGTATCTCTTTTTGGAGCTGTTCTGTGCTGTGCGGTCATGTTTGTCATCAACTGGTGGGCAGCTGTCATCACCTATGTCATTGAGTTCTTCCTCTATATCTATGTGACTTACAAAAAGCCAGGTAAGATAAGGACATTGGGGGAACTCCCTTGGTGGGATTTTTTTTCTTTTTATTGATTGCATTGCATTATATGACACAGATTTATAGGCACTGGGATTCCCCCCACCCCTCCCCAAACCCTTCCCCCATGGTGGATTCCTCCACCTTGTTCATTACCACAGTTCAAATTCAGTTGAGATTCTTTCATTGCAAGCATTTACTAAGCAAAAAGCCCAGCATCTTATTGTGCAGATAAGTTCAACGGTTTCTTGGGGAGACCATCTCTGGTCTGAAACACTTGGTGGGATTTTAAATATATATATATATACTTGTAATAAAATTCATTCCTTTCTATATGCAGTTTGAGAAATTTACTTGTTTGAAAATCGGAGTTAACAGAGACAGAGGCAGAGACAGATATCTTCCATTCACTGGTTCCCTCCCCAAGAGGTTATCATGGTTAGGGCTGAGCCAGGCCAAAACCAAGAATCATAAGCTTCATTGAGGTCACCCATGTGGATGACAGGGCCCCAGGCACTTGAACCATCCTCTGCTGCCTTTCCCTGGCTATTAGCAGGTTGCTGGATCAGAAAAAGAGCAGAGGAGACATGAACCAACATTCATAAGGGATGCCACAATGTCAGGCAGTGACTTTATCCTCTAACCCATGATGCCAGCACTGACATATGTAAACAATCCTATAATGACTACCATGTTCAAGATACAGAATATTTTCATCACTTCCGGAAGTTCTCCTACAGCCCTATATAGTCTATGTTTTCCCCTTGAGCTTAACCCTCGTGATTGCTTTTCTTTCTTTTTGAAAAACGATATATTTATTTATTTGAAAGAGCTTACAGAGAGAAAAGAGATTGTGGTAAGGGAGAGAGAAAGATCTTCTATCTATTAATTTATTCCCCAGATAATAGCAATGGCAGGAGCTGGGCTGGTTCAACAATAGGAGCCAGGAGCTTCCCAAATGGGTGCAGAAGCCTAATTGCTTGGGCCATCCTCCACTGCTTTTCCAAAATGTGTTTGCAGGCAGCTGGATCAAAATTAATGGCCACATGGGATGCCAGTGCCAAAGGGTACAGCTTTACCAGTTATACCACAGCACCAGCTCGTGTCAAATGCTTTTCTGATTTTTATTTATAATGTTGACTTTTCAATATTATATAAATAAAATCATATAATATATAGCGTTCTTGTGTGCTGTCAATCACTTAGTATTATGCTTTTACATTGATCCATGTTGCTTCCTGCAGTTTGTTCCTTTGTGTTGTTAACTAGTATTATTTTTAGAAAACTAGTTGATAAAAATTTAGATTATTTCCCCTTTATACTGATTACATATAAAACTACTACAGATATTCATATAGAGGATTTTATGCTTTTGTTTCTCTGAGTAAATATCTAAGAGTGAGATTTCTGTTTATACAGCAAGTATATATATACATATATATGCAACTTTACAGGAAACAAATTACTTTTTATTGTAGTATTAGAACTCCTACCAGCATTAAATTAGAGGGCTAGATGCTCCACAGACTTGTCAACATGCAAAATTGTTATTTTTCTAAAATCATTCTAATAGATGCATAACTCCATCTCACTGTGGTTCAGTTTGCATTTACCCCAGTAATTATTTGTCATCGGTATATCTTCTTTAGTCAAGTGTTTAATTATTTGCTCATTTTTTTCAATTCTTTAAAATCACTTAGGTGTGCAAGTTCTTTATATATTCTGGATGCAGTGTTTGTTATGTAAACATTTTCTCCAGGTTTAGGGTTTCTCTTCAAATTTTCTTTACTACTGGTTGAAGGACAGAAGTTCCTAAATTTTTTCTCTTATGGTTTAGCATTTTGAATTTTATCTAAGATATCCCTAGGTCAGAAGGAATTACATTTGGATTTGTTCTCTATTTGAGGTTAATTTCATATATGATATTATGTATGTTTCAAAATTTATTTAATTCATACAAGTATCCAAATGAATGGAAGGGTTTTCACTGTCTTAGTCTTTGGTGCATAATTCACAATCAACATTAATATTAATTTTCCTTATTTTCGAAACCATTCCCAAACTCTTTCCTTGATGTTACAGAGCCAGCCTGAGGTGAACAGGTTCTTTCTGTCATCTCAGGACTGTGTGTTTCTGTCATCTCAGGACTTCATCTTATGAAACTTCAGAGGGGGCAAGCATTCAACACTTTAATTTGTAAAAAAGAAAAATGACAATGCTGACCCCTTTATTAAGAAGGTTAGAGTCTAAAAAATTGAGCTAATATTCTTGATAGGAAACCCCTGCCTTCTCTGCAGACATTTGGAAGAATTCCTGAGCTATTCAGGTTTATTATTCAAAACATGAAGACAATGTTACACTGTGAATAGGGAAATACCTTTTTTCCTTTTGCTTTAAGAGTTTGTGAAGACCTAACTCAGGTGCTGACCATTTTCTCACATCTGCTGCCTATATTATGGCTTCTTGAGCAGGACTTATAAACTGCACCTTTAAAGAATCCTTAGCTGGAAAGCAGTCTCCCTTCTAAGGATCTACATAGTTCAAGGAAGGACACAAAGCTCTTTCTAGGATATATTACACTATATTTTCTTAAATTGGGGCATTCATCACTGCTGGCACAGTCAAGGAAAATTATAGAAGGAAATGGTTTGTAAAAATTATTCATGGTATGTAGACAAAGGTCAATGATTTTTCTGCCATTTTTTCCTTTTGTCCACAGATGTAAACTGGGGCTCCTCCACCCAGGCCCTCTCTTACGTTAGTGCTTTAGACAATGCTCTAGAATTAACCACTGTGGAAGATCATGTGAAAAACTTCAGGTAACGTTGGTTTCTTAGGCACCCTAGTTTTGTACATTAGAAGTGCCTTTCCTTTATGGGAGACAAGAGCACCAGAATTTTTATAAGATTTACAGATACATTCTAAAAAATAGCAGTCATACAAAGCTACTATATTTTCATGATTGAACTTCCTGTACTTGAGTGCTTCTCTCCTTTTATTCTGAGTTAACATCCATCCCAAACCACAGTCCCTCATGGTGCCTGGTGCTACCTTCCATTCTTGGAGATACAGGTGGCCCAAGTGATAAGATTTTGGAGAGATGTCTCCAAATTCCCACATGTTAATCACTGGAATCATCTCTACTCAGTTTTAAGTCTTTATGGCCTGCTGGGATTTTAGGAGACATAATTTGTTTTTCATTTATTTTATCTTACTTTGAATGGAACCTCAAAACACAAGCTTGTGAAAAGAATAAAACGAAGTAACATAGAAATACTGGTTAGGGTAGGTTGTATTGAGATTTTGGATAAGGTAGTGTCCAGAGGGATTGGAAACAGCAAACTCAAGACCACCTTTTCTTTACTTCAAACTTTGCTGTGAGCAAGTACATTTAGAATACAAAGACAGTAAGATGGGAAAGTGGGATACGTTCAAGTATGCTGGTGGGAAACCCAAGAAAGAATTAGGGGAAGGTTATCGTAATTGTCAAGTTTTCTGTATCTGCCATTTCCATTGGTGTAGTTAGGGATGCACAGGATTTTTTTCAATGCTAAATTCTCACATCCACCTTTTCTCCACTTCCAGACCCCAGTGCATTGTCTTGACAGGTGGACCCATGACCAGACCTGCTCTCTTGGACATTGCTTATGCCTTTACCAAGAACAGCGGCCTTTGCATCTGCTGTGAAGTCTTTGTGGTAAGAGTCACTTCATCCAAGGAAAATACCTTATTGCTTCCTGCTCACCTTCAGTGTAGTGAGCAGGAAAAGTAGACAAAGAAAACAAGTAAATGGAAAAAGAGCTTGACTTCTTTGATTCATACAACAAGGACTAGCAAGGACCCATGATCGTGAATTTAAATGAGTGGATGAAACATTTTTCTGATTTCACAGGACACCAACTAAAAGTGATAAGTACTTCTAATTTATGGTCTTTGAGTCAAGAAAAAGAAAACTGACTCAGAAATGAAATGAAGGCATTGGGCTAACTGTCCACAGAAATAGAAAAGGATGGAATGGGCCAGATTGAGCACTTTAATACAGATTAGCCAACAGTGAGAAAAGCAGACGTAGTGGCACCTAACTGAACACACAGAGAACTTAGATTAAATACTTGGATTAACTTGATGGCACTAGAAATATCCAGGGAATTAAACCTACTTTTCTATGTCTTTGGTAAAGCCAAAGCTTTCCAAAGAAGTCCCTTGTATACAGAAAGCATGTTGTAGACTATTTTATTGCTGGTTTTTCTAGGAAATATTCCAAGTAGGTAATAAAAATTTAAGCACAATTATTAACCAATTTCTTAAGTGGAGAGAAAACATAAAAATTAGGATAAAATATTAAGTGTAAGTTCTACATCTTAGTCTACCATCATTGTATTCTCATAACTCACTCGCATCAACTCATGTGCACACACACCACTCAAAATGCATATGTCAAAGTATTTCTGTAGCACTAAAATATTTAATTTTTCTTCAGAATATTTTCCTACAGTTTTTCTTATTCAGTCCACACAACAGCCTGATGAGCAAGAAAGGAAAATAAGTCCCAATTCCATTGTACTGATTGAGAAAGCGAGATTCAGGAATATTGAATTATCACCGCATCACATGATGTACCCTATGTCAGTTCAGGTCACCTGGGAATGCTCTGTGTAGTACTAGCATGAGAAACCCTCAAAAGACCTTTACCCTGGGCTTTTAGTTGGCATTAGGTATCACTATTTAAATTTCCTGTTTGCCTTGGAACAGGGCTGTCAGGAAGTTGTGTCACACTTGGGGCCAGTCTTCTCTGCCTTAAGGCAGGGAGCTAATTTACCACAATGTCATCAAGGCTAAAACTGATATTATAAATGCTATATGAAGCAAGTTGGTTATATTCTCCCTCCTCTCGATGCTTATATGATAGTAACTCAAACAATATAACTCAATGCAATTATCCAGGAAGGTGGTGGAAGAAATTCTACTTAATCCTTAAGATTGACAGGTTAAGTAATGGCCAACTGTGACTCCAGAGGATTTTTAAAAATCTCATCAAGTATCCTCTTCTCATATTATCAACTTTGGTGCCCTGGATTAGTGGATTTCATTTTGGTCAATATAATATAGAAAGCACTTTTGATGGAATAAGCAGTTTGGGGTGTTTCTCTTCTTCAGCAGTTTAGAGAAAACTCAGTTTAACAGACAAAATATCTTCAGGACGGGAGAAATGAGCTGGGAGTATAAGCGGTCATATATTGGCAGGCGAGTCTAGGTGACAATATATATTGCTTGTAATTAACCCTTTTTTGTCTAACTATAATAAAGAGCTGTGATGCCAGAGTAGCATCATTTCATTTGGAGTAGGTACCCGAGTCTGTACTTCCAATGGCCTTGGTTGTTTGACATGTATGTTGCACCACAGTGTACATTACTGTCCACTTCATGTAAGCCCAAAGAGTCTTGTTCCTGAATGCCCATGTTCTCCTGGGAACACAAAACATTTACTGGATCAGTTAATGCCTTTGCAGTTAATTACTTTCTGTGAGCTACTGGGGTTTCAGATGTTGTTAGCATTCTTACACTGTGGGCTCAGTTGTCAGTCATCTTAACAAAGAAACAGATGGAAAGGGATGTAGGAGAGTCAGCTCTTCACTAGAAACTTTTTCCCCAAAGTGCAAGTGGCTGATGGTGAAGCCAGCTTTCTGTGGAACATGTTAAGCAGTGGTGACAGAAAGGCAATGACAGTTTTCAGAAATGTTTATATAAACATTTAATAAAAATAATTTTACCTACTTGAAAAGCATAGAGAGACAGAAATCTTCCTTTTACTTAGCTACTCCCCAAACACCCACACAGTTAAGACCAAGCCAGGAAGATGCCAGAAGTCCCACACTCCATCTGGGTTTCCTGCATCAGTGGCAGGAGCTCAACTGATGGGTCAGCATGCTGCCATCCCAGGATGCACTCATAGGCAGATGAACTGGAAGCAGAGCAGCCATGATTCAAACCCTTTTGATTGGGGATGTGGGTATCTCATGCAGTAGCTCACCCCACTATGCTACAATACCTACCTCAATTAGGAAAATTTTGTTTCTAACTCTAGGAAACTGGAACTCATGGTCTTTGAGCCTATCGAATTCTGAGTCACTGTTTTGTTACCCATTAGCTATGAATTATTTGGGCACATCATTTAGTCTCTATGTGCCTTGATTTTTTTTTTGAGTTACAAAATGAATATCAAAACAGCACCTATGTTACAGTTGTTGTGAAAAGCACAAAAGATAAATTTCCAAATACTCAGTTTGGTGACTACTAAATAGTAAATGCTCATTTCATGTTAGCTATTATTACTCACTTTGTCAATGGAATTATCATTATTTTTGATGTGTCATTTTTTCCAGAAAAATAATAATTTCAACTAAAGCATCCTCTCTTAGAAAAAGCAGTTCCAGTACTGGATTTTGAACTTTTTAGGTATCTAGCAGCTTGACCATGATAAAGCACTTCGATGTGTACCAGGTACTCCCACTGGACCAACCACAGCACTGCAGGCATTGTGTCCCCTGCCTCTGGTGGACTTCATTCAGCTATGCAAATACTTGGTTGGAGTGCTGCTACACTACCAGCAAGGAGCAAAACATAGGCATTTCAAAGTCGTTGTGTAGACTAAAATCATTTGACTCCAGCTGCCCTTTACTGCAGCAGATGTGGTTCTGAAGGGTTAGTGACCATGGTGGAAGCCATAGAAATGAAAGAAAACTACTTTCTGTTGCATCCCACACACTCACAATGGTCTCCTATTTATCCAAGTAGTTACTTACCCTCACTTATCAAAATTCATCCTCCTTCTTCTGCCTGTATCCTTCTCATTATATTTAAGATAAATCACCCTTTATCAAGACAAATTTGAACTTCTTTTTAAGAAATTCAGCTTTGTAAGATTTGAAAATGTCTTCAGTTCTTTGAACTACCATGTAGTAAACCAATAACGTACTTCAATCCTAAGATGCTCCAAGTAATTTTGTGCTTCTGAATCTCACTTCTATCATCAAAGAGGACTAGGACTTGACCTTTCAGCATACTCAAGTTCAGTGGGTTCCACGAGAATCAAGTACTGAGTTAAGAGTTGCAAGATGTAACCTTCCCCAATACCACCCTAAATATTGACATAAATAAACTCTGACTTTTTTATCAATTAGTTTTCTGACTTGTAATCACAGTAGGTAGGCAAAGAATTAATTCAATAATTGCAGAGAACTTAGTTTCAATTTATATACCACTGAATCTCTAGGAATATCACATTTAGTTCTAAAAATCTAGCAGTGTCAGCTCACACTTAACTTTCCCATGTGAGAGAATTGTATTTCAACAGCTCTTCATTCACATACTGTCAGGTTTGTATTTACAGGCAAAGTATTTTTTATTGTTATTGTTATTAAAACAAAAACACATAGACTTGTAAAGAACAAAAGTGATTCAACTGATCTTGTATTTATAATGCAGATCGGATTAAAAAAATCATTATTTCCCTAAAATATGCCACTCTCATATTTTGTTGTTTCTCTTAAAATTGCAAAAGACTATTTTTTTTAAAGATTTTATTTATTTTTATTGCAAAGTCAGATATGCAGAGAGAGGAGGAGAGACAGAGAGGAAGATCTTCCGTCTGATGATTCACTCCCCAAGTGACCGCAATGGGCCAGTGCGCGCCGATCCAAAGCCGGGAACCTGGAACCTCTTCCGGGTCTCCCACACTGGTGCAGGGTCCCAAGGCTTTGGGCCGACCTGGATTGTTTTCCCAGGCCACAAGCAGGGAGCTGGATGGGAAGTGGAGCTGCCGGGATTAGAACCGGTGTCCATATGGGATCCCGGAGCATTCAAGGTGAGGACTAATTTGAGGACATTAAGAAAAAATAGATTGGGGCCCGGCGGCGTGGCCTAGAGGTTAAAGTCCTCACCTTGAATGCTCCGGGATCCCATATGGGAGCCGGTTCTAATCCCGGCAGCTCCACTTCCCATCCAGCTCCCTGCTTGTGGCCTGGGAAAACAATCCAGGTCGGCCCAAAGCCTTGGGACCCTGCACCAGTGTGGGAGACCCGGAGGAAGTTTTTGGCTGCCGGCTTCGAATCGGCACAGCACAGGACGTTGCGGTCACTTGGGGAGTGAATCATCGGACGGAAGATCTTCCTCTCTGTCTCTCCTCCTCTCTGTATATCTAGCTGTAATAAAATGAATAAATCTTTAAAAAAAAAAAAGAAAAAATAGATTGAAACATGAAATTCACATTTTTGTAGATCAATATTGTTGAATATGAGCAAGTTCACATGAAAAGAAATGAAACACATCTTCTACCACTCCTAATTAACAGCTGTTTATATTTGTCACAAATATTAGCATTCATTATTAAATGAAATAAATAGTATAGGTCAAGCTGAAGTTCCTTTGTGACCACTGCAAACCCATGGGCCCTAATATCCAAATTCTATGTATTATAATTATTGCATGCATGCATATCAAAATGCTTATCTATTTTGCTTTCTGTTTTTCCCATTCTTTCACACTAGCTGAAACTATCCTTTCTTTCATTATGAAAAAAATAACTTTGGGCCCGGCATGGTAGTCTAGCAGCTAAAGTTCTCACCTTGAATACACAGGGATCCCATATGGGCACCATTTTGTGTCACAGCAGCCCCACTTCCCATCCAGCTCCCTGCTTATGCCCTGGGAACGCAGCTGAGGACGGCCCAAAGCCTTGGGACCCTGCACCTGTGTGGGAGACGCAGAAGAGGTTCCTGGCTTTGGATCGACTCAGCTCCAGTTGTGGCCGCTTGAGAAATAAATCATTGGACGAAAGATCTTCCTCTCTGTCTCTCCTTCTCTGTATATCTGCCTTTCCAATTTTTAAAAAAATCTTTTTAAAAAATGATGTATTTAGTCAGCTTCCTCATGTAGATTCCTATCCTAATAAAGTTTCACCTTTTCTTTCCCTTTTGTTCCAAAAATTTATTAATATCTCAATAAAGTCAAAAACTCATTCTCTTACAGAATTTCTTGAGAGAATTCAGAGCAGAAAACTATCCCTTAACTGAACGGCATAATGGAGATCTGTTCAAGCCCAAATAACCCAGGAACAACTACAGTTCTCATTTTTCCTTCTGTCATCTTCCTCTTAATTCCACCTGTCACTTCTCCCCCGCCAAAAATTGTATACTCTTTAGATGCATCGGTTCTGCTTCTGTCAGTGAGCCCATGTAGTGATGTTAATAAAATTGTGACATGACCAAAGACAGAAAGAATGAAATGACCTGTGAATGGGCACTAGGACACTCGGAAAGATGATATATGGACTAAATCAGATTGAGAAAAATACTCCTTTCTACGTTCCGAACCAAAGCAGCAATGAAAGCAGACAAGTAACATTTCCAATGTTTTAAAAAACAAAAGTTGGAAAGAACATTTTACTTGGTTCAAATTCTTCTATTTGATCCTAATGATGCTGGAATCTTTGCAAAATTCCTTTTTGGAATATTTATTTATTTAAAGCATTATCACATCAACTTCTCCAGACTAAATAATTACAAACTCTTTACCCAGTTTTCAATGTCCAAGTCATAATAAATGTAAAATATTAATTTTTGTTCGAATCCTGCATTAATTTAATGTATTCATGGGTCTCAAGTACAGGTAATCTCTATAACATTTTAATCCATTTCTGTGACTATGACATTCTTGAATGATGGGTAATTGTATTTCAGTGTGCTTTCCCTCTTCGTTAGTTTTCTCTGTCATTCATACATTTGTACTGAAGTCTAGCTTTATATGAATGCATTCAATAAGGGTATCATAAATGCTTTTAAGAAGAAGTTCTACAGGAATTTTTTTAGATTTATTTTATTGGAAAGGCAGACTTACAGAGGACAGGTAGAGAGAAGTACCTTCCATTTGCTGGTTTACTCCCTAAACGAGCCAATCGGATCTGAAGCCAGGAGTCAGGAGTTTTTCTGGGTCTACCATGTAATTGCAGAATCCCAAGGCTTTGGGCCATACTCAACTGCTTTCCCAGGGCATAAGCAGGGAGCTGGATGGGAAATGGAGCAGCCAGGACACCAATGGTGCCCATATAGGATGCTGCTGTTTGGATATGGAGGATTAGCTAATAGAGCAATTATGCCAGCTCCTATATGAATTTTTTTAAGATTTATTCATTTATTATTGGAAAGGCATATTTACAGTGAGAAGGAGAGAAGAAAGATCTTCCATCCACTGGGTCACTCCCCAAGTAGCCACAATGGCCAGAGCTAAGCTGATCCAAAGCCTGGAACGAGAAAGTTCTTCCAGGTCTCCCACAGGAGTTCAGGTTCCCAAAGCTTTGGGTCATCCCTCACTGCTTTTCCAGGCAAAAACCAAGGAGCTGGATGGGAAGTGGAGCAGCCAAAATATGAACTAGCACCCATATGGTATACCAGAGCATGCAAGGCAAGGATTTAGCCACTAGGCTCCTGCACCAAACCCACATGAAATTATTTTATTACCTTTTCAAATTGGCACAGTTAGGTATTAAAATAAATCTTTAGTCACATTTAATATTTAATATGGATTTATGTGATACTAATAGATACTTTTGATTATATTTATTCAAATAAATGCCATTTGCCACAAGGGCTCATAGTCATAGACTACAACTTAATATAATGATGGTCCAACATTTTAATTGTTTATTCTTCAGCCAACAGCTATTATTACCACTTAGTTTCTTCCAGTAGAATATTCCTTCTTTCCTTTGTTGTTGATGGAGTCTAGAATGCCCAAATAAGGACTAATGGATCAAAATGCATTGATAGACTAGAAAATTTGGGCCAATTTTGGTCCATAAAATGTATCTTTCTTTTGCTCATGTCTTTTGTTTTAATAACTAAGCTTCTTGATTCTCTGTGTCTTGTATCTTCAATGAAGGTATTTATTTTAAGTTTATAAGTTGGTATTGTAGAAGTACATTGCAAAAATAGCCATATAAAGACCTTGATTCCATCTAAATAGAATATTAAAATGAAAGGGACTCTAGAGCTTCTCTCCTTTTCTGTTATGGAAATATAGTGCATGCCACATGGGCAATTTAAAATGTTCAAGTCACCAGATAAAAAAGAAGTAAGAAATAGATACAGTTGTTTTTAATAACATACTTACTACTTAACTCAATATATCCAAAATATTTCAATATTCAGGCAATACAGAAATATTGAGATATTTACTACCTTCCTGGTACTAAGCATCCAAAATCCAGTATATATTTGTCACTTTCATCACATCTCAGTGTGGACTACCCATGTTTCAAAAGCAAATTAGAAACTCTGGATAATGACTATCTTACTGGGCAGTGACGACTCAGGCAGCTGCCTTATTTTTACAAATGCTGGGACTACATCAAGATAGGACAAATGACACACCCAGAATAGTTCGTGCCAGACACAAGTCTAAACCTAAGATCCTGACTCTTAGCATACTGTTCTTGCAGCTTTGTTATAAAGCAAACACAGTAAGACAATGGGATCTGAGACTTCAATGAGATCATGCTGGAATAAGCTCTTTTTATTTCCCAGGCATTGTACTGGTATTGTATTTTCACTACTCCAAACAACTTTTCATGACAGTGCATTTCTACTTCACAGCTCAGAAACAATTAATGACTTCCAAGGTGGCCAAGCTTCGTTTTTAGATATCTGTGTTTGACTGTAAAGCCTGGACATTTTTTCATATATCCCGGTGCTCTTTTTTTCCTATCTAAAATCTTACAAAACTTGACTACACATATGGTCTCAGGACAAGCAGCATGCATGTCATCTAGGAGCTTGTTAGAAATGCTATATATTGATAGCATGCGATTTATATAAAATCTAAGACATCACAACAAAATATAAATATATGAATTAAAATGATTATGGAGTGAATGTAGAACTTTTAACACTTTTACACTTTTTACATGTAATAGATGATCACAGTAACTTAAAAAAACTTTTTTTAATTTGGACCTGACGAATGGATTAAACTGCTGCCTGTGACACCAGTATTCCATATACGTACAGATTTGAGATCTGGCTAACTGCTTCTGACCCACACCCTGCTAATGTGCCTGAGGAGCATGGAAGATGGTCCTCATTCTTGGGCCCCTGCACCAACATGAGAGACACAAAAGAAACTCTGGGCTTCTGGCTTTGGCCTGGCACAGCCCTGGCTATTGCAACCATTTAGGCATGAACAAGCAGATGGAAGATCTCTTTCCATCTCTGTGTTTCTTCCTCTCGCTGTGCAACTCTTTCAGATAAATAAAAGCAAATATTAATTTAATTTTTATTTGAAAGAAAAATAAAAATAGAAAAAAGAAAAATTTAAAAATGACAGAAAAAATGACATAGCTAGAGAAAGAGAAAGGATGCACATCTATATCCTGGTTCACTTCCCCCACACCTGCAATGACCTATCAAGAAAGGACGCAGCTGGAGTCAGGAACTCACTCTAGGTCTTCCACGTTGTGACAGGAAACCAACCACTTGCGCCATGACCTCTGTCTTTCAGGGTCTGTATTATTTTTTTCCAGAATATTTTATTTATTTGAAAGGTACAGTAATAGAAAAAAGGGGATGAACGGATGAGAGAGATGGAACAAGAGAGCTCTTCCATCTGCTGGTTCACTCCCCGATGGTTGCAACAGCCAGTGCTGGTTCATGCCAAAGCCAGAAGCCCAGGATTCCATCTGGGTCTGCCAAATGGCTGGCAGGGCCCAAGCACTTGGGCCATAATCTGTTCTCTTCCCAGGGAACTGGACTGAAGATGAGCAGCCAGCACTTTGATGTGGGATATCATCCTAACCAGCTGCATCACAAAGCCAGCTCCTCAGGGTCTGTAATAGGTATCTGGAGTTGACAGGTGGATGCAGGTGTCAAACCTAAGTGTTATGAAATGGGATGGAGATATTGGAACCAATGGCGTAACTGCTAAGTCAAATGTCTACCCCCAGAAATATCTTTTGAGTTAAATTTAGGAAGGAGAAAAAAAAAACCTACATTGACCCTTTAAACAACAAACATGACCAGAACATTAGCTAAAAACTAGTTTTCAGACTCAAACTTGGAAATTCTAAAATGCCTTATCTACTACCATAATACCTGCCTCCTTTAATCTCTTCAACTCTTCTTATGCCATAGGTATGTGAACTTCTGTTTTTATCAAATGTATTGAGTGAAAAAGAAATATTAAGCTAAACAGAAGTATGTCACACTTACGCAAGGAGTAGTGCTTCAAGAGTAGTCTGACCACGCGAAAAGCAATACATCAACCTAACAGAACTGTCAAGACATGCAGTTCATAGCAGGACTCACAGTTCACCATGTTCTAGCTCCCAAGAACTCTGCTCATTTCTCAGTGGTCTGCACCTGAGATTTCTTTGGTGTGAAAGTGGCTCTTGCTGTTGAGCCAGAAGTTGACTGTGTATTTATCCTCAGTCTCCTGTTTTACATGTTCAGTATTTTCCTCATGTACCATTATGCCCTTAGTGATTCCTTACATTCAGCATGAAAACTCATTAACCAGGTGTTAATAAATCTAGACATATGGGGTGGAAAGTGAATAACGTAAGCTCACAGTCTGCCCCCCAAAAAGGTTAAAGCTGCATGAACCTGTTTAGTGAGGTATTTTTCCCTCTCCTATTTCTTGCCTCAGTAGGGCAGTGCTGGCTGTTTTTGTCCTTTAGAAAACAACAGCAGAGTGATGTATATTAGCAGCTCTTCTAACCAACATTTCATTGTGTTGTACAGGGACCACGCAAGCTGTGTGTTAAGGAGATGAACAGTGGCATGGCGAAAAAACAGGAGTGGCTTATAAAGAACAAAATCAAGGCTTTTTATGCTGCGGTGGCAGCAGATTATTTCAGGGATGGTGTCCGAAGTCTCCTTCAGGTAAGGATGGTATTGAAGGAAGGCAGACATAGTCAACAGTTAGCACTCCATGTTAATGAAGCTCTCGGAGTGAAATGGCTGTGGCTTGGCAACTCACCTCAGAGATCAATACACATGGTTAGGGAGTTCTTTCTTAATTCCTGGGGCTAAGCAGAGCTACAGCAAAAGCAGGGGGTGGGGGTTCTATCACTATGAGTGATATGTTGGTAATGGAAAATTAGATTGCCTTAGACCACCAGCACACATTTTGTCCCCATGCTTATTGAAATGCAAATTTGTGCTGGTGGGTAGGGATATTTAGGATCCTGCTAAAACTTCAAACAGTTTTTGCAACTCATACTGCAGATAGCAAAGCTCAAGTTAGGCATTCTTTTTCTTTTTTCTTTTGCAAATGGTGTAAGGGCAGATGCTAGACTTAACCAAAATTAATGCGTGGTGATCTATGCATAAAATTTCCCTGTACTGAATTATCTTCAGCATGTTGGACTCCTACTGCTCAATGTTAAGTCCATCATTTCTCCGTTATTCTTTCCTTCTTTATCTCTTCTAGAAAAGATACATAAAATCTTTTCCTAGTTTCCATCTCTATAATTTAGAGTTCCAGAAAAACATTTAACCAATACAAGAGATCCTCAGAAACAACTTGGCTTTCTAAACATTTTGGCTTTTGTATGTTTGAAAAGCCCAAGGATAGGTATATTTGGCTTTTTACGTTGCCATACTTTGAAATACACAAATTCAAGGTAACTCAAATACTTATATGCATAAGGGGCAAATTGGTTAATCTGCAATAATGTAGACATTAAAAATATTTAAAGCATTCCTGTCTAAAGAACACTTGCACAAAGTAGCTACACATGCAAGGAAGCGGTCTCTGAAAGACCCGCCAACCATGAGGAGCTCCTTGAATTTTATTAATTCACTAAACCATGGAAATAGGTATTCATTGCAAAATGCTGATTCTTCTTTCAGAAATAGTTACTTTGCAGTAGCTCTTGGCTTAAATATATTGAGAAGGTTACACATTTAATAGACAATTACCACAACCTGTAAAACAATAAAAATTTCAACTATGGATGGAAATGTATATAAAGAATAAGACTAGGGAAAGAAAAGATATAGGTATGAAAAATAATTCTTAATTTGGAAGAAATGGGGAAAAAATTGAACATGCACAAATTCACACAAATTCCTTCAGATATAAGCAGAGGGAAGAAGCTCATGGCAGAAGGGCAGAGAGTGGTAGCACATGGAAGCAACACCAGTGATCACATTTTGGATAGAACTTTCTTTAATCTAAGAAATGATAATACAGTTGACAACATTCCAAACTATAGTCATGGAAGAGTATCTAATCCATATTGCCACGTACCTGTTAGGTGCCAAATGTTGGCTCTAAGGAACTATTTAATTTTCATTCAAAAACATAAGACCAAACATCCTGGAGGTAAAGTATATTTCAGTAACCTTCCATTGGCATTTATCTCCTTCAACTTACTGCTGTTATGTCTACAATGTCCTCTTCTGGTCATTTCTTTCACTTTTCTTGTGATCCAGAATGGCTTTCCTTCACTTTCACTGCTCCTCTTATCTTTACCTGTCAAGGTCTAACCAGTCTCCAAGGCTCAGAGCAAATGCCACCTATCCCATGAAGCTGTAAGCCCTCAGCTGGAATCCCAGTTTTTGTTTTTGTGCTTCTGTGTAAGTTTCTATTGAGTTTGTATTTATTTTTTTAGAATTATGTGTATCTTTTCTCCTCTACCTTAAGGCCAATGAGTATGCCTCACTACTCTCCCACAACACATACCATAGCACCTGGTGATTACAAGGTGTTTTATAAATTTGCCAATAGCACCTGGTGATTAAAAGGTGTTTTTATAATCTTGCCAATTTAAATTTCACTAACTAGAAACCATCTAACGGGGGAGACAAAACTTCTGATATGGAAGATGGCTAATAATGATACTGCCATGCAAGATGATTAGCTTTTAGAGACACAGTCCAGTCACTCTTCAATAAATTATATAGGTAGAGATTTCAGTGATCCTTCGATGTAAGAATTTTCCAAACATGTATTTTATTGCTAATGGCATTATGGATATAACAGGTAGAAATGAGCTTTGAACCACTAAGTTACAACATGCATATCAACAGTTAAGCCGACCCCCACTTGATTTTAAATTATTGAACCATTTTAATGAGTGTGTCAGAAGAAATGCAAATGACTGCTAATTTAGAAAAGCTACATTTCTGTCATCTAGAATCCATTTATGGCTGAGATGATTTAGAACTAATTTTCCTATTTTATGCTTGGGTACGGGCATGAAGGACATGCACTAAAATGTAATCTAATCTTCAGAATCTTCAGAACATTACTTCGGTGCTCTTTCGGACATTAGTTTTCATTTGCAGTGGTAGCTTCCTGGTACAGCAAGGATTGCCCAAGTGTTTATGTCCTCTTCTTAGGCCTCAGGCTTAGGACGAATGAAGCCAAACACGCTCGTGATGGGATATAAAAGAAACTGGAGGAAATCTCCCTTGACAGAGATTGAGAATTACGTGGGAATTATACAGTAAGTGATGGCCTTCAAGATGCTCTCTTGTTTATGAAGCACTAACCAGGGTAGTACATAACTTGTACTGCACATAACACTCTGTGTCAGATCAAATTGCCCAAGAAAAGCACATTCTCCTGATACTCTAAATTCTTTACCAAAGCAAAACACCACCAACAAACATAGAAGAGATGAGAGAGTGTGGGAGGAGGTGATAGTGAGGGGAGACATTAGTGTCAAAGGAAAGGCAAATGTTTAAAATTACAGCATGTTTAGGAAAGTAAAATCAAAGAACAGCTGGGTAATGAACACCTGGAATCTTGGTTTGGCTGATAACATTCAAGTCAGTCCTACTTCTGTGCACTGGGTAATACATTCACTATCCCAAAGTCAACAAGGGATCCTATAATCCAGCTGCTTGTGCTACCAGGTGTATCAAAATCAGTTTATACAGAGAATGTAATTTTAGATGGTGTGTCATTCAACCGCTAAACATTTGGAGACTCATGGAAATGAGATAATGATAAGAGACCTTACCAGACTAGCAAGCACCAGGCTAACATCCTTATCATGAACTATCCCATTTCATTATCTTTAGAAACATATGAAATAACATTATTGTTCTTAATGCAAATGGAAACAGGAACATTAAAATGTGACATGCAAAAAATCACAGAGTTTAGTTAAGTGACAGAGTTGGGATTCCAAACCAAGACCATTCAAATTCAGACTTGACGCCCAATACTATGTTACCTCCAAAAGTGTGTATGTGTTTTCACAAGCATGTGTGCTTATATGTATCCCAAAATATTACCTGGTTTGATTTACTTTTTTTAAGTAAAAGAAAATTAATTCCTCACACAAAGATACGTTCTAGAAAGTCTCTCTTCTAGCCTTGAAAATATTTGGACAACAAAAGCAATGTTATGCCTGACAGCCATACTTTCTGTCAACAAAAAGAAAGCAAGTTGTTCTGTGTCTGGGATGTGGTGTGGCTCTGATTTTACACCACAGCATCCAGAGCATGCCCTGGGAGGTATGACAGCACTTGGAAGTCGGTACAACTACAGGGAAGAAATCTTTAACTCTTCAAAACAATCACATGCTTAATGCTTCTCACACTAGACTATTTCCTCTGCCCCAGCAATAATAAACATTTCACTTGTCCTCATTTTAGGCAGATTTATGTGACATAATTACAAAAGCATTCTTAGCTCTATTTAAAAGAAGTATGAGAAAATATTTTTCATCTTCTAGAATTTTATGCATTAGTGACCAAACTGAAATTCACTTAACAGTCCTTCTAATGTAAGGACGCTATATATTTATTAAATGCATCATTTACCAAAGATATAAACCCTGGGTACCATGCATTGCCAGCTGGCTCCTTCAGAAGATGAAGGCTAAACCAGTAGGTCAAAGCCAGAATTCTAGTATTATATGGCAATACTAATTCATAATATTAAATGTGCAGTACACAGCATTTAATATACTTAGAATCACAGTCAGCTGCTGAAGTGTACAGTCTTGGAAGTGCACTGGGGAACAGAAAAAGAGGAGAGAAGGAAAGGAAGCAAATAGCAATGTGATTCTTCAAATAATCCATTATTTAATAAAAAATTATTGAGATCATCTACCAACCAACCTCCCCCCAATGCCAAACATTCTTAACATTCAAAGGGGTCAAAATAACCAAACCTAGCAATATTGAACCAAAGTGTTAACAACTAATTAATAATTGACCTTGGTAATAAAGCTCAGTGTTACAGTGGCTCAGATTTATGCTGGCATAAAATCTACCCAGTTCAGTTAGCTTAATGGCTGCTTCCAGGCAATGGAGTGAATATAGAAGTAAGGCTGTCGTGTGTCTCTACTGCATTTTTTTCCAGGTTTTTGTTATTTCATGACTTACAGAACAGTACAGTTGCTAACATGGGGATATTATTACAAGAACATAGTGTTTTGCCATTTTTTTTGAATGCGAGATTTTATGTTTTCCTCTTCTTAAGAATCGCTTAGTTAGCATGTGCATGAGTGTTTAATGTCTGCCCTAACAAATTACCTCATGTTAAAACAACACAGATACACTTCATCTCAGAGGTAGGTGGGTTAAAAAAATGGCACATATCTCCATGTGCTAAATTAAGCCACGGTATGGGCCAAGCTGTGTTCAAGAAGCTCAAGGACAAATTCCTTACCTTGCCCTTTCCAGCTTCTAAAGCTGCCCACACGTAGGCTTCACTCATGGTCCTCTTCTCAGTCTTGACAACCAGCAAACAGTGGTCAAGGTCTTCTCCTATCACAGCACTATCACCTCCTCCTGATGATTACCCTGGTTCACTCAGATAATCCTAGATCCCTCCCCCCCATCCCAAAGGCGTGAACCTGATCATATTACAACGTCCTTTTAACCACATAAGGAGATATATTCACATGGTTTAGGCACTGGGACATCTAACATATTATCTAGAACTTTTTTTGTAAGATAAATTTTTCTATGGTTTATGGTCAAGGAAAATTTGAAACAATATTTGTGTCTGAGCACTTTACTTGGTGGAAACTTGCACTAGCATGGATCTGTTTTGTTAAGTGAACATTTGAGTGGATGTTCACATTGCACTGAGCTTATTTTCAAAATTATCTGACAACTCAGATCTGCTTTGGCCTTTGGAAACTTGCTTTCCTATGGTAAGGTAAACACACTGCATTGCTTCTAGGGACAGGGCGGCATATAGTAAAAGGTATTGCATTTCAGATCTATAGGAGATTGAGCCAAGAAACTGATAAGACAAATGTTGGCTTTTATTTATTTATTTGAAAGGCAGGGAGATACAGGGACGGGAAAGAAAGGGAAGGAGAGAGACAGCAGCAAAGAGCAAGAGAATGCTCCAATCTACTGGGGTGCTCCCACACTGTGAAGGCAACGCGAAGCCACAATCTCAATCCAGGTTTCTAACATGGGCAGCAGTCATCCCTGGAGACAGGAGCTTTAGTTGGATGTTTAATCCATCTTAACTGCTAGGGAAAACATTCACCCAAGAAAAAGTATTTTGTGACTGAAATAATTAATGGGCTTGCCTCTATCTTCATTCATGGAAAAATGTACTACAGGAGTAGAAATAAGAGAGCCTTTACTTCTCCTGTATTATAATCTATTTCCAATGTTTGAGAAATAGAGAAGGTATAAGATCCATCTTCAGTTACACAGGTTATCATGAAAAATTATTGCTCCCAATGACTTATCCAAAATCCATGATACAAACCAGAGTCATTTTTAATCATAAACTTGATGTCAAAAATGTCATAGAAGAACCCGCCTCATGGAAGTTGGGGGATAAGTAATATTTTCAAAGTCTTTGCAGGCCATTAACTGTTATAAATACACTGGTAATTATTTTGCTGATTTTATAAAAACAATTCCATCTGCAAATGCTGCCATTCCTTGTGGGCACTGGTTCATGTCCTGGCTGCTTCACTTTCGATCCAGCTCTCTGCTTACAGCCTGTGAAGGCAGTGGAGATTTGAGGCCTTGAGGTCTAGCAGCCATGTGGAAAACAAGAAACTCCTAGTTCCAGCTTCGGCTAAGGTCAGCTCTGGCCTTTATGGTCATTTGGGGAATGAACCAGCAGACGGAAGACCTCTCTTTCCATCTCTCCTTCTCTCTCTGTAAAAATTTGCCTTTTAAATAAAAATGTAAAAGTAACTCAATTATTTAAAACTATGTGATGAGCCCTTAATTAGAATTCTAATTAACAGTATTATCTGAAAAAAAAAGTGCTGTTCAGAGTGAATGATTTTATTACTTCTACCTAAAATATATTTTAAAAAGGCTTAAAGGCATAAGTTCTTGGCTATATTCTCAAGTACTTATTACATCGAAAGTCTAAAAACAAGTTTAATATCTGTCCAAAACTTCAGTATTAAAGGAACAGTTAAGTTAGCATTTAGGACATCATCTGAGACACCTGCATCTGTTTTAGGGTATCTGGGTTCAAGTCTTGACATGCTAATGTCCACTCTGGGAAGTAGTACATGATGGCTCAAGCAGTTGCGTCCCTACCATCCACACGGGAGACCCTACTGAGTTCCCAGCTCCTGGACTCAGCCAGGCCCTGTCGCAGATATTACAGGCATTTGGGAAGTAAACCAGAGGATGTGTGTGTGTTGTGTATGTGTGTGTGTCTGCCTTTCACATAAATACTTTAAAAAGTGAAATACTAACAACTTTACTTCTCCTTTCAGTGATGCATTTGATTTTGAGATTGGTGTGGTCATTGTCAGAATCAGCCAAGGTTTTGACATTTCTCAGGTTCTTCAGGTTCAAGGTATGTATTTTTTTTATTCAACCAACAAATATTTATTGAGCATCTTTTATGTGTCTGATGTTGGTCTTCTAGTGGTAATAGAGACACAGCATGTCATGATATAGACAAAATTCCCTAATGGTGGGATTTACATTCCAGTGCTAACTTACAATTGTGCACTTCCCAGTGTTTTTTCCAGTTGCTAACACAAGTGGTCTTGGCCCTGCTAACCAGAACATACAGTAATTTCAGGTTGTCATCAATTAGTTTTCTTATCACAAAATCACAAAGCCAGCATCAAAGAAAATAAACAGCTTCAGTAAAATAGCCTGCTGAATTAATTTCTGCAAAATGTTCCAGAAAATGAAGATTAATTCCTTCCTCAGAAAAACATGTATTTTGCTTCTAAGAACCTGTGAATTGGTTTGTAGCTAACATGGAAATGAGCCTGGCTGCATCATGCTGTGAACTGCTAATCTATGTCAGAGATGGAAACACTAGTTCAGATTAGTGCTTCTCAGCTTTAACTCTGTAGAGAGTTTGGTATACTTGTTTGGTCTTAGAATTTAAACATACTTTCTTTGTGTATGAAATGAGAAACATGTGTAAATAATGACTAAAAGATTAGTTCAGGACATGAATCCATGGTTTATTGCTTCAGCTGAACTTCACAATAGACCACTGTCTACATAACACTTAGACAAAAGGTAAAATCTCATTGCCTGTTGCATACTGGGCATAGATAGTGCAGACACAGGTCCTTGTTAGACCAAGTTTAATAATTACTATCTTAACTCTCAAAAGATGCATAGCCTTGGAAAGGGAAATGGATATTTTTAGTGGCTAATGGGTACAAGTAAGGTATTGTGAGAAAGAGATAAGAGATACCTAACCACAAAGAGGCTCCCAGGAGAAAATGACGTTTGGTGTGTGATTTACTGAGAGCTAGGAGTTAGCTCTGAGTAGGAGCTAACCAGGCAAAGTTGAGGCAGAAAATCAGAAGGAGAGTTTGAGGAATGGTACTTTTGGTCAGGAGGAGAACACTGACAATGATGAAGACACAGGAGCAATGAGCTAAATGAGCAACTAGATACAGTCCCGTCACTAAAGTGATTGCTGTGAAGCAGACAGTGGTGTGCTATGAAGGTGACCCTGTAAGAATTCCAACTTGAAAAGCCTCATTTGTCATGTTAAAAAGTAGGCATGTGCCATCTGCTGTAGATAATGAGGAACCAGTGAAAAGGAATAATTGAAAGAGCAGCGTGGTCAGTTGTGAGTTTTATGTCTCATATTCCTTAATTTACACAAGGCAAGAATTCAGAGAGAACTGAAGTCAAAAGACATCTACAATAATCAAAACAAGAAACAACAGCTTGAACCAAGGAAGCCTCACTAGGAATGGAGAGTAGCAAGGATAGCCAGCACTTCTGAGCCGTTATTCTGTGCCATGTGTCACACTCCATAGACTCACACAACATTTATCATCTCAACTACTCTATCAGGAAAGCATTATCATCATCTCCATTTCACAGCTGATAAAACTGAGACTTACCCAGGGGTCACAGGCTGGTAATTGGCAGAGCTGCTTGAGGCCACTTTTCTATCTTGAAAAGAAAGAGCTAGACAAAGACAATGACTTTCACCTTGAGAGACGGTGGTGAAATCCGAGATGCAGGATTAGGACAAAATAGTTTCCAAGGATTCCTTAAAATCCTCAGCCTAGGGGCTGTCTGCCTGCGCCTTTAAGGACAATTACAAGAAACTAGCATTATGGGAACTGTTCTGGTATTAACTTCTTAGGCCTTATCTTCATTTTTTGCCTAGCTTTTGTGCTACTGCAATATTTATCTTAAAAATTAGAATGCCAAAACACTTTGTATTTAGATTCCACGTTTGCTTTGCATTTTGTTTTGGTGTCTTAAAATTGAAAGATGTGATATAGCTGAAAAATATTGCACCCACCCATCACTGTTCTATCCACCAAAATGTACTATCAGTTTATTTCTGTGAAACAACACACCAACCAAATTCTGCAGACTGCCTCAAAGAATCCCAGCAGTGAAATGCATCCTCCCCTTTAATTTCCCAGGGAACATATCCTATTTAAATCAACTTTGATGTTTCAACTATTTCTGCTTCTTAGCTAGAAAGGTAAAATACAGTTGGATGCTAATAAAATTATTATAAGTACCAACTATCTAGGGTGAACAAAAACATTGTTATACAAATACAAGAAGAGCATGAGGAAAAACAACAGCATAATGATAGAAATTAACTTTGTGCCACATTTTCATGCATTATTTTGAAGTTTATATAACTTATGACAAAAACTGCATATTAGATTTTGAATGGGAAGAAATAGGCTTGCATTTCATTATATTATACTGCAGTACCGGGCTTAATAAGAGCCTGATAAATCTTCAGTATTGCATTACACTATGTTAATGATTATCACCATAGCTTTTGTAACACAGGCACCACAATGTCATCACAGATTATAATTTAAAGGAAATATTAGCAATTCAGAGTGCCCATATACTGTAGTTAATAAAGCAGTGAATAGAAATCAGCTTAATAGGTAATTTACCAGTAATGACAATAATTTCCATACTGTATCACAGGCTTATATGAGAATAACTTTTGATATAAATAAGATTGATGCTTATAGTATTCTAACTTATATATTACACAACTTGCCCATTATTTATGACTGATAATTTGTCTTAATAAATTAATTTATTGCTTCACAGCACAAAAAAACATAGCATTTTACATTGTTAGCTTCCTGGTGGTATTTATCAAGTTTGCCATCTACAACACAAAGTCCAAATTGTACTAGCAAGAACTAGGGATGAAACACGATTCACAGTATATTGTGGTCAAGTAGTCCAAGTAAGCACTGAACAATTTATAACTATCTCAGAGCATGGTGATACTGCTGTGTCTGATCGAATAGCTTAGCAAAATAAAGACAGATGGCAGCATAGTAAATAATTACTTCATTAGAAGGCAACCACTGCAGGATTGCTTCCTGCCTTCAATGCAACTGGACTTCACCTGGGGTTTGGTACATTGATTCAGATGAGCATTTATGACTTTGAGTTCATTCACCAAGGAAAGGATCATAACTTAATAATTAATTCAGAAAACAGATGCTATGAAATGGGCATGGAATGTGGTTCCCCTGTGGACTTCCCTGCTCTCCATTTCGCTGTCAGATAATTGACTATTCCTTCAGATTTGTGATCCATATACTCCTGCCTATTTCTAAAAGGTTGTAATTTTTAAAGATGGTTGGGAATAGAATATTTGGGACAACCAAATTAAAATTCAAAATCCAGTCACTCTAATGAGTTACTGTATAGTGAATTTATAACGCAGTTGAAAATGTTGTTAACTACTGTTCAATGTAGTTTTGGCATTTGCATGAAAATACAACTCAGAAGTCAGTCTTTGTTCTTGCTATAAGAACTAAAGATATTAACCTCCCAATGTTTGTTTGAGAATGTTAAAAAGAGAGAAGGTAGGTAGGGGAGACATTTGGCCCAGTGATTAAGTCACTGCTGAAACTTCCACATCTCATAGTAAAATGGCAATCTTTAAGACCCAATTCTGCTTCCCATAGCTTCCTACTATGACACACACATGGGGACTAAAGTAAATTTCTGACTTTGGGCATGGAGCTGACCCAGCCAAGATAGTTGCAGGAATTTGGGGGAGTAAACTAGCAGGTAGAAAAGATATTTTTACCTCTCTTTATCACTCTCCCTCTCTCTTGCTCCTTCTCCCACTCATATGGAGTTATCTAATATAGAAGATTCAAACTTTTACTACCTGATTCCCAAGTGCTTTCCTTTCCCCAGTTGCCTCTCAGTCTTTCGATTAATCCCACTTCTCACACCTTCTGTCCTCTCCAAGCTGGTATACTACCATGAGCTCCAACAGCCCCTCTACAACTATGTGTATAATATTGACTCTAAGTCATAACCTTTTTTTTAGCTACCTCCTGTCTATACTTTTCTCACACCCTTTCCCTGACAATTCTGTCCTTGTTATTCTTCCCTTATCAAGATAACACTTTCAAAAGTATTGAGTTATATCAAGAGGACTGACCAATTTCCTTACTTATTCCAAAAAGTAATTCTTGAGTGCCATTCAGAAGTAAATCTGGGCCCAGACTCTAACATGGAGGGCTGGATATCACTAAAGAATGAGGGAGAATTTATGTGAAGCCTAATGCACACTTTGGAATAGACAGGCCTGGATTTAGACTTTGGGATTTCTTGGCTGTGTGATCTTGGTCAAGTTACTTACCTTTGTGTTTCACTTGATCACACTTTCCAATGGAAATAAGTATAGTACCTACCACACAGATTTGTTGCTTAAAAATTGTGATGGACATAAAGTGTTTGTCACTGTCCTTGGCATATAGTAAATGTTCAATTAATTACAGTATGGACTGTGACAGAAGCTCTGCCCTCCAAGAGTCTGCAGTCTGGAATGGATAATGCAGAACATTTCTCAGAAGTCTATTTACTAGAGTCACTAAAATGAAAACTTAAGTAGGGTGTTATGGAAATGTAGAAGAGATTCATTCTAACCACGACATTCAGGAATGGTCTCTGGAAAACATGAAACTGAGTTCTACATCAACAGGTAGATGTTACAATTGGGATATGTCAAGAAAGAATAATAGAGATGTGTAAATACTAGTTATGGAAGCAGGAGACCAGGATCACTAACTGTGAAACCATGGACGCATCACGTTATTTTCTTATCTCACTAATAAATGGGGAGTAGGATAAGGGGCAGAAGTCCTATCTGCACTTAGTTTCACATGAGTTACTGTGTGAAAAGGGCTTTGCAATTGCTGAACATGAAAAATGTAGTAATGGAAGTGGGCATTTGGTCCTGTGGTTAAGCCACCAGTTAGAGCCCCCTGCATCCTACCTTGGAGCACCTGGCTTCAAGTCCTCCCTCTGACTCCTTGTTGCAGCTTCCTACTAATGCTGATCTTGGGAGGCAGATGATAGTGGCAGCTCAACAGATAGGGTTTGTATTTCTAGCAACTGGCTAGCCTTCCAGGCTGTGGTAGATATTGGTGGGAGCAAGCCAGCAGAGAGAAATGCCTGCTTGCTCTCTGCCCCTCATATTCACAAGATGCAAAAGATAATAATGATGATGGTTGCAATGGTGGTAGAATGAATGATTTTTACTGCTAGCCTCGTGGAAATCAATTAGAATCTGTTCATATTCCCTCAGATACTTCCTTGGCTTGGTCCCCTTTGTGTACTACTAGCAGACTTTTCCAAGCCAGCTGGCCAGTATCCTTGTTGAAAGTAGTGTTTGACAGTCTTTGTAAAGATTTTTTTTCCTTTAATTTATTTGAGAAGCAGATACAAATAGAGAGAGTGCTCCCATCTGCTAGTTCACACCCCATATGCTTGAAACAGCCCCTCGCTGGGGCCAAAGCCACAATAAAAACTCAAACCAGGACTCCCATATGGATGGCAGGAACCCCATCATTTGAGCCATCCCTGCTGCCTCCCAGCATCTGCATTAGCAAGCAGCTGCAGTCCGGAGAGAAGCCAGGTGTCAGACTCAAGCACACCCACGTAGTATGCTGGTGCTTTAAGCCAAATGCCCACCCCCCAACAAAATCTATTTCTAATTTTGTCAAGGAGGTAGAGGCAAGCGGTATGCCAGACAGATCATTCTGACTTGCAGATAATCAAAACATCACTGCTACTTAACCCTGAAATTTGAAGAAAAGGGAGTGGATGGAAGAAGGCCTTAATTACCTGTTAAGTCAATAATTAAGAATTACCTCTAATAAGAACTTACAGAATCGTTGTACAAATGAAGATCACACCACTCTGTGGACCTAAAAATCCAAGATGGCAAAGCAAACAGACTTGGCCTTTAGAACAGACTCTGCCAACCGCTGTACGGTCTTTGAGGGAGCAGCTAAATTTGAATCATTCAAGCAAAATTTGGTTTTCTCTCTCAAGCCTGGGACTTTACAGTTTGCTCTGCCCTTGTAGGGCTGTGCACAGACCTGCAAGCAAATTGTTGGAGCAGCTCCCAGCTTGCTCAGCCAGCTGACTCCCTTACAAAAGAGGATTTATCTTTTTTCTGCCTTTGTCCAAACTAAAGGACAAAGAGCATGGCAATTAGTGGCTAATCACAGGATATGCAGGTGCCTGCCAAGAAAAATGAAATGAGAAGAACCCTCTCCCCAGGGTAACCCTGGTAGTTATCCCAATAGCTACCCATGCTGTCTCTATAGAACAGCCTGCCCTATCTTTCCATATCTTTAGGATCCTTGTTTTACAATGACATATTTCTATGTCTCTCTGTTTTTCAAATAGATAAAAAAAAATAGTAAAATAGTACTTCAAGGGTCATCACTTTGGGGGATTACTTGGCATGATATCATGCACCTGAGGGTGCTTAGGTTCACATGATGTTGAAAAGTTGGAATTTAGTAAACCAATGCTGAAACGATTTTAATCAGCCACAAAGTCTTCCTCATGGGAAACACAGAAGGTGGAGAATCAAGCAGAGATCCTTGCATTCAAAGTGTGTTAACCAGATATTTAACTGCTGAGGCTCAGTTTTGTTTTGTTTTGTTTTTAATAATATCCATCTCAGAGTTGCATGGGAGGAATGCAACTCTGACACCTGAAAAGTAGAGGATAAATAAAAACTGCTAAAATAAGTCCCAGGCTTCTCAAGATACTCAGTTTCCTTGGCATGGCTAGGCCCATTCCCAGAAGCAGCATAAATTCACTTCCTATAGGATCAGTTGTTCTGCTCTTTAAGACATTTCAAGTGCGATGCGGAAATTGTTGCCCATATTTTGAGTATAGGAAAGGGAAAAGAATACAATTTTCCATTTCACAGACAGAAAATCTGAGGCACAGAAAAAGTAAATGAGATGCCTCTAGAGTAACTGAAACCAGCAGCAGAAGTAAAATGGGTTGTGGTCCCCAGAGCAATCTAGCCTGTCTGCCTTTCCAGTGTTAGGGGTGAGCAACTCCTGGCTCAGCTTTAATCCCATCAGTCCAATTTCTTAGATTTTCTACAGCTCCTGATCTTGAGGACCTTTTGAAGCTTTGCAGAAAATCACATGGGCGATTTGACCTTAAATCTCATGCCACTGGCCAAAGATTAATTGCTAAGACCTGGAAAGGGGCCAGAGAATCCATGGAGCTGAATAAGAGCATCATCTAAGAATGTGAGTGTCTTGACACACTTGGTTAGTACATAATTGATAAATCTTGAATTTGTATAGCTTCACGGATGAAGGCAGTAGGCTCCCAGGGCTGACATTTACAGAAGCCCCACCAATGTTTTAGAACACTTTCAATCTAGGTTTTCTCCCCTTGTTCTCTAAGCATTGCTTGTTTTCCAAGGCACTGTTGTTGGCAAGCCATAGCGTGCCACCTTGCCCGTGGAAGCAAAAAGGGCCATCAGTGCAGCACTGTTATAGGACTGTTTTTAAAATGTATTTGCCTTTTGAAGCTGATGCTGTGGCACAGCACGCTGAGCTGCTGCTTGCAGTGCCAGCAGTGGTTCAAGTCCCGAATGCTTCAACTTCTGATCAGCTCCTTGTTAATGCACATAGGAAATCAGCAGAAGATGGACCAAGGGCTTGGGCCCCTGCACCCATATGGGAGATCCAGATGGGAGTTCCTGGCTTCTGGCTTTAGCCCAATCAAGGAGTGAACCAGTGGTTAGAAGCGTGCTCTCGTGTTGTTGCTCTCTCCCACTCTCCCACTCTCCCTCTCTCTCTCTTTATTTCTTTCTATAACTCTGTATTCCAGATAAATAAAGTAAATCTAAAGAAAAAAATACCTACCTTGATACAATATAAGCTGAGGCCAAAGAAAGATTCAATGCATTACATAGAAGCTAGAAAACTTTTTGTTATAATCAGAATCAAGAAACGGTAAAAAAAAAAAAAGCAACCAGAACATCAAAGCTTGATAATGGGTCTCAGTCTTGGGCACCAAAGGTTGCACAGTTTAGCTCTTGTCCCATACTTGAATGTTGTGAAAACTTTTTTTTTTTTTAGCAAGTTGAACTTGGATTGGCACACAGAAGCCTCAGTTTAGAATATTTCTTTGACTATACCACAACACCAGCCACACAAGGAATGATTTCATGTATTGAAACTTAACATATTAGGCTGCTTTTCTTAACCAGCTATTACAACTTTATGAATATAATTCACTAAAATATATTACTTCTAAATAATCATTCTGGAAAAAATCACATTATGCATAATCTCCATATAAACACTGAAAGAATTTCTAAGATTGTTCCTAGGCACTTGTTCATCACAATTAAGTACATGATTCTGTCTTCTTCCATCAGATGAACTAGAGAAACTGGAACAGGAGAGGCTGGCCTTGGAGGCCACTATCAAAGACAATGAATGTGAAGAAGGTGCTGGAGGCATACGGGGCTTGTTTAAGAAAGTTGGCAAGCTGAACATCACTAAACCAACTCCTAAGAGAGGTACGTTCTTCAACAAAGTTACAAGAAAGAATATGAGATAAGGCACAACTTGAACATCTGTAAAGGCTCACAAATCAGTGTCTAAGACATAAAGGGCATTCAGGGTATGGAGGGACTGAAAGATTTATTTCAAATAGGTGATGTGAATAAGAAATAAACACCACTGACATTTATCCATATTTTAAAGTACTTTATGCTATCTTGTCATAAAAACTTTATTCTAAAATCATTTTATTTGGTTTGGGAATCACATAGTGCTTAGATTACCTGCCATAAAATAGACATTTCTTAGTTAAGACAGAGAGGGGATAAAAATTCAAGAACCAATACCTATACATTTTTATTCACAGCCTTTCTTACTTTGTGGAAATTCAAGGGACTTAAAATTGACTGTCACACATAAATAGTGGGTTAAACTTTAACCCCAGTTCCAAAAAGGCATATTTATCATCATATACCAGAATGCTGGGAGTAGAACTTCATTAATACTAACTTCCTTACAGATTGTGCTGGAGTGGTACATTTATCTCTGAGTATCTGGCATATATTAGAGACAGAGCCAAAGGTTGGGAGAGCTTGCTGTGGGTTTTATAAACAGGTGACTCAAATATCTACTTTTTTCCTCTTTAATAGCTTGCTTTCCAAAATACTGCAACTTGAGTTTTATGAAATCCAGTGACCTCTGCTGGTAGAAAACCAGAACGTTAAAAAATATCCTGCTGTTAAGAGTCATACTCTGTAATGAGACTAGGAGAAAGAGAACTTCTCTGAAGTCTCCAAGTCGAACAGCAGGATCCAAGTAGGTCTTAAACAGTCTTCCAGGTTGTATTGAGGGTGGTTAACCCTTCAAAGAGGCCCTCTCCTACCCTGCAACTGGACTGGCTCAGTTTGCTTGTTCTGCTATAGCTCAAGGATGAAATTTCATCTATAATTTATTATTGCATATATTTACAAAGATTGACGAGAAATACCTGTATCTCCCCATTTCAGATGCTAGAGTTACCTCAAGTTCCCAGGGGTCCCATGGATCATGGGAGAACTGAGTCTTTACTAGTCATTTTATTTTTTTTTAAAGATTTATTTATTTTTTATTACAAAGTCAGATATACATAGAGGAGGAGAGACAGAGAGGAAGATCCTCCGTCTGATGTTTCACTCCCCAAGTGAGCTGCAACGGCCAGTGCGCGCCGATCCGAAGCCAGCAGCCAGGAACCCCTTCCGGGCCTCCCACGCGGGTGCAGGGTCCCAATGCATTGGGCCGTCCTCAACTGCTTTCCCAGGCCACAAGCAGGGAGCTGGATGGGAAGTGGAGCTGCCGGGATTAGAACCAGCGCCCATATGGGATCCCGGGGCTTTCAAGGCGAGGACTTTAGCTGCTAGGCCACGCCGCCCAGCCCTACTAGTCATTTTAAAATAACATTTTCTTGGAAAATGATATGTCTTAATCTAAAGATGAAGCTAGCATAAGACTGTTCAGGATACTAACTACTATCTCCCTTCCATTCTATTTTTTTGGTTAAGTGGTACAATCTGAAAAGACAATGCATAGCCCAGTGCTCTTCTTTATGAAATGGAGAAAGGGAATAATTTACATCCTCACTAATGAAAGCAGTATTTGTTGTTTATTCTGGAAGCTTTGTTTGTGTATCACAGTACTTGTTTGGGCAAAAATGTACTCTTCTGAAATTCAACATGTCTCATTGTTGAGAACAGGAAAACCATGTTAAGCACTATTTTCAATATCTAAGAGTTCAAACACGGCTCTAAAGCAGGCCCATTCAATGCTCTGGTTGACAGCTCTTTTGAGTTCTAGATCAAGAACAGCTCTGCCTCTAAGGCACTCATCAGAATCCTGGGGATGCTTTGTGATTTGCATGGAAGGGAAGGCAGAGTTTGGCCCATTTTGCAGATAAATTTACTTTCTCTCTCAGCAGTCCGTGCAATAGAAAAATACAGGATAATTGCTTTAAAACTGACAGGCCCAAAACATGGCATCAGCAACAGCGAGAACAAAGCGTCTTCAGAACCTCGTAGATCAGAGAGGAAGCTCTGAAGAGGCCGTCAGCTTTACTATGAGCACTACACTGTCACATCTTTGTAACAGCAACGAAGTCGCAAGTTCCAAAGGCATTGAAATGAGGAATATATAGTATTATATATATAGTATTTTATATATAGTATTATATATAGTGGTAAGGGCTCTCCTCAGACCCTGGCCTAGTTCCCTGGTACACTTTCATTGTGCTCATGTTAGACTGGAAATTGCATTCAATATTTTGCAGTATTCTATATGTACTCCTACCTGAAATAAGGATAGTTTTCTTTCCATGTTTTCTGGATTTTTTTTCCTTTCTTTTTAAATAGTTATTCAGATGAAAATTAGAGACATAAAATTGAAGAGACAGACATGAAAGAGACAGAGACACACATATAGATACACAGACTTGGCCCACAGACTTAGCTCTCCACTACCCAAATGTCCGTTAACAGCCACGGCTGGGCTAGGCTGAAGCTGAAAACTGGGAGCTCAGTCAATGTCTCCCAACAACCTGAGCCATCTCAGACAACCCTGTGGTCTCTTACAGCCTCAGTACACATGAGCAGGAAGTTGCAGTTGGGTGCAGAGTCAGGTCTCAGATCTAGGCACTCCAATAGTGCAGGCAGGTGTCCTAACCTGGTGCCTTCACCACTGAGGAAAACACCCACCCCCTAGATGTTTTTCATTTCATTCAAAACACTGAAATAGCTTAACTGGCTTTTTTTTTTTTTTTTACTTTAGCTTCATAAGCTAGCTTGAAAATAAAACAGGAGAGGTTGGCATTGCGGCACAGTGTGTTAAGCTTTTGCCTGTGGTTCCAGCATCCCATATGAGCCCCAGTTTGAGTCCCTCCTGCTCCATTTCTAATCTGCTAATGGGCCTCGAGAAGCAGCAGCAGATGGCCCAAGTGCCTGAGCCTCTGCCACTGTCAGAAAACAACTGGAAGGAGTTCTAAGTTTCTGCTTTGGCCTGACCCAGTCTTGGCCATTGCAGCCACTTAAGCAGTGAACCAGTAAATGTTTCCATCTTTCTTTACCTCTTACATTCTTTCTGTGTGCGTAAGTCTTTCAAATAAAGAAAGAAATCTAAATGAGAAAGGAAAGAAGGAAGAATTAAGCCAGGCCAAACACAAGAACAAATAGTCATAGACAATTCAAGTTATACATAGTCTCTGGAAAACTTTATAATTCAATTTTAATGGAATTTAAACCAAAACTGTGCTTGAATAAATAAACTAACATAAGAATACTTCTGGGCCTGGCATTGTGGCACAGCGAGGTAAGCCATGGCTTGTAGTGCTGACATCCCATATTGGAACAGTTATCTAGTTCCCTGTTGATGTGCATGGCAAAGCAGTGGAAGAGAGCACAAGGACTTGGACCCCTGAAACTAACATGGAAAACTGCGATGGAGTTCCCGACTCCAGGCTTCAGCTGTTCCCGCCGTTTGGGAAGTGAACAAATGGATGAAAGATCTCTTTCTGTTTCTCCCTCTCTGCCACTCTGTGTTTCAGATACATAGAATATATTTCTAAAAACATGTCAGACTCTATTGTGTATTTCTAGAAGACCAATCACTATAACTTCTGCAAGTAAAATTGAAAATACTTAGTTGAATTACAGCTTAGATTTGGAAAAACTGGGAAATTGTGGCTTTTGTGTTAGATTATGAACATTGTTATATGTCAAAATAACAGTTTTAGGACAGAATATTAAGGATCTGAAAAAATATGCTGCTTTAATAAAAGCTATAACCATGAAATCAATATCGAATTTCTCTTTTAACTCTTTAAGGTTATCTAAATTATCATGAGATTTTTCCTTTAACGTCACAGATACAAAATACATGAACTCATGACTCACTCTTTATTTTCATCAATAGATTTATCGGAAAGTTATCCTGTTTTTATCCTCAAAGGACAAACAGATGTATCACTTTCTTTTTCCTTTCAGACAGCAGCATTAACACAATCCAGTCGATGCATGTGGGAGAATTCAACCAGAAACTGGTGGAAGCCAGCACTCAATTTAAAAAGAAACAAGGAAAAGGCACAATTGATGTTTGGTGGTTGTTTGATGATGGAGGTAAAACTTGCAGCATATACCTTAGGGAGTAGAGCTTCTATTCTGATAAATCTAACAAACTACAATGGATGGTATATGAAAACGATGCCAGTTAGATAATAATATTTCTATGTTGTTACAGCTTATAAATTTTAAGAGTTATGGTGTGAGAATGAATAAACATACATAGCTATTCATAGTTTTATAGTTAGGTATACTCATCCTTTCTGTCATAATTTATTCTTTATTACAGGATTAACACTCCTTATCCCCTATATCTTGACTCTCAGAAAAAAATGGAAAGACTGTAAACTAAGAATTTATGTTGGAGGGAAGATAAACCGCATTGAAGAAGAAAAAATTGCGTAAGTAGCTTTCTATGTTAAGTCATCTCAGATGTTTGTTGCATTAAAGCTTTGATTTTTAAGAAATTTAGGTATCTTTGAGGCACACTAGATGGAAAGATCAAGCCACCAGGATAGCCACACGTTTACATGGTTTTCTGCTCAATAAATTATTTGCATAATTTTTCTAATCACTATCTTCAAGTCCTCATCTTTTCTGCCACAATGCTTTCAAAAAGAGAGCTGAGTGTCACTATCTTGTAAACTGTCTGTTTGCTCTGAGTGAACACATCTAAGAAACAAAGAATATGAACAAATTAGTGTTCTGGTATTTGGGGGAAATCTAAGCCTGGTATTTCATGGTAGTCCCTTTTAGAACAGCGAAGAACTAGATGGGAGAGACTGCACTGGAGTCTCCACACCAGCCTAGTCCCTTAGGGGTTGCAAGAGTCCACAGCTGTCAGCACGTACATCTGCCCCCAGTTGCTTGTGTGCAGGTTGGAAAAGTTTAGAGGGATGCCTGTTGAGAACTCTTCTAATACTTTTTTAAAGCGCTCTTAATTTCAAGTCTGTTTCATTCATCTGCCGTTGAGAACTAATGTGTGAGTTAAAGAATAAGCCTGCCCAGAATATGATATATCCAGGCATCTCTGAAGGAAACCTGGAGAATCATCTGCAGTCTTTGTGGCATACTGGAGTCCTGAGTCCTGTGATATCCAGAAATCACAAAACAATGATAGAGTTTTATTAATTTTTTAATATTTTGTCCTCTTTCTCAGAAGGTTATAATTGTGTATCAATACATATTCATTATATTAACGCGTTAATGAGTATGTGAATTTATTTTTACTTGTGGCAATATAATATTCATACATGTTATATGTATTTAATTTTTCATTAACAGTCATGGTGAAATTGAATTTAACATGTTTATAGTAATTTTCGTTTCTTAAAGCCTTTACTATCTTCTGCAGACAATTGATAAAATTTTAAGAGAGTTTGAGGGTTAGCTGATAGCATGAAGTAAATGTCAAATGTTTTAATTGCTAAAATTGTACTCTATGGTTATAAGAGAGTAGCCTTGTCATTAGGAAGCATTCATCCAAATATTTAAGGGGCCTGATATCTGTAAGATACTTTAAAATAGGAGAAAGTCAGCAGATAAAGAGAGAAACGAAGATAATGACAAATCAAACGGGGCAAAACATAAACAATTGGTGACTTTGGGAGTTATTCACGCTATGCTTGCAGCATTTCCATAAAATTGAAATTATATCAAAATTATGAGTTGTCAGGACAAAAACCTCCAACATATAACCATGTAACATATGATAATTACTAGCTTGTTAGTAATTTATCTGTGGCTACAAAAAGTATCAGTAACAAAGTAGTCAATAAATATTAAGACTTGCTGTCTTAGTAATAAAGGAGTATGGTGCAGTTTGCATCATCTTTCCTGGCACATGGATGCAGAGTAAAAGTTGATGTTTCCACTTTCTGTGCTTATAAGAGCTTATGCTTTCAGTGGAATAACTTGAACTACATTTAATGAATCCAACAAAGTATAATAATGAAAATCAAGCATTAACCATAAAGCCTGACTGACAACTAAGCTGAAATAAGACATGATTTCTTTTGATATATTAACTCAAACACAAAACATATTTGATTGAAAATAGTTAAATATACAATGATGAAGTGTTTTTCTTTTCCATTTTTCAGAATGGCTTCTCTTTTGAGCAAATTTAGGATAAAATTTGCAGACATCCATATCATTGGTGATATCAACATTAAACCCAACAAGGAGAGGTATGAAATGCTTAACAAGATTTGTGGATTACCTGAAGTTATCCCTCATTCTCTTTTATGTTGATTATCAAAGAATGAAAATGTTACATGTTTAGTGCAGTAATTTCCTGATAGAATTTAATGATGATCTTCAAATAATGACAAAGAACTATCAAGTACTCTCCAAAGGGAAGGGAAGGGAAGACTTTATGATAAAGTTGAGCTTGACAGAGACAGTTCTTGGAACTCAGACTGTTGTTATTCTTACACATTAGAATTCTTCTTCCTGTTCTTGATCCCTGAGTTAGCACGAATAACAAGAAGCCCAAAGTTAGATTATTCTGGCCTGAGCATTCAAGGTTAGTTTCTTATTTGAGGTACTACTGGGACATTTTGCATGGGGAGTGCTGACGGAGAAAAAGTAGAAATAAGCTTGTGTCTTCTTGGCACAAGGACAGTACCAACCTTCCAGGTCCATTTTAGCTATAAGTCACAAAAAGGCTCACGTGCTTACAGCCTATGAACTTTGGGGGAGAGGATCTCTAAAATAAGAAATGTATTGGCTCTGAAAGAAAATGGCATAGTTAAAAGAACCATTTAAGTATCCTCAACCAGCAGGTGTTTGGTTCATTTATTCAGTTGGTTCATTTGCTCCTTGGGATGCCACATCCCATATCAGAGTGCCTGGATTAGAGTCCCAGCTCTGCTTCTGATTCCAGATTCCTGCCAGTGTACACCCTAGGAAGCAACAGGTGAAGGATCAAGTACTTCAAGCCCTGCCATCCACAGGGGAGGCACAGGAGACTTGAATTTTGTTTTGGGTTCCTGGATTTCACCTGGACCACCAGCCCAGGCTTTTGTAGGTACTTGAACACTAAGCCAGCAGATCAAAGATCTCTGTGAATCTCTGTGTTTTTCTCTGTATATCTCTGCCGTTGAAGCAAACAAACAAAATTTTAAATATCTTCAAAATGGGGGTGGGGGGTAATTATTTGGCCAAGTGGTTAAGCCACTGATTAGAATACCCACACCCCACTTTAAAGTGTGTGGGTTCAAGTTTGCACATGGCAGCTTTCCCCTCTGCTGAAGGAAAGGTCCCTTCTTCATCTTAAGGCATTAATCCCATCATGGGCCCCAACCTCATGACCTTATCTAAACTTGATTACATCCAAAGGCCACATTTTCAAATATCATCAGATGGAGGTTAACACTTCAACATATGAAATTGATAAGGATGCAAAAACTCAATCCACAACAATGATATTTCAAACATATTTACAGTGTAGAGTTTCACTGGAAATCCCAAAAGTGCAAGAGTGGAAAGCCTACGGAATTGTAAAATTCATAAACAATTTACTGTTTTTATTCAAAGATTCATTTATTTGTTTTTATTAATAAGGCAGGTTTTTTCAGAGAGAGGAGAGACAGGAGAGGTCTTCCATCCACTGGTTCACTCTCCAGATAGCCACAACAGCTAGAGCTGAGCAGATCCAGAGACAAGAGCTTCTTCAGGTCTCCCATGTGGGCACAGGGGCCTAAGGACTTGAGTCCTTCTTTACTGCTTTTGCAGTCTGTAAGCAGGGAGCTGGCTCAGAAGTAGAGCAACTGGGACACAAACTAGTGTCCATATGGGATGCCACTGCTTGAAGGTGGAGAATCAGCCCGATATACCACAGCGCCAGCTGGTTTTGTATTTATTATTATCGCATATCAAATTAGGGGCTTTTTCAAATCACTCAGATTTAATATGCATTTTTATTGACTAGACAAACCTTGACTTCATATCCTTGAAGGTGCTCATTCCTGTAAGGTTATGGTTCATTTAATGGGTTTAGGAAACATCTCCACTGTGGTAAGAAAGCCATAATTGACAGGGTTAATCTGGTTCTTACTTTGTGATACTTTCTTCTTTCATCTATACCTGTAATATATTAAATTCTTCTGGTTCTATAATTACAAATACTTTAAAACTGAAGAGCACATGTATAAATCTTGATAAATGGAATTAACATCGTGCTATGAACTAGGTTGCCATTTAATCATCTCTAGGAGACTTCCAGTTTTCATTAGCAGAGTTCTAATTTCTGAAATCATTGTCTCTTGGCATATGAAGTGATGTAACCACCTAGGCCCATGTTATGGTTCCAATTGGTAGAAATGCATTCTTTTCCGTAACACTGGGTACAATAATTCCTTAGCATGTACCACTTAGCAACAGGGCCAAGCATACCAATACTCAGCAGAATGGGGCTATTCTCTGATGTCTAGAGGTTAGTCACTGTGATTCTTACTGGCTTTGGAATTTATAAGCCAGAGCACAAATTAGCCACACTCCTCTTCCAGGAAATTTCTTCATACTGTTTTCCTTATCAATAACAGAGAACTATCTCTGCGTACTGATAATTTTGTTGTTCCTATATTCCTTTATTTCTTAACCTACCAATTTAATTTTCTCGACTCCAGTCATTGTTTCCTTTCCTTTCTTTCTTCCTAGTTTCTGCTCAGCTGCCATGGTCATCACCTTAACATCCCTTTGTTCTCTCCCATTTGTTACTGAAGATGTTGAGGTTAACTTCTTTTCTGCTAAATAAGCCTCTCCATCCTTAGGGTAACAGTCATAGTGAGCTTTTTCCCCCTTTTTTCTAGTCTCTAAATCTCATATATCCTCGTAATCCTATCATGAAAAGAATTAATTCCCTTCCTCAAGAAGTAAATGAATTTACTGTCAAAATTTTGAAGAAATATGCTCTCTGTCATTTCAAGATCTTGAGGAATGTGCAGAAGGGAAAAATCCTTATTGGAATAAAAGAATGCTTGCAGCTAATGTCCTCCCAGTGCAAGGAAAAGAAGCCACCCATGGGCTGGAGGACCTAGCCTGTACTCTCAGCCTTCTGCTTAACCGACACCATAGCAACTTTACGAAACATCACACAACTGATGTTTGCAATGACTATTGCAATGACTATTGTTGGCAATTATTATTCCTATGCAGAAAAGCAAATTTATTTTAGAACAACGAATATCTCCTCTGTGACCACTGATTGTATATCTGGCATATTTTCAATCATTTTAAAAAGGAAATTTTTCTGGGTGTTCTTTGGGCGAATGCAGGTCAGACCATGGAGACTGTTGTTTACAGAGTAACCACTGGCTCTGTTTCAGCTCTCACATGTCCTCTCATTGCTTGACATCCCTTAATGACCATTAATAACGATCCACTGGTCACTAGTCCTTCTTGGTCTCCAGATGAAATGCATGTGGATTTGTCAATGATTTCCATGTTGGAGACTAGTGTTAAGTGTCCTTAAGTTGTCTTTAGGAAATCTTTCAGCAACTCATAAAATATCAGTAAAGGCTTCAGGGAGGCATTTTGTCACAGAAACATTATCTATAAATTTGGTAGGGTGGGGTAAAAGGGAGTACAAAAGCAAAGCTAATGAGAAAATAATTGAGCTAGGAGAAACTAAAAAGCTCTTGTGGTTAAATTTCGCTTTTTATTGTATATACTGAATTGAAAGTCATAGGCCAAAAAGACAACAATCTTTATGTGAAAATCAAAGAGAAACTAGACGTAATTTGCTATGTGATTTAGTTCAAAGATGCTACAGTAAACACAAAAACAACTCTAGCACATTATTTTGAAGGAAGAAATCTCAGTGGACTGGAGCAAAGTGTTTATGCTTTAAAAATTTGAAAACTTTCTTGTGAGGAACAAAGATGACAAAAGCAGGAAAGCTATTTATCTTTAACATTGAATTTTCATTTGTATTTAATATCCTATACTGTTTGAATTATTCTAAAAAGGCATAAAAGTATTTATGAGAAAGCTCATCTCTAATAAGACTCATAAAAGAAATTTTAATTCATCTTAGGATCACCTGATTAGAAGGCTGGAAAACAGCCTGCTCAAGGCTGAGCTCTGTGCTGAAGAAATCAACGCTAAACATAGACAAGGAGCAGTAAGAGCTCAAAGAAAAAGCACAGACAAAGGCAGCCTTATTATAACCAACTGTATCCATTATCATGCAAATGTAAGAACAACTAAGGCACAGTGACGTACATGGTGGGAAATTAATGTCACAGATAACTAAAAATACAAATATAGATTGGTTTTGAGACTAAACTTGATCTAAAAGGTTACATTACTACCAAGAATTAGTTTTCAATCTCCCTATTCTATATTCCATTATGAAATAATCTATGGAAGTTGATTTCACTTAGAAAAACAAGACAGCTACCAACAGCAACCAGAACTACAGAGTTGCTGATGTCTGTTCAGTAGGAAAAAAAGTTCATTTCTTCCCCAATAACTCAGGTCCTGGATTCTGCTAAGGCCAAACTCACCTAAGGCCTCAGCCATTCACTGTGGTCAAGGTAACATTGGGTGCCAATCAATTCAAGTCTGCCTGAATTATGGACCCATTATGGCCACGCCTTTTGGCAGACACAGCATTGTGCTGGTTGGCTGATATTGGGAACAGAGTCATTCCCATCCAAATGACAATGGTAAAAACATAATGTGGTTGCTGAGGAGATAACCAGAAACCTTCATCCCCCTTCTGTTTCTTAGTAAACAATTTCTGTACTGTTTTCTAACAGGGATCTCTGCTGAGATGCAAATTCATCCCAATTGAAATACATATATGTAGAGCTTAAACACTGAGCCTACCAATTACTAACCTCCATCATTTGGCTATTCAGCACCTTTTGGAACATTACACCCTTTTGTCATTACTACAACCTTTTGTCATTACACCCTGACTTTCCAATAGCTGCCAATAGCCTTGGTCACTCCTCCTCCATAGGTGAGGCTATCCAGGCCAAGCTGAGCAATGGGAAAGGTAGGGTAAGAACACAGGTTCTACTCTCCAAGGCTAGCACTCTTCTACTTGACTAACCACTGTTCAAGGTAACAGCAAATAGAGTATTGAATGGTTCCAAAAATAATAAAGTACATCAGTCTGATTTTCTTCCTGTCTTCAGCTCTTTCTAAATAAAGCAATACAATAGAAGTCTACTGTATTAAGTGTCTCTTCAGTCCCTTAACAAAGGCTCACTACTAAGGACAATCCTACTCATTTGTAATCTCCGTATTTTTTCTTGTCTATAAGTCTTAAATCAGGCCAGATGTTGAGATAATTGAACTCACTGCATCATATTTTAATTTATCAGCTTAAGAGCATATGGATTCTAATGATCACTCTTTCCAAAGTTACTAAATCATGAGTAAGGCACATTATTAAAAAACAAAGAATATGTTTATACTAGAGATCCCCTTAAAGTAGCAGTTGAAGATAACAACTGTCATAAATTATAAGCTTTCCTTTATGCTATTTTTTAAGTAAAGTTTATGAGAGTATTATATAAGACAGAAATGGAAAATTTTTAGCAAGTATTAAAATGATCTAGCACTTTGATACTACTTATAACTTTCTCCTCCATGTCCCAGATTTTTGGCCATTAAAATATCACTAAATTTTTTTCTTTCCTTGTAATTCACTTGAATAATGCTCATTTCAAACTCTCAGGCAGCAACTTTAAACACCAGAAGGTTAAGAACATTGTTGTTTGCAGTAAATATCCAAACTGCTGAGAACCATAAAGACGGGGCAAGCCGCTCTATGCTCCTGCTGCCTGCCCTCAGACTCCAGCCAGGAGTGGGAGATGCCATGGAGTTGCCCTATCCAACCTCCAAGAAGCCTAGTTCATCTACATTCATTTACAAATGGTTCTTACAGAGACTACTTAATACGGTGATGGAAATTCATTTATGGGTTAAACTGTCTTTGATTACACTGTGCAGAATATATATTTGCTGAACAATTGTTAACTATGTGTTTGTGCCTTAATATCGAAGATCTAATATCTAGGCTGACAATGCCTCAAACACATTAAAGCTTTTCCTTGGAGAAGTAGTGCTATGGCCATGGTTTTTCTCACACTAAGTGCCCGGCACAGATAATTCTTAAAAGGTTTGCATGACATTCAGCTCTGATTCCAAGCCAACAGAGCCAGTCATACCAGCACTATCCATGAAATAATAAGTTAGTTTCCCACGGTGAGACCTCTTTTATAATTCCAATTTCAGCTGGAAACTCTTTGAAGAGATGATTGAACCTTATCGTCTCCATGAAAGCTGCAAAGATTTAACAACTGCTGAGAAATTAAAAAGAGAAACTCCGTGGAAAATTACAGATGCAGAATTGGAAGCAGTGAAGGAAAAGGTAAGGACTTGTCTTCCTTAATTTTTTACTTTGCTATCTGACTAGTTCTTGATTTAAAGATTAAGAAGCAATGTAACTATTATTGAATTGCATTATTCAAGATCCAGGGTTCCCGTAATTTTCAAGTGCTTTTCAATCACATTACTGCATATGGAGATTTAGAAAACAGTATTCATTTTGTTCTCAAAGTTGAAATTATTTTTAAAGTACATATTGTTAAATCTTTCAGATTTAATTTTAAAGAATAGATGACAGATCCATCAATCTAAAACAATTTAAGTCAATATGTGTGCAGAGTAATAAAAAAGTAGGCTGACTCACACTTGAGTTTATTCACAATAATAAAGAATTCTAACCTGGTGAAGGTGCTATGAAAACTAACAAAGATATCTAAGGAAATAATATGATTGGACTGGAACTATGTATAAGAAAGTTGGATTTGCTAGTGCACATTGTAAGATGGATTTCAAATAGTGACCAAGAGAGCCCAGCAAGACGAAGTTACACTTTTCTAGCCTGTGCCGAATGAATTTGCTGATAATAAGAATGGAAAATTAGGCAGAACTGACTCCTGAGTTGCATATTAAAGGTAAGGGACCATAAGAACTTGTAAACTACAAAATCCAAATAAACTTTATAAGGAGCTGAACTTGGAAAGATTAAGCAATACTAAAAGCTTTCTCAGATTTAGTTTTTAAAAAAATTACAAACTAGAATCGAGTTCTCTGTGAAACAAGCTGTTTAATTCTTACAAAAACTTGTACAATTGACCAAATCACACATCTGAGTCTCATTTTCTGAGCCAGTGAAATGTAACAATAAATGTTAGTCTCACCATTGCAAAACAGTTATTTTCCCAAGTGAGGCTCTGAGAGCTTTTTTTTTTTTTTTTTTTTTTTTTTTTTTCCAATTGAAACCAATCCACTGTACTGACATAACATTCAGGTTACAGAAATGGTAGCCTAGGATATGGACTATGTTCTTCAGTTATCAAATAGATATCAAGATTTGATAGATTTTCTTTAACAAAAAGTATGTTCCCTAAAACCAGTCATTCACTTCTACTCTTGTTATTCAAGATTGCTTTCTCCCCCAACCCTACCCCAGACTTGAATTAGACACTATAGCAAAATGAAAATCTGGTCTCATTCTTTTATATCTCTAAATTTTCTTGTGAGGCTTTAGAGCATTGAAAACTTCCAAGCCTAAATGAGGCTCTCTGACTGTCTGATTTGAAGAAAATAAATTCTTATTCATAGTTTGGGGAGAACTGCACTCAGCTAATCCTGAATGTTGTCCACAGAGTTACCGCCAAGTCCGACTGAATGAACTCTTGCAGGAGCACTCAAGAGCTGCCAATCTCATTGTCCTGTAAGTATCACTGCGAGTGTTTAGTAATGGTAGAGAGAAATCTTTAGGTGTAAGTGGGTTAACCAATTTTCAAATTCTATGACCCTTCAGCTGGGTGTACAGATGTTTTATAGGAATATTTGAGATTTTAGACAGTAAAGGAAAATCAGTGCTACCCTGAGACTCTGACAATGCCTGTACATTTTAGCTCATGGGCTGTAGAGGGGCTGGTGTGGACTTCCTGCCAGTCATGCCATACCCATATGGCCAAAGACACATGCCCACCTGCAACCCACATAATATCAAAATGGTCTGCTAGATTGTTTGGTTGGGTCTTAGTAGCTGGCTTCTGAGGTTTATCCTAATTCTAAGAGCTTTAAACTACTGGGAAAAATAACTTCTACCTAAAAATTAGAGGAACAGTGTTTTATTTTTGTAATACCTAAATCTATTTTTCTGGTTTATAGTTCTTTCTGTAACTATACATTAAAAATATCTATATTCAAAATTATTCCAATGCCTTTATTTGGAGAAAAAGGTGTGAAAGTTTCAGGCCACTGGTTATTAAGTAGTTCAGAAGTGCTAGGAAGGTTACTGCTTGTGGTAATTCTCATTTTCTCTTTTGTTTGTCTTCTCTGTCATTAGGAGCCTTCCAGTGGCAAGAAAAGGATCTATATCGGATTTGTTGTATATGGCTTGGTTGGAATTCCTCACAAAGAACCTTCCTCCTGTCTTACTAGTTAGAGGAAATCACAAAAATGTTCTGACATTTTACTCATAAAACATGAAAGATTAGAAAATAACAGAATGTAGGATTAATTAATAATATGTGGCAATAGTTTATGCTGCACATCTGATCTTAGGATATGCAAACTTCTGGAGATTGTCCTAGCATAATCTACATAAATTGTGTCATATTAGACTCTTTCTTAGTGACCAGACGTCTTGTTTTTTCTTATTAGCTTAAGGGGGATCTCAAAACCAATGCTACTCCTAAAAAACATTTTTGTCATTACTCTTGATAAATAGTAAACAAACCCAGATGATGAAAACCACTGATTTGACTGTTAGCTTCTCCAGGCATCCTTAATCTTTTGTTTTTACAGTGTAGCTTCTAGACCATCATACAGGCCTCAGCTCCACAGCAGGTACTCAATGAATGCTTATTGATAGGCCTAGAGAGCAATCATGGGTGGTTATCAAAGAAGATGACCAACTGGGTGTAAAACATGTAAAACCCTTGGCCTCTTGAGAAGCCTGTATCTACAAACAAGATTTAAAACTCAATAACTGAAAACTTTAAGAAGTATTTGAGTCTACAAAATGTTTAAAAGTACTTAGTTTATTTAATGTAACTGATTATATACTTAAGAGTGATCTAAGTGATTACTAATCAGTTAGCTTGAATTTGCTACTGACTGAAAAGTATATTACCCAGATTAGAAGGCAACATTGGTTTTGATTAAATATATTTTATTCTTAACATGTAAACTCTACCTGCCTGCCCTATTAAATACTTAGAAATTTCCATCATGATGTTACTATGTACCCTTTTTCTAGTTAAGTAATTAATACAAATGAAGTAAGTTCTTTAAGATATGTAATTGAAAATAAAGTACCACAAACTTTGAAACTATCATTACAAAATATGTCTTGAATGATATATTTACTTTCTATGGTGATTGTATGGATTTAAAAGAATAGCTACAATGTGAAATGTGAAGGCTTATAAAATTTGAGATATATAGCAACTGTTTTTTTAACTGTTAATGCACCTCTAATGTTTAAGCATATTGACAAACCAACAAAAAAATTGCTTTAGAATGACTTGATTCTTTTCTTGACATACTTTGATTGTTAATCTGTGAAAATATATGTGGAAAAATGAACGTGAAATAAAAGCACTGAAATTCATTTGCTTTGGCCTAGGTCATACTTTTACTGCTCAGTCACTAAAAGCACAGTGCCATGGGATATCACACATGAGCCTGAAAATTTCCCTCAATGGTCTGGTACCGATAGCTGACAACTGAGGCCCAAGATTTAGACTTACAAGCTAGACTTTTCTGCTTGCAGGGAGGACTACAGGAAGATAAGAAACAATCTGCAAAGTTTAAGCACCTACATATCCCTATTCCAAATGTAGGGCCTTTTTACTTAACTAAACTCCGGGTAAACCTGACATCCAGATGACTGGACCTAGTCCTGCTAATACCAGTGTCATGTGGGCCTGACACTTCAATGAAATACTTGAGAGGGTGTTTGCAAGAGTGAGAAGTAATAAGACTTCTATCATGGAAAATTCTGGCCTTTGTTGTTTGCAGAGCTGTTAGATTGGTTTCCTTGGGAAACAGAGACTGAGAGTTTAGTGCATACTGTGCCTATGGGATCAAAACTTGTGGGAGTTGGGCTGGTACAGTAGCCTAGTGGCTAAAGTCCTTGCCTTGTATGCACCAAGATCCCATACGGATGCCGATTTGTATTCTGGCTGCTCCACTTCCCATCCAGCTCCCTGCTTGTGGCCTGCGAGGCAGTAGAGGACAGCCCAAAGCCATGGGCCCCTGCACCTGTGTGGGAGACATGGAAGAAGCTCCTGGCTCCTGGCTTCAGACAGGCTCAGGCCAAGCCACTGTTCACTTGGGGAGTGAACCAGCAGATGGAGAATCTTTCTCTCCATTTCTCCTTCTCTCTGTAAATCTGACTTTCCAACAAAAGTAAATAAATATTTAAAATAAATAAATAAAAGCCTGTGGGAATGAGGAGTAAAGAAACAAAAAGGATGGAGGAAAATGTTGTGAATCACACACAAAGACAACTTCAGTCATATTCACAAGGAATTCTGGGGCTAAAATGTCCTTTAAGAGTGGTCATTTGCAGTCCCTTAACAGGAGGTCATATGCACAGAGCAGGGGGGGACCCCAGAGTGGAGCAGGTGGACAGGAGGAGGCTTGTATCCCAACCCTGGAGACTCCCGGATTCTCACCAAGGACTACAAGTATGGGCACCAAGGACTATATTCCATCTGCCAAGGAGACCACGGGGAATTGGAGTGCCCTCACAAGCTGAGAACTCTGAGGTCATCCATACCCTATCAGATCTCCCACACAGGATTGAAGAAGCCCAGATCCTTCCTCGCAGGATCTAATGTCATTGAAACAACAGCCAGGAGCCCTGAGCGGTCCTCAGAAACAGAAGAACAGTAAACGTCTGTTTACTGACTCGGGAGGGGAGCTTTCTTTGGTCCTAACTCAATTCCAACTTTGGCCCCCCATCCTGTCTTGCAATGACCATCAGGGCGTTCTGTAACCTCCTCCCCCACCCCCCAAAAAAAGATCAGATAAACAGAGACCAATAAGGAAAGCTTAAAACAGTCAGTTTGGACTCCCATATGCCTAACTAGGTAAGACACAAAGATTAGCTACTACTCGCTAAGGTATTGAAGATTTCTCTGCACACCCCTCCTAAAACTCAATTGTTAACACTTGGCTTGTTTGAGGTATAAACCTGTTTGGACTATCCTAAATTTCGCATAGTTCAGTAGAAATCACGTTTGAATACTTTAAGCTGCTAAATACACAAATGAAAATAGACATGAGACAGCTGAATAGTACCATATAATTATTTTAAGGTGTATAGCAGCCGGTTCTGTATAAACTATAATTGAGATGTCAATGAAGTAGTCACAAGATGTGGTTAAGAACTTGCATTTTCTAACATACTGGTCACTCAATACCATGTCAATTAATTTCATGATGCTGTAAATTGTTGTTGAAATTGTGTAGGGGCTTTTCATTGGAGGGGATGATATTCTGTCAGACCTACTTTCAGACCAGGAATGGTTTCCCAATGAAACTGTTGAATTTATCTGAACAATAAGATGCTGGACTCTCTGCATGGTCCATGCCTGCAATGAAAGAATCATGACTGGTTTTGATCTGTACTACTGTACCAATGTGGAGGAATTCAATGTGGGGGGAGGGTTTGAGGGAATCCCAGAGCCTATGAAACTGTGTAATAAAATGAAATAAATGTAGTTTTAAAAATGAAAGCAAAAGGAATGTAACAACAACAAAAAAAAGAGTGGTCATGGGTAGGGCAGAAAAGGACAGGTCTTTGTACTGCTCAGGTGACCAGTCATTGGTGGGGCAGCCTGGGAAGAGGGTGTGGCTTCAAGTGCAGCAGTCCTGTCACTGAGGAGATTCCTGCTCACAGCACTGCTTGCTGCTGGGGCACAAAATCCTTCATCCTTGTCTACCAATTAATTATGATAGTGCTAAAATGAAGCAAACAAACGAAAAACCTTAGATAGGCTTGTACTCAAATCTTGGTTTCACCATTTGTTAGTTTTGTGACTTTCATTAATTTTCTAATGGTTACTGGCAAGAAAATAGGCTGTTTCAGGTTAAAGGTGGGTTGTAAAAAGGAAGTAGGGATTTGGAAGTTAACAACAGGAATGAGGGCCCAGCATAAGAGCCTACTAGCTAAATCCTTGCCTTGCATGTGCCAGGATCCCATATGGGAGCCAGTTCATGTCCTGGCTGCTCCACTTCCCTTCCAGCTCCCAGCTTGTGGCCTGGGAAAGAGTAGAAGATGCCCCAAAGCCTTCGAACTCTGCACCTGCATTGGCAACCCTGAAGAAGCTCCTGGCTCTGGGTTTCATTTGGATCAGCTCAGATCCGGTCTTTGCAGTCACTTATGGAGTGAACCAGTGGATGGGAGAGCTTTCTCTCTGTATATCTGCCTTTCCAATAAAAATATAAATAAGCCTTAAAAAAAAAAACTAACAGGAATGAGGGAGGGAGCACAAAATTGAAATGATAGGGTTTGGGGTCAGATAACAGCAAATTTTTATAATGTTTGTACCCTATCATTGTCCTTTGTTTTCCCTAACACTATAAACTCTATCAATTCATATGTTCATAATCTCTTCCATCATCACGCAGGTTTCTGAGCAAGAAGGAGAAAGTTCTGAAATCATGGGCATTGACTCCAATTTTATTTTTTCTTTTTAAAGATTTATTTATTTATTTGCAATAGAGTACTCTTCTGTCCATTGGTTCATTCCCCAAATAGCCACAACAGCCAGGACTGATCCAGAATATATCATCTTTTATACATCTATAGAATATTTATAAAAAGTCAGGAACCAGGAACTCCATTTTGATCTACCATGTGGGTGGAAGGGGACCAAGTATCTGGGTCATACTCAAGTGCCTTCCCAGGTGGATTAGCAGGGAGCTAGATTGGAAATGTGTGCTGCAGTTTAGCCTGCAGTAGCATAATGTGGGCCCCGGTTGTTTTCCTTGTCCCTTCATTTTGTATCTTCCTTTCCTCACAATGACTTTCAAAATCTTCATCATTTTTTTTGCCATTCATGAACCTGCCTTATCTCTATAAATATATACATATACAACTTTCACATATATTAACACTATACTGCAAATATTGCCATGAATTCTTTCTTTAACATTCTGGAAATTTTTTGATGGAAGCTTTAAAAAGAAGTATAGATTTTTGAAAAACACCTAAGCCTTGTTGAATCATAACCTCTTGGGAGAGGGATCAGGATCTATACTGTCTGATTATCTGTGAGATTCTGGAACTTTTTGGTCTAAGAAGTCCCTCCCATTTATGTGATTTGACTTCTACAACTAAGTTTATACTTATACCCAGATTTTTCCAAGTGCCAAATTCATAAGCTTCATGAACAGTTTCCTTCATTTTCTCTGTGGGTGTCTTATAGACACTCTAAATCCTGGGTGACTAAATTCTGTGCAGCATGCACACATTGGAGCAAAGAAATCTAATTCTGCTTCTCTATAACCTATCAGATCTCTCCTGAAATGATCAAAGTGACATAAAAAATATGAAAAATCTGCTTCCATGGCAGAAAACTAAGGAAGGATGCTATGTGCAGGACACATTTTTAGAAATACATCCAGTCTTCAGTTCACCTGGGAAGAGATTAAAGCAAGCTCTCTAAAGTCAGCCTGTAACCCATGCACCTGAGAATAAAAGGCTTGGGAAGTAATTGCAGGAGAGGCAATTTGAGGCTGGAGGTGTGAATAAGAGAGTGCTGCGCCTTTTCCAGGATCTCTTATGCCAGATACCGAAGACATTTAGAAACGGCTTCACTAAGAACATGCATGATGTTCTCTCTGGGCACTCAAAGTATGTATGGGCATTGTGGAGGAGCATCTCCTTAGCAACACCAGAAAACAAGAGAATGCTGTGGAAAATTGCAAGACACAAAGAGCATAAAAACAGGGGAAGCTGGGAGTAAGCATTTGGTGTAGCAGTTAGGACATGTGTGTCTCACACAGAGAACCTGGGTTCAGCTCCTGCCTCTGACTCCTGACTGCTGCCTCCTGCTGACGAGGATCCAGGGAGGCAGCAGGTGAATCCATGCCAAGCACGTGGCTGACTCAGATGCAGTTCCTGGCTCCTGATTTCAGCCTGACCCAGTTCCAGTCATTGCGTGCCTTTGGAGGGTATAACAGCAGGGGTGGGGGGAGTGCTCTCTCTGCCTCTCAACAACAACAACAAACTAAAAATCCAAAAATAAAGATTTAAAATGCATCATTAGAAAAGACAGAAATAATACAATCTGACAGGATCGTGCAACAGAAGAATAAAATGTGTAGGAAACATAGAGAAAATAAATATCTAATTCTTTTTTATTAACAAAGATTCAAGCTTAATGAAAACATTACAGTCAAACTCTTATCTGTAACCATTATAGTCACAATTGAAAAAAAAGCTGAAAGTCAATCACTAAAAACCTAGAGAAAAATTAAAAGCAAAATGAATACAACACTCAAAGAGAATACAGTTGAAAATATGTAATTTCATAGTTTAAGATAAAAATTTGATGACAGAAGAGTATTATTTTATATTTATAAAATACATATAGCCACGATGTAACTATAATAATGGAGCACTATGCAAACAGTACAGCATTGACATAAATAATACAAGAAACACTGAGAACAAAAGGGAAGTCACAGAAAGTCAATTTTCATAGGAAACAGCTCACTATGTCATTGTCTTTGACAGATCAAGTATAGGAAGAATTCAAACTACATTATTAAAAGTAGATTTAATAGTTCCAATAATGTTTACCCACAGAGAATGTATCATCTTTTATACATCTATAGAATATTTATAAAAGCAAACTGTATGTTAGAAATGAAGAAAATAGTAAATTTTAAAGGGTAGTAACAGTGAATATCACTTTTTAAAAATCACAATACAGTAAAAGTGACATGATTGGGGCTAGCACTGTGGTATAACGGGTTAAGCCATTGCTGTGACCCTGGCGTCCCATATGGGTGGTGGTTCAAGTCCCAGTTGCTCCACTTCTTATCCAGCTCCCTGCTAATACATCTGGGAAAGTGGCAGATAATGGCCCAAGCCCTTGGTCCCCTGTTCCCATGTGAGAGACCTGGATGGAACTCCTGGCTCCAGACTTTGGCTAGGCCTGGCCCTGACCAGCCTGTGGTTAACTGGGGAATGAATCAGCAGATGAAAGATCTCTCTATCTCCCCTTATCTGTTTGGAAATCTGCCTTTTAAATAAAAAAAAGCAGATCTAAAAACAAACAGAAAACAGAAAAAGCTGACATTATCTACAATTGTACAACAATAGGAAAGCTTTACTCATTGGTATCTACGTTGGTATCCTACGTTAAACCAAAACCTACAATGCCAGCATCCCATCGACACTGGTTTGAGTCCCAGCTGCTCTACTTCTGATCCAGTTCCTTCCTAATTTGTCCCAGAAAGCAGCAGGGGATGCCACCTGCCACTGCACCGACTTAAGATGAAGCTCCTGGCTTTGGCCTACACTAGCCCTGGCCATTTTGGCCATTTGGGAAATGAAACAGTGGATGGAAGACATCTGTCTTTGCCTTTGTCTCCTTCACTCTGTCTTTCAAAAAAATAAAAGTGATAAAAAAAAAACTTACACATTGTAAATCTTTTTAAATAAGATCAGAAAACAGAGAGCAGTTGTTGACTACTTACTCAAAATGACACCAAGAATTCAACAAAGAAGTACATTTTACATTGACAAAGTATGAATAAGTGGTAAGCTTACAGCTATAAATGGACTTATATATAAGAAAAATGAAAGTTAACATTCAGCCCGAGATTTAAGAAGTGTCTAAAGTGACTAAAAAAATCACAAAAAGAAACTGAGGGAGACAAGCAGAGTAGTAAAACCAAGAGCTCTAAATGTGGAGCTGAACAAGCACTGAATCTGGTTTCTTACTTGCCAATGGAGGGATTATTATTTAGTCTTTCTTCGACTCAGGGCTCTTAAGAGGAATACAGGCATTATTAAGAGAATCTACTCTTTTGAGTTGTTGCAAACAGAGGAGATAATGCGGATTAACAGCTAAAGACAGGACCTGGTTGACTGTGGTAAACCCTGAACTAAGCATTAGACGTTACTATTTATTAAAAAAAAAAAAAAGTATCTACAGTTCACAAATTCAACTGCTACTTGTTGCTTAAAGAAAGAAAACAAATGGAACAATCTCTAAGAGATATGTAAACACTTTGGCATAGAGGTTATGGTGCTGCTTGGGATGCTTGCTTCCCACATTGTAGTGCCTGGGTTTGGGCACCAGCTTCTCACTGATGCACACCCTGGGGATGGCAAGTGTTGGCTCAAGAAGGCAAGCTTCTGCCTACCCACATGGGATTCTGACTGAGTACCCAGATTCTAGCCTGGGGCCAACTAGCTGTTGCAGCCAACTGGCTGAAGACAGAACCGGTGGATGGGAGAACTCTTGTGTCTTTTATTTCTTTGCCTCTCAAACAAATAGCTTTAAAAAGAAAAATAAAAAGATAAATATGAAAATGTATAAGCATGAAAGGGATTTCAGTTTTAATAATTGCAGTTTTAGGAAGCAATGTCAAGAGAAGGAGAGACAGAAAGATCTTTCGTCCATTGGTTCATTCCCCAAATGACCACTATAGCTAGAGCTGAGCTGATCTGAACCTAGGAGCCTATTCTGGGCCTCCCATGAGGTGCAGGGTCCCAAGACATTGGGTCATCCTCCTCTGCTTTCCTAGACCACAAGCAGGGAGCCAGATGGGAAGTGGAGCAGGAAGGAATGACTGGCGCCCACAAGGGATGCTCGCACATGCAGGCAGAGTATTAGTCAATTGAGCCGACATGCTGGCATCTAGAATGTACTTTAAAATTCTAGTATAGAAGATTTTTTTTTTTCAAAAACAAAGATTTAGTTCTTTATTTGAAACTCAAAGTTACAGTGAGGAAGAATCAAAGAGGGAGAGACAGAGTCTTCCATGTGCTGGTTCACTTCCTAAAATGGTTGCAATGGGCAGTACTGGACCAGTCTGAAGACAGGAATCTGGGGCTTCATCTGAATTGCTCATGTGGTTACAGGGGCCCAAGCACTTGCACATTAGCAGGGAGCTGGACAGGAAATAGAACAGCTGGGTCTTAAAGCAGCACCTATGTGGGAGGCTAGCAGAACAGGCAGCAGCTTTACCCATTATGCCACAAAGCCAGTTCCTGGCAGATTTATTAACTCCAGTGAGTCTGCTAGTTTCTAGTAACATGTAGATTCTTAAAATTAAATCAAGAAAAAGCTAGAATATCTGGTGAAATCTAAAACTTCAGAATAAAGTACAAGATTCTCAGAAATTTAGTTCGAAAAGGTATCAACCCAAAGGGTCTTTTGAACTTTCAAAGATAATTACTATTCTATGTAAGATACTGCTAAATAGGGTAAGGGAAAAAAAGCACATTTTATCCCTTATTCTGAAAAAGTAACAAAAGTTTGATATCAAAATAGGACAGACTACAAAAACTGGAAACTGTATAGCAAGTATTTGTGTGAATAAAAACTGAAAAATCCAAAACAAAATACCAACAATTCTATCTTAACAACAATAATATTTCACCATAGTTTGGGATATAGACATTCTGAGAATATAGACAGATGTTACTATTAGCAAATCACTTGTTTAATTAATCATAGTTAGTGATTATTACTTACTGCTTCTTTATTTACTCATGTATCTGAATAATTATTGATAATATATAAAAGCCCCCTAGGAAAAAGGACAACAAACCAGGAAGGTTTGACTCTGGAGAGGTAAGTGAGTTGAAGTGCTGGTGGCAGGCAAAGCCACCCACCTGCAACCCAAGTGGGCACCAGTTTGAGTCCCAGTTGTTCCACTTTCTGTTCAGCCCCTGTTGATTTTCCTGGGAAAGCAGTAGAGGAAGGCCCTAGAAACAGGCCCCTGTACAATGTGAGAGGCTCAGAACAAGCTCCTGGCTCTGGATCAACCCAGGTTTAGCTAACTGAAAGCTGTTGTGGCCACCTGGGGAGTCAATCTCTTCTGTAACTCTGACTTTCAAATAAATTAATTAATTTAAAAAGAAAAATGAAAATTATTTGGAGGACAGGTAAGAGAGACATTTAATAATTTCCACTTTGTATGAGAAACAACTACTCAAAATAATATTTAAAAATTAAATGTATAACTATTTGCCTATTAGAGTCTATTTAATTATCAACTCATGTTGAAGTACGATACTTCTATATTATGAAGGCTGTATATAATAAGCCTAAGAAACATAAAGCACTGAAGGTAAGATAGTATACCACCATTATTATGCCATCTCACTTATTTATAAAGCAAGTAAGCAATTATTACTGTAAAAATAAAAAGGTGATCCTACACCACATACCCACTGATTCGATTTTTTTAAAACATGAGATTTATATATATACGGTTCTCTCGCAGGTGAAGTAAGTGACCCAGAAGAGAAATATTAGGTCAGATTCACCACAACAGCCTTGTAAGCTTCAGATGTATTTAGCCCATTTTATTTCCAGAAGTCCAGGAATAGACAAGTATAATCTTACTAGGTTCTAAGTTTTATTTCCTAGACCAAAACACAGAATCAATAACAATAGTAGGACAGGTAATTATTATAATGTGATTGGGACTGTGTAAATCCATGCATTAACAATATACTAGGTTCTTTCATCCTTTCATAAACATAAAACCCAAATAGGATTTTATAATAAGTTCCTACTAACAAATTATCACAAAGTTAACTGTTTAAAATAGGACATATTTATTTTCTCACAATTTCCATGGGTCAAAATTCTGTATTTAATACACAATGTCACCATGTTTGGCATTCAGGATCTCACCACACTATCATCAAAACTTTGGCTTCGGGAATGCAGTTTCTTCTGGGAATCAGGATCTTCTTCCAAACTCAAGTGCTTGGCAGGTGAATTAATCCCTGGCCGCTCTGGAATGTATGGCACCTTGATTCTCCAAGACCAAAGAAATTCTTATCTCTATGTCAGCCATTAGATAGCTCACCTGGATACACACACTTCACCACAACTGAATCATGAGGTAATTAAAAATCTCAATAGAACTATAACGAGGATGGAGACTGAATCAGTAATTAAATCCCTTCCAACAAAGAAAATCCCACCACGATGGCTTCACTGCTGAATTCTACTAGATGTTTTAAGAACTTGCCCCCAATCTTCCACAAGCTATTCAAAACAACAGAAAAGGAGGCAAACCTTTTAAACTTCTTCCATGAAATCAACATAACTAACCTTAATACCAAAGCCAGATAGAGAAACAACAGAGAAAAAGAAGTACATACTAATATCTCTATTGAACATTGATGTAAAAATCTGCAAAAATATACCAGCCAACAGGATCCAGCAGTACATCAGGCAGATCATTCACCCAGACCAGATGGGATTTATCCCTGGCATGCAGGGATGGTTTGACATATGCACATCAATAAATGTGATACACCACATCAACAAAAGCAAGAATAAAAACCATATGATCGGGCTCAGCACAGTAGCCTAACAGCTGAAGTCCTTGCCTTGCATGCTCTGGGATCCCATATGGGTACTGGTTCTAATCCTGGCATAGAGAAAGATCAATGGAACAGAACAGAAATCACCAGAAGAGAGACCAAACATGTACAGCCATCTAATCTTCATCAAGAGAACAGAAAACAATCCATGGAAAAAAGCTGACCTCTTCAACAAATGCTGTTGGAACTATTAGATAAGCAGCCTGCAAAAGTAAGAAACAAGACCCTCACCTTTCACCATACACAAAAATCAAATCTAAATGGATAAAGGATCTACACCTACACCCATAAGCAGACATTTTTCAAAGGAACAAATCCAAACGGCTACCAGACATATGAACAAATGCTCTAGCTCCTTAACAATAAGGGAAATTCAAATAAGAACCACACTGCAGTTCCATTTAACTCCAGTGAGAATGGCATATATACAGAAAACCACCAACACTTACTGGCAAGGATGTGGGGGGCACGGAACCCTACTCCACTGCTGGGGGGACTTCAGAATGGTGCAGCCACTATGGAAATCAGTACAGGGAATACTCATGCCTAGGTATTCGCTGCCAACACTTGGCTGAGGTAGTTGTTCATTTTGTTCTGTCCTCCATCCTGCTTATGGTACCATGTGTCCTCTGCAGGTTCCAATGTACTGCCATATCCTCCATGCGCACCTGGATATGCTGTCCATTGCTCCATCTAAGCCACTGAGGAGGCCCACCTCTGACACATGCACTCCACTGTCAGTCCATGGAACCTGCAGTTCTCTCCATGGTTGGGTTCTGAGTCCAGTGGTTCAGTTGGAGGGATCCCCAAAGAAACTTCATCTTGTGTGTTGTGATTCTTGTGAGTGCTTGCCAGAACAGGGTCTGGCACAGTCCATTGCCATAATCAGCTCATGTACATGCTGGCAGTTGCAATTGCTGGGTCAATTCTGTCCTCAGACCTGTCTTGTACACAAACCAATGGGAGTTGCAGTCCAGCCCAATCCTGCCCACCATACACTCGGCCCTCATGCAAACCAGGGGCAGTTGTAGCCTAACTGGAGTGACCCGCAATAACCCCTACCAGGTCTGCCCCCTGTCCAGGGTCCTGTGCCAGCCAATAGGGGCATTTAAGCCTAGTTCGACCAGACCAGCCCCACTATCCAGCCTATACACATGCTGGCAGGTGCCAATCTGTCTAGCCATGCCTGCCCCAGTCCTGGTTCTCATGTTCACAAGTCAGAGTGGTAACCCAGAAGGAGGTGCCCAGTTTCCCTCCTGAACCCAATCCCCCTCCCAGATCTTGTATTCTCACGGTGGTTCTGCAGTTTGATTTCACAAAATTTGTGCCCCCCCATGCCAGCATACCAGCTGATGCTGCAGCAAACCTCAACCATCCCACACCCACTCTGGCTTATGTATGTACCAGTAGGAACAGTCGACCCAGCCTGGCTTTCCCCTGATCCTACTCACATGAGGCCAACAGGTACTGTAGCCCTGGCCAACCTGATCTCCCCAGTCCCAGCTCTCACACTTACTGGTGGGAGTGGTGGTGCAGCAGGGGAGTCCCATGCAGCCCCCCTACCATCTTTGTAAAGGCTCAATGTTATATTCTGTATCCTGTTTAAAAAAGCAAGGATATGTGCACTTTATCCTCAGAAAAATTCTTGTCCACATGGCTAATATCAACAGATGGCTAAGCTTCAGTTACCCGGAAAACTAATTTACATGGGTTGACTCTTTTTAAAGCTATGCAGAATATATGCAGCTCTAACCTAAGATTTAAACAGTGTATGTTTAGGTTAGGTGAGAGGTTCAAGATGAGGAATGCTGAAAAAACTGTCAGAGGTTGAGGCCTAAGGGCCTGGCCATGAATGTCACTGCACTGGAGACGGCGCAACGAACTCTGGCGCTATGAGAATTTACTTTTCTGAGTCTAGAAAATTTCACGCTAGAAGATAGTTAAGAGGCAAAACTAAGCAGATGATATTTGAGAGAAAGATAATGGTACCTGCCCGGCTGTGTGGCACAGCAGCAGGTCTCAGAGGCCAAAGCAAAGGTCTTTGTTCTTATGCAGCTATCTCCCCAAAAGTAGTGTCTCACCTAAGCCTCCAAATTTGGTTTATCTGATCTTTTGGATGTTCAAGCGATCAAGAAAAGGAAACTGACTTCGACTTCCCTGTTATGATGTACTCAGGTTTTTCGGATTTCCCTATTGTACTTCTTCCCAAGAAAGAGGTGGTAGAACTATTTTCAGGCAATGTGAGAAATTCAAAGTGAACGGTGATGAGTGATGACAGATGTTCAACTGCTTCAGTTGCCAGCAGGCAGCAGGGATGGTCCCACTCTGACACTCCCTAATGCTCACAGATGTGTGAAGAAAGTAGATTATATCCCCAAAATGTACTGCTTGCTGCCTTTGGACTCGATACTTTCAGAACTGATCCCTTGATAGTCCCTCCCAGAGCTGCCCTTGTGCAGTCTTCTTCATGCACTATGTGGCAGCTCCACCCTTGCCATGGATCTTGGAGTCCTCCAGGGCTTCCTTCCCCCCAGCTGCATCCCTGATGCATCACTGCTCACCTCCATCACTGTGGAAACCTCCTTTATGGTCTTCTGCATGAGAATTTATTCCTCGGCCTCACTTTAACACAGCAGCTCAAGCAGGCCTGTTAAGTGAAACAGAACTTGTCACTCCTTTTACCAAAATCATCTAACAGCTTCCCACTTCAGACAATGGAAAAACCACTAACTTTACAAAGTCTTACAAAGCTTGACAACTGCCCCATCAATTCACATAAAACTCATTTCAGAATTCTAATGAATCTGTTTGAAGTCACCAGTTATGTGGCAATTTTAACACTAGCAATAGAAAACTAATACATGCTCTAATTTTCAAATCTGGGGTGCTCTTCCCACTGCAATAACCCAAATTAAGTCAATCTCCTTCTGTACATCTTGTCTTTTGACAGTGCCTAATAAATCAAGAACAAGGAACAGAATGGGGTCACACAGAATGAATACCTGGGTACAGGTCCCAAGCTCAAAGAAGTCCTATGTGTCCTAGAACCTAGCAGCCAAGTGGGATTCAAGATGAAACTGAATGATGAGCCTGATCATACAGGACCTTAGCCATTAGATAGGTGATGGGAAACTTTTAGGAGATTCTGATATATACAGAATAAAAGCAGGGACTAGTTAATAGTCCCAGTAAGAGATGATGATGCTGGCCCTGGATGTGAGATGAATGTAGTTGTATTTAGATATAGGAACAGTAGGACTGAACAAACCAGATTCCAATCATGTAAGAACCATAGAAGGATGCAGAGGACATGGCTAACTGAGGGTAATTTAAGGAGGATTTACAAAAGGGTATTGGCCATATGTAAGAAATCAAAACCATAAAGGACAGCATAGTCAATAGCCTATAATATTGCAGTGTTATCTACTTCACCAGGCCTGGTAGGAAAAAGTGAAATAAAAGTAATTTCTAGAGTCATGAGGAGAGTCTGACATTTCCAAGGGCAGTGGTTTCTAGTGGCAGGATACTGCCAATCAGAGGGGACCCAGTCTTACTCACTCCTTACTCTGGTCTCATCCTGGAGTTCTCCGTTATCCAAATCTCCTGGAATCCAGAAGACAGAGAGCTCACTGGTGAGGCCCATACCATCAGCCTCATGGGGCACACAACACGTTGTAGAAGGACATAGGATTGGTTGGCAGGGAACTAAAACTATAAGTAGCAGAGACTGTAATGATTCCAATATATTAAAATAAAATGTAGACATGAATTTTCTACATAAATTCCTTAATACTCAATTTCACCAAGGCTACCAATTACAGGCACAGAAATAACTGTCTCTCACTTTCCTAGCTTTTTTTTTTTTTTTTTTTTGGAACATGTACAACAGCTTTTTTTTTTTTTGGCCCAAAAGCAATCAGGAAAGACAGTGATTTAAAAACTCATGAAGACTGGTAATGAATGCTATCTTTAAAGCTCAGTGGAAAATTGTTGGTGAAAGTCTAAAATTTGAGGAAACGTTACTCTATGAAAATTTGATAATATTCACTTTAGACTGAAGAGAATTAAATACAGCCTCATAAGTGAAGGCCGTTTCATGGGGAAAAATACTGAATTACAATCAACTAAAATCAAAGCACACATAATTTATATATCTCCCTGCATGGACACCATTATTTTACCATTGTTTCCAGCTGCTGTCCCTACCCCCACTTTTATTTTTGTTATTAGTCTGGAAGATAATTCAATTTGCATTGTACAGTTCTTCACAGAAATTCTAAATCTTATAAATATGAAAACTATGGACCTGTACCAACTTTAATCAGTTTTTCTGTTTGCTAATTGAGGATTAACTTTCCAGGATATATGCAGAGACTTAGTAGCAACAGTAACAGTGTGCACATTAAAATATGGAAAGTTTCAGGAGCAATTGGAGTTATGGTAATTACTGGGTCTGGTTTGTTTACACAGACAGAAATGAAAAGCATAACCTTTTTGTTCCTGTCCTTTTTTTTCTTAATTTGGAAAAAACTGTGTGCTGCCAAGGGAAAAAAACATACAACAGTTGTTAAATGTCATGGAGGAAATCAGGTGCAACCAATGAGGCTGCAAAATAAAGAGATCAAAATTGTTTATGCTCATGTCTTAACAAGGAATCCTTCCTACTGGAGGCTCTCATGTGTACATTCTGCTCAGATGATTGCCAAACCTGTGACTATACCAAATCACCCACTAGTGTAAACCAGGATCTCCACATACCAATCCCAGTATGGCCCCAACACCATCTCCAATTTCTAGTCCTTCTGTCTGTCTTGCTCTCTGGCCCCAGAGAGCAGAACTAATCGAAGGCAGCAGTGCTTTGGAACGAAGTGGGGCAGGGAGGAGGAGGGGGATTGGTCTCTGGGACACTCCAGGACAGATCAGATCTGTTTTTCTAAGGCTTACTGGATCATAGCTGGAAGCTTCCCCAAGTCACCCAGATTCTTACTTTCATGACTGTAGTTGTTTCCTGTAAAGGCAGCAAACAGGCATGCACAGACCTTTGTACATCTTCCAACAGCTAAAAAAGAATGAAACTACCCAAATGACTACTACTTGATCTCAGTATCTTCCTCCATCTCTTTTACTCCTCTACCATATTACAATGACTTGTTGGGCCATCATCCAGCTAAAAGGGAACTATTGCTTGACGGAAACATCTAAGCCTCAGAACCTGTGAATATATTAACCTTTCGTGATGAAAAAGACATTTCATCATTACAGTTATAGCTCTTGAGGGATTATCCTGGAGAAGGCCCAGTCTACTCACACATGTCCTTAAAAGACCAGAGGTTCTCAACAAAATCCTAGCCAACAGAATTCAAAAACACATCAGACAGATCGTTCATCCAGATCAAGTAGGATTCATCCCTGGAATGCAGGGATGGTTCAACATTCGCAAATCCATAAATGTGATACACCACATCCAAAAACTGAAAAACAAGAATCACATGATAGTATCAATAGATGCAGAAAAAGCTTTCGACAAAATCCAACACCACTTCCTACTAAAAACCCTAACCAAGGTAGGCATAGATGGAAAAATCCACAACATAATTAAAGCCATATATGAAAAACCCAACGCCAGCATCATACTGAATGGAGAAAAACTGGAACCCTTCCCACTGAGATCTGGAACAAGACAGGGATGTCCACTTTCTCCACTACTATTCAACATAGTCCTAGAGGTACTCGCTGAGGCCATAAGACAAGAAAAAGAAATCAGAGGAATCCAAATGGGAAACGAAGAAGTCAAACTCTCACTATACGCAGATGATATGATTCTTTATGTAGAAGAGCCAAGAGACTCAATACAGAGACTGCTAGAACTTGTACGAGAGTTTGGTAGAGTGGCAGGGTACAAAATTAATGAACAAAAATCAACAGCCATAGTGTATGCGAACAGCCCCAAGATGGAAAAAGACTTAACCAGCAAGATACCATTCAAAATAACAGAGAAAAGTATGAAATATCTGGGAATAAATCTAACCAAAAATGTAGGAGACTTATTTGAAGAAAACTACAAACTACTTAAAAAAGAAATTGAACAAGACCTCAAAAGATGGAGTAACATCCCATGCTCCTGGATAGGTAAAATCAATATCATTAAAATGTCTATACTGCCAAAAGCAATATATACATTCAACGCAATCCCAATCAAATTGCCCAAAACATTCTTCATGGAACTGGAAACAATGATCCAAAGGTTCATCTGGAAGCACAAAAAACCACGGATAGCTAGAACCATCCTGAAGAACAGAAAGTTAGCAGGGGGAATCACAGTTCCGGACCTCTGGACATACTATAGGGCAGTGGTTATCAAAACAGCCTGGTACTGGCACAAAGATAGAGAGGAAGATCAATGGAGCAGAATAGAAACACCAGAAGGAAACCCACACAGATACAGCCAAATAATCTTTGACAAAAAGACAAACGACAATCCAGGCAAATGGGAAGGTCTGTTCAATAAATGCTGTTGGGACAACTGGTTGATAGCCTGCAGAAACAAAAAAATAGATCCACATCTCTCACCATACACTAAGATCAGATCTAAATGGATAACAGATCTAAACCTACATCCAGAAACCTTCAAACTTTTGGAAGAAAATGTTGGAAACACACTGGAACACTTAGGGGTAGGCCCTCACTTCCTAAAAAAGACTCCAAATGCAGTAGAAATCGAGACCAAAACAAACAATTGGGACCTCATCAAACTAAGAAGCTTCTGTACAGCTAGAGAAACAATCAACAAAGTAAAAAGGCAACCCACAGAATGGGAGAAGATCTTCGCACACGACATAGGTGATAGAGGGCTGATCTCCAGAATATACAAAGAGCTACAAAACAACCAAAATGTCAAAACAAACAAGCCACTCAAGAAATGGGCACGGGAAATGGGCAAACACTTCACAAAGGAACAAGCCCAAATGGCAAATAAACATATGAAAAAATGCTCAAGTTCCCTGGCAATAAGGGAAATCCAAATTAAAACATCAATGAGGTACCACCTAACACCAGTAAGACTGGCCCACATGAATAAAAGCACCAACAACACTTGTTGGCGAGGTTGCGGGGAAAAGGGAACCCTACTCCACTGCTGGTGGGGCTGCAGGCTGGTACAGCCTCTATGGAAATCAGTATGGAGAATATTCAAACAACTCAAATTCAACATACCGTATGATCCAGCAATAGCACTCCTAGGAATATATCCAGAACACTTGTTTTATGAGAAACCAACATGCACTCCTATGCTCATAGCAGCACAATCAGTAATTGCAAAAACATGGAAGCAACCAAAATGCCCATCAACAGAGGATTGGATAAGAAAGCTATGGTTCATCTACTCCATGGAATACTACTCAGCTATTAAAAAAAACAAAATGCAGTTCTTTGTGGCCAAATGGGCCAAACTGGAAACCATAATGCTAAGGGAAATGAGCCAATCCCAAAAGGTTAAATACCACATGTTTGCCTTCATTTAAGATGATATGATGTTATGTATAACATGTTATGTTTTGAATGTTATATGTTGTGTATAAACTAAGATTGAAGTATAGGTGAGGTGGTCACAGAAGGTGACTGGGAACTCGCATTTACTTTTAACATGTTGGTTACTCATTACTATGTCAATTAATTCCATAATGATGTAAATTTTTGCTGATGGTATGTTGGAGCTTTCAATTGACTGGGATGATACTCTGCTGGCTCTGTCTTCAGACCAGAGAGGGTATACCTAAGAAGCCGTTGGACTTGACTGGACAATAAGATGCTGGACTCTATGTTTGGTATACGCTTGCAATGGGGGAATCTCAACTGAACTTGAGCTGTGGTTATGCAACAAGGTGGAGGAATCCATCATGGTGGGAGGGTTTGGGGAGGGGTGGGGAGAACCCAAGTATCTATGTAATTGTGTCACATAATACAATGTAATTACTGAAGTTAAATAATAAATATATATTAAAAAAAAAAAAAAAAAGACCAGAGGCTTTCTGAGATTTGGTCAGAGAACCAGAGATAATAGTGGCAGCTTGAGAAGATTTCAACTTGCTCTTGGGAGTTTTACAGACAGCAGCAGTAAGGGCAAACACAGGAAAATACAGGCAATCTATTGGAGCTTGAAAAAGCAGGAAAACAGATTCTCCCATGCAGCCTCCAGAAAGGAAGGCAGCTTTACTAACACCTTATTTTTAGTCCAGTGAATCCCATGTCAGACTTCTGACTTACAGAACTGCAAGAGAACACATATAGTTCAAGCCTTCAAGGCCATGGTGATTTGCTCCAGCACCAACAGAAAACCTGTACAGTATTCATCACCTTAAGCTTGGATTAGCACAACAGAAAAATTTCAATCTCTCTAGCCCCTCTGGTAATTTGAGAAAATCTTGTTCCATTAAAGTCTTTATCAATCAGCAGGAAGATATATTAAGATTATGTTTATGTGTATGCATTGTGCTACTCTTGTGAGCGGAAAAATATATTAAGAGCCAAAGTCTATGGTCCCAGATTTGTATTGTTTAGCAAAGGGAGGCATAGATTGTTACATGGGAATAAGCAAAGCTTGACAGTCACAGGACTTGAAAAAGTTCATGCGAAATGGAATTAAGAGGCAATTTGTGTTGTTGGGAGGGCATCTTGAAACCCCTGAATATGAGCAACATGCAAAAAAGTTCATGGAAAAGTGTGTATTAGAAAAAATTATGCATGGATTTTAAAACATACACATCTATGTGTACGCATAGACTTATGGATAGGTTGACATGTGCATTAACAAATATGGATCTATGTTACATACGTATATAAATTTTTGTGTATATTTTCTTTGAATATGTAGATCAGGATGTGTGTGTATACATGTATTTGAACTAAATGGGTTTATACGTAAAATGAGTAGGCTTTATTGACAAGTATTAGGAAAGTATTCAAAGATAAGAGAATGGAAAGGAGCTTGTCATGGATAGGAAGAAAGCCAGACAATATAATGAGCTAGAAGCTAAAGTGTGGGAGACTCATGTGGTTGAATAACAAAGAATAGAGAGGAGTGATGAATGCGCAGGAGGGTTAGGGATGGGTATACACCATGGGTATTATTAAGGCCTTTTCTTGGGAACAATGAGAAGCCTTTGAAGTATTATCATCTTGAGAAACACATGATTGGGTCTAAATTACACTAGAAGTCACACCAGCGGTGTGGTTAATGTACCAAAAAAAGGAAGAACAATGGGGGACATATTTTGCTGATTGTAGTGGTAATTTGGCCTGAAATGGATGCAGGGAAATGGAGAGGAAAGTGTGGATTAAAGAAATAGTCATGAGGGGTGGGGGGGTGAAAGGGGAAATCCCTGGGGCTAAAGAAAAATAAAATCATGAAAAATAAAAATAGAAAATAAAAAAAAATGAAGTCTTTATCAAATATCACTGTATTCATTCTGCTTTCCTGTTAAAGAACATATAAACGGCTCTCCCCAACCCCTACCCTACCAACTAAGCACTTTGGAACACCGGAAGATTTGTGGTGCTCTTCCTGGGTCTGGGAAGCAGGAAAGAGGAAGTTTGTGGTACTCTGATACCATTTTAATAGCAAAAGCTCTGTTTTAATCTGTTCTATGTAGTATGCTTAAAGATGGCTTTCATTTGAGGATATTTGACAGATAGCATCAAATATTAAATTTTCTGCCCAATTTTTAAAGCCTGCAAGCTCAGCTCATTCTACTAATCTAGTCTTTTAATTCCTCTAGTCTCCTAAAAGAACCTTTCACATCATTCAGGTCGATTTAGACATGTTATACTTTACCCCCAGTTATCTGTGAAAGGTCAATTCCAAGATCTACCTATTGGAGAAACCAAAATGTAGGGATGCTCAAACTCCTCATATACAATCAAGAATTTGGGGCCCAGAGCGATGGCCTAGCGGCTAAAGTCCTCGCCTTGAACACTCCGGGATCCCATATGGACGCTGGTTCTAATCCTGGAAGCTCCACTTCCTTTCCAGCTCTCTGCTTGTAGCCTGGGAAAGCAGTTTGAGGACGGCCTAAAGCCTTGGGACCCTGCACCCATGTGGGAGACCCGGAAGAGCTCCTGGCTCCTGGGTTTGGATTGGCGCAGTACCGGCTGCTACAGTCACTTGGGGAGTGAATCATCGGATGGGAGATCTTCCTCTTTGTGTCTCCTCCTCTCTGTATATCTGACATTGCAATAAAAATAAATCTTAAAAAAAAAGAATTTGTATATAACGTTCCCATATATTTCCGCCACTTAAAAATCATCTCTGCATTGCTTACAATATCCAATACACTGCAAATAGTTGTAAAATTATATTGTTTAGTGAATGTCATGTACATGTTCAGTACAATTTTCAAAACTTGTTCATATAAAGAGAACATATCTCATGTATTTCATAGGTATAATACTAAGATAACCATAATGCCCTCCCTTTCTCAACCCTCGCTCTTCCAATGTCTGCAAAAATGATTGTAGTCCATTCTACAGTCACAGCCTTAATGCACCACTAATCATAATGTTCAACAAGTATTAAAAACAAACAAAACTGTGGTGGTACATGAAGATAATCCTCCCCCCTGTGATGCTGGCATATCATCTGGGTGCTGGTTCATTTCCTGGCTGCTCCACTTCCAATCCAGCTCTTTTGCTTAATGGTCTAGGAAAGCAGTGGAGGATGCCCCAGGCCCTTGGGAACCTGCAGCCGCATGGCAGACCTGGAAGAAGCTCCTGGCTCCTGGCTTCAGAACAGCTCAGCTCTGACCGCTATGGCCATCTGCAGAGTAAGCCAGTGGATAGAGGACTTTCTCTACCTCTTCTTATTTCTCTATAAAATCTGCCTTTCAAATAAAAATAACTTTTTAAAAATTTATTTATTTTATGATAGAGTTCCAAAGGGTTAGGGGTTTCCCCTCCTTTGCCTCTTATTACCTTCCCCCGCTGACCACACCACAGGTCCACAGGAGTATAAACAAAAGTTAAAAACAACAATCCAATCACAATGTGTTAGTTTTATTCCTACAGATTTTTTTTGGTATTCCATATTAATCACGAAAAAAAGTTTGTCTTTTTGAGACTGGCTTATTTCACTAAGCGCAATGGTTTCCAGTTGCATCCATTTTGTTGTAAAAGATTTCATCATTTTTTAATGACTGAGTTACATTCTATGTACTTTTTCCAATTAATATTCTTTTTTTAAAGATTTATTTATTTTTATTGGGAAGTCAGATTAACAGAAAGGAGAGACAGAGGAAGATCTTCCATCCACTAATTCACTCTCCAAGTGGCCACAAATGGGTAGAGCTGAGCCAATCTGAAACCAGGAGTCCAGAGCTTCTTGTGGGTCTTCCACAGGGGTACAGTCTGAAGGCTTTAGGCCATTCTCCATTGCTTTCCCAGGCCACAGGCACAGAGCTGGATGGGAAAGTGGGCCGCTGGGATTAGTGCCCGCACCCATGTGGGATCCTGGTGTGTGCAAGGCAAGGACTTTAGCCACTAGGCTACTGCGCCGGGCCCCCAATAAACATTCCTATGCAAAGAACTACTAATATGTTCTTAGAACAATAAAAATAGTTCTGTGGTCACATATATGGAGGATACTACAGATCATATGGTCCCAGCTTAGAAACTCACAGTTTACTAAAGACCCTGAGAAATACTAACCCATTGTTACTAAAGGCATATGTCCCTAACTTTCCTGTGAATATCCTGCTAACATTTTGCAGAACTAATATTTCACCTTCAGGTATATATAAACGTAGTGCATTGAGACAATCACATTGTTTTTCTGAAAGAATCCATCATGTTAGCATGGCCACATTCTGTGTAGCATTTTATTAATCATTTCCATTAATATATTAACTTAAAGCAAGTCATTTATTTATTTGAAAGGCATAATGAGAGAGAGAATCTCATTGGTTCACTCCCCAGATGGCAGCAATAGTGAGCCAGGCCAGGTGAAAGTCAAGATTCAGGAACTTCATGCTGATCTCCCAGGTGGGTGGCAGGTGCCCGAATAGCTGGGCAGCCTTTTACAGGAGTACTAGCAGGATGCGGAATCAGAAGCAGAGCAGCTGATACTCACACCAGGACTCCAACATCAGACGTTGGTGTTGCAAAACTTAACCTGCCACATCATAATGCCAGCCCAGGATAATAGTTTTGAAGTACCCCTCTTGGTAATCTAGGCATTTCTTTACTTTCCCCTTACTACTTTTGGTATGGGAAACTGAAATTAAATTTAGAAAGGAAGATATCAATCATCAAGGATGGATAGGAAATAGCAGAACAGAATAATATGGCAGGAAAATTCAGCAGGAATCTGGCTTTCCAATGATATTATCCTTTCTTCTGAGTCAAAAAAACAAGAGAAGTATTTGTTGCTTTCCTGGGAAGCTGACAAGGCCCTGCAGAAACTACATGGTAAATATAACTGGCATCTTAGAATTCGCTCCAAACTGAAAACATGTGTCGATATTAAGAACTAATTTAGGCACTTGTTCAAGAATATATTGCTCTTTTCAAAGTGCTTAAAAGTGAGACATTATTGAAAAGGGTGACATTTTACTTGATTTTTAAAATACAAAAGAACTTTAAAAAGATAGAAAAATGGAATTAAGACATGCTTACTATGATGCAAAAGATTTTCACACCATGCATAATTTTTTCATAATATGTATTTCCATGAACCTTTTGAAGCTCCTAGGTGAATGATTTTGATACTTATATAAAGTGATTAATTTTAGTGAAAGAAATTAAAATAGCATTTATTTTTAATTTTGAATTTCTATGGTACAATTCCTTAAGGAATGGGATTTCCATATCCCCTACCCAAATTTGCACCCCTGATTTCCCCATATTACTACAACAGTATAGTCTTCAGAAGCAGTCATATGTCCATCAGTGTTATTTATATATCTTGGTTCCCATTGTGCTTGTATCTCACTCCCTCCTATTGGAAAGTCAGATATACAGACAGGAAGAGAGACAGCAAGATCTTTTAGCCATTGATTCACTCCTCAAGTGGCTGCAACAGCTGGAACTGAGCCAATCCAAAGCCAGGAGCCAGGGGCCTCTTCCGGGTCTCGCACGTGGGTGAAGGGTCCCAAGACTTTAGGCTGTCCTTGACTGCTTTCTCAGGCCACAAGCAGGGAACTGGATGAGAAGTGGAGCTGTCCATATGGGATAAGAACCGGCGCCCATATGGGATCCTGGTGCATGCAAGGCTAGGGCTTTAGCTGTGCTACTCCCCCTATTCTTATGCTGATGTCCTAATTGCCAGTGTAATGGTACTTGAGATGGGCCTTTGAGATGTAGTTAGGTTAACACGATGCGACACAGTGGTATCCTAAGCCAGGGAAAGACCCTGTGAATACTGAGAAAACGGTCATCAAATAGCTGGAAAGCCCTCATCACCATCCCACAGTGATAGCATCCTGATGTTGGACTTCCAGCCCGAAGAACTGGTGAGAAAACAATCAATCAATCAATTGAATCAATTTATGTTTAATACAACACAAGCTGGTTAGAACTAAGTGGCAGTACTGAGTATTTTAATCAAAGGCTATCTTAACTCCTGAATTCCTAGAAAATGGGTTAAAATTCTTCTGGTTCTCAAATCTGCATCAGTAACTGCAGCTTACAATACAGATTTCTGGACCTGGCTCAGTACCTAAATCCTTGTCTTGTAGGTGCCAACATCACATATGGGCACCAGTTTATGGTCCTGTTGCTCCACTTCCCATCCAGCTCCCTGCCTTAGGGTCCCTGAACTCATGTGGGAGACCTGGAGCAGTCTCCTGGCTCCTGGCTTTGGATCAGCTCAGCTTCAGCAACTGTGGCCATTTGGGGAGCGAACCCGCATGTGGAAGATCTTTCTGTGCCTCCTTCTCTCTGGAAGTCTGCCTTTCCAATAAAAATAAATCTTTATTTTAAAAAATGCAGATTTCTCCCGATGAGTAGTTTGACATTGGGTCCAATATAATTACAGACCAAAATACTGCCTGAGCTTCCACTATACTTTGAGGTTTATAAGCCAAAGATCATATTGAAAGGTGACTTGCTATGGTTAATTTTCCAGTTCAATTATACACTCTTCCAAGATGAGAGGAGATACAACATGGAAAAAAATCCCCTGATCCAGGAGAGACAGTGGAAGTCTAGAGCTGGCTTAGTTCTTCAAGAGCTTGCAAGCATACCTTTTATAACCCAAACCACTTTCTATCCCTCCCCTGGTCTAATCTTGCAAATAAAACTATCAAATGTGTTATTTCCTACTCAAAATCTCCCTTGACAGCTAACATGAGTGTTGGTCTTTCAGTCCTGCCGAAGTGTCGTGAGGCATCTTTTTCTGACTGTTTGCTTTAATGGTCTCCACTTAACTATGCAACAAGGAGTGTGACTGTTGCCTGGTCAATAATTATCCCTAATTAAATTTTACCACTAATTTATTCCTAAGAACAACAGCCCTGGTGTCACTCCTTTAGGATAATGCACAGTCCTTTGGGCAAAGCTGGTATTTTGATCAAGTGTGAAGAAATTCTTTCCAAGGTACCTTGACCTCAGTAGCTGCTCAGTAAAGAACTCCCAAAGCAGTGCTCCTTAAGCAGAATCACCCTCACTTGGGAGACAGAATAGACAATTTGTGACATGGTTAGGACATCTGCATTAATCCAGCTCTCCACAATTAATTCTCCTGTGTCCCTTGCCGCTTAGGCCAACTGGTTGTTGATGTGGTTAATCCTACAAACTCAATGATACTTCTAAAAGAAAAATCAATGGTTCTCTAGATAGGAATTACAGAAATTTTGTTCCCTGGTACTCCTACGTGTAAACCATAATTCAGAATCAGCTATTAATGATAATTATGTTAGTTAAGAAAGATTGGGTATTCAGTGTATTAGAGAGAACTGTAGTTCTGTGTTGGTGCATTCTGAGTCACTTGAATTTTTGAAGTACAAAGAGGTATTGATTTGTGAGGTAGTCCAAAGTAGCTTTGTAGAAATACATGCTTGTTTTGTTGATTATTTGCTGGCCCCTTACTTGCTTATATAAGTGCCACTCAATTTAATGCCAATCTATTGAGTTGCTTGATCTTATCAATTTAAGATCCACATGCTGGTCTTAGGAAATAAGAAGGGGCTTTTAGAAATGTTACAGAAAATGTGTAGCCTGAAAAAACTCCAAGGCTCCAAGGGATTTCACTTTTTTGCATCAACATAATCATGCTTTACTTCCATTTTTTTTTTCACATTTTGAAGTACTTTTGTATGTTTAGGACCTTTTGCTCTTTTATTTTTTTATTTGAAAGGCAGATTTACAGAGAGAATCAGAAACAGAAAGATCTTCTATCCGCTGGTTTACTCCCCAAATGACCACAACAGCTAGAGCTCGGCCAGTCCAAAGCCAGCAGCCAGGATTTTCTTCTGGGTCTCCCACACAGGTGCAGGATCCCATCCTCTACTGCTTTTCCAGACCACAAGCAGAGAGCTGGATGGGAAGTGGAACGACACAAACTGGAGCCCATATGGAATGCTGATGCTAGCAGGTAGATGATTAGCCAATTGAACCATCACACCATCCCCTGAACTAAACAGTTTTAATAGCACTTTCAAATTCTGTAATAGGACAACAACAACAGCTCCTGGCTATTCTTGGATTACATACATTTCTAATGAGGGAGAACTGTGGCATGAAAATTAGGTATTTTGACCCAAACCAGAATATTCTGAATTCAGATACAGAATTGCACAATTGTGGGAAATGACCATAGTCTTCCAATTTCACCTCTTCCATTCTTGAGTGATAGCCAAAGAACACACTGCTCCTAGGGAATGGAGTCCAAGAGCTCCGCAGTCCCAACTCCCAGTTGTGATCTGTGTAGCTTTGGGCAAATTATTTTACCTCTATGGTTTGGGTTTTCCCATCTGTCAAAGTGGGATGATAAAGGGACAGCTGGGTGGCACAGCACGCTACTCTTCTACCTGTGATGCCAGCATCCCATATGGGTATCTGCTGGTGTCCTGGCTGTTCTGCTTCCCATCCAACTCTGCTTATGGGCTGGGAAACCAGCAGAGGAAGGCTCAAGTCCCTGGGACCTTGCGCCTATGTGGGAGTCCCAGAAGAGGTTCCTGACTCCAGGCTCCTTGCTCTGGATGGGCTCAGTTGTACCCACTGTGGTCAAGTAGGGCGTGAACCAGCAGATAGAAAACATCTTTCTCTATCTCTTCTTCTCTCCGTAAAATGTGCCTTTCAAACAAAAAATAACAAAATCTTTAAAAAAAGAGGGGAGAGGAAGAAAGGGGAATAACAGTCCGATTTCCATTGGCTGTTGTGATTAAATGAGTAAATATTTTTAAAGCAATTAGTATAATCACCATATAGGCCCTTGATAAGCGTGAAATCCCTGTAATGAACAAGGTAGGGAAGATAACTTTGCTTATAACATACTAATTGGCATCTTCAAAAGGTTTGTGTTGCCACAGATTATCTTATCAACATGACTGATAGGATAACTATATGCTGATAAAGACAACAACATGAAATAAACTAAGGTTGGAATAGTTTTAGTCATTCCTAACTGCACCAGTCCAAAATTTAATCAGTATGTTCTTATCAAGTTATATTCTGTTGTCAAAATGCAGCATTAAAAGTTTACTGGCTCCAATCATAACTTCTTATTATCTTCTAGTTCTTTGCATTTTTCCTTTTTAAAAGAAATCTCATATGAAAAAGTGACAGAAATAAACCTTTCTGCATCTAGACTAATAGAAGACATAGCAGAATACTTTATTTGGTGCTAGGTAATATTTTGTATAAACTATTGAAGTAGGTACTTTAAAGATTCATAAGTTTATGAACTCTTACTAATGTAAAAGATAAATGCATTTACATAAGATTACACTGGTTATCTAGAGCTAAGCACTAAATGATACAGCAGTGTTATAAAAGGGCAGAAGTCTCTACTGGTTGTAAGGAAGTTACATGAATGAGGGAAAAGGCACTCATTGTAATCACTGCATTTTAGGACAAGCAAGGGCTTAATTTATCTTTCACGGGAATTTTTATAGGGAATTACTAGGGAAAAGATTTCAGCCAAATGAGATGTAAACCAAGATTTTACTAGTCCATACAACCAAAGCTTTACTACAAGAGGGGTGCAGGGAATGAAGTGCCAGGATGACAGCTACTCAGCAGGACTGCAGCCACCAGCAGACTGGAGCAAAGAGAAGAGCAAGGATGGAGGGCGGGCTCTAGACGGAAATACAACTTGCAGAGTAACTGGTGTACTTAGTGCCTAACTTGCCGTCACACGGGCACTGGATCCACTTAACATTAGGAAAAATAACATGCAGTAGGTAAAATAAGTACACCACACCACTACCAACAACAAAAAGAAAAGGGTGATTATTAACTTGATGAGGATAACCTGAACATCTTTATTAAAGTAGTGGCAGGTTGGAGAAGGGGATAAGATATTTCAATCCTCATGTACTCTAATTCAGAAGAAAATTTATGGGATTAAAAAAAAAATAGCAACATGTGGGATCAGCACTAATAGTAACATGTGGGATCAGCACTGCGGCACAGCCAGTTAAGCTACAGCCTGCAGTGCACGCATCCCATATGGGCACCAACGTGCAATCCAGCTGCTCCATTTCTGATTAGCTCCCTGCTAATATGCCTGAGAAAGCAGCTTAACATGGCTCAGGCCCTTGGGCCCCTGCAACCCAAGTGGGAGACCTAGAAGAAGCTCGTGGCTCCTGGCTTCAGTCTGATCTGGCATTGGTCATTGTGGCTACTTGGGGAGTGAACTGGCAAAGGGAAACTCTCCTCTCTGTAACTCTTTCGAATCCATAACCCAATCTTTAAAAAATAGAGATAGAGAAGTACCTTCCAATAGCAAGAATCCAAAAACACGGGAAGTGTTGTCCCTGAAAAGTATAATTTGATGAGGAGCAAGTTGTGGAGGAGTAAGTAAGGGGAGAAACATTGTTTTCCTTTGTAGGCCTTGAAAAAGCATTACATACCAGAGACCTTTGCTTAAAAGTAAAGAACTGCAGGGGGGAGAAAGGTTTCGTAGAGGATTGATACAGAGGGAGCTGATGGATTACATGAGACGGCAATCATTCAACCAGGGAGCAAATATTTACCAAGCACCAGTCTAACCACCAGGAATACAAATGGGAAAAAAAGACAAAGTCCCTGCCCTCTTGGAGCTGGCTACCTACTCCAGCAAACAGACAATGCACAGCAGCAGAAATCCAAACACTTCTGTAGCCTAAACAGAAAAATAAATCAAGATAATGCGCTAGAAAATGCCTGTGATGAGAAGACAGGGCGGCTGCTTCACAATGGATGTAAAGTGAACACCCAGTGGTCAAAGTTCAGAAACCGCTGGGAAGCCATAGTGCCCAGAAACCTCAGTGCTGAGTGGGATGGAGGTCAAAGAGGAGGCTGAGAAAGAAGGGGGGGGCAGATCCGGTGGCCAAGGGGCCTCACTTGGAGGAGGTCTCAGGGTATAAACAAAACTCCAAGCCAGAGTGCAAGCAGCGTGCTCCACGCCCTCATCTATAAGCATGCCAACAATGAAGGGAAAAGATGACTGAAAAGATGGGGCCTGCGTGAAAAGGCTCCGCCACGAAGCTGGTGAATATTTTCACTGTCCATTTCTCTGAATCTGCCCTAGGGCGTCTGCTTCTTTTGAAAAACATAGTGTGCATGACTCTGGAGTCTGTTCTGGAGAGAACCGGGGATTCGTGGGTCCCAGAAAAGTGATTTGACAACGATCCAGACCGTTCTGGTATTCATCCTCACTGTATACTACACCACCGTGGCCGAGGATCTGTGCTGGAAACCTCACCAAGGGGTTCTCCGCCGCGCCCCGCCCTCCGGGTCCAGACTCCCAAAGGTGCTGTCTGTGTCAGCCGCGCTCACTCCGCCTCCCTCGCGGGTGAACCACAGCGCCTGGTGTCCAGGTTACTGGCAGGCAATGGAGCGCGCCGTCTCGCCCCGAGCCTAGGTAGCGGTCCCGGGAGCGGTGCGCACCCCTCAGATCAGGGCCCTGGGCATCATGGCGGCGCACACCGCCGCCCCAGGTAAGTCGGCCGAGGAACAGAGCCTTGGTCCGGGCCTAGCGGGATAACCCTGGGCAAACGCTGCCGCCACAAAATGCTGAGAGGCGGCCGCGGAAGGCGGCGGAGGACACACCCCGGGACCCCAGGGCCAGCGGCAGCTGCTGGTGACTGCTTCCGAGGTCATTCCGCCAGGACGCGTGGAGGCTGCGGGCCTGGCGCGCGTCCTCAGGCGCCGACGACCAACCAGCCCAAACCTCAGAGGAAATGACTGCTCTCGTTTCTCGTACCGCGCTCCGCTACCATTTCCTTCCGTCTTGGCTGGGCTCAAGGTTTTCAGACGCATGGCTGGGCTGTGGGACTGAGGGGCTCTCCAGGCCCGGCCCGCCCGTCGGCCCCGCCGCGCAGCCCCGGCTGCTGTCCAGTTCTACCCGACGGAGCCGAGGCTGCAGCCGAGCCGGTAAAGCCGGGGGCCAGACCGAAAGGACTCGTAGGGAGACGCGGAGGGGCCGTCCCGAGCGTCCCGGGGCTCTGGCGGGGGGGCTGCACGCTCCGCCGGAGGAAGGACCTGGGTCCGGCGCCCGCGCGCGCGAGGCTGTGCCGTCCCTGAACTGGGAGGGGGATGGGGGGACATTTTTGCTGTCTGCCGGCGTAGTGGCCAAAGATCTCTCCCTACGTGGGCTTATGCTCTGCATTTGATCGATTTTCAGAGGCTCGGTCGTTTCTGCACCCAAATGTGTTCACAGAAATGGTTTCCCAGACTCAAATGGGAGCCTTTCCACCCCCTTCTCGACCGGGGCTATGGACTCGTCCGGGAGTGGGGGCGGGCCCGGCAGGCGTTGGCGCCAAATTTCGGATCTGAGGTGGTTCCCGCGTGTGGTCTTACCGTGCGCTCTCCTGTTCCCCTCGCTCTGCTCGCTCCGCCATGCCCTGCTCTGAAGAGATTCCCGCCGTCTCCCCTAGCAAGCGGGCCCGGCCTGCGGAGGAGGGGATGCTGCGGCTGCGCTTTACCCGGCTCTCGGAGCACGCCACGGCTCCGACCCGGGGGTCTGCACGGGCCGCGGGCTACGACCTGTACAGGTGAGTGACGGCCCCTGTCCCCAATGTGGAGCCGCTGCGCGAAGTAGTCAGTTTGTGTTGAAACGCCGGCCAAACAACCGACGTAGAAGTAGGATTTTTAACGTTCTGTGCTGGAAATGGTCCTGGAGCTCTAGCCTGAATTCCATGATTTGGGGTGAAAGGCGGAAGGGTGAATCTACAGGGGTGAATTGTCCGTGCAGGAGGAAAGGGGAGGTGAGAAGGGTCTGTCTGGGACCTCGTAGCCCACTGCAGTGCTGCGTGCCGGAGGCAGAGAGGTTCGTGCTGCCCTGAACCCACCGCCCGAGAGTTGGTGAAGGCGGCTTCTGCCCGCCTGCAAGCATGGGTTCTGGGCACATCCACTTCTCCAGGGGCCCCACTGTGAAAAGCAGGAGTGCCAGCCATATCCTCCTATGTGTTCAGCCCCTTTTACCTGTGCTAGAAACTTTTCCATTTACGATTTCTTGTCATTCTTGACTTACAGGAGTAGGGCTATTTTTTTTTTACACCTGAAGGAGTTTGTAAAGATAGAAGGTTATTTGTCCCAGGCTTTGAATTTCACAATTTTTTCCCCCTGAAGGTAGCGGGTTGGTTTTTAATTTTTTGACAAATGTGTTTGGTTCATAGACCCAATTGAGTCGGGTAGGTGAAAAATGATTTGGGGGCCCAGCGACATGGCCTAGTGACTAAAGTCCTCGCCTTGAGCGCGCCAGGATCCCATATGGGTGCCAGTTCTAATCCCGGCAGCCCCACTTCCCATCCAGCTCCCTGCTTGTGGCCTGGGAAAGCAGTCAAGGACGGCCCAAGGCTTTGGGACCCTGCACCCACGCGGAGGACCCGGAAGAAGCTCTTGGCTACTGGTTTCCTATCGGCGCAGCACCGGCCGTTGCGGTCACTTGGGGAGTGAACCATTGGACGGAAGATCTTCCTCTGTCTCTCCTCCTCTTTGTATATCTGACTTTGTAATAAAAATAAATAAACCTTTAAAAAAGAAGAAGAAAGAAAAGTGATTTGGGAGGGAGTTTGTTCCATTCCAGGCATTTCGGTTTATGTTAAGGCATTCCTGGCAGTTCTCGGGAGCACATCTGGTGCAGGCCCTGGAGGAGGGAAGGCAGATGTGTATGTCACTAACAGAAAGGGAAGTGTGGGGTGCCACGCTTTCGTAAAGAGTACCCTGATGGGCAGTCATTTGCCCAGATCCTTCCCAGGTGTGCATGGGTGCTGTTTTGAATCCTGAAGGAGTCTTTGCTTTAATATGCTTTAAACATCCATATAATGAATTGAATGGCCTTCTGTACATTGAAAGTGAGCTGGAAATAACTTGTCTGTTCAGTAAATCAGGTCTTAGCTGTTTAAAGAAGAGATTTAAATGAGAGAAGCAGGCATACAGTAATACCTTAAGAGATTTGATTGAAGTCCCCAAAGTGCCTTTTGCTTTGCTTGTTGCCTGATCTTTGAATTCTTGTGGAGGAGGTGCTCCACCGATAGCACCTAGCGGCCTCTGCCAGCTGGACCTTAGGATTGGTTGCTTGGCGGTGGCTGTCTCCGGTGAAGTTTGGCTTCAGCTTGGAGAACTTGATGAATTACAAGCAGAAGAAATAGAATGCATCTCTAACACTGTTCCCACCCCTCCCCCATTTTGTTCATCCATTTTCTCTTTTTTTTTTTCTTTCAAAATTGGGATTTATTTGTTTTATTTTGAAAGGCAGAGTTACAGAGAAAGAGAGACAGAAAGATCTTCCATCTACTGGTTCAATGCCCAAATGACCACGACGACTGGACCAGAACTGATCAGGACCCAGGAGCTTCCGGTTCTGCCACGCGGGTGCAGGGTCCTGAGGCTTTGGGCCGTCCTCTGCTCTCCTAGGCCACAAGCAGGGAGCTGCATGGGAAGTTTATGCATGCTGATGCTTGCAGGCAGAGGGTTGATCAATTGAGTTATCACGCCAGGTCCTTCACCCATTTTCTTTCTGTGTGGGGTTGTTGTGAGAATATGATGGTATCTCCTGAGTCCCCAGTGTCCGCTAAATGTGTTTCCCTTGATTCTTCATTTTCCTGTGAATTAAGCATATTCTTTTTTCTTTTCATGCTGGTAAGTACTTCAGTTGCAAGTCTTCCAATGGCATTTTGTTCAGAGGTGAAGACATTTACAGTGTTGAAATCTATTCCCTCCACCAAAATAAACTCATGGAGAATTATGTCTAAAGCTATCATCAGTTTAATAGTAGGCTAAAATAAAATTTCTACTTCACAAACTGAAACAGGAAGAATCTGAAAGTAATAACAAGGTAAAAAACTGTATGAATTATGTTAATCAAATATATTTAAAGCAATTCAGTGTGTAACGTGGTCACATGGAAAGAAAGTAAAAGCTTATAAATAAATACCAATTCTTCCCTTTCGATATCTTTTTAGTGCCTATGATTATACAATACCACCTATGGAAAAAGCTGTTGTGAAAACAGACATTCAAATAGCACTTCCTTCTGGGTGCTATGGAAGAGTAGGTATGTGATTTAAGGAATCGGTAATTTTGGTCAAATTCTTCCTTTGTAATAAGGTCTTTAATGTTAATTTTATTGCCAAATACAGGGATATTGTTTTGACTGCTTCCTAAAATTCAGAAGTACCATGTGATAACAAAAGTTTTTTGACCTAACTTCATTAACCTAACTGCTTTTTGCCTTTTTATTTCTTTGTCATTTTTTATCGTGTGGAAGGCAAACGTGATAAGTGCTGGTTCATGCCACAAACACTGTGCGGCCTTTGGGAGTGGCCCAGGTCAGATCTGGGAGCCAGTAACTAAGGCTGGGTCTTGCAGGTGGACGCCAGGGCCTCCATTACTTGAGCCTGTTGCTTTCTGGGGTGCAAATTAGTAAGGAACTGGCCAGAAGTGGAGCTGATGCTGCAGTCCAGGCACTGCAGAAGGATTGTGGGTGTCCGAGATGGTGTCTTAATTCCTGCACCAAACGCCTACCTTTGCTCTTCGATTTCTGATACTTCACTGGAACTTTGAAGAGGCTCATATTGGCTCAGGCAGCTGTCAAAATTCATCCTAATGAGAAAAACTTAAAATCTAGATGATTTTTAAATGGAAACCTCTGCCAACAATACCCTTTAAGAATCAGATTTCCTAGAGATCAGATTTTGTGAAGATAGTGATGTTCATGGCTGCTGCATGTTGAAGAAAAGAGATAAGGGCTTTAGGATAATGATAGCTGGTTGTTTATATTATGAGTGTCATAGTTCTGCACCTGGTTTTCCCAGAATATATCTTCCAACTGAATTTTTTTTTTTTTAATCTTTATGGTTGGACTTAGAGATACACTAACAGATCAGTTACCTTTAATGTTCTAGAATTAAATGCCTCATTGGAAGAAGCTTGGACAAAATGGAATGGAAATCAACAGATTTGATTTTCTTTAGCAGGTCACATGTCATCAGTGTGTTCAAAACTTTTTTTTAAAGATTTATTTATTTGAAAGAGTTCACAGAAAGTGGGAGAGAGAGATTTTCCATCTGCTGGTTCACTCCCCCGATGGCAGGGCAGCAGCTTTACGTGCTATGCCACAATGCTGATCTTTCAAAACCTCTTGGATCAGAAAGAGGCAGCATTTATGACAAATTGCCTAACTTCAAGTATCCTAAAATAAAATACTGAAAGGGTAAGTAATGGTCAGCAGGTGTAAGGCACAGACTGAATGATTTTTTTTTTTTAATGTTTTCATTTTAAGAATAGGATAGACTGGAGTTGAATTTTTGATGTTTTGGGCACTTTACCTTGCTGATACTTGGCCATTTTATCTTATTCCTTATTCATGTATTCAAACCACCATGTGTTACGTACAAGCATGTCTGCTTGCATCTGAGTCCTGAGCGGCAGTCCTAGAGCCAAGCTCTGCTGTTGCCTGGTTAGGTCTCCTTCCCGTCCACCCCCTTCCTTGTCCCTGTCTGAACTCCCATCCTCAAGCAGTAGTCTGTCCCCGCCAGCTACAGTGTCCTGTCTTCTGTTTGTCAAGCTTCTGGCAGACCTCTCTAGACTTCCTGTTTCCTGCTCACCTTTCTTTTTTTTTTTTTTTTTTTTAACATATTTTTATTGCATTTCCTTTTTTTTTTTAATTAATTACATTGCATTATGTGATACATTTTTTTATGCACTGGGATTCCCCCGTCCCTCCCTAAACCCTCCCCCCACGGTGGATTGCTCCACCTTGTTGCATTTCCATAGTTCAAATTCAGTTGACATTCTTTCATTGGAGGTGTTTATGAAGCATAAAGTCCAGCATCTTATTGTCCTGGTAAGTTCAATGGTTTCTTGGTGAGACCATCTCTGGTCTGAAGGTAGAGCCGGCAGAGTATCATCCCAATCAATTAAAAGCCCCAACATAATATTCCCAACCATTTACAACATTATGGCATTAATTGACATGGTATTGATTAACCAATATGTTAATAGGAAAATGCAGGTTCTCAACCACAACCTGTGACTTCTTCATAGACATTTCAATTTTGGTTTATATTCAACCGTGTTCTATACACCTTAAAATGGCTTAGATTGCTATTCAGCTGTCTCATGTCTATTTTAATTTTAGTCTTTAGCAGTTTATAGCATTGAAGCATGATTTCGCTGAACCTGGCTGTTTTTCGGGTGGTCTAACTCTATAACTCTAACAGGATATATGTCAACAGTTTAGGTGTCCTGCTCACCTTTCAGTTCATTATAGTCATGCAGCTCTACAAGTCCACAAATCCTCAACTCACTGAAGCCAGTTCACTGGGAATCGGTTTTTAATTGAAATGTCACTGAATTTTTTTCTAGATTAAGCTTTTCAACCTTGGCAATATGAGTATAGTATGAGAAAAAGATTCTTTCACAGCCATCTGCTAAAATTAAGATGAAAATAGAGATACTGGAGGAGAGGATAGTGATTTGCTTTAAGTGTCATTAATTATACTGTGCTGCCCTCTTAGAAAAACTAACATGTTTTGTTTTCCAGCTCCACGTTCTGGCCTGGCTGCCAAACACTTTATAGACGTAGGAGGTAATATGCATTTCCTTGTTTTATTCCATAAATGTGTTTGCTTAAAAGGTGGTATGTTTTCAAATGGCAGGTTTTGTTTACAAAAAAAAGATGAAGTTTTGTTGTTTTGCCTCCGGACATTTCCATACCTAAAGTAATGGACAGATAGGATAGAGTTTCAAATACTATCTGAGAACATTTAATTTTTCAATGACTATTATGTAAAATACACGTTATTTTACTAAGAGGTTAACTAGGCGCTATCTGATAGAAGTTTTTGCTTTGGTTCAATGATAACCCATATTTAATCCAAAAATGGCTACTCTTACAGAAAAAAAACTTTTTTGTAGATTTGAGACATTCTACCATTTGGAACAAAATGGTTTAACTGGAAACCATTATGCTCAGTGAAATAGTCCAATCCTGAAGAACAAATATCATGTTTTCTATCTGCTATAAGGCAGCTTTCATGCAAAACACAAACTCAATAGAGATATAGGTAGTTTTATATATATATATATATATATTTATACTCATCTAGAGAATCTGTATAATGGAGGCAAGTATCCCATGAAATGAAGATTCATTGTGGTTTATATCTCTACTTATGAATCAAAGATGGATTCCCAATGAAACTGTTAAGTACATCTTGACAATAGAGTACGGGGACTTTATACCATTGTATATACTACTGCAGTGTCATGATGCTTAAGTAGAAAAACGATGGACTTGTGACTGTTGTCGAAGTACTACACTATTCTTTTTTTTTTTTTTTTTTTTTTTTTTAAAGATTTATTCATTTTATTACAGCCAGATATACAGAGAGGAGGAGAGACAGAGAGGAAGATCTTCCATTCGATGATTCACTCCCCAAGTGAGCCGCAACGGGCCGGTACGCGCCGATCCGATGCCGGGAACCTGGAACCTCTTCCAGGTCTCCCACGCGGGTGCAGGATCCCAATGCATTGGGCCATCCTCAACTGCTTTCCCAGGCCACAAGCAGGGAGCTGGATGGGAAGTGGAGCTGCTGGGATTAGAACCGGCGCCCATTTGGGATCCCGGGGCTTTCAAGGCGAGGACTTTAGCCGCTAGGCCACGCCGCCGGGCCCAGTACTACACTATTCTTATGACATAATATAGGGGAAACTTGTGCGGGGCGGGGGGAACAAAGGAACAAAAGAGAACGCCGTTCCATACAAGACTTAAGAAACAGTAGAAAAAAAGATGTATTTATTTGAGAGAGAGCATTCCTCAGATGGTTGCAACAGCCAGGGCAGGGCAAGGTGGAAGCCAAGAGCTTCTTCCGGCATCCTCTGTAGGCGACAGGGGCTAAAGCATTGGGCTATGGTCTGCTGCTTTTCCGAGGCCATCAGCAGGGAGCTGAATCAGAAAGAAGCTGGGACATAAACCGGTTTTAGGACTATGTTGTAAGAATTTTCTGGCTCTTAGTAAAGAGTCCATCCATATTTACGAAATATGAGTTGGAAAACACTGCTGCTTGAAATTTTTTACTAAGAAAATCCCCAGTGGTGCCAATTTCTGTTTTGACAGAGCCTAATTACTGTTTCCCAAACTCAGCTTTTTCTCATGGCCCCATCTTCAAGAAGCCCAGGGCCTCTGCTAACCCACCACACTTTCGCATTTCTAAGCACCTTCTCATGGTAGGGAAATGTTACCTTCTTAATATGGGGCTGTCTTGCTCAAGATTACTTGTTCACATTAATGTGATTTCCATGTCTGTCTTCTCTGTCCTCATCAATAGGGAGAATCTTACTTAATACATCTTCCAGCCTTCAGATAACTGAGTGTGCTAGAATTTTTCTCCTACTATTTTTGCAGTCAGTTTATTGAGACTTCAACAGATGAGGAAACTGTCTCAGAGTAGTAGGTCACGTTGATGCATCTTGAAAACTGCAGCTTTGGGGCTGGTGGCCATGGTGGTGGTCGTTCGTGTCCTGGCTGTTCGGAGTGTGATCCAGCTTTCTGTTACAGTCCCTGGGAGAGCAGTGCAATATGGTGCTTGAGCGCCAGCACCCACGTGTAAAACTTGGATGAAGCTACTAGCACTTTGGTTTGGCTGTTGCTGCTATCTGGGAATGGATGGAGGATTAATATCCCCCATTTGACAGAGCTCTGTGTCAAACAAAACTAGAATCATCCATTTAGTGTCACTCTGCTGTTCCATGCCTCTGCACTTTAGTCATGGACATTACTCTGCCCCATCCCCAGCTCTGTTCTGACACAGTCATCTGAGGACCAGAAAGTGTTCAGTAAGGTTCTGCCTGCTGATTAGAGTAGACAAGATAGAAATGGAATGCTGGTTAAGGCTCAGTACCTCTAGTGCTGAAACCTGACCCTCTGTCAGACCTGCTGCTGTCCCCCCTTGATGACACTAGGTGGTGCTGTGATAGGAGGGAGCCCCCAGTTCTGGGCCTGAGTTTAGATGAAGGACTTCCCCGACAGCTTTTTTTTTTTTTTTAAGAAAATTTCAACAAGTTGCAAAAGGATTGGGGACTTGACTTGGGAGTGACTACTGGACTTGCTTCTAGTTCTGTCGCTAACTTATTAAAATTCACTTCTCTAAGCCTCATTTTCCTCATGTGCACAATGTGCATTAGTGAACCTGTCTGAATGGAAGAAAGATTAAACCAGAATGCATATAAAGAATCCAACAATTCTGGGCATATATCACACTGCAGTTACGATCCCTGTGCCCTTTTAGGACCTCACAGATTTATTTATTTATTATTATTTTTTATGTGGAAACTTTTTTCTCAATAATTTTTAATCTGTGTAACACAGCCTTCTGTAAAAAAAATTCATGTAAAAGAAATGAAAAGTCAGTTTGCCTAGTGGTTGATATGGTGCTATTCATGAAATCACACTGTGGTGTGGTCTTGGGCGCAGACATCTTAGAAATGTCTCTTGGGCACAGGGTTATCATAGTCGGCAACAAGCTCTGTTTCTGGGGAGAGAGATTGTTGCAAATCCCAGACTGCAACTAGGGTCAAAGAGAAAAGCTGAATATGCAGGATTCTGTTCAGAATTCACATCTGGTAAGTGTGGATGGTTTTCACAAAAGGCTTCCAACAAATGACATGCCAAACTCTTGACACAGTGAAACTCCTGCCTGAAGTCAGTTAATCACTCTGCCAGTTCCAATGCAGGATTTTTCCAGTGATAACTTCAAGATACTCCCAGCTTTTTCAAGAAGAAAATATTTTTGGTGTTTAAATTCTATATGCAAAGAAAGAATAGGTCTTCAGGTTTTTCCTCAAGGTTAAATGACAGTTGGGTGATTTAGTTTTTGTACTATTGGCATTCATGCTAAAAGAACATCTTGAGGTTTTTTTCTTTTGCCATGCATTTTTATTGGCTTCATTTCTTTTAATAAGTTAAAGGCTTTTCATGTTTTTGTGCCCTAAGCATAAAATCTTAGTTTGATTATTCCTGATAAAGTGTTTTGCAGAGAACTTTATAAAAAGGAAGTCTTTATACCATTAAGTTAAAAAAAATGCAAATCTTTGCAATTCATATGAAAAAGGACAATGAAAAAAAATCATGTGTTTAAGAGCATATGCAAAGGTCTAATAAACACTTGGTAAAAAGCATTGTCACTAGTTCAGGGAATGCAAGCAAGATAGAGATATCATTTGTTTATTCTTCATATTTGCCAGAATTTAAAAAATTACTACCATCTGGTATTAGTATTGGAAATGAACATTCTGAAATATTGCTGTTGGAAATTTGAATGTATCTCTTTTTGCGATGTATTTAGCAATAGCCTTCAAAATTGAAAATACACTCTTTCATCCAGGAGAGTGTCTTTTGGTATTAGCATGACAAGAGTGAAAAGGATAAAGGTATGTGTACAAGGATTTGTGTGAAGGACTGCCTTGTTTATTTGTGGCAGTAATGTGTGGAAGCAAGCTGGGTGTATCTAAGAGTGAATCAGATTCGTATATATTCATCTCAAATGATGTCTATGATGCTTTACGTTTGTAAAAATCACTTCTTTGAGAGGTTCAGGGCTCCCAGATGCTGCTATGTCATCAGACACCTGCATCAGCAGTGAGCTTGAGTCGGGAGTAGGGCTGGGACTCAAACCCAGGCACAGGAATGTGGGTTGCCCAAGTGCAAAGCAGACCTGAACAGCTGGCCAGATGTGCTCCTGTGATATTCTCAAGAAGTAATGTGTTAAGTACGTCACTGTAATTTTGGCTAACTCAGGGTGATAGAGCAAATATTACTAGCTTTTACTTTATGTGTATAATTCATAATATTTCTAGGATAATTAATATTTTTCTGATAAAGAACCAAAACATCAGAAGTTGGTCAGTCCACATTGTCTTTCTCAGAGTCAGTTTTCTCCATATAGATAATATGGAAAACAGCTGGTCCCATCTTATTATTTTTCATAATAAGGTTAAATTAATGGACAGATGGCAGTTGGAAAAGAAATAAAGATTCTTGAAGCTGGCTTAAGTTTTTTTGCTGTACAACAAGAACTTCATTCCAGACTTGGAGATGAACTGTCTTTGTGGCTCTTCATCCCACTCCCAGATTTATCCTGTTTCTTCGCTGTTAAAAATTTATGTATCGTTAATCTACACTCATAAAATTGTTGGCATCAGGAATCTTAGTCCTCAAGTTTGGTTTTACTTGCTTCTGGTAGTTCACTCATACATCATAAGGGTTCATTTAAGTTTGCACTGTAACACACTGCAAAAAAAAAAAAACTAAATACTGTTTTTTGTGAGTATTTTTCCCCATAGTAGAAAAAAAATTTGCTTTATCCACCCCTCATGTAAGAATAAGATGAAAGAGTTATAGGGCCTGGCGGCATGGCCTAGCGGCTAAAGTCCTCGCCTTGAAAGCCCCGGGATCCCATATGGGCGCCAGTTCTAATCCCGGCAGCTCCACTTCCCATCCAGCTCCCTGCTTGTGGCCTGAGGAAGCAGTCGAGGACGGCCCAAAGCTTTGGGACCCTGCACGCACGTGGGAAACCCGGAAGAGGTTCCTGGGTCCCAGCTTTGGATTGGCGTGCACTGGCCCGTTGCGGCTCACTTGGGGAATGAAACATCGGATGGAAGATCTTCCTCTCTGTCTCTCCTCCTCTCTGTATATCCGGCTTTCCAATAATAATAAAATCTTTAAAAAAAAAAGATGAAAGGGTTATATCATTTAGTTAAAATAATTAGTATGAACAATCAGCATTAGTACACACTGAGCTAAATTCCTGATTTTTTAAACTTCCTTTTGTTTGTTTCATTAGGATATTTTGTTTAAGAGAGTAAGATGTAGCAGGTCACATAGGTTCCTATGGGTCCTGTGCGCCTGTGCAAACTAAGGCAAATAATTCATATGCATAACAGAAATTGGGAGTCAGGGTGGTCACGCAGCCACTAATAAAACAGAAACTTCTTTTTGGAGTGGTGAAATTGTTCTAAAGTTGGTTGTGATTTTTCACAACTTGATATATGCTATAACCCACTGACTTGCACATTTTAAATTGGTGAGTTACATAATATGTGCATTGGGCTCCAGCCTGAAGAAGAGAAATGAGAAGGCTTAGTACACTTATATTGTTTGTAAACAGATTTTAAGGAAATATTTAAATTCTTGGGCCAAAGTTGAATGCCAGTAGGACTGGTAAAATGTAGCTGTCTGGGCTATTGCAGTGAGCTGGCTGCTCAAGCCTCCCCTGCAAAGATGCAGTTGTGTATTTATAATACAAGCACATACCAATTACACGTGTGAATGTGTTCTCATTACTAGCACGCTAGTATCGTGACTCGATCATGCTTTAAGAATAAACGGCTTTTCCATTTAAAAGCAGAAGAAGGACATGAACAAAAATGAAGAGATATTTGCAAGGCTGCTGTGTGTCAGCACTACAGACTTTCTGACATTTTTATTTATGATTATCATATTTCAATCTGGATATTAGAAGAAAACTTCTACCAGGAAAAAACTTTAAAACACAAATCATCATTTTCTCCTAATCTTTTTGGCAAGTGTGCGGTGGGCAAACCGTAGATTGGAAATGGTAATCCCTGCCCTCAGCTTGAAGTGAATGATACTCACCAGTTTTAGGTAAAAGTGAGAGGTTACGAGATTCAGGCCTATTTTCCAAATTCGTTTTTCTAGTTACGTTTCTTAGTTCAAGGTTTTATGTAGCACAGCCGTATTTACTTACTTAGATGTAGTGATAGAAATCTCAGTATTATGTAGGAATGTTTTTGAGAAAATCTTACAGGAATAATATTTTTTTTCCTGCAGCTGGTGTCATAGATGAAGATTATAGAGGAAATGTTGGTGTTGTATTGTTCAATTTTGGCAAAGAAAAGTTTGAAGGTATGTTAAATGTGAATTTTCTGAGTTCTGTATATGTAAATAACAGAATGTTCTAATTTTCTTTGAAAAAAGCTGGCCAGAAAATTCATCAATAAGGTATCAGTAATAAATGTTTTGTTTGTTTTTCTTTGAAGTGAAAAAGGGTGACAGGATTGCACAGCTCATTTGTGAACGGATTTTTTATCCAGAAATAGAAGAAGTTGAAGTAAGTATCATAAAAGCCGAGTAGATATTGAATGATATAATATATTAAGAAAAACAGAATTTTGATGATTCAATATGCTCTCTGTAGACAGATAATAAGTATGACCGATTCTAAGGAAAATTAAAAATTTACTTTTAGAGTTCTTGAAATATTTTTTAGGTAGTTTATTGTGTGACATTGCTTTGGATGATAAATTAAATACACTGTGCTATTATGTTCCTAGCTTTTTTTTTTTTATTGAGCTTTAAACTTTTTGCTTTGTTTTTTTTTTTTTTTTTTTTTTTTTTTTTTTTTAAAGATTTATTCATTTTTTATTACAGCCAGATATATACAGAGGAGAGACAGAGAGGAAGATCTTCCGTCCGATGTTTCACTCCCCAAGTGAGCCGCAACGGGCCGATGCGCGCCGATCCGAAGCCGGGAACCTGGAACCTCTTCCGGGTCTCCCACGCGGGTGCAGTGTCCCAACGCATTGGGCCGTCCTCAACTGCTTTCCCAGGCCACAGGCAGGGAGCTGGATGGGAAGTGGAGCTGCCGGGATTAGAACCGGCGCCCATATGGGATCCCGGGGCTTTCAAGGCGAGGACTTTAGCCGCTAGACCACGCCGCCGGGCCCTTTGCTTTGTTTTTTTGTTTTGTTTTGTTTTTGTTTTTTTGTTGTTTTTAGGATTTATTTATTTTTATTGGAAAGTCAGATATATAGAGAGGAGGAGAGACAGAGGAAGATTTTCTATCCAATAATTCTCTCCCCAACTAGCCGCAATGGCTGGAGCTGAGCTGATCCAAAGTCAGAAGCCAGGAGCCTCCTCTGGGTCTCCCACGCGGGTGCAGGGTCCCAAGGCTTTGGGCCGTTCTCGACTGCTTTCCCAGGCCACAAGCAGGGAGCTGGATGGGGAGTGAGTCCACCGGGGTTAGAACCGGCGCCCATATGGATCCCGGTGCGTGCAAGGTGAGGACTTTGGCCACTAGGCTACTGTACCATGCCCTGTTTTTTGGTTTTTTTTGTTAAGATTTTTAAATTCCCCTGTATTTGAGAGGCAGAGTTACAGAGATTCACCCATCTGCTAACTCACTCCCCAAATGGCCACAGTGAAGCCAGAAGCCTCTTCCAGGTCTGTCACAGGTGCGGACCCGGGATCTGGACCATCCTCCACGACATTCTCAAGGCGCAAACGGAGCTGGACCAGGAGTGGCCTAGCCAGGACACAAACTGGCACCCTGTGCATGCTGCCACAGTGCTAGGCCCCAATTTTCTTTCTTTCTTTCTTTCTTTCTTTCTTTTTTTTTTTTTTTTGAAATCTCCCTGCTATAAAGATGATATAAAAGGAATGAAAGTCTTCCAATATGAGATGAAGGAAGAACTGAAGAAACGTAAGTTAGATGTGAGGCTTACCACCTTCCTGTCTTTCAGGCCTTGGATGACACTGAAAGGGGTTCCGGAGGTTTTGGTTCCACTGGGAAGAATTAAGATTTATGCCAAGAACAGAAAATAAAAAACATGGTTTTCTTAGAGAATTTTTCTTTAATGTCTTAGAATTTTGCATTTCTGTAAACTTAATGGCTTTAGCTTCTAAAATTATCTCCTTTGCTTTTGAACAAGGAAAACATCTTTGGTACAAAGTCACTTCCCTGTTTTTTTCTGCAGTTGATGATTGTATGTAAATCTGTTGTTGTGACTTCAAAGTGAAATGTGTATTAATTTCAGGTTTTAATATGGTACTGTATTGTTTAATTCAATAAAGGATACCTCCAGCAATTTTTAAATAATTGCTTCATGAAACATTTGGTATGTTTTTTTATTAATAGACTTGAATTCTTTCATAGATACAAATTATTGATTACATTGAGAGAAAAGTTATATCTTGTTCTTCCTTTTGCTTTATTAATCTAAGAATGCTTTTAATCTTAAGACTCTTATAAATTTCCCAGTTTGAGCCTGACATAATGTCTCAGTGGCTAAATCCTCACCTTGCAAGCCCCAGTGTCCCATATCGGCATTGGTTCGTGTCCTGAATGCTCTGCTTCCCCTCCAGCTCCCTATCTGTGGCCTGGGAATGCAGCAGAGGCTGGCCCAAAGCTTTGGGACCCTGCACCTGCATGAGAGATTGGAAGAAGCTTCTGACTCCTGGCTTTGTATTGGCATAGGTCTGGCTGCTGAGACCATTAAGGAGGTGAACTAGCAGATGAAAGATCTTTCTGTCTCTGTAAATCTGATGTGCCTTGGGCTTGGCATGGTAGCCTAGTGGCTAAAGTCCTTGCCCTTGCCTGTGCTGGGATCCCATATGGGTGCCAGTTCATGTCCTGGCTGCTCCACTTCCCATCCAGCTTGCTGTTTACAGCCTGGGAAAGCAGTGGAGGATGACCCAAAGCCTTGGGACCCTACACTCACATTGGAGACCAAGAAGAAGCTACTGGCTCCTGGCTTCAGATCAGCTCAGCTCTGGCTGTTGCAGGTACTTGGAGAGTAAACTAGCAGATGAAAGATCTTTCTGTCTCTCCTTTCTCTGTGAATCTGACTTTCTTATATTATTAAATAAATAAATATGTGCCTTTCCAACAAAAGATAAATCTTTAAAAAAATTTCTTTTTTATTTTCCTTTTGATATATCCTATATAAGATACTGGGTGTTTGTGAAAGTACTCCATATACCTTGGAAATTTGCATTTATTTGTTTCTAAATTTTATCTTATGCAAATTGGACTATCATCCACAAATTTCTCGTTGCTCAAGAGGCAAAAATAGGCCACATCCAAGGAAATAACTATAATAAATAAATAAATAAATGTATCAATATGTACTTGGGACATTGGGCTTTTCCACCACTAGTATGTGCTTGAGTAAATAAACAGCACTTCATTGAATACAAGGAGGTGATTCTGTGCATTGCCTTGATTAATAGCTGTGGCAACTCTGCTGGTGTGTTATGCTTTTTAAAAAAAATACATTTTCGATGATTACATAGTTGAGAGGGATGCATGCCCAAGTGGTTCATGCCCAGTTAGGGTGGGGAGGGTTAAGGAACAGGGGATAGTGGATGAGACAACTGCCTCCAATCCCCTTTGTCTTGTATCTGGAAAGTAAAGAGAAAAGGGAGAAGGCTGCTCCCAGCAACCCAGCCACATGAGTGTCTAGGAATGGGGGAGGGCCTCCCAGTGTCATCCCAGAGTCTCCTAATTGAATCATGTTTCAAGGGTAGTGCTTACGAAGTGGTTTTGATAGTTCTGAGATGCTGTTGGTTTTGTTACTCCAAGGTCCATCTGCTGACATAGTCCACCTTAGAATCTTGATTTTCCTAGATACTTGCTGTCAAAGCTTGGTCAGGAAAGCTGTCCGATTTGTTCTGCCCTCCATGGTTTCTAGACTTCATCTGCAGGCTTCAATGAACTGGATGTTATGTCCCCAGGGAGCATCTGGGCATGCTGTCCGCTACCAGGCCTCAGCAACCAAGGAGACCCAGTTCCGACACATGAACTCTACAGTCAACCACAGATCTTTGTGATTTTCACTGTGGTTGGAGTTTTGAGTCCAGTAATCTAGTTGGGGAGTTTCCAACCTGAATCCTGTGTGTGCCAGCCAGTGTGGGATCCAGTTCAGTCTATCACCCAAATAAGCCTACGTATACACAATGGTGATTGAAGTCACCTGGTCAGTTCTACCTCCAGCCCCAACACAAACCACTAGATGCTGTAGCCCAGCCCTGCCCACCACACACTTGGCCCTCACACACACTTGCATGAACTGGCAGCCTAGTCAGAGTGATACCCAGGAACTTCCATCAGGCCCAGCTCCTGCACATGCCAGTGTGTGCAGCAGACTGGTCTGGTCTGTCCTGCATCCCATTCAGCTCTTGTATACATCAGTGGGTGTTGGAGCCTAGCTCAGCCCAACCGATCCCACTGTCCAGCCCCACACTCAGGCCAGTGGGTACCACCACCTGTCTAGCCTGGCCTGTCCCCAGCCCTGGTTCTCATGCTCATCAGTGGGAGTTGCAGTCCAACTGAGAGGCCCACAATTTTCCTACTAGGTCCACTCCCAGCCCCGAATCTTGCACTCTCCAGGTAATTTTATGGTCTAGCCTGATAGGACTTTGCCCAGTCCAAGCATCTGCCATCTGATGCTGTGGCACAGCGCAATCAGCCTGTACTTGCTCTTGCATGCACCAGTGGATATGGTCGTTTACCCCAGCCTGGTTCTTTCTCTAACCCAGCTCACAAGCAGGCCAGTGGAATTTGTAGCTCTGCCTGGCCTGGCCTACCCCCAGTCCCAGCTTTCATTCTCATGCAGAAGTAGTGGCCCAGCAGGGGAACCCCCACAGCTTCGCTACTGGGCTCACCCCCATCATGGATTTTACATGTGCTGTTGGGAGCTGTATCCCAGCCTGGCATGGCTCACTTCACCCCAGCATTCACCAGCAGGTGCTGCAGCCTGGCTCTGCCTAGTCTGACCCCCGAGTCCTAGTTCATGTTGCTACATGCCCAGCCCAGCCAGTTCATAGTTCCCCAGCTCTAATGTGAACTGGCTGGTGTTGTGTACCAACCTGGCCTGTTCCGCACCATGTCCCTAGTTCTCACATCTGCCAGTGGATGTTATAAGCTGGCCCAGCTTGGCCCACCCAGACCAGGCAATACACGCCTAAACAAAAAGCTCAGGTCTTTAATCTACCCTGCCATGGGAATGGTTCCAAATATCTGACTTCCAGAGTAGCTTCACACATGAACAGCATCTTTTAAAGAGTTGTGATCAGTTGCAAACAACTTCTAGATATAAACTAGATATTAAACCATCTCTTCTGTATTATCTGTCTTTAATACTTCAGAGATTCAAGTTATTCAAATCAAAACATAAGAGCATGAGCTTGAAGCTCAAGGGTCCCGAGTTCTTAGTAGTCGCTATGGTCTTTAATGGTCTTTTCACACACTAGAAATTTGCTACAACCATATTGTGAAGCCTAATGAGTGGTACATCATGAAAACCCTGCCCTGGTGAATAGATTGTGCTTATGGGAGAAGGTTCTCTTTTCTGCCACATGAGGACACTGTAATGGGGCATTTGTCTTGAATCAAAGGCCAAACCTGACGGAGTCTTGATCTTAAGCTTCTAAACCTCTAAACTGTGAGAAATGTTTCTGCTCTTTACAGACAACCCAAGCTTAGACACTGTTGAAGCAGCACACAGTGGGCCAAGGTAGTGGTGATCATTACCTAAAATATGTGAATTACTAAATAGCCTATTTCTCTCATCTATAAAATCAATGTTGTATGTATTCCTACAGATAGGATGTAAGAAATGAACTGTTGCAAGTGCTTCTCAGACTTTCTGTAGGTGGTAATTAACATTTTCATTGCTAAATGATGATTGTCTATCTTGATAGCCATGTAACACTATTTTGAGTTTGTTCAACTGCTTGCTTCCAGGTATTGGTCAGGGTTCTGTTGCACAGAATATAGTTCATGGACTAGTTTAATAGGACAGGATTTATCTAAATTTGTTTGACTAAACAAAGAATCTCTACCATGTGTGGTGGAATGGGGTGGTTAGAAAAAGTCCCCTTGGATGTGACAGGTATTCGATTTTAAAGATTCAAAGGGAGGTATCCTTGTCATTGACTTGAGGGACTAAGACCACTACATGCAATTTAATCTAGAGAAAGATGGTAACATAGGGGGAGATGCAGAGCTTTCCTAAAATTTATGAAGTGAAATAAAAACAAAATACAATAAAATCCATGTGGGAAAATATGAGCAGAATGATTTGATCTGGGTTTATTGGAAACCGATCTGTTTATGTCAAATTTGAATATTGTGAAATATTTTAGTTTGTGAACTACAAAATTTGGGAGAAAGTGTGTAAGAAATACAAGTACTGTATAGGGAGTAACTGAAGTAGCAACATCTAAATAACCATTACTACAGTGGTGCTGCAGAAATGTGCCCGTTGCCAGGAGCACTTCCTATGCCTTTGCCAGAAACAGCCATTCTTTTGACATGTAAGCAATATTTTCTTTTCTGCATTTGCCACGTTTATAAGCTTATGTTTCATGTTGTCTGGTTTTGAATATCAAAGAAGGGATGTGGGAAGTGGAATCATGAATTCTGAAGTCTTGTGCTCAATTTCACTCATATTTCATGTGTCTGCAATTTGTTCTGTTATTATGTTCCTTTATATTAATGACCCACAACTGTACATGCCCTGGTATAAACCTGATTTGGTCATGATGTATGAGGGGAACTTCAAAAAGTTAATGGAAAAGTGCATATTATGAAATACCCATGCAAGGATGTCAGTTTTTTACACCAAAATACCCTTTTAATCCCATTGTTCCATGAACTTTTTAGTGCACTCAGTATTTTTATTGCAAGTTATGTTCCTGAGAGATTTAGGCCTAATTTTCCTGTAGTAAAATTCTGCTGCTGTCATAAAGTGAATTGAGTATTTGTTCTTATATCCTCCACTTCCTTTTATTCTACTTTTGTCCTCTTCCTTCCAACCCTTCCACAGTCTGTGGCTTACCTTATAACATCAGGAAGCAGTTGTTTATCACCCCTTGAAGACTGTCTGCCCTTTCCTCACTCCAATTAATTTTAGGATATGTCTTTGGTTTCACACAGCTGCTCTACTAGGGTATAGGTTATTTTATCTTTTGGGTATTGATTGACTCTCCTTATTTCTGTATTCATGTCTTTCCTTAGCTCTAGAGAATGAGAGCTGTTTTCTCAAATTTATTTTTTAAGATTTGTTTCATTTTTACTGGGAAGTCAGATATACAGAGAGGAAGAGAGACAGAGAGGGCGATCTTACATTTGATGATTCACTCCCCAAGTGCCGCAATGGCCAGAGCTGTGCTGATCTGAAGCCAGGAACCTGGAACCTCTTCCAGGTCTCCCACACAGGTGCAGGGTCCCAAGGCTTTTGGTCCTCCTCGTCTGCTTTCCCAGGCCACAAGCAGGGAGCTGGATGGGAAATGAGGCCTGCTGAGATTAGAACCAGCGTCCATATGGGATCCTGGCTGCTGCAAAGTGAGGACTTTAGCAGCCACTAGGTTACCGCGCTGGGCCCTCTCACATATTTTAATGTAGTGTTATAAAATGCTCAAATTATGGTTATATGGCCTCATTCCCAATTCCAACAAACAAACAAACAAAAAGACAACTGAGTGTTGGGTTGCAGTAGATTAAACCATTGTTCTAGATTCCCGCATTCCTTATCAGAATGCGGTTTTGAGTCCTAGCTCCTCTGCTTCTGATCTGGTTTCCTGCTGTTGTGCCTGAGAAGATAGCATATGTTGGCCTTTGGGTTGCTGCCACCCATGTGTAAGACCTGACCTTGTCCTGGCCCGGCCCTAGCTGTTGCAGGCATCTGGAGAACTAGTGAATGGAAGGTTTCTCTCCTCTCTCTCCCTCTCTCACTACTTTTTAAACAAATGAATGAAAAATTTTAAAGACATATTTTAAACCTTTAGGGTTACAACAAATCTTTAGCTTTGCCTTCTCAGGAAGGTACAGTCTTCCACATTGTTATGTCCCCTGCTCTGATCCACACATTGTGTCATTAACATCCTCATCTGGAGTCGCACATCTGTTACAGTTGATGAGCCTCCATTAGATACAGCATCGTTATCACCGGAGGTTCAACCTGGTGTTGAACATTCAAACATAGTTTGAATATTTATCATAGAGAATATTTCCACAGCCCTGGAGACCCTCTGGGTTCTTCGTATCGAACATTTCATCCTCCCTCATTTCCAACTCTTGGCAATCGCTGCTGTGTTGTTTGTTTTTGTTTTTTTTCAATATTCAGTGATTTGAGGGAAGAGAGAGAAATGGCCTGCCTCCATCTGCAGGTGCTGCAGCCCGGCTCCACCCTGCCCAACCCCAGTCCCAGGTCTTGCCGGTGGTTACAGCAGCCTAGCTCAGCCTGTCCTCCCCCAGCCCCCAGGTGAACTGGTGGGTGTTTCAGTTCAACCTGACCTGGCTTGCACCTTATCCTGGCTTTCACTCATGCCAGTGGGTGCTATGGACTGGCCCAGATAGTTTTGCCCTAGATCCAGTCTACATATGTGCTAATTGGTACTGCATCTCACCCCGGCCTCACCTGCCCCATGCTCCGGCAGGTGCTCACATGCGGAATCAGGCCTAGTAAGGGAGTTCCCCAAGTTCCCCTACCAGCCTTGGGAATCACGCATACTAGCAAGCACTGTGGCCCAGCAGGACATGGCTGGCCCCCAATCCTGGCATTCACCACAGTGGGTACTGTGGCCTAGCTTGACTGGCCTCTACCCATTCTGGCTCTCACCGGTGGATGCTACAGCCTAACGCAACCTGACCCACCCCCAGACCTGGCTCTCACGTGACCCAGAGGGTACCTGTCCTAGCCCGGCCTGTACCATACTCATTCTGGCTCTTGTGAGCCTCCCCGTGTTCTGGAGCCTAGCCTAGTCCAGCCCTCTCCCAGACCCAGCCCACATGCTTGCAGATGGTTGCTGCAACCTTTCCCAACCTGGTGCACCCACAGCCCTGGCTCTTGCATTCACCAGTGGGAACTGCAGCTCAGCAGGGGAGTCTCCAAAGTTCCTGTCCCAGGCCCATACAAGCCCAGATATTACACATGCTGGTGAGTGCTCAATCCAGCCTGGCATGACTCACCTGCAGTCTCAACTCTTGCTCGCAGGTATTGTAGCCTAGCCCAACCGGGTGTGGTGCACAACCAGTCCTGGCTCTCCTGCATGCCAGTGGGTGTTGCGGCCTGACCCAGCATGGCTTGCTCCCAGGCCCAACTCACACAAATGCTGAGGAGTGCAGCAGCCCTGTCCCGATTGACCAGTCCCCAGCCTAGATGTTATGTTTAACACTGGGAGATGTGGGCTATCCGGGGAGTCCTCAAGTTCCCCTGCCAGGCCTGCTTCCAGTCCCAGATTCCACAGTGCCAACAGATGCCATGGCCCTGCTTATTTTTTCCAGTCCCAGCCTTGTCATGTGTCGACAAGTGCTTCATCTTGGATTAGAATCCTACCAGCTCCCACTCCTGCAAGTGTCAGGTGAGTTCTAAAGTCAAGCCTGGGGCCCGGTGCGGTACCCTAGCAGCTAAAGTCCTCACCTTGAATGCACTGGGATCCCATTTAGGTGCCAGTTCTAATCCCGGCAGCTCCACTTCCCGTTCAGCTCCCTGCTCGTGGTCTGGGAAAGCAGTCAAGGAAGGCCCAAAACCTTGGATGCTGCACCCACGTGGGAGACCTGGAGGAAGTTCTTGGCTTCTGGCTTTGGATCTGCGCAGCTCCGGCCAGTGCCGTCATTTGGGGAGTGAATTATCGGATGGAAGATCTTCCTCTCTGTATATCTGACTTCCCAATAAAAATAAATAAGTCTTTTAAAACACAATAAAATAAAGTCAAGCCTGGCTCAGCCCATCACCACCCGCAGCTCTCACACAAACTTTAGGGTGCTGGAGTCCCGCAGGAGTAAGCCTACAAGTCCCCTAAAAATGTACCCCCAGATTCATTTCTTTTGACTCCTGGTAGGTGCTATAGCGCAGCCTGACATGGCACGCCCCCTGTTCTGATACAGGCAGTGCAACCTGGCACAGCCAGGCATGCCCCCTAGCCCCAGCTTTTGCATTTACCGATGGACAACAGATGATGCTACTTAGGTCAGGCTAGGTCTCCCACATGGGTAGGTGCCTTGGCCCAATTCAGACATGCCCTCTGGTTAGTTCCTCCCTTCTGAACCACTCCATTTCAGCTCCCCAGCCTGTCTGTGAGTGCAATAGCCCAATCTGTGGAAGTCCCATGAAGCCATTCTTCCCCTGTCAAACATGCTCTCAGCTGCTCTAGCATGTCCCCAGACTCTCTTTCCTGGGCAATCTGTAGCTCCCCAACCTGGGGCTGGAGTGGCATGTTCTGGCCTAGCATCCCTGCCTGGCCTGGCATCCCTACCTTCCCCACATAACCTTTAAAAAAATAGAATAGGCAATTATCCACACTGGTATAGTTAGCACACAGTTGGCATCGAGGCCCAGAATGCCTGCCAGCTGTCGACGGCTCTTCTCCCAGCAGTGTAACACTTCCCTAAGTAAGGGCCACCTAGGCGGTTGCCTACAGCTGGGCTGTCCCTTTGATCTTTATGCCTTTACTCATGCCAATATCACACCGTCTTGATTATCACAGCTTTGGATTAAGTTTTGAAATTAAAACTTGCGAGTCTTCTAAAGTTGTCTTCTTTCAAGATTATCTTGGCTACTCTGAATCATTTGCATTTGCAAGTACATTTTAGAATTAGCTTGTCTTCACAAGTATGACAACTGAGATTTTAAGGGATTTTACAATGAGTAGATCAACTAGGGTAACTTTGTCATCTAAACAATGTTAAGTATTCCAATATAAGATGAACAGATTTTTCTATATATAAGCATCCAGTGATATAATTTTAATGTACAAGTCTCACCCTTCAAAACTTATGTATTTTATTATTTTTGATGCCATCATAATTTCTTAACTTTTGGATTAAATATTGGTAATACGTGTAAATGTGATTTGGGGGTATTTATCTTAAACATTGCAACTGCTCAACTTGTTTATAAATCCTAGCAGTCATACGTTCCTTAAGACTTGTGAAAAAGAAGTTTGCAAAATATCCTCTGTGAATAGAAATAGGTTTTTTTCCTTTTTTTAAGACAAAATTTATTTATTTATCTAATTTATTTATATTTATTATATTTATTTTTGTTGGAAGGACAGATTTACAGAGAGAATTAGAGACAGAGAGAAAGATCTGTCTGCTGGGTCACCCCCCCCCCCCAGGTGGCCACAAAGGCTCCAGCTGAGCCAATACAAAGCCAGGAGCCAGGAGCTTCTTCCATTCTCCCAAACGAGTGCAGGGTCCCAAGGCTTTGGGCCATCCTGCACTGCTTTTCCAGGCTACAAGCAGGGAGCTGGGTTGGAAGTGGAGCAACTGGGACATGAACTAATACCCACATGGGATCCTAGTGCAGGCAAGGCGAGGATATAGCTACTAGGCTGTTGTGCTGGGTCCAACATTTTCCTTTCTGATCTAGATACTTCTATATTTTTTTGCTGGCCAACTTGCCCTAGCCAGAACTTCTACTACAGTGTAGGAAGAAATGTCAAGGGTAGACATCCTTGTCTTATAGCTGATCCTGGCAGGAGAACTTTGAGTCTTAATTCTAACCTTTGACTTACCATTGAAATATTAAGTATGAGCTTAGCTATAGGTATTCTAGGTGGGCTTCGTCAAATTTTATAAGTTACCTTGTATTCCTTCTATTAAATCACACCTTTAAGTTTGAAAGTATTCTGAGTTTTTTTGTGTGCGTTTATTGAGCTGACCATGTGGATTTTATCTCTAATTTCACATTGATTTCTAACTTTGAAACAATTTTCAGATCCTTAGTCATGTATTTTGTTTTGTTTTCATGTTTTACTGATTTGTTTTCATTTTGTTGGGAAAACTGAGAGAGAAGCATACACATCCTCCACCTGTTAGTTTACTCTCCAAATAGCTGTAAAACAGCCGGGGCTGGACCAGATCAAGTCCCGGAGCGGGGAACTCATCCAGGTTTTCAGTGTGCGTGGCAATGACCCCAGTACGTGGGCCATCACCTGCTGCCTCCCAGGATGGAAATTAATAGGAATTTGGAATCAGAAGGGGAGTGGTTGGGTCCTGAATCAGGCTCTCTTCTGTGATACAGGCATTCCAAGTGTCATCTTCATTGCTGAGCCAATACTCCTGGTAATAGTGTTTATTGCTTTATTATATGCTATTGGGCTGTTTGTTCATATTCTGTTTGGAAGGTGTTGATAATGGATAGCGTGTTGATTTGCTAGGGCTACCACAAGAAGTAATCACAGAGTAGCTTAAAATAGGAGAAATTTCTTTTCTCACAGTTTTGAAAGCTGAAAGTCCCAAATCAAGGTATGCATTCATATTTCCTTCTGCCATAATCAGTATCACTTCATTTGAACTTCATTTTAAAGATCACATCTGCCAAGACCTGATTACCAAATAAGGTATGTGAACATACCTTGGTGGGGAGCAGCTCCCATTCTTATTACAAATGCAACAATTAGCATGTTTCTTTTTTGGTGATGTTTTTGGTTTTGGCATCATGAGCACAGAACTGGTAGGAAGTGTTCCTTCCCCTATCAATTTTGATAAGAGCTGTAAAGGTTGTTTCAGTTCTTTTTGTTTGGTTGGTTTTTTAAATGCTTGGTAGAGATACAGTGTGATATATTTTTTAAAGATTTAGTGATTTTTATTGGAAAGTCAGCTATACAGAGAGAACAGACAGAAAGGAAGAGCTTCCTCCCACTGGTTCACTCCCCAAGTGGCTGCAACTGCCAGTGCTGAGCTGATCTGAAGCCAGGAGCTCTTCTGGATCTCCCACGTGGGTGCAGGGTCCCAAGGCTTTAGGCAATCCGTCTGCTTTCCCATGCAACAGCCAGGGAGCTGGATGAGAAACAGGGCTGCCAGGATTAGAACCAGCGCCCACATGCAATTCCAGCACGTGCAAGGCGAAGACTTTAGCCTCTAGGCTACCACACCAGGCCCCAGTGTGACATTTCAGTAATGTTTACAATGTGCACTGAATATGTTAAGATAATTAACATTTCTCTCTCCTTGCCTTTACTTGATGATTTGGGCCTCTGAGCTCTGTACTGTCTAATTATATGCAGCTACTAAATGTTAATCAAGTTTTAAAAAATGTTTAGGGAAATAGAATTGCCAGCCATCCTGATTTGATCTTTGCATGTTGAATATATGCTTTGAGTTATCACATTGTGTTCCATAAATATACACAAAAAATTTAAAGAACACTAGTACATGAATTAAGATTTTGTTCTTAAATATTTAGCAGCATTTTTTTTTTCAGAAAGTTTTTGAGTACTAAATCAGTCACTTTGTTGTGTGTTCAGATTTTTTACTTCTTCCTCTTTTCTTAGTATTTGTTCTGTTTACTTGAAAGGCAGCGTTACAGAGAGCAAGGGAGAGAGAGGCAGATCTTCCTCCCTCTGGTTTGTTCCCCAAACACTTGCCATCGCTAGAGCCGGGCCAGTCTGGAGCCACAAGTGTTCTGGATCTCCCATGAATGTTCAGGACCCAAGTACTTGGATCATCTTCTGTTTTTTTCCCAGACACATTAGCAGGGAACTGGATCTGAAATGGAGCAGCTGAGACTCAAACCAGTGCCCATATGGTAGGTCGGTACTGCAGATGATGGCTTAACTTGCTACGCCTCAGGTCTGGCCCTTTCTGTTTCTTCTTGAATTAGTCTTGGTAGTTTGTGTCTTCTTAGATGTTTCTTTATTCAATCCAGATCCTCTCTTTTGTTGGCCTAGTATAGAGAAGTCTGCATGTCCATGGGTTATGAATTTGTGAACCCCATCATTTGGGTGCAGCAGCATATGCATAGTTCATATGCAAACACCATGCTGTTTTCTAGAAGAGATTTGAGCAACCTCAGAGACTTCTGCAGCCAATTCCCCAAGGATCCCAAGGGATGCTTGTGTTCATTTACATTGTTGTAAGGTCCATAGTAATATATCTCTTTGTTTTCAGACTTTAGTAATTTGTATCTTCTCTTACTTCTGGTCAGTCTAACTGAATAACTGTTAACTGTAACATTTTCAAGAATCAAAAGTTGGTTTCTTTTTCTTTTTTGTTCTCTATTCTATGCATCTTTGTCCTAACATTCATTATTTCCTTTCTTCTGCTTATGTTGGATATAGCTTTTTCTTTTTCTAGTTTCTTCTCTTTTAAAAATGTATTTATTTTTATTGGAAAGGCAGATTTACAGAGAGAAGGAGAGCTGGAGATCACTGGTTCTCTCAAAATGTTTGCAATGGCCAGAATTGAGCCGATTTGAAGCCAGGAGTCTTCTCCACATCTCCCACGTGGGTGCAGGCTCCCAAGACAGTAGCCCATCCTCTACTGCTTTTCCAGGCCTTACGTAGGGAACTGGGTGGGAAGTGGAGCAACCGGGACATGAACTGGCACCCATAAGGCATCCTGGCACTTGCAACATAAGGATTAGGCAATTGACCCATCATTCCAGGCCCTCTAGTTTCTTAAGGAGGAAAATTTGGTTCCAGAATTGAAATTTTTCTTGTTTCATGAGGACATTCACAATTTTAAATAGTGAAAAATGAAATAACGTATAAAAAGGTACTAACTGGGTTTTTACAAATGGGAGTGAACCTCTCCATATGACAAGGCAGGTAACTGCTTTTTAATATTTTCTGCATTGCTATTTCATTGATATTCATTGTATTTAACTTTGTGTTGAGGCTTCTCTGTGGTCTGGACTGATTTTCTAGGACATGAAAGTCTCATACGAATGAGGCTTGGTTCCCGAGCTCATTCAGCTTTGCATTATTTGTTTTGTGGCAGAGGAAAACCAAGGGATGTGTCCTCTTTCTGAAGCCAAGTTCTTCCCCCATATTAGAAAGGAAAGTAAAATTCTTTGCTCACTGCTAAGAAGAAGTGTCATTTTCACATGCAGGATTGTACTTTATAATTTTCTGATTAACTGCAAATTCAATGGTAAACACCGTTGGATCAGTTAAGTTCAAGCAGAAACCAGGCAGTTTTCCTCCTCCTGGATGATTCTGTTTCACTCACCAATGCTGCTAAGTATCCACTTCTATCCTAGAAGCTGTATGCCTCAGAAGAGAAGCAATGAGAAGCCCCTGTAGACTCGAGAGAAAGCCTCCTAGTAGTACTCAACAAGCCGCCTTGGTGGGTAGAGGGGCCAGGGCCCAAGATTTACAACAGCCACAAGGCCATCTCTATCCCGCCTGGAAGTCCTTGGCTGACCTGACGGCAGTGGACGTTCCGACCCAGCAGAACCGTTTTGAGGTTGTCTACAACCTGCTGTCCCTACGATTCAACTCCCGGATCCGGGTGAAGACCTACACAGATGAGTTGATGCCCATGGAGTCTATTGTCCCTGTGCACAAGGCCGCCAACTGGCACGAGAGGGAGATCTGGGACATGTTTGGAATCTTCTTTGCCAACCACCCTGATCTCAGGAGGATCCTGACAGATTACGGCTTCGAAGGACACCCTTTCCGGAAAGACTTGCCCCTGTCTGGTTCCGTGGAGTTGCGCTATGACGATGAGGTGAAACGAGTGGTGGCAGAGCCTGTGGAGTTGGCCCAAGAGTTCCGCAAATTCGACCTGAATAGCCCCTGGGAGGCTTTCCCAGGCTATCGCCAGCCTCCAGAGAGTCTCAAGCTTGAAGCCGGGGACCAGAAGCTAGAAGCCAAGTAGCTCCCGGCACGGCCTGTGCCTCCCCTGATGTCTCTCATCCACAACCGAGTGGATGATTATTACATAACTTCACTCCCCATCTTCCTGTATCTTATCAACATAAGACAGTGTAAGGCTGGAAGGCTAACATATTTAATCTTCTGGGATACTATCAAGTACATTCATCAGAGTTTGGGGTAAATGGGCCTTGAACATGGTTGACGTAAGTACACAGTAATCCTTATGATGGAGAACTTTCTCAGCAGGGCTGTCCTCATCCTTTTTGTTCTGAGGATCAATTGGCTACCTCCATATCACCTGTTTCCTAATTGCCCTCATTTCCGATGCATCTTCAATGCCAGAAGTGCCTCTGGTGAAAGCTCACCAATGGTCCATACTCCTCATGTCGGTTTTCCCTGCTCGCGGCCCGTCTCGACTGTCCGCAGAACTGCAAGTTACAGAGGATGAAAATAGTGCAAGCCGAAAGTCAAGTGCAATGTTAATAATTGTACTTGAAGATTCAGAGAGCCTCCCTAGAGGTGCAGATAACTCTGCCTGCATGTAAAACCCATGGCTGTCCTCATGGTGCGATGGGCAGGAGTAACTTCTCAAAAGTGAAAGTGAAGTTCCTGTTGTGTAGATACGCCTCCACTTGGAGATACGGGTTACAGAAACCGTGTTTCCATGTTGTTCTTTCCTGGCTGTGAAGAGAATGAAAAATGTGGGAGGGAAAGAAGAAACAGAAATTTTCAGCAGGAAAATGCCCTCCAGGAAAAAAATTATATTGAAAAATACATTTCCTTATAAGCACTGAAACACTTCTACATGAAGAGGATTTTTAAAGATTCACAAGACTTCATTAAGGCACAGTAATAACTATGAAAGTATGATATGGAGAAATTTGAGATTTATAAATTATTAAATACATTTTGTTTGATCCTAATTTTTATATTACATATATATTTTTAAGATTTGTTGTATTTTTATTGGAAAGTCAGATATACAGAGGAGGAGAGATAGAGAGGAAGATCTTCCGTCCGATGATTCACTCCCCAGTTGAGCGCAATGCCTGATGCTGCGCCAATCTGAAGCCAGGAGCCATGAACCTCTTCCGGGTCTCCCACGCGGGTGCAGGGTCCAAAGGCTTTGGGCCGTCCTCGACTGCTTTCCCAGGCCACAAGCAGGGAGCTGGATGGGAAGTGGAGCAGCCGGGATTAGAACCAGCACCCATATGGGATCCCGGCGTGTTCAAGGCGAGGACTTTAGCCGCTAGGCCACGCCGCCGGGCCCCGATCCTAATTTTTAAAATGGATTTTATAGATGAGTGAAAAAAATGGGAGAATATTCACTAAAATAAATGAAGATCCTTGGCTGTTGAAACTACAGATAATTCTTTCCTTGTTGCGTTTTTAAATATTAATTGTTTTACACATAGAAACTATATTAGTTGGTGAAGAGATAGAAATTTTATGATAAAATATTGTTAAATGTTGATATTATTTACACTTTAATGAACTTTTTAGTTTAATATTAAGATATGTGGGAAAATGAGGAATTTTGAAGAAAAAATGTGCAAGTAGAGATAATGTAAAAGCATCAATTTGGCATGTGTACATCTAAATTCTTTTCTTTAATCCAGTAAAAGATATTGAATAAATAAATTTCCAGATCTCAGGTTTTTTTTAAATCATAAAATAAGGAGAGGATTGCTTCCATCTCTGTTCTGCTCAGTGCGTCCAGAAACAGACTGTGTAGCCATGGCAAACTACTGCCACCTCGTGGCAGCTATCAGATGTGAAGCACTCTGTTAAAGGCATGGATCACCACCATCCATTCATTCACACTGAGACCTGCCTAGACTCTTACATGTCAGCCTCATCATCCGCTCGACTTAGTGTTTTTTTGAGCTAATGTAAGTGAAGCCACCAAGACCTGAGCTGTCACATACCTCCGTCTGGTCCTGAGGACATCATTTAGCCTTTTTTGAGTCCCTTTCTGAAAAACAGAGATAAACATATCCACCTTGTATTTCTAGAAGATTTAGACATGGAGGATGTAATAGTGTCTTGCACGGCATACAAACAAGAATATTTTAACAAGAAATGCTAATTATTCTCAGGAAAGCCACTAGCTGGAAAGAGATATAAGTATAGAAATATTTGCAGTGTGTGACATGCTATGAAAGTAAAACCAAAGCACATTCAGAAAATGGCAAAAACAAAGGTTAAATGGTCTGAGCCGGAAGGACAATGCGGGAAGGTTTCTAGACTGAAACCTGCAGTGAAGGCTGGGCACACGAGAGGCTTGTTCTTATGTTGTTCTGTTTTGTTTTGAACAGCTCTTAAAAGTAAATGTATTCCAGTTTAGGACGATTATATTACACAGTTCATGCAAGAGTTTTCGGCAAAGACTAACATCACCAGAACTGAGCTTCAGGAATCTCTAAATGCATCTAAGGCATGACAGTGGGATTAGGGCCCCATTGCCAAAACAGCTAGGTCATGAGCACAGAGAATGGCAGAGGAAAAAGAAAAGGATGGAAATGACACTGAATAACTGCAAATCTGAAGTTATGAATGGATCTTTCTAGCATGCCTGAAGACCCTGTGTTATTGTCCTTGAGATAAAGGGAAGCTAAGGCACGCCAACCAGCCAGCAGTTTTAGGAGTATGCTTCAGGATTCCTGGTTCTGAGACCAATAATACCCCCTCCCTACCCATGAAAGATACTAACCCTACTTTCCACTAAGCCATGAACACTGAACTAAATATGTACACACTGCACAGTACATAGGAAAGTAAATGTTATGACTAGTTCTACTGTGCCAGGAGCTATTAGAGGAACTCTCCCACAAGTCCGCTCACTTTGCATGTTAGGAAGTGTTGGAGTGCAGCCTGGGAAGCTTTGCCTTGGAACACCTGCATCTGGCGTTGAAGCTGAGCTGGAGTTCTTCATCTGCTTCCGGTGCAGCCTTGTTACTGTGCCTGGGAAGGCAGTTGATAATGGCCCCAGTGCTGGGGCCCCTGCCACCCATGTGGGAAACCCAAATGAAGTCCCTGGCTCCTGCCTTCAGCCTGGACTTTGGGAAGTAAACCAGCAGATGGAAGAGTCTTTCTGTCTTGCTCTCCTTTTCTGTAGTTGTGTGCTGCAAACCAATTTTTCAAAGAAAGGGTATTATACTTAGAGAGCAATAAGTCCCAAGTGTGCCCCATTTTGAAATCCCCATGGGATTTATACTGGCTGAACTTTCAGTTGACAAGTATTTTTTTTTTTTTTCCCTCCTGGCATCCCAGAGAAGCAGGCAATTTCAGAAGTGATATCTTGACAAATAGTAGCAGGGATCAGGACAAATGAGAGACAGTTCTGCCAAAATATAGTTTGAGGAGAACCTAGGCAAATAATGATATAGTCCCCTGCAGCTCCATGTTTGAAATGAAAACATCTGAAATGCAGCTGATAGGGAAAATATTGCGCAGGAAGGCCCGGCTCCTGTTTGATGGGAAGTGTTGGATGGTTCTGTAACAGTGAATAAATAATATGGCTCAGGAAAAAAGAAGGTGCCTGTTGACTGAGGCAGTGTTTAGCTATCATAGAAGAGATGAAACACTTTTTCACAGTCAGAAAGATCAGTACACAGCCAAAGAAGAGAAGTTGTTTGATGCTAGGGCAAGAAAAACTTCAAAGGGTAAGTTAAGAATATTTCCTAATTCATTTCAGCCTAAACTGATCTCACGCTGCCGGCCAGCTGCTCCCCTGGAATATGTTACCCAGTCTCCTTGGAATGGAAACTGTGTCAGCCTCCGAGGGTGACTGGGAAGGAATATGGTGCTGGCAGAAGGAGCAAGCGTTTTTTCAATCAAGAGTCATAAGTAAGTACTGACATGGTCCCACGTGTGTGGGAGCGCTGGCGTTTGCCCATGGCAACACGTCATTTGACAGGAGGCCACAGGGGGGCAGCTATTCCGTTCCCACCTCCAAGTCAGTTTCTTTCCTCCTCCCTGGAATGTGGAAAGGGTCCACTTTGATATTAATTACCCAGAATGAATTCCCTGCACTATGTTTCCACACATGCTTTCCACTTCAAAAACTTCAGTTTTTTTTTTTGTCTTCGAAAGTCCATCTAAGACTGCTACTGTTGGGAAGTCTGACTTTGTAACTGCTCTGAAGCAAAACCCATCTTTTCTAGGCTACAGTAGCCCTGGTTAACTTAAAGGAGCAGCCACCCACCAATGTTAGGAAGATAGGAGGTTAAACACCCTGGACTTCAGGGCCCTGCACCTGGCTCTCGCCTCTTCCTGCAGTTCACCTGGGAGTTGACATTCACCAGGCTTTTGGGTCACCTCTGATGAGTGGGCATGAGAGCTAAGTCCATTGGCTACTGTACAATGGTTGAATAGCAGAGAGAAAAACGTTCATATTTAAAGATGCTTTATGTACAATACAATGTCTCATTGAAAATCTTTTTAGAAGACAAACTAATCACCTGCTGGCTGTATTTTACTTGTGCTTTCTCCCCAACACAAGTTGGTAGGCATAGCAAATGCTTTCAAAGTGCTTTGTCCTCATCGAACCCTGTGTGCCCATTTCTCTGAAGAGTCAGTTGTCAGAGTTTGAATCCAGATAGCCAGAGGGAAGTGGGCATTGGGTCACAGGTTAAGCCGCACTTGGGACCCTGATAATGTCCAAAGGAGGCAGCAGATGATTCCTGAGGCATTTGGGCCCTTCCCACCCCAATGAGAGCCTGGATGGAGTTCCCTGGGCTCCTGATTCAGCCTGGCCCAGCTCTGGCTATTGCATGTATTTGGGAAATGTACCAGAGGATGAAAGGTCTTTGTCTCTCCCTTTCTGTCATTAAAATACATAAACAAAACAATCTTTTACAAAGGAGAATACAGGTGAGGGACTAGTGTGTGATGGGCAGAGCCGGGGAGAGCTGCAATATTCATTGGTTCCAATGGAGGTCGGGGCTCAGAATAGATCCAACCCAGGGGTTGCAACCACCAGCTGATCAGAGTGATGGACTGTGGCGGGCACTGTGCTTACTAGTACATGTAGGAGCCTGGACTGGGAACGTCTCAAAGTTTCTTTGGGGATTCCCCTGAACAAAATGGAGGCATCAAAACATTAACCAAGAAAAGATGGAAGATGGAGTAGATCAATCAACCACCTCAGCTATATGCTTCCAGCGGAAAACTGGACAAGGGGAAACTCTAAGATAGTCTATGTCAATCAGTGGACTCTGCACCAGTCTCATCGTACCTGGATTGTTGCTGATGATATCTTGGAGCTTCTAATTGATAGAGGTGACACTCTGCTGGCTCTGCCTTCAAACCTGAGAGGGCCTCCCTAAGAGGCCATTGAACTTGACTGGACAGTGGGATGCTGGACTCTGTATGGTGTGAGCTTGTAATTAGGGAATCCCAACGGAACCTGAGCTGTGGTTATGCATCATGGTGAGAGAATTCACCATGGGGGAAGGGTTTGGGGTGAAGGGGGGAGAATCCCAGTACCTATGAAATTGTGTCATGTAATACAATGTAATTAATGAATAAAAAAAAAAATAAATAAAAACAATTAAAAAAAAGGAGAATACAATTATAGGAAGAGAGCTGGCCTTAATTGTTGAGTGCTATCCTACTTGTATTCATTTTGCTTAAACAAGGTTTTTTTGTAAACCTGAGGCAGAATTCTTCCTAGGGTGAAAACTGGTCTCTGTATTTTAAGGGAATCAATGAGCCAGTCTCATAGATTACACTATATTTGAGTCAGGTTCCAGGGCAGCCTGTGAGGGAGGACGGGCAGAGAAATATAAGGGACTCAGAAGTTGTAGGAAGGGCTAATTCCAAAATGGGATAGGAAAGGAAACCAGCGAGAAATTTCCTTGCTAAGAAACTTTGTGTTAATGTTTTGGTTAGGGAACTTGTAAGCATATACAAAAGCAGAATGAGCCTCCTGTACTTATCACTCGGACTCAAACATCATCATCCTGAAGCTCATCCTTCCAATCCTACCCACTTTCTCCACGCCTACTCGCCAATGAGTTTTTGAAAGAAGCTGTAACATTGTATGACAACCTATGCTACCTTTTATTATGTTTGCTATAGCACCCACTAATTGCTCAAATCTCAGCAAGCTGCTGTAGTATCAGTGGCACCTTAGAGTAGGTGGGGGAGAATAAAGACAATAGCGTGAAGTGCGGAGCAGAGCTGTGTGTATTGTGTGTAATTAAAATGAACAGTGACTCTAGAGACCTGGAAGACTCGGACAGCCAGACAGCTGGCATTTAGGTTCCAGTTGCATATTCCAAGTTTCCTTTTCCTTGAAAGGAAAAAAAAATACTAAATTTAAACACCATCTTTGGTTTGCTCAGTCAATACTTTCCCTTCCCATCTCCTCTCTAGACATCAATGGGAAGCATTTACTCTCCAGGGCGTCTTTCAAACACACAATCACTCCAGCGAGAGGGGCTGGGAAGCACTTTCAATCCCGATTACTATTAATGTTCCCAAGCAATTCCATGTAGCCCTGCTTAAGTCACTGTTCCTTAACAACAAGTAGTGAAACCAACAAAAATTAACCAATGTTTGTGGCATGTGAACCTTGATACTTACATGATTCTCCCGTAGCATTCTTAGGAGGAAACTAAAAATGGAAAAATAGAGATAACAATTGAAATATATGTTTGTCAAATTAATGACATGCTTTAAATTCATAGATAAGCAGAGGAATTTCAGAGTGGAAAATCATCTCTTCTTTTTTTTTTTTTTTTAAAGATTTTTTTATTATTATTGGAAAGCCGGATATACAGAGAGGAGGAGAGACAGAGAGGAAGATCTTCCATCCGATGTTTCACTCCCCAAGTGAGCCGGGAACCTGGAACCTCTTCCGGGTCTCCCACGCCGGCGCAGGGTCCCAATGCATTGGGCCGTCCTCAACTGCTTTCCCAGGCCACAAGCAGGGAGCTGGATGGGAAGTGGAGCAGCCAGGATTAGAACCGGCGCCCATATGGGATCCCGGGGCGTTCAAGGCGAGGACTTTAGCCGCTAGGCCATGCTGCCGGGCCCGAAAATCATCTCTTCTTAAGATCCAGTCCCATAGTTGATAATCACTCACATAGCCAGTGTTACAACAGCTGGGTTTTTGTCTGTGTGCATAGAGCTCCACTTTCAGCTCAGTTACCTCCAGAAAGCCTTATCTTAAAAATCATTTCTCCAGCTGGCGCAGTGGCCTAGCAGCTAAAGTCCTCGCCTTGAACACGCCGGGATCCCATTTGGGGGCCGGTTCTAATCCTGGCTGCTCCACTTCCCATCCAGCTCCCTGCTTGTGGCCTGGGAAAGCAGTTGAGGACAGCCCAAGACCTTGGGACCCTGCACCCGCGTGGGAGACTTGTAAGAGGTTCCTGGCTCCTGGCTTCAGATTGGCACAGCACCAGGCATTGTGGTCACTTGGGGAATGAACCATCGGACGGAAGATCTTGCTGTCTGTCTCTCCTCCTCTGTATATCTGACTTTCCAATAAAAATACAACAAATCTTAAAAAAAAAATCATTTCTCAGCTCCTAAAGCAGAAAATTTTTTTCTTTGAGAAAATGGTAATTTTCTTGTCTGTATCAGCTGTTTTTTTTTTTTTTTTTTTTAAAGGAAAAGACAGCGTTTCAGCGTGAGAAACGCAAATTTTTAAAGTCATATTAAGGCAATAGATTGTTGAAATTCTTGCTAACCAGAAGCCTTCGGAACTAATATCCAGACATCCACTAGATGTCACTTGATGTTTGCGTTTTGGTAAAGGCACATTTTTTTGTTTTCAAACTTGGTTTATCTGCAATTACAAATGAACAACTCCCAGTTGGTTCAAATTGGCAGAAAGCAAGATGCAGCAACGTTGGAGTGAAAGCAGGCAAAAGTCATTAGATGAGAACAATGATTACAACTTTAAGTAAGGTTTGGGTGGTTGCAGGTTTGCATAATCCCTCCTGGCGTTTGCGAGGGGAAGAGCAGCCAGCAGCTTTGCCCTCCTGCTGTGTTGAAACAAAAATGGAAAATTGTAATGAACAGCTAGGTTTTTCCTATTTCCCATTTTCTTTTTTTTTTTCCCCTCTTCCCTCCCTATTATTAGGAGAAGGCGACTTTCAAAATGAGTGCTCTTTAAGGAAGTCATTTACAGCACTTTTAAGGTTAATTCTTTGTGCTAATTTCTACCCACAAATTAAAAGCTCTTTAAGCCTCACTATCTCTGACAAAGGGAAATGGGGAAGATCTGTAAGAATGTTGCAGGTTCTTCAGGGTAATCCGTTTCCTGTGTTTGTGAAGCAAACCCACAAAAATTCTAATAATTCCAAAAGAGACCATGTATCCTGGGGCTTTGTTTTGTGTATTTGTTTATTCTATTTTTTAAAAACTATCATTGTAGTTCGGCTTCATGATGGTTAAAGAAGTCTCAGTATTCAGTAAACTTCTCTGACCCTGCCTATTTCCCATCTTGTCAAACCTTGACTTGTAAGAATAACAGTGTTCTTTTATTTGGTGTGTGCAGCATGATGTTTTTGGCATGCCTTACATTTTTGACTTGCAAAACTCTGTGACCTCAAGGGTGAGAGAAGTGAATGCTTGCTTCCGTACCTCCCAGGGCTGCAATCTTAAAAAGTGTCCTGCTACATATGTGTCAGCGTGGTAAAAGAATGGCCAGCATATGTACTCCTCAAATATCCCAGATAATCACTAGGAATTGCTTCTTACTAAGCCAGTAAAAGAATTAGATCAGTTGAATATTTGGTGAACATTTTGCTGCTACAAAAACTTGCATCATTGCTCCGGCTGGCTTAGCTAGATTTACTGTGATTTACTTTCATTTACTGCATTTTGTCTAAATAGTGCATATTTTTACAAATATGCTTTCACAGCAACACATAGTTTGTGGTAGAGGCATTGCTTTCCAAGTCAACTAATGGAAGAAATATCTTGTTGTTTTCTCTTTGAAAATAGCCGTATCAATGGGTATCAAATGGATCACATGAGAACTACCACAATCAAAGTGTCAGTCAAGGGCGTCCCTACCCCTGCATCCTTGAAGAAAAGTAGCTATTTGCCAGCATCTTTCTCTACCGTTTGACGTATTTTTTATTTTTATTTTTTAATAATATGAGCTTTGTGGAAATAAAAACAGGGTTAACATCTTTTGCATTTAAAGTTGAACAACTGTTAAATCTCTACCATTAAGCATTAAAAACTAATTAGAGGGCCCGGCGCGATAGCATAGTGGTTAAAGTCCTTGCCTTGCATGCACTGGGATCCCATATGGGTGCCGGTTCTAATCCCGGCAGCTTCACTTCCCATCCAGCTCCCTGCTTGTGACCTGGGACAGCAGTTGAGGACAGCCCAAAGCCTTGGGACGCTGTACTTGTATGGGAGACCTGGAAGAAGCTTTTGATTCCCGGCTTTTGATTGGCTCAGCTCCTGCTGTTGTGGCCGTTTGGAGAGTGAACCAGAGAATGGAAGATGTTTCTCTCTGTCTCTAATTCTCTCTGAAAAATCTGCCTTTCCAGTTAAAAGAAATAAATCTTAAAATAAAATCCAAAATATCTTACTCTCCACCCCTTACTCCCCCAAGTTACTGGCAGTCTTGGCGCTATTGTAGGTCTGGACTTTTAAGTCTTGGGTTCAAATCTTAGCTCCATCAGTCACTAATTATGGATTTGGACAAGTTAATTTCTCTTTGCTCCAATGTTCTCTTCTTGTAAGGTGGGGAATCTAGACCGTTTATGATAACTCTTTGGAAAGTAAATACATTCAATTTGCAAAGACATCACCTAGTCTCCAGTACATGGTCAATAGAATCAACTATTATTGCCCTAATAAACTTTGGTCACTTGGCATTTCATAGAGTTTATCATATTTTCTAATGAGAGCTCTAGAAAGAATTGAGAGTTTGGGGTCCAATTTTCTATTTCACTACAGCACCTGAAAATTCAACTGGCATTTGGTTTGAAACTAGTTCTACCATGTTATTATTAACAAGAGAATCAGTGAACTTTCTTATTATAAATGCTTCCAGCAGAAAAATATTTTAAAATCACTTTTGAACATCCATTAAACTAGGGGATAGTTTGAAAAACAGCCATTAAATATTTGCCCATTAAGAATAAATGCAATGAGATGTTGGGCAAAATGGAACATGTTCACTTGTTATTTGTTTTCTATTTTAAAAAAAAGTCTAAATCTAAATAGCTGTTGGTTTATTTAGTCTAAGATATCACTAATGTCTTGTAAAGACTTGACCAGTCATAAATGCAGTTCACACCCACAGAGCAGTCTTGCGCATTATGACCATATTTGAGAGTGTTTAGCAATCTTTAATGCCTATGGGTTAAGAGGGCATAGGATTAATATAAATAATCTGATTAATCGTAGAGCAACTTAACTGGTATAGTTCTACTATGGCAGCAATCCAGCGTAAACAAGCAAGCTCATCCAATATTGAGCTGCAGTATTTACCACAAACATATTGACCAAAGAAATGTAAACAGAATAAAACTGACCAAATTCAGACATTTTACAAATGACCACTCATCTCTCTCAATTACATATGCACACCAGGAAAGATTTTTTTTTTCACGTTTGTTAAAATGAGGGGATCCATCTGTATTGTCCTTCACTGGATGGGATTCTCCATACTCACTGATTGGAGTATTAAGTCTGCAATTGGTTGCAGTTCCAACAAGCTAGCTACTATTACAATAGTGCCTCTTATAGAGGGTTTCAGAGTCCACATAAGCTATCCTGCTTGAGAACTGATAAAGGCAGTATAATTTTCTACTTACACACATTTAAATTTTAGATGCTTGAACGACTCAGTATGATACATGCCAGATTTCCTACTGTGTATGTGTGTGACATCAAAAACAGGACAAAGGTCTTAAATTACAAATTCAGTCAGCTTTTCCATTCTTTAGCACTTACTCATATTCTCATCATACCTACTGCCAGAAACTTGCAAAAATATTTTCTGCCTAATCTACATGATCACTAGGTAAAGTAGGTCTCACCATCCCTTTTTAAAATTAACACAACATAGACTTCCTCGGAGAAACTGCTCCTGTATTTTCTGACCTTTCAGGCAACTCTTTCCACTGGACCATAGCTCTGCTTAAGAAGCTTGATGTGCCATGGTTTCCCTTAGGCCTGTGCTGGTTTGGGGACTTTCTTTGGATTTGCTTAGTATTCTGAGATCCCCGGAAGGCCTTTCTATTGGCCAAAAGACCCAAAGTCTTAGTTTCACGTGTCCTAGTTTTTTGTTTTTGTTTTGTTTTTGTTTCTTTTGCAGCAAGACAGAGCTCCCATCTGCGGGTTCACTGCTCAGATACCTGCCATGGTCAGGGCTAGAGCCAGGAGCTAGGAACGCATTCCTTTGTGGGTGGCAGATACTGGACCATCTGTGTTGTCAGCCCTGTCCCACGGGCTCTGCTTGGCAGTGGGCTGGAATCAGGAGCTGCAGTGGGAGTGGAATCCAGGCTCTGTGATATGGAGGCAGATTCTTAACCACTAGGCCAATCACTCACCTCATGTTATTTCAGTAGGAAAGCAGTAGGGAAGACAAATTATTCTCTGCCTACAGCTTATTCAGAAAAAATTCTACTTGCCCTTCCAGATCTCCTGCCTTTTTGGGTTTTCAAAGTTCAACAAGAATTCTAAAAATGAGAGGTTTGAGGTGGCAGGTAACTGGATCGCATTAAAGGTGGTCTGTCTGCAGTGGGAAGGAAGTATTACCGGCATATTCTAAGTTTGCTTCCGTCTTAAAGTACTTTAGGGACATTTGTGGCTGTTTCTCATCTGTCTCTTCTCTGCTCCCAACAGCTCGTTTCTACTTAAACATCAGTGCAGCTTTCAGGATGTCGAGCCTCCGTAATGTTCCAGTGCATTTATCTCCTGGCCAATGGACCTAAGTCTGCCCAATCCAAACAGTGAGTGTCCTGTTTTTGTTTTTGTTTTTGCTGGAAATTAGCAGTTGAAGATGCCCTTTCGTTTCTAACAGACCTGCACCAGGAGGCATGAGGCCCTGCAAAGAGTAGCAGCCATGCCCCAGGATCAAGTGAGATGCCAATCTTAGGGTGGCACTGGTGTGTAAAGCAGAAATGAAGAGAAGGGGATGGAATAATCAGCAATGCCTGTGCTGCATTAGCCCGACTCTTAATACTTGGACATATGAGTAAGCTACCTGGAGTTGAATTTTTTGGTTACTCACCACTTCCAGCATTTTAGCTACACCAGTTTCTAATGGTTTTCCATGTTGGTGCTTGTTGGCCTCCTGAGGTTGTAGGAGTAGACCCTTGTAGTTAAAGGTTGCCTATTTTAAAGGTATCCTGTTCTCTTTAATTCAGCCTACTTTAAACATTAAACATGCACACACAGGACATTGAGTTTTCACAATCAGGATTTAAAATAATAGCGGAAAGTGGTTACATGTAATAATTCTGAGCCCTGTCACTATTAACTGTCATGGAGCAGACTGCTGAAATAACTTACACATCTACCTCAGGGCTCTGTCTTCTTTGAAGTAAGTACCTGGAGCTGACAGCTTCACATCTCAGCCTCATAGTTTTCTAGAAAAGATTCTGGTATGGTTTTACAACTTCTCACAGATCTTTCCCATGAAAATGATGGTGCTCTATCTATGTTTAAGAAAAATCAATTGCAATCAAAATGTGCTTTCCAATCATTTTATTTCTGAGGGTTTCTGAGGGTTTCCTGAAATGTGTTTTAATGACTTCAACATGGTACTGAAATACTTAATGTACGTAGTTGTAGATGCCAGGAGCCAAGAACTTCCTCCAGGTCTCCCACGCCGGTGCAGGGTCCCAAGGTCCTGGACTGCTTTTTCAGGCCACAAGCAGGGAGCTGAATGGGAAGTGGAGCAACCGGGACTAGAACCGGCACCCATATGGGATCCCAGCACGTGCAAGGCGAGGACTTTAATTGCTAGGCCACCGCATAGGGCCCGAGAATTTTATCTTTTTCTCTACTGTTCTGACATTTCATAATGATACACCTTGCTGTAAGTGTTAAAATTTCTTATTTCTTTCTTATTTATCTTAAATTTTTATTTATTTGAAAGGCAGAGAGATAAGCAGTTTCCCTCCACGGGCTCACTGTCGCTAATGCCTTCATTAGCTGGGGCAGGACTAGGAGGAAGCTGGGAGGCAGGAACTCCACTGCTGGAGCTGTCACCTGATGCCTCCCAGAGTGCATTGATTGGGAAGCTGGAGTCGGGAACAGAGCTGCGCCCCAGCTCTCCGTATGTCTTCATTCCCATGTCATCAAGCACTCCTGCTGCCTTTTTTGTACTGCTTTCTGGAAGGTTAGTCTCAACTTTATCTCCCAGTCATCCTATTTATATATAAACATATTTATTCTTCCATATTATAATTTTCAAAGGATCAGTCTTATTTATGTATTGTTTCCTTCTTACAGCATCCTGTTGTGCTGTGGATACGATAACTCTCAAGAAAAGTGTTTGGTGGTTCTTCTCTCTGGAATTGCCTCTATCCTCCATGGTTTATTTTTCCCCATTTATTCATAGTTGCTCTTGTTTTTGAAACTGTCCTTCACATCAGAGAATTTTCTCCCATTTTTGAAGATCATGTGGTTGCCTGTTTGTGTTAAGCTGTCAGGAAATGAAAGGTTGATTGAAAGTCGTGGTTGAGCTTCCTGATATAGTGATGAGAAGGGACCTGCCATGTCAATGTTAATGTGTGTTTTCTTTTGGTTTAGCATGTGTCATCTTTCTCCAGAGAATTGCCACTCTCATCATGGAAAGCACAAGCATGAATGTCAGAGATAAATGGGGCTATGGCAAGATTTGCAAGTCTCTACCTTCAGTATGAGGCCTTTCACTTCATCTTGTGGATTCATTCTTTTTGTGTCCTGGAGTTCAGACTCCTGCTGGTTCAGCACATCCAGAGAGCTAATATCCTGCCCTCTCTCAGGCAGAGGGGTAATGCTGCCATCTGGGGGCAGGGAAGACTCTGGAATTTAGGCAGATTTTCCACAGATTCTGTTTGGGCTCCTCTTGCCCTTCCTAACCGCAAAGAACCACCAATTCTAGACCTTTCCCAAGTTCTTTTTTATAAATTATGTTTAGTATTTTGCACAATACATTTTTGTAGGTATAGGGATCCAAATTCTTTAGGACAACTGGTCTTGCTTCTTGCTGGTCTCATCTTCTTAGGTTTTGTTAAACTTTTATATTTCAGTAGTTTTCTCCAACTCAGTCACCTACTTCTGGTTGTGTGTGTGTGTGTGTGTTTGTGTGTGTTGGCTCTCCATCTTCCAAAAAACCATTTTTAATCTTTGTCGATGTTTCCTTTGCAGCCTTGTTTGATCTTTCAGAGTTTACTTCTTTTTAATTCTATCACTGTCATTTTCAGGTTTCTTAAGAGATTATATATGTTTATCTTCAATTTCCCATGTTTACTTTGATCCCTGTTTTCTAAAGGTATAAGATATAATCACATCATTATCCTGTGTAAAGTTTGTCTCTAGAACTTCAATACTGACAGCATCAATTTTTAAGAAAGTTTATTTACTTATTTATTTGAAAGGCAGAGTCAGAGAGAGAGAGCTCTTCTCCTCATTGGCTCACTCCCCAAGTGGTCACAATAGGTAAAACTGGGCCGGGCCGAAACCAGGAGCCTGGAACTCCATCTGGGTCGTCTCCCAAACATTTTGGCCATTTTCCGCTGCTTTCCCAAGCACATTATCAGGGAGCTGAATAGGAAGTGGAGCAGCCATGACTCAATCCAGGGCTCATACAGAATGCTGGTGTTGCTGGCAGCGGCTTAATCCTATTTCCCCACCCCCAAATACATATTATCACTCAAATTCTTTCCTTATTTGACTCTTGGTAACTTTTGTAACCTTAACCCAGCAATCTAGATAAAATATTTGCTACTTTTCAGCCACCTTCTGTTTAGTTTTTCAAAGGTAAGCATTGACTTTCCATTACATGGAATCTGTTTTTCTTCTCGCTATTAAACGTCCTTTCATTGTAACCTTCCTATGAGTCATGGCTTTGACTTTTCCATGTCAAAAGAGGCTTCATCTTGTGTGTTCACATAGCACTGAGTATACTCGCATGAAAACAATTATATTACCCCAATCCTACACTGGAAAATTTAGATCTAGTATTTTCCAGTTCTGTGATGGAAGATGGCTGCATACAATATTGCCTGCAGGAGCTTAGATTGTGTCTTAGCACTTAGGATGAGTTCTGTCATGGTTCAGCTATTCAATAAGAACTTGATGAGCTCACCAGAGATCAAGTGTGCTGCATGATAAAGCATTCACCTGGGACCCAGGATTTCCATGTCTTAGATTTGCCTTAGATTTGATATGCATTTGCAATATATAGTCTGTCCTAACACACCTCCCACCTTTCTGCTTTCAAATGTGGAATGGGACTGTCTCATACAATGGCATCTTTTTTGGGCAGAGGCTTAAAAACTGCTTTGAACTTCCAAAGCCTCTTAAACTAGCTAAAATAAGGTCACAGGATTTATTTCAAACTCTTGATTTTTTTTTTTTTTTGCTTGTGCTAGGGAAGGTTCTCCCATAAATGTCTGGAAAGCAAGGACACTCCCATTGGTACATGCCCCAGTGGAAGCCCAGTAAGCAACCCTGTCTCCCCCCTTCTTTTTCTCATAATTCCTTCCTTTGGCAAATAGCACCAAGGCTTTTTATGAGAATCACTCTTTATGCCTGATCTTGTTTGCAATACACTGACCTCAGATGAGGCTACAACCAAGTCCCACCCCACAGCTGTCTCTCTTGGTAATCAGGTCTTGGGCCAGGATTTGTTTTGCAAATCATCCAGCTGCATAGAAAGTTCCAACAATTGAGTTGTTAGATTAGAATCCTCAACTTTTTGGTGTGGAGACTCTCAGGTGGAAAAACCTGTGGGAACCCTTCAGGTCGTGTTGGTGTGCCTCTTCTGATCACTGCTTCCTAGCAGACTGTCCACACAGACGCTTTTTTGTTTCAGAGTATCAGCTCTGAAGCCAGCCCGACAAGAAATGTGCTCCTTTTGACTGTCAAATTCAGACAGGAACAACAACAGCAAAAACAAACAAATAAAAAAACCCAACTATTTTGAACTATTGTTCGTGTTCTTACTGAACAGAGGCATTCCCACCTGTATGACTTGCGAGAACCCAACAAGGTATCATACGTATAAAGCATTGCACACCCAGTAGGCATTCCCTTGTTGGCAGTTTCTCTCCCAAAAAGCAGAATTCTTCTCTTTACTTTTTCTTCTTTTTTCTTTTAATTTCTATTCTTTCTATTTCTATTTTTATTTGAACTGTTTAACCTATCATGTCATTTTTCATTCTCCTTTCCTAGGGCATAGATTTTTAGTTTAGATTTCAATTTATAAGTTATAAATTTAATAACATTTAGTTGAATTTTGGACATCTCTCTTACATGTAGCTTGTTACTATCCCCAGCATCCCACCCCCTGTTATTTGTTTTCCTCTCTTTCAGCTGTTTGTTTCTCCTGGTTTGCTGGCTCAGAGGTAATCCAGATAGAGTGTGAGAGATGCTTCGATCAGGCTTCCATCTCTGGTTAAAGAAGCAGAGAGCCAGACAGGCTCACTTAGTGAAGGGGGTGGTGGCTTGGAGGGAAAGTCCCTGGAAGTAGTGGTGTTGGTGGGGTGTGTGATGGTTAGGAAACAAAAGAGTCTCATAAATTAAAATTAAAAAAAATAAATTAAATACCACAGGAACAAATGGGAATCTTTTCTGGAACCAAAACCTCTCATTTCAGGGATATTCTCTGCTCCTCTCTCACCTCCTCTCTCACCTCTCCCTTCCCTTTCTCTGTGTCTGCTTTCCTTTGTTAGGCCACATGGGATTGCTCAGTAATGGCCAGCCCAGCCCCCGACTCTACGTGACCCTCTATGACCTCCTGTGTGTCTCCATACAGCTAAGAAGTCAGTTTATCAGCTTTCCTAATCCCTAACTTTCAAAAAAGAAATTTAATTGGCCCATCCTCTCTTCCCTCACCAGACTATATAGGTTCCTAGCCTGTCTAAAGGATAAGCTATCATTGGTCAATGTCCACACTGGTCCAACTGGATGTTGTCTAGGAGAACAGCACTGTCTAGAACTTTTGTAACTTCTTGAGTCTGCCCTCTATAGGACAAAGTGTGATCAGGGCTTCCCTCCCCAAATAGAGCAGTGCACTGTGTTCGGTAAGAAATGTAAATACTGAGATGCTGACTGCAAATGGGAAATTCCGGTAAAATAAAATCAACTAGAATGGCCGAAGACAGCCTCACATTTTTGTAATAGAAAATGTGTTTTTGGAATTTTCCTCTAGTAAAAATGTAGATGCCTAAGTGATTACTCCCCTTTATTTGGAAATTTTCCTTTATGTGAAAGCTGTTTGCAAATAATTCTGAAGTGACATCACTTCAAACTTAAAAATCTCACTCTGGAAATGTCAATGATATGGTATTTTGAGCTTTTCTTCTAGCTCTTGTAAGAGAGGGTACCCAAGGAACACATGCTGTGTTTTAGCCAGCTTCCTTGTCTATAGAGTTTCATGGGAAGCTTGCTGTCAAATGTGTTGCCCGCAGACACCCTCACTCAGGCTTGACAAGGGGCTCCAGAAGGTAGTGGTCTGAGAGAGCCTATTGGTTACACTGGGACCTGACTCTCATTCATCTGTAGGACCAAGCCCAGTTGTTGACACACACACACTAAATATATAGCCTAAAATTCTCTTTTCTCTGATAGTCCCATAATCAAAATCATGCCCCAAATTCTCCTATATGTATCTTTGGCGGACATAGTAAAATCTCATAAGGTTGTCCTGCTAGCCTACTTCTCTCAACAATCCACTCTCTTCACCTCTCCATCTGCTTTTCTCATTTTCCCTGATCCTCCGCTGCCACCTGGACCAGGATAAATCTGTGTTCTCCGACTCCCTCCAACATGGTTCTAGGAGTAATCTGTAAGATTGCCTGATAGATGGATCCAAATTCCCTTGAAGCGTCTGACTCCTCACTGTGGGACTATGGGAAGGCATCTTGGAAGGCCCAAGTGAGAAAGGGTGCTTTACTCTGTTAATTATCTATTCCTTCCTGTTTTTAAAAGTTGGCCTGTGGAAGAAGTAAATGACTGGCCATAGGAAATTTGATTGTCACCAAAAGCAGAGGAAATAAACTTAAACCCTATTTTTTTTTTACAGATGAAATCTGAAACATAAACTTTGCTTTTCTATCAATTCAGTGATTTCTTTAACATGCAAGAGTTTAAGGAACTTCAAACATAACTGACAATTATTTTGCCACTTTTTAATTTATAAAAGATGTAACTTACCCCAAAGACATACTTAAACAAGCTGTGAGACAAATGTCAGGCAAAGAAAAGAGTAATTTATTGTTATTACCAACTTTTTTTTTTCATTTTTGGCAAGAACTTTTAAAACAAATCAGTCAGTTTCATGCAGCTATTGAAAAACATCCCCCAAATGGTGCTAGTTAGTCCTCTAGTCTGTTTTCTACATAAAGAGTGTTTCATGAAAGTCACACCCAGAAAGCACAAGATCAGAGCTTGGGAACCTCAATCTGTTCCAGAAACCAACGTTCCCACATAACTACATAATGTGTTGCTCTCAGGTTACCAGCTTGCCACAATTGCCTAATGCAGCAGTGAACTCAGGGCGCTGCCATGGGAGATGTAATTATCAGGGGGGATGACTTAGACTGAGTGGTTGCGGATCTCAAGAATTAACATGCACACATTACGGGCAGGTCAGTGTTCCGTGTGAATATTCAACCCCAGGCCGAGGATATCCAGGTTTAAACTTTCCAGGTGTTTTCCTCTTCTCCGAGGTGATATTCCACATGAGTGTTGTTTCTGTGAAACAAGGTTCAAGGAAAGGATACCTCTGGTCTTATTTCCAGGCCTCTAAATGGTCTTGATTTCACAATCTCCAAAATGCTTTCTGCCAGGATCTCTGTGCAAAAATAAAACAAACAAACAAACAAACAAAAAAACCACTATCAGGATGGTGATGGTATGTAATATAGGCATTGTTATATCAAATTTCAACCTGTGTCCATCCTTGTTTCTAATCCGTTACCCAGCCCCAAATCTTGAAATGAGGTGAGCCAGGCTTCCGAGGAGAATTCAAGGAGTTGAAATCTAGCCAGCTGATGGGATTGAATATGCACTTCACATATTTATCAAAGTGACAAGCAAAAGTAGAATGCTTAGAAGATCCAACTCTTTTTATTGTGACTGATCCTGTTTTGAGGGGAACATTAGTGCATTTTGGCTTCTAGGATTAAAGCCAATCTGGATCACTACTTATTAGTAGAATTCTGGCATAGGAATGAGAAAAAGCTGGAGTTTGATCCCCTAACTTTTTTTTCTCTCAATTTCTATTTGCACTACACACCTTCCCTGCAGTGGTCCTGCCTGGCATAAGAGTCTTACCATCCTAGCCCTGATGGGTTGCCTCCTCTGACCTAGATGACCAAGTCTATAGGACTTCCATGCATTAAGCCTGGTCATAATCCCAACCCATAGCTGTCAGTCTAGGTCACTGTTTACCTCTCCTAATTGCAAATTCTGTGGCTAAAAATTATCCAGATGTGCTGGAGGACTAAATGGGCAAGGGTTTAGATAGTCCTGGATAGTGATGATTTGCAAAGACTTTTCCTATGTAGTGGAATATTTTTTTCCTTCAGAAGAAATCTTATGCAGATGCCCAATATGGAAAACAGATGTACGTGGCACTAGAGAGATGTTCCACCATGCTACTGTGTCAACCCCAGGGCACCTTCATAAACATGAAGGCTCCTCAGAACGTGGATTGGGAACCATTATCGTTCAGAATTCTGAAAGGGAACAGTAGACCAAAAGGCTGTGGCTCATTTCATTGTCAGCTTCACTCAGTAATTACAGCCTCTGTCCCATGACCTGTGTCTGAACCCATGCTGCTTGGATCCTGTTCAAAGGATGGGCAGACCTATTGTAAAACTAGCTTACCATTCCTTTATTCAATTTCTTCTGCAACTTTTCCACCAACTTCCTTTTCTGTGGATTTCTAGACACAGGATCTAGATTCTAATGTCAGCTCTGCCTCTCTCAAGCCATGTGTCGGGAGCCTTCGAAACCCTGAAGACTCAATTTCTTCCTGGATTGTGGGAGATAATAACACCAACTTCACCTTTTATGAGGATGATGATTAAAATAAGCGAAATATATAAAACCATTGTATAAGCTATGCATTCTATGTGTTTTTGAATTATTACTATATACTCTAGAGCACTAGAGACAAAAGAATACTGACCCAGTTTTTGGTTAACTATAGCCATTGTTCTTAAAACCTGGATGGTTATAGAGGTACACAGAGAGGGCATAAATGCCAGAGAAGAAAATGTGCTTATTTGTAGCATCCTTAGTATTGTGAATGCAGAGTTGACTTGTGATCATGAATTTTAGCATGTACCAATGGAAAATTTATAGAAAATGAGCATCTCTAGAAATGTGTTACAGAGCAGAAGATAATTGTCAAAAACTGAAATCCTTGGCCCATGTTGAATTTCTAGGCAAGCAGAAGAGCATGTTTGACCAAATGTCTGCATACTACCACAGACAGAACAAGGCCCGTTGTTGCACTGGTCCTGTATGATCTGGGTGAGCACAGTCGTGGAGTCCTTGATGACTTCACCACGTTCCAACTGAAGCACTCAGAATCATGGAGGGAAAGGTGATTCAGACTGACAGAGGCAGAGAAAGCAGTTGTTAGGACGGTAGCCTGAACTACCTCACTAGGAAATTATTCATAAGGTGGCATCAGTGCTTGGGCCCCTACCACCCACACCGGAGACCAGATGGAGTTCTGGGCTTATGGCTTCGGCTTGGCACATCCCTGGCTGTTAGGACCAGTTGAGAAATGAACCGATGGATAAGAGATCTCTCCCCTTCTTTCTCTATGTCTCCCTCTGGATCTGTAACTCTGCCTTTCAAATAAATAGACAAACATATCTTTTTTTTTTAAGGGGGGCAGAAATAGTTTATATATTCTTAAAATATTTGAAGGGAAAAAGAAAAAGAACTTAGAGATTACTTGGTACAAAAGTTGAACACCATGGCATCTATGCAGTCTCTTACGTAGCTCAACACAACAATGGGAACCTGTAAGCAAGATTCCTAGGCTGGTGTTGTGGCATAGTGGGTAAATCTGCCATCTGTGATGCCATAATCCCATATGGGTGCCAGTATGAGTTCCTGCTGCCTCCTTTGTAAACCAGCTCCATTTACTGTGCCTGGAAAATCAGCAGAAGATGACTCAAGTACTTGAGCCCTACCACCCATGAGGGAGATCTGGAAGAAGCTCCTGGCCTCTGGCTTTGGCTTAGCTCCGGCTGTTACAGCCAACTGGGAATGGAAGATCTCTGTAGGTATCTATCTTTCTCTGTCTCCTCTTTACTTCCTTCTCTGTGCTTTCTCTGTAACTCTGACATTCAAATAATTATTTTTTAAAGCAAGACCCTTGATTATAATCCTTACCTAAAAATGAAGATAAAAATTGACGTAAATAACTTTCTTTTTAAAATATTTATTTATTATTTTTATTGGACAGATTTTCAGAAAGAAGGAGAGACAGAAAGATCTACTACTTGCTGATTCACTCTCCAAACTGAGCTGATCTGAAGCCAGGAGCTCAGAGCCTCTTTCAGGTCTCCCATATGGGTCCCAAGGCCTTGGGCCGTCTTCCACTGCTTTCCCAGGCCATAAGCAGGGAGTCACGGAGCCACTGAACCATTACGCTGGGCCCAATGTAAATCTCTTTCTACCCACCATTCCAATAGGCCACCTGCCAAAATTGAGAAAGAACTTAGGAGCAATTTCCAGTAATTCCTGTTTCAACTTCTACTCCCATCACTCCCACCACTAGTTTGTAAGTAAAGAAACCAAGGCTGGAGGAGGAAGGGGAGCTGCCTATCCACTGCGCCAGCCTGGCTGGCAAGCACTGCCATTATTGGAAACAGTGTTCTCCATAGCCACTTTCAGAATGATACTGTGCAGTTCCTCAAGCTCAGTTCTGAGTCCTTCAAGTGGGAGACATCATTTTCTAAGATTGTGGTAACTCACTCTTTCCATGCCAATGTGCTGATCAGTTAGTCAGATTACTGTGAGGTGAGCTGAGGTGAGGTGAGGTGAAGGAGGCTCAGTTTCCCCAGAGTGATGTGAAGGGAAGGAAACCACAGGGTTTCAGAAGGGAAGAAGAACAAGGATGACTTAGTTTGACTTCTCAGTGATGGGACAGGTTCCATAGGGCTGTAAAGTGACTACCCTGACATGAATCACACAAAGTTGGCAGCAATATCTGCCTGTCCCCTTTCTATTTTATTTTCAAAGAGGTTTATTTATTTGTATTGGAAAGGCAGATTTATAGAGAGAAGGAGAGACATAGAAAAAGATCTTCCATCTGCTGGTTCACTCCCCAAGTGGTCACAATGGCTGGAGCTGAGCCAATGTGAAACTAGGAGCCAGGAGCCTCTTCCGGGTCTCCCATGTAGATACAGGGTCCCAAGGCTTTGGGCCATTCTCTACTGCTTTCCCAGGCCATGAGCAGGGAGCTGGAATGGAAGGGGAGCAACTGGGACACAAACTGGCACCCGTATGGGATACTGGCATGTTGAAGGTGAGGATTTAGCCAGGGAGCCATTGTGCTGGGCCTCCCTTTTTATTTATGTGTTTTTTCAAAAACAACTTTTAAAATGCTTTAAGCTTCTTGATGATTGCAAATAGCTTGGGCTGCCCATCGAGTCTCCCTTGTGACAGGGCACATCACTGCTGCAAAGCCACCCCATCAGCAGCTGTCTGCACTTAGACCAGACTTCCTCTTCAACCAAGGCTCTTCTCCACCCAGTCTGTTTCCACATGGGAGTCCCTTCACCAGGCCCACGCCCGGCCTGGCTCCACTCCGGTGATGTTTCAGACTCCCCAGGCGGCCAGTGTTTTGGCTTCTCCCTGTGCCACTCTTCTGCTCAGCAGCTAGTGTCTGCCCTCTCGCCTGCTCTGTGTGCCACAGCCCCGTGCTTCCCAGTCTCCTCATGCTTTTGTTTCCTAAGGTCCACCCTTTCTTTTTTATCCCAGTTCTCATTTTGTGTGTTTGCCCTTCTAGTCATTTTCGCTTTTTAAATATCACAGCATTGAGACTTAAATTCAAGAAAAATTGTCTTTTTATGGACATTGACTTGGCCCAGTAGATTCTCTCTCGAAGGTTTGATATTTCTTGCCATGGTCTTCACTCAAATGATTCATTCTTGCTTGTCTCCTGGCGCACTGTTTTAAACTTTATGGAACTGTAAAATTCAATCTGTTTTTTTTTTTCTTGTTCTCCTGGAGTTGGCAGTATGCAAGAACAATGAGTGCATGAATCTGGAAGTTTTGGGATGATTCTTGTCACCTGTGCAGTCCTGAAAGTCACATTTCACTTGGCCATTTGCCAGTTTTTCACATCATTTTAAAGAATAGACTCATTCCTTCATGTGCAGCACATTTGGATTGGAGTAAGGAGTCATTGAACTCCCTAGTGAAAACCTTGGGCAAATTATGATTTCTTTATTACATGAGGAGATATAAAGAGACTGGGAAATAAAAGGTGCAGGAAAGGTATATTCCTGCTCTGCTTGCCCTTCTCTCTCATATCAATCTGCGAAACAAGTTGGCAACCGAATGACGGATATTGGCTCAGTTCAATCTGGTTTCCAAAGATTGGTTGAATTGGATCTCAAGCATACCATTTGTCACAAGGGAGGGTCCTTTAAAAATGATCAACTCGGCAGAATTCCTCGACTGTGCCTTATTAATGTGCATCTCATTCCGCTTGAAGATACAGAGCTTAGCTAACAGTCATGACTCACTCTTTGAGAGTGTGGTTCCCATTTGGGAAGTAGAACCTCAGCCGTTTACAGGTGTTTCTGTGTTTTAGGGACGTCATAGATATTGGTGCCCAGCTCACTTCAGTCTCCTCACTGGTATTTGCTACTCCTAAAACCACTGAACGTAGTACCTCACTTGACTCTATCAAAGTCGCTTGGTGGAGTGCCAGCTCTCTCCCTGTGGTGTTATTTCCCAATGATCCTAAAGCTGTAACTTTTTAAAAAATTATTATTTTAAAGATTTATTATTTCACTTTTATTTTATTTTTATTGGAAAGCCAGATATACAGAGAGGAAGATCTTCCCGTCCAATGATTCATTCCCCAAGCGGCCGCAATGGCCAGAGCTGAGCCGATCCAAAGCCAGGAGCCCAGAGCCTCTTCTGGGTCTCCCACGCAGGTGCAGGGTTCCAAGGTATTGGGCCATCCTTGACTGCTTTCCCGGGTCACAAGCAGGGAGTTGGATGGGAAGCCAGGCCACCCAGATTAGAACGGGCACCCGTATAGGATCCCGTGGTGTAAACGCTACCACGCTGGGCCACAAAGCTGTAACTCTTATGGTGCAAAAATCACAACAGGTTTCTCCTAGTCTTAACTGCGGACAAGGTAGAAGGCTGTGAAATATATCATCTCTGTTATTCAGTCCCCAAAGCCTGTTTTCTCTTGATTCCTTCCTCTTTTACCCTCCACTCTTCGGTGAAAAATCACAAAACTAGTGCACTCAACTCACAGCTAGACCTTGAATCCTCGGTTTTTCCCTTTGAATCTTGATATAATTCTGAATAGTGGTATCATGTATATTTAAAGTCACACGGATACCGATGGAAGAACTAAAAGCAGCAGAAAAATTATGAACAGTCAGGTGAACACTCCTTCTGAATGTTTCCTCTCTCCCTCCTGTCATTTCTTCTCCATCTCCTCTCTCACTCCCAGTGCTGCTATTCCTCTGGCTGTCATGGGCCCCTGAGCTCTTGGCCTAACGCACTCACTGGCTCTTCTCTCTCATTCCAATCAAAATGCTTGGAATTCCTAAATGTTGGAATGTACCTGGGCATTCCAGGTCAAAGGAAGCCTTTCAAGGATGGTTACCCCCTTTAAGCGCAGCCCCTGAAAAGAGCTTATCAAGGTGAGGCAGTTGGCTGTGTGTGACCTTTGAGAAGGTTGGCTGTGTGTGACCTTTGAGAAGGTTGGCTGTGTGTGACCTTTGAGAAGGCAGGTCCGGGAGTGGTTGGAAACAGAAGGCAGAACTACAAGATGTTTTTGAAATTTCACTTTTTGACTTTCATGGAGCTTTAAGCAAATGTGTTTATGAAAATATTCTTGTAATTTTACCTATGAAAATATTGCAGAAGCTTGACTATGAGGCAGAAGATTTTGCACTGTGAATTGAGCCAAACTGTCCAGGGCGTACAGGAAACAAAGATCTTTTCAGGGCCCAATGTGATGGCTCAATGGTTAAATCCTCGCTTTGCAAGAGCCGGGATCCCATATGGGAGCTGGTTCATGTACCAACTGCTTCACTACCCACCCAGCTCCCTGCTTGTGGCCTGGAAAATCAGCAGAGGATGGTCCAAGGCCTTGGGACCCTGCACCCACATGGGGGACCTGGAAGAATCTCTTGGCTTTGGATGACCTCAGCTCTGGCTGTTGTGATAAACTGGGCAAACCAGCAGACAGAAGATCTTTCTCTGTGTCTCTCCTTCTCCTTGTCAATCTGGTTTGCCTTTCCAATAAAAGAATAAATAAATTTTAATAAAAAGTAATCTTTCCAAGATGAGCAAAGGCATCTTGTTTGGAATTATGTAAGGAGGCACTTCAGGAAAATATGAGAAGCAAAATCAAGGGAGAAGAAATAAGGGGGTTCAGAAAACAAAGGCTCTGATCCAAGAACACAGAAAAAGGAGGTCTCAGAAACAGGCACGCAACTGGAAGATGCGCTGCCCGGCCAGGCAGCCTGACATTTCACAGCAACACCTAGGAGGTAAACATAACGAAACCAGTTTCTTCTGCTTTCAAAAAGGAAAAGAACCCACTTCCACTCTTCCTTACTCCAGTTCCTCTGGAATGACTGAAGAATGTGTTGGATATGCACATCCTAAGATTGGGAGGGATAAGCTGATCTCCCAAAGAACGGGATTCGACTCAATGCTTTAGCTCAGGGAGCACCTGAATCCAGGTTTGAAAACTTGGGCTGGGCTGCCTTCCTTCACCTATGCTTCAAGGAGGCATGGACAGGACAGTCTCCATCTCTCCTCCGTTACTTTTCTGAGCCTTAGGGGACAAATTTGTGACAAATCCTAGACTTCTTGTTGTCCCATGATGCCTATATGGGAAGTGGTAACCACACTTAGGGTCGCTTGTGTCTCTGCACTCAGACAAGCTGGTAGGCAGCATGCAGTGACCCTACTTAAACAGAGGCCCTTAGGAATGCCAGGGGAGGGGCAGAGCCAGGGAATCAAGACAACTAAGTCTTGGTACAAACACATAGGAAAAAATTTAAAAGGCATGATTCTAAGCACTTGATTATCTATAAGTAGCTACAGATGTTTTTTCTACATATCTTAGAAGTCTTCTTCAGAAAAAAATAGAATCCCAGTAAGCTGCTTGGTACAGCAGGGAGCAATATTTATTTTTTTATTTTTTAAAGATTTATTTATTTTTATTACAAAGTCAGATATACAGAGAGGAGGAGAGAGAGGAAGATCTTTCGTCCGATGATTCACTCCCCAAGCAGCTGCAACGGCTGGAGCTGAGTCAATCTAAAGCCAGGAGCCAGGAGCTCTTCCGGGTTTCCCACGCGGGTGCAGGGTCCCAATGCTTTGGGCCGTCCTCGACTGATTTCCTAGGCCACAAGCAGGGAGCTGGATGGGAAGTGGAGCTGCCGGGATTAGAGCCGGCGCCCATATGGGATCCCGGCGCGTGCAAGGCGAGGACTTTAACCACTACGCTATCGCACCTGGCCCAGGGAACAATATTTACTCAGTGAAAGTAACACAATTGTTGTGCTTTCACCTTTATTTCTTAACGTTAATCAATAGACAAAGCACAGATGCCTGGCAAATGAACATAAACAAATGTTAATTGCTTTGAGTATGCAAAAATGCAGGTCTGTAGTTGTTACAATAAAGGGAGTGAAAATATTGACTGAGGTTTATGAAAAATAAAACAGTAACTATTGGAAGGAATGCAAGTTATAGGGTATGTAAGATAAGAGGTTGACTAGTAAGGAGTATGAGGGGTACTGTAGAAGAGCTTGTAAAAGAGTAAATTGAGGGTCTGGCATGGTAGCCTAGTGGCTAAAGTCCTCACCTTGTATGTGCTAGGATCCCATATGGACACTGGTTTGTGTCCCAGCTGCTCCATTGCCATTCCAGCTCCCTGCTTGTGGCCTGGGAAAGCAGTGGAGGACGGCCCAAAGCCTTGGGACCCTGCACCTGTGTGGTAAACCCACAAGAAGCTCCTGGCTCCTGGCTTCAGATTGGCTCAGTTCTGGCTGTTGCAGCTACTTGGAAGATCTTTCTGTCTATATCTCCTTCACTCTGTAAATCTGCCTTTCCAATAAAAATAAATAAATCTTTTTAAAAAAAAGAGTAAGTTGACATTGAGAGTTGGCAGATTAAGAAATAAAAAGTATGTCTAAAGCTTAGCTGTAGGGGTGTCAGAATGGTTACTTCTAGGGAATGACATGGAAGGTGGAGATGAGAATGGAAAAAGACTATGGCTTTCAAACTCGATATTAAAAAAGTTTATTTGAATAAAATATGAAATTTAAGTCATGTTTCCTTTATCTGCACCTACTCAGGACAGAGGGCACTCAGCAGCCATTAGGGGTTAATTTGATTTTTGATTGATGATTTGCCAGGCATTTATTTCCCTTTCCCTCGTATCCCTCAAAATGACATGGCTGACGAGCTGAGGTCTGAGCCAGGGTGTCATTTCTTAGGAAACAAACAGTACAGCTTCCAAGCTGGCTTTTTATATCCAACTCCAAGAGCAGCTCTTTCACTGGGTCCAGTGGGGCTCCACATAGACAAAAGGGCAAGAAGATTTAGCCCAAAATACCCATTTGCCCTCATTTTCTCCTACGATGACGTGAAGAACATTTTGTTTCCACAGGTGGCCTCCTCGCTGACATGAGAATGTTTTTCTGCGTCATAGCCCTTGTGCATCTCTGCCAGTCTGGAGGAAAAACAGGAGGGAAACAGGGGTGGCTGCTTTCCTCTGGCCGTTCCAGGTGGTGAGCTTGGAGTGACATGAGGTGAGGCTCTCTCGCTGGTCCTCAGGTACTGGGCTCAGCTGGGACCATCAGAGTGCCTGCTAACACCCCAAGACTACAGAAAATCGCTTGTGGCCACATTGCATAATATGTAGCCATTGGATGTGTCAACAGTGCAGATTAATTGACAGCTACCTGCCCGCATCAAAGCAGCAGACTGAACTGGATGCAGGCACAGGCTTAGGGAGGCAGGCAGAGGATGCAGTGGGTTTTCACAACTGTGGAACAAAGGTTTAGGTCCTGGTACCTTTAGCTTTAAAATGTTAACATTGCTTCTGCAGACCTCTAACTTCCTCTAAAGCAATCCTTTCTATATTTAATTCAGTAGTTTACAAACCACACAATGAGAAATGCAATTATATTGCATTTTATGAACTGATCTTATAAACTTTGAAGACACAACGAAGTTCTAGGTCATGTCATGTTTTAACATATGTCTTGTTGGCATAAGATCAAAGAACTTAGACTACCACTGTGGACTGTATTTTTATGACAAATTCGTTCAGTTTTTTAAAGATTTATCATTTCTATTTCAAAGGTAATTATAGAGAGAAGGGGTGACAGAAAGATCTTCCATTCACTGCTTCACTCCCAAAATAGCTGCAATGGTCAGAGCTGAGCTAATCTGAAGTCAGGAACCAAGAGCTTCTTCCATATCTCCCATGTTGTTGCAGGGACCAAAGGACTTGAGCCATCCTCTGCTGCTTTCCCAGACCATAAGCAGGGAGCTGGATTTGAAGTGGATCAACTGGGGCTTGAATTGGTGCTGATATGAGATGCCAGCACCACAGGTGGAAGCTTAGCACACTGCGTATGGTTCCAACCCCCCAAATTCAATTATTGATTATTAAATCCATTCTCAGAGAAGAGGATATAATTCATAAATAAGATATTTAAAAGTCTAGTGGGAGAAGCATCGCTCCTAATGCCCACAGAAGCTGGATTGTCTGCCACCAATTCATTCCCCCTTCCTTGATAAGACCACCTTGTCCCACAGTGGCCCCCTTGCTGCTGCCTGGTGATGTCAGCACTTCACAGGTATCATAATGCTGACTCTCTTTGCCTCTTTGTTGACTAAGGTATTTTAGCTGGACAAAGCTCGTGTGCCTGACTCTGCCTTCTTTCAGATGGTTGATTTCTGGAAGGTTCGGCCTCCCAGGGCCCACATGCTCTCATCTGTCCAAGTCTATCAATGAACCTGGCTAAAGTTGCAATGAAAACACCTGATCAATGTGTTTATTACAAACCTGTTAAATGCTCAGAATAATAATGGTCCTATGGCAGAAAATAAGTGGAATCTGTTTCTCTTGCCCTTGAGAAGCTTAACAACATGTTGGAAAAACAAAATGTGTCCCTTACAAGGTTAAGTAATGAAGCCAGAAAGGAGGTAAATGTTTGAATCAGTAGTATACAAAGCTGCAAGAGTAAAAAACTCATGAATTGGCTTCTGTTTGGGGTTGGAGTATTAGGCAGAGGAAATACTTGGGCCTGATCTTCAATAATGCTGTACTACTCAGGAGTTCTAGTTGTAGGTTTTAGAAATCCAATTCAGATTGATGTAAAGAAGGAACAGAATGCCTCCAATGGTTGTCCGTCTTCAGGCATAGCTGGATATTGTCATCAGAATTTAATCTTTACTTCTATTGTATGTTTGACAAAAATAGGCCAGGAAAGGTTTACCTTAACTTGATTAAGACAGCATGTTTAAAGACAGGATATTGAACAAAATAATTGAATTATTGCACCCTTACTGGATACTGGGCACATTCATTTTATAGATGTTGAAGCTGGGAGTCAGAAGGATTGCATTATCTTCCTAAGGTTGCAGAGCTAGGAAGAAGGGCTGATATTGAAACCTGATGTTGCAGTTGTCGTTTCTTTGAGTTTATACTTTTGAAAGCTGTGCTACTTTGAGTAAACTTACTGCACTGCCTTGTCACTCCCAACAATATTTTCTAACTCCAGAATTGATTATCTGATCGCTACATAACCCCATCCTTCTCTTAGATTGTCCCCAGTGGATAATGGAGAGAGCAGTTGGGGCAGGGAAAGTTGCCATGCAGAACCTGAAGAGGAATCCCATATTCCTTTCTCAGGCAGGAAAAGTAGAAGAAGCCAGTGGAGAAGCAGCCTGGTGTTATGTAGAAAAGGCAGTGTTAAACCTCTGAATGAGCTGAGACTGGCCGTGAGTCACACCATGGTGAGTACAAAGCACTGATCTTCCTCATCTCTCTGAATATCAGGGTCCACTTAGAAAACAGCAGTGGAAACAGAGCAGAGGGACATGAGCCAAGACTAGTGCTGAAACAGAAAGCGGGAAAATCTGGTGATTCTCATAGTGCCCCAGACAAAGTAGTTTCTCAGAAGTAAAGCAGGGTATGATCATTGCTGTTACTACTGCAGTTCTGCTTCTTGTAAGGTAACATAGTGATATACCAGGGCAGCTGTCCTCTTTGGCTCAGCATTTAAACTTGATTCAATGTATAACATCTCTGATCTTAACATCATGTACATTGGTAAGATGATAAGAGTGGTCTGGAAAGTTGGGAATAGGCCTGTAAGTGCCTTAACCCTGAATCAATGCATGAGACTTCCGCTAATTTCCCATTGGCCAACGGTGGTAGCATGATTATAAACGAAAAACAGACTGTTTTTCTCTGTTTTCAAATTGTTGACACCATTGTGTGGATTTTCCCTACACCAGTCTTCTCTCCAGTTCTTGAAGAATGCCCACTGAATGTCCTATGATTTAATGCAGTTCTGACACTAAATGCCTAACGTTAGTGTAGACATTCCAGATTAACGGCTGTCTCATAATATTGCCCTAAATAACGTGTGCCAAGTACCGGAGTTCTGTCTCCATGGAGTTGGGGTTGGGGTTGGTCCACCTTCCTAGCACACAGATGCTCTCCAGACTCCTTTGGTTAATTTTTGTTGTTGTTGTTTTTAAAGATTTACTTATTTAAGGCCCAGTTGAGTAGCTCAACTGACTTATTCCCTGCACTAAGAGCCAGGATTCCATATTGGGGCCAGTTCATGTCCTGGCTGCTCCACTTCACATCTTGCTTCCTTCTATGGTCTAGGAAAGCAGTAGAGGATTGCCCAAAGCCTCAGGACCCTGCACCCACATGGGACATTCAGAGGAGGCTCCTGGCTTTTGGTTTTGGATCAGTTCAACCCTGGCCAGTGTGGACATTTGGGGAGTTGGTGGATGGAAGATCTTTCTCTGTATTTCTCCTTTTCTCTGTAAATCTGCCTTTCAATAAAAACAACTGAATAAGCCTTATAGAAAAGAGACTTATTTATTTGAAATTGTTACAGAGAGAGAGGGAGAGACAGAGAGAAAGAGGTCTTCTATCCACTGGTTCCCTCCCCAAATAGCCACAATGGTCAGGGGGGTGAACTAGGGTGAAGCTAGGAGCCAGGAGCTTCATCCAGGTCTTCCATATGGGTGATAGGGGCCCAGTCACTTGGACCTTCCTCTACTGCTTTTCCCAGGGCATTAGCGGGGATCTGGATTGGAAGTGGAGCCAACTGAGACTTAAACCGGTACCCGTGTGGAATAAAGGCATCTCAGGAAGTAGCTTTACCAGCTGCACCACAATAGTGGCCACTAGCTAGGTTTTAATGGCAAATTTACCATGCAGGCATGTGTGATTAAGTAACTGGCCATGTGAACAGCTTAACTTTCAGCCCTTCTTCGTTCCTTGGAGGTCAGCGGAGGAGTAGAGCTAAAGTCTCAACCCTCTTGTCATGCGGTTGTTTTGTTTGGTTAACTCGTGCCCACCCTGAGAGATCCAGGGGCATACTCTGGCAGCCATCATTGCATTATCACATATAAGAAACACCACTTTCAGTATTCCAAGAGTTTAAAAACCATTTCCTAGAAAACACAATTATATTTTTCTTGTCGTGTCACCAAGACCATAGCTAACTGCATGGGTGGGCATGCATAAGCCTTTCACATTCCTGGAAAGCAGAGCAGAACTAGTGATTGATGACCTGGGGTAGTGCCTACCCACAGATTATAGTGGCAAGTAAACTCATGGTGACTTCAAAATACCACAGATTTTTCAGGAAGATGTGAACATGAGGCATCGTGAGTAGGAGAAACCATTTGGGAATGAAAGGGTTTAAAGTTTCCTTCCACAGCAGACTTCTCCTCTAAGGGACTGTGCCTCTTCTGGAGGCAGTCAGCAGACTCTAGTCAGATGCAGAAGGATCGAGAACTTTGTGTTTGGATTGGAGAAACTGAGGGAAAATTAGCTCTTCACCCGTGAATGTTATTAGGGTTAGTATTGTATGAGTGCATTTACAGACACTTTAAGACAAAACCGGATGAGTTGCCTCAGGATGACGGAAGCCCCTTTTGAAAGGTGGAGCTCCGAGCAAGGGAAGAAGCCCCTCTTTGGTGTAAAGGTTGGGGGAAGAGGGATATTGAAACATCATGTGGGTCACTGCACGGGGGGCTTCCAGCTCTGAATTTGAGAGTGGACTGTCTCCAGAGTTCTCCCTGAGCTCCCTCCTGGATGATTGCCATGGGATCCCCCAGACTACTGGCCCTTACCTGGGCTTCCTCCCAAGGGTAAAGATATGAGGGGTGACTGTGGCCTTGAGTACTGCGTGTCTGTACTTGATTCAGAGCTAAATTGGTAAGGCAGCTCCAAGTCATCCCAGAGCTAGCTGTGGAAATAGACCCGGAGCCACACAGCCCACTCCCTGTTGTCTTCCTCCAATGAGATGTAAGCCTTAAAGAAAATCAGGAAATTTTAGTCAGGCAGTCTTTTCATGTTGTGCTATCCTTGAGTTAATTTTTACAGCTGAGTTGGAATCTATCAAATGGGAATTAAAAGTTTTCCAACACCGGATGTACATCTTAGTTATGTATCAAGAGCTGCTCTCCCTAACTGACCAGAGGTTAACTGCATTCTTGCCTCAGTAACCACTTCCTTACATCAGTATGAACATACCAGCATTGACTTTAAAAAGCAATTAATGAGTTTCACTTTCTTAGTTACCATGGCTGCAGATTGTTGATACTGGATTCAGAGTCAGGTTTTTATTCCTTTTGTCATTTTTTCCCATGAACTAATAAGTTACAGTGGAGTTAACTGTGAGAGTAAATGTGAACTCTACACAAAGCATTTTTACCATCCCTTCTCTCAGCCTTAAGTGTTTAGGGCTGTTAACACACTAAAACAAAGAAGCTTATTTTCTGAGCTTCTAAGCCACTTTCCATGGGATCATCTGATCTCCACCCAGATCAGAAATTGAAGGCACTTTTTGAGGCAGTGATGCATGAGTGGCTGGTCTTTGTCCTCTGTTTAGGGTGCATCCTGGTTGTCACAGTGGGAACGGCACAAGTAGGGCCATCGTTTTCTCTCCTGTGATTCATATGACTTTCATCTTGGGTGACTTTCATCTTGGTATCAGTCTAGTCAAAGATTATGCAAGAATCCAAACTTAGACTTAAAGCCTATCTCATGGGGAAAAGAGCTCACATTGAACCAAGAAGGAGAAATACATAAAAGGCAATCTTTCATAATGGTAAGAAGCTAGGTTGTAAGACTGCCTGGAGTTTGCTACTTAAGCCTACTTAGTGCAAGCCGTAGGCCATAGAACTTCTCTCAGACTCAGTTTTTTTCATCTAAAAAAAAAAAAATCCAAACAGTAGTCAATAACTAATGGTTAAATGAGATAATCCATGAAAAGGACTAGGCAGGCTGTGTTCATAAAGTGTTTCATAAGAGTTAGCAATCATACCAGTCAAGAACTTTTGAATATCCCTGGAGCAAAGGAAAAACAAAAGCTCACAATAACATAAGCATAGAAAGGCCTTGGGAGGTTCAAATAAGACATGGACTGTCCAGAGACTTGTGACGTATCAAAGATACTCAGTCACCCCAGCCCTCGCTCAGTCCTGCCATTGTGGCAGCTGTCCTCCCAAGTAGTCGCTTCCCGCTTTTTACCAACATTGGTCTGTGTGAGCAATATTATATGGCAGAAAAAAATAGTGTCGCCCCAAGTTCAGGTTGTAAGAGGTACCGTGGTTTTGTCTGTCCCTGGGACTCTGTCTCAGTCCCTTGCTCCCTCTCTCTGTCTTCCTATCACTCACCCTCGGGCAAACTATCTACAGTGTTGTGGGAAACGCGACAGAGTTCCATGCAGTGATAAATTCAGGTCTCCTGCCAGTAGCCACATGGGGTCATTTTGGAAGTGTATCCTGTAGCCACTGTCAAGCCATCAGGTAGTCAAAATCCTGCTGACAACGTAACTGCAACTTCATAAGAGGCCAAAACTACCCAACTGAGCCACTCACTCCTACATGCCTGACTCCAAGAAAGTGTGAAATAACACATTTATGATTTTAATGTGCTATATCTGGGGGTAATTCTTTGTGCAGTAATAGCTATATAATCCAACTGTTTACTCTAATGGCTCCATTTGTGGGAGGGTCTCTTGGAGTCAGCCCTTGGCAATAGTGGGCTTATGTTATTTGCACAACTAGTAATCCTAGTAGATCCCTTCCCTTTTCCAAAAACCACAACAAACCCACTGGACTGAGTAATCATTGGGTAAACTTGCTTACGTGTCCTCCCCCTAACTGATATTTTCCCTAAGTAAAAGGATTATTACTGGAAGGGGAAATTTGGTTGGGCTGTTAGAACAACAGATGTCCACTGTTGTCATTGCTAATCACAACACAGTTATTCATCTTCTACAGGCTAATGTATTCATGGTACTAATAGTGAATAGCCCTTATTAAATATTTGTAATGTGTCAGGCACTATTGTAAGCATTTTATATACATGCTTTCATTTAGTGCTCTCAACCCTGTGCAACAGATGCTAACATTGTGTCCATTCAGAGAGGAGTAGAGACATGACCAAGTTAGTAACTTCCCCCAGGACACACACAGCTAGTAACTAGTCAAGCTGGGGTGTGAACTGAGAGAGTTTGGATTTAGGGTTCATGTTCATATACCACCCTGCTAAAACATAAACTCCATTAAGTATCACAGCCTTGTTGAGTTTTGATCTTAATTGTTTTGTCCTCCTCCATTTGGGCCTTTTGCTTACAGACTAGGTCTCCACTCAAGTCGAAATGGAGGTGATTCAGACTTAAAGGTGAGGTATTGAACTGGTGCAGTTAATGACCTGTACATGGGCCATGTGGCAGCACTTTCTAGAGCCGTGCACTCAGAATCCTGCCTTCGGGGACCTCCTGATTTATAATCCATTCTTACAAACACACAACATTTGACAGAAAATGCCTATGAAGATATGTGGATTTGCTGAGGAAATATTTTGGAATAGAGGTGAGTGCAGGAAACAGCATTTGTGTGATGCATTTGGCCAATTCAGGTGCATAGCTGGTTTACATATTTACTCGCTCTAGTTATTCTACAACCTACATCATCTGGCATGGTTACTATTAATAGGAAATTTTGTTTTCTTATGCATGAAGCCTTTTCTGATAACTTGAAGGAGGAAAAATCCAAGATATTTGTTCAGTCTAAATTGAATTTGGACTTTCTTTTTTTAAAAATAATATTTAATTTTACTTTTGATGGTGTCTGCATAGTTGGTTAGGGTGGGAAGGATCAAGGGTTAGGGGAAAGTGGGTGAGACCATTGTTTCCAAATTTTCTTTTTTTCCCCCTGTATCTGGGGGAAGAAGGGAGACAAGGGGAGATACTGCATCCAGCTTCCGAACTGCCTCAGTACCCGGGGATGGAGAATGGACACCCGCTGTCACCCCAGGGTCCCTGATGTGGAGCACACTCTGAGGGTTCAATAGTTCTGAAAAGGGAGCTGGCACGGTAGCCTAGTGGCTAAAATCCTCACCTTGCATGTGCCAGGATCTCAAATGGGCACCGGTTCATCTCCCGGCTGCTCCACTTACATTCCAGCTCCCTGCTTGTGACCTGGGAAAGCACTCAAGAATGGCTCAAAGCTTTAGGACCCTGCACCGTGTGGGAGACCCCGAAGAAGCTCCTGGCTCCTGGCTTTGGATTGACTCCAATCTGGCCATTGCAGCCACTTGGGGAGTGAACCAGCAGACCGAAGATCTTTCTGTCTTTCCTCCTCTCTGTATATCTGACTTTCTAATAAAAATACATAAATAAAAAATAAATAGTTCTGAAATGCTGTCAGTCTCACCACTCCAAGGCTGAAGAAATTCTTCCAAGGTCCACTGGCTGACATAGTCCACCTTAGAGTCTCCAGTCACCCAGATATTTGCTCAGTGCCTGGCTGGGGTCGTTGACCAATCCGTCTGCTCTCCTTCCTCTTCTCTATAGGCCCCAGTGGACTGCCAGACCCTCCATGTGCATCTGGCCATGCCGTCCACTGTTCCATCTGAGCCACTGAGGAGGCCTAGTTCTAACACATGCACTCCACGGTCAGCATGTACAGTGGCCTTGTCGTTGGAAGTCCCTCAAAAGTCATCCCTCACCTGCAACATACTTCTTCAGCGTTCCTCCCACTCACACATCTCTTACCCTTTCTCTGGCCAGTCCACAGTCCCTGTGACAAAGAGTGCCTGGGGTACCCAGCGCCAAATGGCACAAGCCTGGGCTGGCCCAAATCAGACTGGGGGTGCCAAATCTCCCCACATATCTTAAAAAAGAAAAAATTAGAATAGGTGAATATGCTGGCACACTGGTATAGTTAACATAAATTTGGAATTAACCAGGCCCAGGATGCCCATCAGCTATTGGCTGCTTTTCTCTCAGCTGTGTAAAAATTACCTAGGTACAAGGCAGTCTAGCCTTTTTCTACGGCTGGGGGTTTTGGGTTTTCAAGCTACAAGCAGTTTATGCTGTTGAGGCATGGGTATGGTTTGCAGGTCTCCTACTTGCTTGTTCCTACGATGATAGAGAACTCATGAGCCACACACTGGCTCGGAATACACCTCAGCCTTGAGTTTCAAGGTTTAGTTTCTTTTGCTGATATACAAGAGATTAATTATTACTTCCCAAACACAGTCTCTACACCAGGTGGCTGAGCCGGGGTAAGCAAGTAGGATTGTTGCCTCTACTGCATTCCTGCTATGAGCGTAGCATTTCCCACCTTCTCTCTGGACCCTGTGATGTCCAAGGGAGCCTTGATCAGCACCATCCCACTCCATCCCAGAGGCTGGCCTCCTGCTGAACCACGCCAGCAGCTCAGTGCTTCTGGACCTGGAGTGCATTGACACGCCTTTCTCCCCAGAGTGGCTGTGTATCTCTAATGGACCATCCGAGTGTTACAGGGAAGCATCGAGGATGACCTGTCCCAGGGTAACTTTCTGCACTTCCTTAGGCTCAGAAGCTATTGGCAGTTTTGCTTGTAAAAAATATCTCTTAAGGGACACTCCACTCCCTATTTGGGAAGCTAGTGTCAAATGCTGTCTTAACCCACAGCACCGCAAGGCTTGCCCTGTTATCTCATTTTTTGATGTAAAATTTCCCATTCATTCTTTAGGCTTTAGGTATATATATTCTGCATATTGAGTTTAGTTTATCCCTTTATTTCTTAGGCTTAATTTCCCTTGCTGACTCCTAAATAAAATGCTACATTTTTTTTTAAGTTATGCCTTACAGACACCATGCTAGAGAAATGAAACAAATCTGAGAGTACCAAAATCTTGGGCCGACACTCATTTGAAATGTGCTTCCTAACTGCACTGTTGCAAAAGAGTCTGCTTAGTTAGAGAGATGGGGAGGCCAGAGTGGGGGTACAGCTATTCCCAGAAGAAGAGAGAGTTGCCAAGCAGAGAGAAGAAAACGATGCTTGGCACATTCAAGAACATATATATGTCTAGGCTTGCGAATGGGGAGGACGGTCCTGCACTAGCTGAATAAACTAGCCATGAAGCACCATGCATGTCTTTTTATTAGGAGAATCAATGTTGAACTAAGTGAAAATTAGAGGCAGTGGTATGAATTCGCAGTTAGGAGGAAGGTGGGGTGGGTGTTTGGCTAAGCAGTTAAGTCCCCATTTGGGCTGCTGGAATCTCACAGTTGTGGCTGTTCTACTTCTGATATGTCTTCCTGCAAAGGTCCACCATGAGAAGCAGCAGGCAATGGCTTAAGGATTTTTGTCTGCCCTGCACATGGGAACCCTGGATGCAATTCCACATTCCTGGGTTTAACCTGGCCCAGCCCTGGCAGTTGGACATTTGTGGAGTAGAACAGAGTCTAAGAGCCTTCTATCTCTTTTTCTTCCTTTCAAATAAAGTGAAAATAACATTTTAAAAGATTTATTTATTTTTATTGGAAAGGTATATATACAGAGAGAAGGAGAGAAAGATCACCTGTCTGCTGGTTCACTCCCCAAGTGGCTGCAATGGCCAGATCGGAGCCAATCTAAAGCCAGAAGCTTCTTCTGGTTCTCTCACACAGGTGCAGGGTCCCAAAGCTTTGGGCCATTCTTGAGTGCTTTCCCAGGCCACAAGCAGGGAGCTGGATGGGAAGTGGAGCAGCCGGGAGATGAACCGCTGCCCATTTGAGATCCTGGCACATGCAAGGTGAGGATTTTAGCCACTAGGCTACCACGCTGGGCCCAAAATGAAAATAATTTAAAGAAAATCATGAGGAAAATAGGGAGTTCCTAAATAGTGATGTCATTACACCAAGAATCTTCAGATTTATTTTTTGTTTTAAGTTTTTTATCTCGTTTTTATTTTTAAAAAGTCACTATTTATTTCCAAGGCACCATGGTAAAGAAGGGAAGAGACAAACACAGATACACAGACCCGGAGAGGGACAACACATGCCTCCATCTGCTGGTTCACTCCCTAGTTGACCACAAAAGCCCAAGTCTGGGCCAGGCCACAGCCAGGAGCCAGGAGCTCCACCCTGGTGTTTCACGTGGTGGCAGAGACCCAAGGATTTGGTCCATCCTCTGCTGCCTTCCCAGGCACATGGTCAGAAAGCTCTGTCAGAGTTGGAGCAGCCAGGACTCAAAACTGGCCTTCTCATGTGGGATGCCACATTGCAAGAGGCAACTAAACTCCTTGCACCACAAAGCTAGCTCCTGAACCATATGTTTGTTTGTTTGAGAGGATAAGTTGCTAAGGATTAAGAATCCTAAGCAGAAACATTTCATTTTCGGTGCAAATAAAAATTAATATTTGAGAGAGCAGACAGTGGAGGATGGGAGGTGTTGGGGATTTTCCTACAAATACTGAGAATTTCTAATTAAAAGCTGGCAGCAGCCAACAGCTTGTGTCATGTGGGAAAGGAGCGTGAGGGGAGCTGATGTAATCACGTTCCATTGACTGCACATCCTTTCCTGTGGGTAGGCATTGTCCTGGGACCATCATGCTCTGTTCCTAAGAAACTTCAGCAGTCAGAGACTTAAAGTCTTCCTAGGAGTATGGCTTCTGCAGCGGCAATCCAGCCGACTCCCACTGAAGTGAGTTTATCTGTTCAGCAGGGTTCCCTGATTGCCATCGTGGAGAAGTGATTTGCTGATTCATCTTGAAATGGGAGAATTTTCAGTTTTTCTATTGTACATATTTCTGTTTCCAGAAGTTTTATTCTTTTAGAAAAAAAGTTGAATTTTATTTAACATATGTGACTATTTTTCCCTGCCTTATTCTAATAAGAAATGTTACTTCTTGATTCCAGTACAGACAAAGGGAGCTGGGGAACCACACAGTTTTCTGAACAATTCTCCATTCTAAATATAAAATAGCATGATCTGCAAACAATTCACTGGCTTCCTTTGAGACAAACTATAGAAAAAACATGTATATTTTATTTAAGCCTTTCAAATTCTTTGTAATACTTCAGACGAGATCAGGTGCATTCAGGGTAGTATGGCCATAATACTTCAAAAAACAAATCTCAGGCAGGAAATTTAAGTTTCTTTGACACCTCTTTGATATATGGCCAGAGAATTGAGCTTGCGCCTATTTTTAAATTATTTTTTAGTACCAAGGCACGTGATTCCTAGTAACTGTCCAGACGCTTTTACATGGATTCTTTCTGTTTAGATGCAGGGTTCCCCTCTTCCTGAACCCTGACCCTGGCCAGGCGACTGAACCTCTGGATTTGAGGAGTGGAAAGAGAGAGAGCTGAAACCCGCCCACTCTCAGTCCCCACCAGGGGAGAGCTCCCAGGTACACCACAATATCTTCCAATTGGTCACAGAGCTTGTGCTTGGACACCCAGTGGTGCCTCTGTTCAAAAGGCTATTTTGTGCAAGAGATGGATTTCTTTCCAAATGTAAGCCAACAGAAACACTGGATACGTCCAAATGCCTTGATTCATTCCTTTGGTCAATACTTTTTGGGCCAGGCAAGTTTCGAGTTGGCACTCAGGACAAAGGTCAACAAAGCAGGTGTCCCCTCTGTCCCTGTGGAAGTCCCAATAGGGGAGATTGAGAGTAACCAAGACAGTACAGGGACAACTAGTTACACACCTCGTCATGATCAATGGCATGACAAATAGACAAGCTGATGGGGCTGGTGACAGAGAGACATAACCTAGACTGGGGCCTTGTGGGATTATTTACCAAGATTCTCTTCATTTTTCTCCTATCACCCAAAGGAAGCCTGGGGTATGAAAGGGGGAGTTATCATTTCTTAGAATAATTACCTAATAGAAGAGGCAAGAAGTCTCATAGATGTGTGAGTATCAACAGAACCTGGGTATTCTCAGTCAGGGAGTAGTGAAGCCTGTTGCAGAACGTATGTACACGACAACATTGCACAGCCTTGGAAACGAACTTGAAGAAGAGTTCATTTCAGAAAGTCCATGTTCAGAAAGTCCCATGAATTTGGGAAAAGCTACAGATACAGGGATAAGCAGATACTCTGTCTGCCTAGCAAATATATGACAATTACATTAAAATGTTTCCCAATTCTATTTTTATAAAAAAGCATCACAAGTATTTATTATAAAACATTGTATGGAATACAGCTAGAGGAAACATCTGTGTAACCACAACTAGATTGAATAAAATGTTTCTAGCACCCAAAGACCCACCCCACCCATAAAGCATGAATCATTACCTCTCACTGTCTCTCAGTGGTGAACACTTTAGGATGTATATGATAGTCATTTTCCTTATATATGCAGTTTATGTATATATATATGTGTGTGTGTATGTCTATGTATATATAATATACATACATATATAGAGATATGTATGTAGTATTAGTAACTGTATTATTCCTAATCAATATAGGGTAGCACAAGTCTATGCTAAATGAGACTTTTCTACAAATTCATGGAAAAAATGAAATGAGAAGATAAGTCTGTTTTGGTGTCAAGAAATTGTTGAAATCCACTCCGTTTTTTGGTAATACGTATTCAACGTGCACTTTGTGAAAACCCTTCCTATATGAAATTATGCTTTTCTTTTGTTTTTAGTCAGTATGTTTGCGTATTTCCTTCTTGTCACTGTGTATGGCTATGGTTTACTCACCTCATTGCTTTGGTGTTTATTTGTATGAATAAGTACAGCCAGTTTATTCACCGATTCTGCCAGGGGCCAGCACTGGACTCATGTCTAGCTTGGTGCTATGGCAAAATTCATGTGTGTGCACATCATACACAGAGCAAGTGGTGCCTTTAAGCTGCTCATCTCAAGTGGACCTGCCGGGTCGTAGGACGAGCTGGTTGTTCGCTGTTTCCTTCCATCCCTGATGCGTTCTTTGTTTTTCCTCTGCCTTGCTCTGTTTACCTGAGAACCACATCATCGGACTCCACAGCCCCCAGCTTTCCCTTAGGTTTGGGAAATGGGAGGTTGTGAGGTTGAGGGGTGGGAGAGGAGACAATCTGCAAGGTTTGCTGCCCTGGCTTGGCGCCCCCACAGTGCTGGCGGCAGCTGCCCTGCGTTTCTCCCTAGGTTCTAGCTCTTACAAGGCTCTGATCATTTTTTGCCTCTTCTGACCACATCAGACTGAACACTGGGAAAGAAAGTCTATGGTTGCTCCTCAGTGGCTTCCCAGTCTCTCTGTGTGTATGTTTGTTTTAAGATTTATTTTATTTTATTTGAAAGGCGGGGTGATGGAGAGGGAGGGACAGACACAGCTGGGAAATGGAGCAGTGATCTTCCATCTGCTGGTTCACTCCCTAAACGACTACAGTGAGTGGAGCCGGTCCAGGGTAGCAGGAGCCCAGTTTCTTGTGTACATTAGCAGGAAACTGGATGAAAAGTGGAGCTGCCAGGACTTGAACTGACAGTTATGGCGTGGCAGTTGTAGACAACAGCTTAACCCGTTGTGCCACAGCACCAACCTCGCCTTGTGGATTTTTAAGCTTAATTACACCTTCAGAAACAATCTCTTTAAGAAGTTCCCTTCCTTCGTCTTCTTTTGAGCATCTTACCTCTTTTCTCCCACTTAAGGTGTATAATTCAGTATCTCTTAGTTCATTCATATAGCTGTGCATCCATCTCCACAATGCATTTTAGAATCTTTTCATTATCTCAAAAACCTGCCAGCCCTTAATTGTTCCTACCAGTTGTTCCACAGCCCTCCAGAGCTAGTAAATCACTAATCTTCATTTATGTGGACATCTGCAATCCTTTTCTAAATATCATACAGAGGACGAATCATACAATGCCTAATTCCTTGTGACTGAATTCTTTCAGTTAGCATAATGTGTTGAGGTTCATCTGTTCATGTATTTTTTTTTCCTGTTCAGTCATATGGATTTATATTAAATGGCTAACTCACATTTTCTTTATCTGTTGATCAGATGAACATTTGGGCTGTCGCCACCTTTAGCCTACTGTGATCCATGCCGCGACGGACAGTCCTGCACAGGCTCTTGTGTGGGTCTAGATTTTCACTTCTCTCAGGTGTCTTTTCCTTGCCGGCTCCTAGAAGTTCCTGAAATATTCTGGCTGTTAGTCCTTTGTCAATCCTCTGGGTGGTAAGCATCTCTCTGGCAGGTGGCTTCTCCTTTTGCCCTCTCTTTTGCTGGCCTTACATGGACATAGGTTTCTTTTCTAACATTGGCTTCAGAGCTGAGAGGCGGAGATACAGACAGAGAGGGACAGGGAACAGAGCACTCCCAACTCTTGCTTCACTTCGTGGTGGCTGGGGCCAGGCCAGGAGCTCAGGCCAGGTCACCCGCAGGGACGGCAGGCACAGTTACTGGACCATCACGCCTCCCAGGACGTGCATCAGCAGGAAGCTGGAGTCTGACGCCACAGCTGCATCTCACACCCGACTACTCTGGTACAAGCAGTGGGTGCCTTAACCAGCAACGTTCCCACTCAGCTAAATGCCTGCCTCACACTGGTGCTCCTGTTTGTGAAGTATTTCAATTGATGAACATTTTCCTTTATGGTTTGTGTTTTTTTTGGCGCCTCATAGGAAAGCTTCCCTGTCCAGGGTAACAAAAATGTTCTCCTGTATGTTTCCTGTAATTTGTATTCTTTAGATTTTGGAAATAGATCTGCAGTCCACCAAGATTATTTTTATGATGATGATAGGATATAAAGCTCTTTGAAAAAAAGATTCTGCTTCTTTTGCTACATGGGCATCCGATTACCCTGTCACCACTTATTTAAAAGTTCACTTTCCTGGGGCCAGCACTGTGGTTTAATAAGTAAAGCTACCGCCTCTGGAGCTGACATCTCAAATGGGCGCCAGTTCAGGACCTGGCTGCTCCACATTCCTGTCCAGCTCCTTGTTAATGTGTCTGGGAAAGCAATGAAAAGTGGCCCAAGTGCTGGTGCCCCTGCACCCACGTGAAACACCTGGAAGAAATCCGTCGCCTCAAACTGGCCTTGCTCTGGCAATTATGGCCATTTGGGGAGTGAACCAGTAGATGGACAATCTCTCTCTGTGTCTCATCTCTCTCTGTAACTCTGTTTCAAATAAATATTTTTTAAAGTTAAAGGCCCAGTGCGGTTGCCTAGTGGCTAAAATCCTCACTTTGCACACATGGAATACCATATGGGCGCCAGTTCTAATCCCGGCTGCTCCACTTTCCAGCCAGCTCCCTGCCTGTGGCCTGGGAAAACAGTGATGGACGGCCCAAAGCCTTGGCACCCTGCGTCCATGTGGGAGACATGGAGGAAACTTCTGGCTCCTGGCTTAAGATTGGTTCAACTCAGGTTGTTACGGCTGCTTAGGGAGTGGGCCAACGGATGGAAGATCTTTCTCTTTGTATTTCCTTCTCTCTGTATATCTACCATTCCAATAATTAAATCTTTAAAAAAAAAAGTTAAAAAAAGAAAAATTCACTTTCCTTGATTGATCTGCAGTGCAATCTTTATTATAAGCTTCCATGTGTGCACAAATCTAATATAATAGAATCTTAAATTGATCCCAGAGTGATGGGTTTTATTCTTTTTACATGTTTGTGGTTTTTGTGTTTGTATTTTTTAAGAATAATTTATACAATTAGGAAAAATTTTTTCCACTAGAGAAAAGTTTAAGATCGAGAAAGCAGAAGACACGTAGGAACCTGAAGACTCTGGAGGAAAGCTTGCATTGCTCCCCTTCCTGCCTTAGGTCCCCTTACTGTCACGTGGCAAAGAGCTGTGCACCTGCTCAGCTGCAGCACAGAACAGACAGAACCTTCTGCCCAGGTCTTCAAGGAACGCACATGCTGTTCTCCACATTTCTGTCCGCTAGAGCCCCGTGACTCCGCGGTTCCGCTGGCCTGTTCTCTCTCAGCACCTTGTTTCTGCTGCTCTGTGAATCTACCAGGCCTTCTTGTCTCCTTATCCCCGTTTTTCTTCAATTCTCACACCAGTGTTCCAGCTACTCCGGGAGCTGTTCTCCTCACCAGGAATGCGTGGATCTTTCTGGGGGCTCTTCACAGGCCCACAAGATGAGGGAGTGGCCGTGGTGTCAGACTGCCTTGCTGTAAATCGCAGGCCTGTCAGTTACTAGCTGCGTACTCTTGGAGAAGTTATGTCATGAACCAATCTCTTCATAGGGTTTCCAAGTCTGTAGAATGGTGATAGGAGGGAAGATTAAGTGAATTACTTGTATACGTTTCTTAGTAGTGTCTGGTACATGATAAATTCTTGATACATGTTAGCTATCATGATGCTAATTATATGACATGTGAAAATTGTACCCCCTCACTGTCATGGAAGAAATATGGATTTAGGCTCATGTAGTAGCCAAGAGGTCATTTCTTGAAAAGGCACAAAGGCAAGTAGTTGCAGGAAGAAGTAACATGGTCACTGCTGCAATTGCTGTACATTCTCATTAGGGTTCATTCTCCTCCCATCTTCCTCAGCCCCCAGTCCTCTGAAGTTTACCTGGACATTGAAGAGGGCAGAGGCATGCAGAAATGGAAGCAATTCTAGTGTTTTACATCAGGGTCAACAGGATGCTCACCCTGAAGGGACAAGCTTAGGGTAGACACCTGCAGGAACTCATGGAAGCCGGGGCGGAGCAAAGGGGCCTGGAATTCCCACAGGCTGAATGCCAGTGAGGCAGGGGCGGGAATTGCATTATTAGAGAAGCAAAGCCCAGAATGAGACCCTGAAACCGCCTCCCTCTTGGTTGCTGAGCGAGGAGCTGTGAATCCTGCCCACATCTCCTCCCTGCTGTTTGCTGGCTTGGCAGCATTCCTCACGGACAGGCCACAGGGGCAGCTTTGGATTCTGTATTTGCTTTGGCTTGGTGGCTTGCCGCTTACTTCCTGTTAACATTCCTCTATCTCTCACCACCTCCTACCCCATAGATTATGGGTCTCTCTCAGTACCACCTGTTCCTTCTCTCCCCTGTGCCCACAGCCACAGCCCTCTCATTTCTCCATCAGCTGCTTGGCTCTTGATTGAGACTCAAATTTAACTTCTGTATAAATATTTCTCATTTGAACTTTTGTGTTTGGAGCAGATAGTATTTCACTGTGGTGGACCTTTATGGGGACAGAAGGGGGTCATCAGCAGTGGAACTGGAAAAATCAAGTTCCTCTGTCCAAGTGACATTCACATGAGACCAGAAAAATGCCATTCTTCTCATGGATTTTTGCCCCCAAATCCTCATGCCCAGTAAAGAAGTAATTATGGCCAGAGAGGCCAGTACTGGACTTGAGGCCCAAGAGGGCCTTGTAGTGGACAGAGGCTCTCGTCTGGCACACATACCTCTGTGTTCTCTCACTCTTACCCTCCTGAGTCTTCTTAACCCAAGGCTCCTAGAAAGGCAGCCAGGCCAGGCCCTGGTCCAAACGCTAAAGTGCCACACCCCGCTTGTGGCATGACATGTTCTGGCTCCTCACAAGTGACTCAGACATTCATCTCTCCCAGGGAAGTTCAGATCAGATCTTTCTGTCTGGCCACCTCCACCTGTTTCCTATTTTCCACAGATTCGGGAGCTCTATGGGGAAATACACGTATGTCTCTAAAATGTCCCCTTCCATCAACTTCAGTTCAGTGGGACATCTCTTCCAAGAACACTTTGCAAGATGGATCCGTGCTGTGGAGTGTTTAGGACATAAGGCCTGAATTCCAGTCTAGCATGTATGAGCTATGGAACCTTAAGCACTTTGCTTAAAATCATACCACCTACATCTTCACTAGTGAAATGGAGTGGGAGAGTTAACAACACCAAGATTACCCACAAATAATAACATAGGAGGATGCCCTGGCAAACCCTCCAGTCGTCCCGAAGCAGGGAAAGCATTAGTGTCAGGGAGAAGTGGTTCCTTCTTTGCCCCTTCTAGGAAAAGATGCATAGTCCAGGAGAAAGCATTGTAGGTAGCGCAGCCAGGGAGATGACTGTGTGCATAGACTCAGGGCACTGTGAGTAAAGAGCGGGGCTGTGATTGGCATTTGGTGTTTGACAGTGAAGGGTCCCTCAGCTGAGATGACATAGACAAGGGATAGGGAAGTAGAGCCGGTGCTTCCTGAATCCATGGTGTTTTGCTCTGGATTGCCATTCTTGGAAAAGCCTGTTGGAAGGGATGTGGCTCCCAGCATACACAGAGGCTGCCTTGGGTGCTAGGTCAACATTTTCATTGAAAAGGGGGCTGCAAGTGGAGTCTCCAGCAGCAAGCAAGTGCAGTGCCCACCGCAGCCAGAAAGAATGAGACCCCTTGGTAGATGGAGCCAGATTTGGGCTTTCATGGCTCAAGGCAGCACTCATGTGGCCTGGCCCTTTGAACTGAAGAAGACCCTCTGGTTGGGGGTCTTGGAGCTCACACAGACACACCGCGGGCACTGAGGCGTTCAGCATGCACTTGGAGAGAATGTGACTCTATTTTGTATCCCAAGCTGGTGAATCAGCTACATTTGTGAAGCGGTGAGCCGGCTGCCTGGCCCATCTTAAGGTCTCCAGAAATGGTGCTTATTACGATTCTTGAGCACGTGTGCTGCAAGTGGACAGAGGACAGAGCAGGGCTCTCTGGCAGCCCGATCTCCCCCAGGGCCGGGCGGTGTCCTAAGAACTGGGAGAAGAGAGCGGAATCCTTTAGTAGTCCCATCCACCCAGTTCCTCCAAGGGATCTCCCATCCGGAAGACTGACCCAATTTGCAGGGCTCTTCTCCCGAGACCCTTTGGTTTCTGTTGGCCAGCTGCGGCAGGAAGGGAGGGGAGGGCGTGCCTGGGGCCCAGTGCTTGCCCAGAGAGGGAGCTTGGAGCACTAACTCATCTGCTGCAGCGCTCCCTGTGGGACAGAGGGCTGTGGGAAAGGGAGGCAGCACAGCGTGGGGCGCCTCTCGTGGTCTGGGAGTGCGACTCTCCCTTGGAAGGCACAGCAGCCAGGTCACGGGCTCATCAGGGTTGTTTATCACCCTCCATCTAGGGGATAACAGGACAACACTTTGCAAATTGGAACGTTCTTCCCAGCCTTACAAAATCTGGGCCTGGGATTTAGCCAAAGGACTTTTTGAACTTCGGCATCATTTTTTTCTTTCAAGGGGCTTCGTGTGGATCCCTTCAATCAGGTGTGGCAGAGGCCCTGCCACATCAGCCACTGCTGTTCGCAGGCTTCGTGCTCCTTATTCCTGCCACGGACGTCTCTACACCTGTGGATGAAAACAACTCACCCATACGCAGTAGGGAACTGGCTTCTCTTGTGTTCTTGACAAGAGCGGAGCGATACATCCAGGGAGTGGCTGACACATCTTTGAGGACTAGGTATACATGTGACCCTATTCATGGAATTGGCAACCCCTTTTTGGTAATGGACAAAATGAAACTCTGAGAATTTAGATTGATTATTCGTCTCTCAGCACTTTTTTGGAAGTCCATTCTGGTCCATCAGACACTCAAAATTCCTCTTTTATGCCTCATAGGTAGTTCTCCCAGCATGACCGGGAGCACATCATTGTCCTCCCCACTGGTTCTTCTCAGTCAGAAGCCTCTCCCTCATCCCCACTTTTATTTTTTTTTAAGAATCATTTTTATTGGAAAGGCAGATATACAGAGAAGAGGAGAGACAGAGAGAAAAATCTTCTGTCTGATGATTCACTCCCCAAGTGACCGCAAGGACCGGTGCTGTGCCGACCCGAAGCCAGGAGCCAGGAGCTCTTCTGGGTCTCCCACACAGGTGCAGGGTCCCAAGACTTTGGGCCATTCTCGACTGCTTTCCCAGGCCACAAGCAGGGAGCTGGATGGGAAGCGGGGCTGCTGGGATTGGAACCGGTGCCCATGTGGGATCCCAGTGAGTGCAAGGTGAGGACTTTAGCCGCTAGGCTATTGCACTGGGCCCCATCCCTACTTTTCAGCACTCTGCTCAGCTTCCCTTCATTCTGCTCCAAACCCATGACCTCTCCCTCCTTTCAACTTCGTTCAAGAATTGCAGTTTAGCCCCCCACATAATTTAGCTATTCCTCTTAAAGAATTCTTAAGCATTGAGGTTTAGTGGATTTGGAACTTGTGACAGAGAGAGCCAGGCTGTTTGCCTGTCTTCCGTTTGATCACATTGACTCTGACCTGGGTACCCAGCTTTTTCAGTTCTCAGCCCCTTCCTGTCTTACTGGGGTCATGCAGGTAATTACAGACAATGAAATCTTGACTTGTGTCGCTTCTGGGTAGTGGCCTTTACAGTAACTAATGTGCCATCCTCACTCACCCTTCCTTTTCTTCGATGGTTGTGGGTTCCACACATTAAAACTTGCAGAGTCTTAAGATGGAATGGGCTGGGATTCCTGGTTCCCCACATGGAGAATAAACTTCCAGAAGATTCCAGCCAACTAAGAACAGCTGTAAAACTCTAGGCCAAAAATAAGCTTTCATTAGAGACTTTCCCTGATCAAATTGATCTGTTGTAGTAGTCAATCTGCTATCTGCTTCCTACTAACTGTGTGATATTGAGTATATTATTTGTTCTTCTGGGCCTTGATCCAGGGATAGATAGCACCCAGCTTTGCAGGGTAATTGTGAGGAACAAGTAAGATATTTCCACAATGATTTGAGTTAATGTAAAACCCAAGGTTTTTTTATATATAATTTTTTTTGTGTGTATATATATGTGTGTGTATGTGTGCATGTATGCACACTCCATGCAATGGCTTCATATATGTTAATCTTGTCACTAGATGGTAAATTCTTTGGGTCACAGATCAGTGTTTTTGACCTTCTGCATGCTTCACAAAGACTACCATTGTGCAAAGCACATAGAAGATTTTCTTAAATACTAAGGAACAAAAGACTCTCTTGATTCAAAACACCAGCAAGGGACTTGGACTATGGCATAGGAGGCTAAGCTGCCACCTCAGATGCTGGCATCCCATACGAGCATTGTTTGGTGTCCCAGACCCAGCTCCCTGCTAATGACCTGGGAAAGCAGCAGAAGATGGCCGAAGCAGTTGAGCCCCTGTTACTCATGTAAGAGAACCCAGGGAAGATCCTGCTCTGGACTCCTGGCTCCTGGCTTTGGTTTACCCTTCCCCTGGCTCTTGCAGCCATTTGGCAAGGGAACCAGAAGATCTCTCTGTCTCTCCCTCTCTCTGTAACTCTTTCAAATAATAGGATAAATATTTAAAAAAAAAAAAACAGCAAAATTAACTTCCCATGCTACTTCTTTAGGCATCCCTATATTCTCTTCCACTGGCCCAGTTCTGCCCTGGGTTTCCCACTGACCCACCCTTGAAGTGGATCTTTGTGCATACTTCCTGTTTGGTGTATGAGTAAATGGGTGTATCTATTTGGCTAAAAGTGCTTTTGTGGTTTGTGACAAATGCAACAGAGACCAGATAGGGAAGGGAGAGGGCGGATGGATGATTGAGCTTTGTGGAAATAGATGGTGAGAAAACCATGACAGAGGTGGCCCTGTTTGATATTCTGGTAAACCAGCTGCGGACATGAGCTGTGTGATGCAACCTCTGAATTGGAAGACATTGCCTAGTAGTCCTGCCCAAGATAAAATATCAAGTTGATGAGGATCAGCTGTATCATCAGATTGGTATGTGGAGATTTGGGAAATTGTGTCAATGTGTTTTTACAGAGAGGCTGCATATTTAAAGAATAAGAAGGAAGGAATGGTGGATTATCTGGGGTTACTTAAGCCAACACAGTTGAGCTAATCTCAAAGGAAACCAGGTTCTGCCCTGCACTATGGAAGAGTCCCTTTTATGTCCCTGAGTTTTTACACTCCTTTTGTGTATGAATATATCTCTTCACATCCTCTGGCGAAAGCTTTCAAAGAAAAGCAAAGGATTATCGACACGTAGTCTGTTGATAGTAGACAGAGAAAAAAATGGCCGATGAATAAGAAGCCAAAGTTGTCTGCATGTGGGCCCATTCCAAAAAGGTTTTTGAGACATGAACTTCAATCTTAACGGGGACATATACACACTACACATGTCTGCCTACACCCTCACATTCACCAGCAGGACATGTAACATTGACATTTGTAGTAAAGCATTTTAACGGTTGTATCTCTGAAGCAGTTTTTCTTAGGGGTGTGTCAATTCCAGAAATGACATATTTGCAATCAGTAGGCATTTCAGTATTTTACTGAAACTTGTGGCCTCTGAACATGTTTGAGCGGCAGACACAGAGACAGAGTGAAAAAGCTTCCTTTTGCTGGTTCATGCCTCAAGTTCCTACAACTGGTGAGGCAGGACCAGGATGAAGCTGGGATCCAGAAACTCAATTCAGGTCTTCCATGTGGGTAGCAAGAATCCAAGTACTTGAGCCATCACAGCTGTCTCCCAGGATCTTCATTAGCAAGAAATTAGAGTTGGGAGCCAGAGGCAAGGATCAAATCCAAGTAGTCCTATATAGGAGGCAGCCGCCTTAGCCAGCATTTTAACTGCTAAGCTAAATGCCCACCCACTTTGGACACATTTTGTGAGAGATGATGAGTGGAGGCAGGCTGCAAAGTGTGAATCAGTCATAAAACAGAAACCACAAAGCCAGGGCCCCCAGGCATCAGTCACTGCTCTCAGTGTGGTCCGAAGCTGCACCCAGCATGGGGAACTGGAGGGCAAGGCTAGTGAGGCAGTCTCTGAGGGTGCACCAAACAGCCCCAGTTACCATGACAAATAATACTGTAAGGCAGTATTTTAGGATTGCAAACTGCCAACTATGGGCTGGCCGCCTCTTTTTCAAAATCAAGGTTTATTAGAGCGGTTTGAGCACCAATGGTTGTTTGATAAAAACACAGAATCTTGGGCCTACCCCACCCCTTCGGGCTCTGAAATCTGTATTTTAACAGCTGATGGGTAGGTACATCCATCATGAAGTCTGGGGATCGAGGCTCTGGGACACTTTCAAGCAGGCTAGACTGACATGTGGCTGCTTCATGCAGACTAATAATTGATGTCTTCAAGTAGCTAGTCTTTATACATGTATTATTTTTCGTTTATTTATTATGGACAAGAAGAAATTGAAATGGGTCTCTTCATATTCAACTTAGGAAATTTATTACTTATGCTGGCGGCAGTATATTAGAATAGTTTTATATTTCACCTCCATTCTATCATCTCTAATTGCATCTATAATTAGCTCCTCACTCCTGAGGTACACAGAAAAGTAATTGAGCATTTTTTATTTCACCATTTAAAATTCTTTTTCTGACTCTCACATTGGCCATTAAGTTTTCTGTAGTTCTTGTTTTGTCTTGGACTTTCATCATCAGAAAAATTCCTGCAAGCCTTGCGGAAAGCCTGGCTTTTAGGCAACTGAATCCATCCCTCTACCATGCTGTCATTTCTGCAGTTCAACACCTAGACTTAAGCCTCAAAGTGGGTCACTGGGCTGGTTGGTGGTGCAGCCCCATGGCCCAGGGTAACACATGTACATTCATCACAGAAACTGATGGTTCCTTGACAAGAATAATTCTTGTCAGCTGCTGCTGCAAAAAAAATAAATTCGTGTTTCTCATTCAGTAAATAGTTTCATGGGACAACTGGAGTGCAATAGAATCTATTTTTAACTTAGTGATTTTTAAGAAGTCTCCCCAACATTCTGTTCTGGTAAGATTTCACATTGATGATATCCATTCCCGTGGGAGCCACTCAGGATGGAGGCAAGCCCTGCCACCTTCCTCCAAGGCTAACATGAGTGGCGAATTGTCATTGGTTCGTGAATCTAGACAACCACCACTGCAGGCATGCCTCACTGCTGCTTCTTTGTTCTCTGCGGGTGCCACATCATAAATTCCCATGAAAACATGGAGTTTTCAGGTCAGAAAAGCCCACCCCTCTTGTTATCATGTGATAATAAAAGTGACAGTGAGAAAAGTGCTGATCCAAATTGCTTGGTAGATTTTTCCAGAACACCTTCAAGGACTAACATTCAGAGGGTCCCAAGATCTAGAGCTGTGGGTCTCAACCCTGCCTGCAGACTGAAGTCACCTAGAGAAGTGTTTTAAAAATGATAACATTTGAATCTCAAAATTGGATTTGGACCTAACTGGTCTGACATGTGCTTTTTTTTTTTTAATTTTTATTTTAGATGATGTTTACATAGTTGATCAGGGTGGGAAGGATTGAATGTCAGAAAAAAGTGGTTGTGATCATTGTTTCCAAGTTTTTCATTTCTTTCTCTTGTATGTGGGGGGAGGGGAAGACAAAGTGAGAAGGCACACCCAGCCTCCCAGCTACCCCAGTACTCGGGGATGGGAACGGCGACCCAGTATCGACTCAGGGTCCCAGTGTGGAGCACGCTCTGAGAGTTCTGCCCAGGTGGTTTCAATAGTTCTGAAATGTTGTTGATCTCACTGATCCAAGGATGAAGGAACACTTCCAATGTCCATTGGCTGACACAGTCTACCTCAAAGTCTCCATTCGCCCGGATATTCGCTGTCATCATTGGGCTGGGGTGGTCTGACATGTGCTTTGACCTGGGATTTTTTTTGTTTAAGTTCCCTAAGTGGTCCTAATGTGAAGCCAAGGTTGAAAGCCATTGATGTGGATTCTTTGTCATTAAAACAGTTTTTAGATTGTGGCTATCTATCTATTATCTATCATCTATGTCATGGTAGTAAATGGTAGTTGCTGAGGTAAAAAAAAAATCCCAAATATCCATTGTTTATTGAGATGAAGCTTATGTTTTGTGAGTGTGGGTGCTGGCCTGTAACTGTTTCTCCAGTTAGAGTGGGAGATGACATGTACTTCTCCCAACATCCCGTTGGTTATAGTCCCATCGCAGAGCCCCAGTGCAAATGCAAGCTGAAAATGTTTATAGCTCTCTAAGAAGTAGGAGTAAATAGGTTCATTATCAACATCCAAAATTGACTTTGTGTATTATATTTCTTTTACGTCTGTAGAATCAGTAATACTATGAAGGACCTTTCAGTCACAGTGTTTAATAAGAATTAGCTTGTAGCCATTGAATAGAGGCACAATGGACTGCGTAGTTCTGTTTTAATCCAAGCAGTCCTGCTCATGTGTTATATTGGAATTCAGGATAATTTTCATCTAATTTTAAAAAAATTTATTGATTTTACATATGAGAGGGAGAGAGAGAAAGAGAAGGGAGAGGATTCATACTTGCTGGTTCTCTCCCATGAGGTTCACAATGGTTGGGGCTGGACCAGGCTGAAGCTGAGAGCTAGGAACTCTGGGTGTTCCAGCTGGGTGACAGGACCAGCTGCTTGCATCATCACCACTGCCTTCTAGGGTGTGCATTAGTAGGAAGCTGGAATTCAAATCCAGGCACGCTGGTAGGGCCTGCAGACATCCCAAGCAATGTCTTAATTGCTAGGTCAAATACCTGTCCCAGAGCTAAGTTTCACTTAAACTTTAGATTGTAATTGTAAAAATGAGTGTATAGTTGAAACTCATCCCATTCTGTGCATATCACCATAGCATTACTTGGGGAATGTATCTTAGAATGGTGCATCTAATCCTGGTGATGAGTAAGGTATAAACATGAGGGCATGAGATATCTAAACCTTGTGGATCTGAGGGTCATACACCTGTCATTCCCTTAAAGAGTCTGCAAAGCCTAACCCCACCCCCACCAAGGATACCACTGGGAACTGTTGTGCCACTGATTTTAACATTCCTTTGGACTAGGAACCTGGCTTTGTCCCTATTGTTCTGTGCTCAAAATACATTTGTTGAGGAAAAAAAAAAAGGAAGAGGAAGACAGACACAGATGAAATGGGTTTCTCTTCTGCAGAAATTTTCTCCATTTCACTTTCCTCTACCTCAACCATTAGTCTTTTGAACACATGAAGTGCTTATTGTGTACCAAGCACTGAGCTGAGTGAAGGACACTCAGGGACCACACAGGCTGGATCCTTGCCATCCAAGGCCACCAGTAGGGTGTCTGGCAGCATCAGTTTCCAAAGTGGCATTATTAGCATTTATCTGAAGCAGGCAACTGAAGAAGGAACACTGAGTTAGGCATGTCTCCTTCCACCTCTTGGTTGCTGGAAGAGCAGAAAGGAGCCAAGATATTGAATCACACGTGTCATTTTATTTATGGGATCCT